>NW_024870932.1:1328229-1988594 GCF_019054845.1 Dipodomys spectabilis | reverse complement strand
TCATATCTTTGGTTAAGTTAATTCCTAGGTATGTTTTTTTTTTGGGGGGGGGGCTATTAGGAATGGAGTTGCTTTCCTGATTTCAGCGACGCTTTTCTCATTGTTGGCATACAGAAAAGCCATTGATTTTTGAGGGTTAAATTTATACCCTGCTACTTTGCCAAAGTTTTGAATCAGTTTGAGTAATTTGGGAGTGGAGCCCGTGAATAAGAGAAACAATAGGTCACCTTGGCACAGACCAATATATTTGTAAAAGAGACCCAGAATCACAACAAATAAAAAAATGTTTGGAGAAATGGGATTTCATGAAATTGCAGAGCTTCTGAAAGGCAAAGGAAAGAGTTATCAAGATCAATAGAAAGCCCATATACTGGGAGAAGATCTTCACTAGCCATACAACGGACAAGTGTCTCATATCTAAAATATACCTGATACCCAAAAAATCAAATCCCCCAAAAACAAATCCTCAAAGAAACAACTGCCGAATAAATAAGGTGCCTAAGACTAAAGAGAAACTTCTCCGAAGAGGAAAGAAGGATGGCCAGTAGACACATGAATATATGTTCAACCTCCCTACCCATAAAAGTAATACAAATCAAAACAACATCAAAACAACAATCACCTCGTCCCAGTTAGAATGGGTATAATCAAGAACTCTAATAACAATAGATGCTGTAGGGGATGTGGCAAAAAGGGAACATTATTGCATTGTTGGTGGAAGTCTATACTTGTTCAAAAACCTTGGAAAGCTGTATGCAGGTTCCTCAAAAGACTCCACACAAAGTTCTCCTATCACCCAGCAATCTCACTTTTGGGCATTTACCCAAATGGTCACAAACAAGACAATACTAATGTTACTAGCAAAACTATGTTTATTGCAGCATTGTTTACCATAGCTAAGATATTGAACCAACCTAGATACCCCTCGGTAGATGAATGGATCAAGAAAATATGGTCTATATACACAATGGAATTCTCTGCCTCAATCAGAAAGAATAACATTGCCCCATTTGTTAGGAAATGGAAAGCCTTGGAAAAAATTATGTTAAATGAAGTAAGCCAGGCCCAAAGAAACAGGTCCCATGGTTTCCCTTATTTTCAATAACTAGTATATGTCTGAGACAAGCAGAAAAGGTCAAATATGTTGATGATAGGTGAAATGAACGCCAAGATAAGGATTCAAATGTATTTTTTTCTTTCATGCCATTGTTTCTAACATATTTATAAGATGATTACTTTGTTGCTTTGTATGTCCCTCCCCCACGGTATAATCCCTGATTTCATTGTATTTGATGTTGGTATAATTTGTGGAAGGGAAGGGAAAAAACAAATTGTTTAAGTAGGGATACAGTTGGACCCATTGCAACCATGAGATATACAACATATTATGGTGGAAAATGAACATTAAAACTTGCCCGGGGGAGGGGGATAAGTGTGGGTTGGGGAGGTGGGGAGGTGTGTGTGGGTGAGATAAGAAGGGATGGGAAGGGGAAACAAAGGAAGGGGCAACAATGCTTGATAAGAAATGTGCTCATTACTTTGCACATATAATTATAACCCCTCTCTATGGTATTTTCACACACACACACACACACACACACACACACACACACACACACACACACACACAAACACCATTTCAAGCCAGGTGCCAGTGGCTCATACCTGTAATCCCAGGTACTCATAAGGCTGAGATCTGAGGATTGAAGTTCAAAGCCAGCCCAGGAATAAAAGTCCCCATAAGACTCTTATCTCCAATTAACAACTCAAAAGCCAGAAGTGGCTCTGTGGCTCAATTGCTAGAGTGCTACCTAACTTGAGCGCATAGTCTCAGGGACAGTGCCCAGGCCCTGAATTCAAGCCCCACAACTGACAAAAATATATATGAACATGTAAATGTCTGAATTTCTTGTGAAATGGTAACCTCACTGTACATACTTAAGTAATAATTACATTTAAAAAAGAATCAGAAATCCCGAAGCCATGGGTCATTATGATGTGCATCTACTTTCCAGAATTTCAAAGTCCCATCGTCTGAGCTGGTAGCACACAGGTTGTAGCCCAGGGTGATGAGAAAATATGAAGGCAGATATCCTTTCAGATTGTCCCACTAACTCTTATTACTTTAAGCAAAAAACAAACAAAACAAAGGAAAGCAAACAAAATAGACTTTATGGTTAATTAAAGTGCTATTAAAGATTCCTGGCAGAATTACATTGTTAAATGATGAGTCAGTACATATGTTTTGTAGATACTGAACTCACATGTGTCACAAAAGTATCTATGGATTCATAACTAGAAAGTCTTAAGTGTAAAGCATATTAATTAGGCGAGTTTCATTAAGTAGTCAATGAAGAAAACACCACACGGTATTCAGTCAGGTAAGTAGTTTATTTACTGAACTGCTGCCCATGCCATACATGGTATAAAGGCATGTACAAAAAATGGGGTGACCCAACCTCGGGCAAGGACATATCTAGGTGAAGAACCGGATGAGGTGTGGCCAGGTCGGGGAAAATTCTGGCCACACTGGATCTAGAGGGGACTTTAAGGCCTGGGACTCACCTCTGGTTACATTGAAAGTGTGACCAGAGGCTGATCTGGTTGTGAATTAGCAGGAGGGATAGGTGGCTGCCTCCAGGTGTGCCAAATACTTAGGTAACAAAGAGTGGAAACTTAGTCAAGAAGTGGGAAGGTGTGTGCTAAGGGTCTGCATGGCCTGGGGCAGACCTAATACACAATACAGGTAGTACCTCTACCATGTAATTCCTGACTCCAAAAAATTCATTCTCAATAATTTTCTTTCTTTCTATCCTTCTATTTCTTTCTTTCTTTCTTTCTTTCTTTCTTTCTTTCTTTCTTTTTTCTTTCTTTCTTTCTCTCTTTCTTTCTTTCTTCCTTTTTTCTTTTTCTTACTTTCAAACTTACCAAATATTTTAATATCAAATCACCTATATTAGCCAATGATTAACTCAAATTACCTGTAATCATTTATTTCCATAATATCATCTAGAGGTAGGCAGAACTGGAGCTCACAGCATTAACTAAAGTGGTAGAATTTGACAGGATCACATTTCTGAATCAGTCTAGGAAGGAAAGTATCACCCATATCAACCTACTAGGTAGGGATTTTGGAATGCAATCATGATCCCTGCTTTTTGGGATGGGTGGAAAAATTGCTACAGTAACTTAAACAAGAAAGGATTGGTGGAGTGAATACCTGTCTTGCAAACACAAAATGTAAACTCAAATCAACTTCCTAAAGATAAAATAAGAAAAGGAAACAAAGAACAACTCATACTGAGCATGTGTTTAATGTAAATATTTACACTAAATTACGGTAGTTATAAATGCCATCATTTATTTCTAGGGGCAAACACGTTTTGTTTCAAGCCTAAATGAAAAAATAACACACTATATATAAAACTTTGGTAAAACACAGGTCTAGCTTACAATGAGGAACACATAAGTTTGCATGCACAGTGGTGTTGCAGGGTTGATATACATAAATATACAAACATATATATACATATATACATAAATACATACATATATATACATACAGGAATGTAATTATACATCAAGTAACATAATAAATAAAAATAAAAAAATTACAATGAATAAATTTAGTTCACAGATACCTTTCCCAGAGTATTATTTTACCTGAACCAATTCATGTCTTAAAGTCTCTAATGCTATATCACTCTTACATGGTTGCTAATCCCTTTCAGCTTTTTTATGATATTGTTTTTTCTTTGTTTTTCAGATGAAAAAGCCTGGCAATGAACATACTTGTATGACATTCCTTTCTTTAGAAAATGAAAAGCATGTTGTATTAGCTGGCTCTTTATGTATCATCAAACTAATTTTTTATAATTTCAAGTACACATTGTCTTACACTTAGATCACACTCATTCTCTTCCAATAGTACTTATGGGAAGGAGAACATGAAGGATCATTTTGTTACTTTGGGAGCTTCTATCATTAATCACTGAAATAAATATTATGAAAATGAAACTCTGAAATTATTTAGAGAGATCACTTGAAAGTTACCTTTCTACACACTCATTCTACTCCCTCAACTAATTCATAGAATTTAAAATAAGTAATAATTTAGCTGTGTGACAGTGGCTCATGCCTCTAATCCTAGCTACTCAGGAGCTGAGATCTGAGGATGGTAGTTCAAAACTAGCCCTTGCAGGAAATCCGTGACATTTTTACCTCCAATTAACCACCAGAAAACAGGAAGTGGCACTGTGGCTCAAGTGGTAAAGTGATAGCCTTGATCTGAAGAGCTCAGGGACAATGCCTAGATCCAGAATTCAAGCCCCATAACCAAGAAAAAAAGCCGGTCAAAATGTAATATTTTAAAGCTAATGTGCACATATACACGAAAATTATATAGAAATAAAACTGTAACAATCCCTGGACTGGCAAAGAAAAACAGATTAAAATGAAATTGCCTTCAATAATTCATTTAGACGATATATACTGACAGGGAAGCCTACTGGAACTCACATCACTAATTGAAGAGGTAAAATTTGAGAAGATCACAGTTCATAACCAATGTGCAAGGAAAGTACTAAGAGTCTCATATCATCCTAAAGCCTGGCATGTTGGATTACATTTGTGATCCCAGCTACTTGGCAGACAGAAGTGAGGAACTTAGCCTCTGTTCAGCCTTCAGCAAAATGGATAACCTATGAGCAAAGTAAATAAATCAAATAAGGATGTTCTAATGGTAGAATACGTGTTCAACAAACAAAATTTCTAAATTCATACTCATTTCCTAAAAGAGGAAATGAAAGAAAGAAAGAAAGAAAGAAAAAGACAGAAAGACAGAAAGACAGAAAGACAGAAAGAAAGAAAGAAAGAAAGAAAGAAAGAAAGAAAGAAAGAAAGAAAGAAAGAAAGAAAGAAAGAAGGAAGAAAGAAAGAGAGAAAGAAAGAGAGAAAGAAAGAAAGAAAGAAAGAAAGAAAGAAAGAACGAAAGAAAGAAAGAAAGAAAGAAAGAAAGAAAAAGAAAGAAGGAAAGAAAGAAAGAATGAAAGAAAGAAAGAAAGAAAGAAAGAAAGAAAGAAGAAAGACAGAAAGACAGAAAGAAGAGAGACAGAAAGAAAGAAAGAAAGAAAGAAAGAAAGAAAGAAAGAAAGAAAGAAAGAAAGAAAGAAAGAAAGAAAGAAAGAAAGAAAGAAAGAAAGAAAGAAAGAAAGAGAGAAAGAGAAGAAAGAAAGAAAGAAAGAAAGAAAGAAAGAAAGAAAGAAAGAAAGAAAGAAAGAAAGAAAGAAAGAAAGAAAGAAAGAAAGAAAGAAAGGAAAAGGGGCAGGGAAGGTGGCTTAGTGGTAGAATGTTTGCCTTGTATGCATGAGGTCCTGGGTTCGATTTCTCAGCACAACATAAGAAAAAAAAAAAAGCAGGAAGTGGCTCTGTGGCTCAATTGGGAGAGCACTAACTTTGAGCTGTAGAACTGAGGGACAGCACCCAGGCCCAGAGTTCAGTCCCCACGACAGGACTCCCCACTCCCAAAAAAAAGAAAGAAAGAAGGGAGGAAAAAAGAAAGGGAAAACGAGAAATATAAATAAAAACCTCAGCATGCGTTAGATGTCAATAATGAGCCTAAATCATTTTAGCTATAAATGCCATCATTTAATTCTGGGCAGAGACATTTTGTATCACTCCTGAATAAACCATAGCATACAAAGCTTTGGTAAAATACCACATAAAAAGCTGTGGTAAAATACACGTCTGGCTTATTCTGTTGGACCAATAGGAGTGTATGTCTACTGTTGTTGCAGGTGTGTTAAGGTGTGTGGGAGTTTACCATCCTGATGATCTTGCAATGATGAAATTGACTAACTACACAATTACCTGGGAAGATCCCTGCTGAGACCTATATTAAGTCACAGGTTAGCAAAGAACAATATTTACAATGAAATATATATATATATATATATATATATATATAATTTACAATGAAATATATATATAATAAAAATAATTTTGTGACAAAAATTATTTTTACCTGATTCTGTGTATGTTTTTCATTATATGTACAATTCCTCATTCCCTTCTGTCTCATTATGTTGTCTTTCCTTGGTTTTGTTTTGTTTTCAGAACCATGGTATAACAGGACATTTCTTGTATTTTTGTCTTCTAGTCTTCACAAAGTCTGCAGTTAAATATTCTTAAGTTCCTTTTGTTAGAAAATTTCAAGCACATTGAATGGGATCTTCATCATAATTTTGTTATGATCTCAAATACGTTTTTATTTCTGGCATTTCACCTGTATAATCTCACTTCAATCTTTTCCAAAGGTCACTTTAGTGGAAGGAGGAAATTCAAAATGGATTCTGGTAGAGAATTTCTGCTACTAAAATCTCTGATACATAGTAAGGCAAGCAACTCCAAAATTATTCATTAGAGAGATGAGTTGCAAGTCATCTTTTCAGATGCTTGTGTTGGAGCACGGCTGGCTTTCCAGGCAGGAGATGGGCTGTGTGAGAGGCTTCTAGACAAGCAAGGCGGGCTTCAAGGGCAGTTATAGGGAAGTGAAGGTTTTTTGGTATAGCATTATGGGCTTTGTGGGAAGAAGTAGGTTCAGGGCTGTGTTTGTGAGGTTAGGCCATTTAGAAGTATGCTAGTTATGGGTGAAGTTTCTGATGAAACGTGGAGGGGCTAGTGGGAGAAGGCTAGTTGTGGGTAAGGTATGAAAGGGAAGGGAGGAGCTTGGAGGTACTAGGATATGGGAGTAATGGGACTATGAAAGACTAGAGTAGTTATGGGCCCGGTATCTGATGGATGAATTGAGGATTCGAGGGAGGAGCCTAATGTAGGCGGGGTTCTTGGTGCAGCAAACAGGATATAGAAGGAGGAGATATGGATGTATCCTGGTTTCTGGTGGTGCAGAGCACGGATTGTAGGAAGGGGTGGAGTGGAAGAAGGCTTTCCCTATAGCAAAGTAGGACTTTCAGGAAGAAGTCTGATTGCAGTCAGGCCTTTGAAAATTTATAGTGGGACTACCAGGTGGTATGTTAGTTAAGTTTTGACTTTTTAAGGAGGAGGCTGATTGGAAGTGGTTTTCCAGTGGATCTAGTCATGTTTTATGGGAAGAAGGAATTGGAAAGGGGCAAGACCTAGTGAAGAGTGGGACTACAAAAAATAAACAGTTACTGCTAATAGGAACACCATTTTCTGTCACTATAGTATTATATTACTTTATGTATGGGAAAGATATTGGAGAAAGTAACCAAGCAATTTTTCCTTCCTAGTGAAATTTTTCTTTACTCCAGTTGAGTGAAAGTAAAACCACAGGTCACATCAGGCTCAGGCACATGGTAGACTAAGACACATGAAGCACTCAACTTGAATCCCCAGCACAACCTTTAAGGACCACAAATAAAAAGTTTGAAATGTCTCACTTGATCATAATGGACCCTCTATTGTCTTAATATTGTGAATGAATAGAATTTTTACTCTGGCCAATTTAGAAATACAAAAACTAAATAAGTAGTAATGTTTTAACCATATATAATATTGGAAAGTATATTAAAATAATTAGGAAAATATAAAATTGAATATAGAATGTTCATATTCCCCCATCAATTTTTAACCTAAAAACCAGAACATTGCCATATAATGAGACAGCAGCATGGTTTCTTTTCAGTCATCAAAATGGTGACTTAAGCAGTGTGTCTTTGTCATTGGATACATCGATGTTAAAACATATCTAAGAATGTGAAGAACTAAGATGGTGGAGGAGAAGCTGGAGGTAAAACCAGCTCTTGCATAGAAAGCAGTTTTAGTGTTCCAGTGAACAGTCCTAGGCCAGAATTACACCAAGTGTGCCATCACGGTACAGAGAGTGTAGAAAATCCAGGCAAAGAGACAGATCTGAGTACTTACCGGATGCTGCCGACACAATGGCGGCCATAGATGCCATACCTGCAACACTGAGAGTCCGGGACAAAAGCGCCAGATGCAGCAGGTAAGCGGATTCTACTCAACACCAGCAAGAACTGACAAGGAGCATATATTTTCACCCTGCAGATCGCAGACCAGAGACGACCAGGGAACCAACACTCAGGCGGTGTTAGTAGAAGCCTGGCGTCCTCACTCCTTCTCAGGGAGCAGAGGAGGGAAGGCCACTCATTCCCCACCCTACTACTGGAGATCTCCATCTTTGATACTGACAAATGCCCGGCTGAGCTGCTAGCGCCAACTCAGGCCTTGAGAGAAAAACAGAGAGTCATTTAGCAGGTCACAGGAACCTGCCCAGACCTGCCAGGCTCAACTCCACACAGGGAACAGTCACCCAGCCCAGGCAGGGGAAAATCTGTCCCCAGGAGTTGCTCTCTTTACTGCATAAACAGAGCCAGAGGCTGCCCCTCCCTATAGCAGCCTTGACAATCAATTGAAATTCAGTAAACATAAACCCTGAGACTGGCTCCAGTCTGGGCTCTGTGAGTGTCTCAGAAGCTAGCCCCTCAGGGAAAAGCTACTGTTTGCTGAAAGGCCTCAACTCTACACAGAACCTAGCCTCATCACAGCATCTCCAAACAAGCGGTAACAGCCATCTTCCTCTTTTGTGATACTCAAAGCAGATCTATATCCCATTGAACTAGCCTGGGAGGAGGATCACAAAATCCTGGGAAAAGCAGAGCATTTTTCTGCTTGCCCAAACAAACTGACTTAAGTAACCAATCAAGCCACAGGAAAACCAAACACCACAACCAGACCAGAGACTCCACCAAGAGACTGGTTATGAACAAAAGGGAGATACAGAATCTTCCCATCTCCCCCACCCCCCAAAAAACAAAGAACTTTCTGTTTTTGTACCTTATTTTTAAATATTTTTAAAATTTTTAAATTCTAATTTAAAAAAAATTTGTTTTCTATTATTTTTTCTTCCTCGTATAATTTTAATTTTAGGTGTATACGTGTGTATGCTTTTTAAAAATCTCTACTGACATTTTGATCATTTTTTCTCTTTTTCTTTTTTCATTCTTTTCAATTCTTCTCTTTCATTCTTTTCTGTGTGACTTAATTGCTGTTCTGATCATCTTCAGATATACCTGTTGCCGATTATTAGATATTATCACCCAACGTGTACACACTTAATCCAGAAATTTATTACTCAACTCAAAACCTTAGATCTAAAGTCCTTAATAGCAGTATTTCTTCTCTATACCCATATAATATTTTTAAAGGTTTTTATTTTTCTACTTTTTCCTGTCTCCTTTCTATCCCTCCCCTCCTCTCATCCCATCCCCATTCTTCTCTGAATACTAGTTCTTCAAACTTGCAGTTTTTAAGGGTTTCACATTTTAATTGTAAATTTTTGTTTTCCCATTTTTGTCTCTTTTTTCTTCTTCTTTTTTCTCTTATTCTTTTTTCTTTTTCTTTTTTTCTCTATCTGCTTTCATACTGTCCAACCCATTTCCCTATTTGAGATCAGGACTTGGTTAATTCCACTCTCCCTCAACTTCCCACATCCCACTAATCCTATTTTTCCCCACATTCTCCCTAAACCTAATAATTTCTGGTTGCCAAATTCTCCTTACTGTTCTTAGGCCACTAAGACATATTTGTTTGATGTTGAATAGATTCTATCTCTTGAACTAGTTTGTATCTGCAAACTTTTGACTGTGTAACTACAGACTTTGGTTGATGCTTACCTTAAAATAGTGTTCGAGCACAAAACTGGTGTTACACTCATCCCAAATGGGCAGAACAAGCCAGAAAAACGCAAGAAAAATAGCAAGTCCAAGGATCTCAGCTCCCACTCATGACAATCAGGGGACAGAAAAGGTAATGAATAATCCAGAGGATATTCCCAAAAAGCTCTACAAACACTACAGGTAAACAGGGTAAATGAAAAGAGTGAAAATTTGCAAAGGTATCAGTGTGAGCAAGATAAGTAGAGAGAGGAGGTAAACCAAAGATCAATACAGGAGACTCATGAGCCTGAGGAAGATACTCAAAAATTGATACAGGAATTTTGTGAGCAGATTTAGAACACTGAAAGAGAAATAAAGGAATTGCAAAAGCAGGTTGAGATCAGTCAAAGAGATAGATAGGAATTGCGTGAGCTGGCTGAAAACAGACAAAGAGAAAGTCAGGAATGGCGTGAACAGGCTCAGTACACTCAAAGAGAACTGCAGGAATTCTGTGAACATGAGGAAGCTATTTAAAGAGAAATACAGAAACTTAGAGAACTGGATGAGAGTAGACAAAGATCAATGTAGGCATTCATGGAATCCATAAATAGAAAGCTGAAAGAAATCAGGGAGACTACAAATGGAATGCTGAATGGAACCCAAGAGAAGGAATGGCAGTCCAAGTAAACCATAACCAATCAACTAAGTGATTTGAGAATAAACACTGAACACCAAATGAAGGAATTTAAGAAATTCATGCAAGATCTAAAACAAATCTCCAACAAAGAATTTGAGGCCATCAAAGCCGACCAACTAGAAGAATAAGAAATAAAATACAAAGTAGAAAGTCTTGGCAGTAGGTTCGACCAGGGAGAAGATCGAATTATGGGGATGGAATACAGCCTAGATATTATAGAGAAAGAATATACAACCATCCAAGGCAAAACCAAGAAATATGATAGATCTATTCAACATTTGGAAGACATCATCAGAAGGCCTAATTTGAGGATAATGGGTGTAGAGGAACACGTAGAGACAGAAGTTAATGGCCTAGGAAATTTATTTCACAGGATCCTAGCAGAAAACTTCCCAAACATTCAAAAAGATAGGCCCATTCAGATACAAGAAGCTTTCAGAACACCAAATAGACCAGACCAGAACAGGACATCCCAACATCACATTAAAATTTGCACAGGATCAATTCAAACCAAGGAAAATATCCTTAAAGCTGTCAAAGAGGAAAGATCAATCACCTATAAAGGGAAACCAATTAGAATCACCTCAGATTTCTCAGCAGAGACCATCGAAGCAAGAAGGGCCTGGAATGATGCCTGCCATGCCCTAAAAACAAACAACTATCAACCAAGAATACTGTACCCAGCTAAAATCTCCTTCATAACTGAAGGCCAAATAAAAAACTTCCATAGCAAAGAAAAATTGAAACAATACATCTCCACCAAACCAGCCCTACAAAGGATTCTTAAAGATGTCCTACACTTAGAAAACCAACAAGACCACAATAAAGGCCAAGAAACCACACCCAAAATGAGAATCCAAGAAACATAAGAAGAACCCCCATTACCGCAGCCCCCAAGAAGGTGGATAAAATGGCAGGAACTCCCAAATAACTCTCAGTCCTATCTCTTAACATTAACGGCCTTAACTCTCCAATTAAGCAAAATAGACTGTCTAGTTGGATTAAAAAGCAAGATCTTTCTATCTGCTGCCTACAGGAGTAAAACTTCCCCCAAAAAACAAACTTAGTTTGAATGTGAAATGCTGGAACAAAATCCACCAAGCAAATGCTCCCCGTAAACAGGCAGGAGTTGCAATCCTAACATCAGATAAAATAGACTTCAAATTAAAATTGATTAGAACAGATAAAAAAGGTCGCTACATACCAGATATCTTATTCAGGTGGATATTACAATTCTAAATATCAATTCGCCAAACAACGAAGCACCCAAATTTATCCAAGAAACACTACTTTCTCTCAAATCCCATATTAATCCAAAGACATTAATTGTTGGGGATTTTAACACACCACTATCCCTACTTCATAGATGAACTGGGCAAAAACTCAACAGAGAAACCACAGACCTAAACAACTGCATAGATCAACTAGATTTAATAGACATCTACTGAATATTTCACTCAGCAGCATCAGAATACATATTCTTCTCAGCAGCACATGGAACATTTTCCAAAATAGACCACATTTTAGGTCACAAAGCAAACTTGTCCAAATTCAGAAACATTGAAGTTATACCTTGCATTCTCTCATACCACAAGGGAATAAAGTTAGAACTCAACACCAAAAGCCACCAAAGAAAGTCCTGTAACTCATGGAGGCTGAAAAACACACTGTTGAACCACCAGTGAGCCATGGAAGACATTAGAAATGAAATTCAAGTGTTCATGATATTCAACAAAAATGAGCACAAAAACTACCAGCTCGGAAATGGCACTGAGGCTCAAGTGGTAGAGCGCTAGCCTTGAGCTGAAGAGCTGAGAGACAGCGCCCAGGCCCAGAGTTCAAGCCCCACGACGAAAAAAAAACAAAAAAAAAACCAAACTACCAGGTCCACTGGGACACAGCAAAGGCAGTATTCAGAGGCAAGTTTATACCTCTGAGTACCTACATTAACAAACTGGAGATATCTGAAACCAACAATTTAATGAGACATCTCAGCCTCCTTGAAAAAGAGCAGCAAGACAAACCCAAATCCAGTAGACGGAAAGAAATAATTGAAATTAAATAAGAATTAAATGGTTGCTTGGTTGCTATGAATATTGCTGCCATGAACATGGATGTTCATGTTGACTTATATTCCTTCAATATGTATCCAGTTGCGATAAAGGTCATCAACATATATGTCTTTTTGGTATTGTGTAAACTTCCATTAGGATCTCCATATGGGTTGCAGTAGTTTACAATGCCACAAAACCAAATACAGTTCCTGATGTATTTCAACCTCTCCAGATGTTTATTTATTTGAGTGGTGATAGCTATTCTGGAGTATAAGATGGGATCTCAGTGACTTTCGTCTTTATTTTCCTATGTATTTTCTATGTGGATACGAATCTCAAATATTTCATTTATTTATTAAACACTTACATTTGTACTTCATTCACAATCAGTGTCTTTCTTTTTCTTTTAGTATTTGATCAATTTTTATGTTTTATAATATTTGTTTTTTTCCCATTCCATATACTCACTTTACTAAAAAGATTTTTTTCATTACACTGGTGCAAACTTTACTAAAAACAACCGATTGTACATTTATACCACTGGATACTTTTTTTTGTATTTACAACCAGGAAATTACGTCAATAAATATGCTGAACTTCTTTCACTAGATAGACTGAAAGGATAGTATCATATTGGCTTAAACTAATCTCAGAATTAATAGTCACAGCCTGGACCACAACAGTCTTGGCTAAGTAAAACCACTAACAGCACAAACTGCATTTAAAGAGAGAAAAGGTTAGAAGTTAGAAGAAAGGCACCACCTTCATGAAGCAAATGTGGAAGTTCACAAACAGACCTTTGAAATCTGAATATCAAGAAGATTAAAGGATAAAAGTATTTAGAACGACAACTTTAGAACTCAGAATTGGGGAGGGGGCCAAACACTAGACACCAAAACTCAATGCTGAAGGGAAGTAGTGTTTTACCCCAAACATTAGCTGTGTCTGACTCTCTCAAACCAAACACAAACACATACACACACACACACACACACACACACACACACACACACACACACACACACACACACACACACACCTAGTGAGAGACCTTAGCCAAAGTACAGGAATTGTGGACTTAGACTCCATTTTGAAGGCCTTTACAGAAAGTATGTATTGTGAAGACCTTTACTGAAAGTACCCATTGTAAAGACTTTTACAGAAATTTAGAACTCCAGTTCCTGGAAAAACTTTGAAATGTCCCAATAACGTTCTGCCAGTAACTCCCCTAGCAATAGCCATCAGCGGATGACAGGAAGGTACCTAAAGCTACAGATGTTTCTTAAGATAGCTAGTTAACAGTTTGCTGCTTACTGCTTAGCCTGCACATGTTAGCCAATAAGATTGTTAGAAGTTTCAGTCACTAAATGTCAACTAATCATGTAACTGCCAAGGTAGGAACCCCCTTACTTCAAACCTATACCCAATAAAAACCCTGTTAACTGAAGGATTGGGGCTCTCAACTCTGATCCGCTGCAATGGAGATGGTTATGAGTCCAGGATCCAGCATGCAATAAATGAGTCTCATGTGCTCGCATCGGAACTGGGTCCTTGGTGGTCTTTGGGGATCCTTATCTCAGCACAAGACCACTGTACACAGAGAACCCCAGGGGCAGCTGTATCTGGGACAATGAAGCTTTCTTCCTCTTCCTTTTAGATAATCAAACATGATCTTGCAGTTGTCTCCATAGTTGCCCCACACCTGAGCAAGAGGAAGGAAAGGATGCCTTAGACTACAGGATGGCCTGTGTACCCCTGGTTTTCTGTGTAAGAATGCAGTTCATAGTCCCCTAGGCAGGGGTGACCAAGCTGAAATGGGGTACACATTGCCTGGAGGATGGCATCCTGTGAGCCCTGCATGCATGGTGAACCAGCCTGGAAAACCCTCTGAGCATTTCCGGGATGGCCTCTCAGCGGCTTGGAGAAGTTGACTCCTGTAGTTGGACATGGCAGGAGGCAGGGGGGAGCAGGAATCCAGAAGATGGGAGAGGCACAGGAGCAAATGTGTCTCTCCATGGAGACTCCTTGGCCATGCTAAGGAAGTTCACAACACACACGTGGCAGCCACTTGCAGGTCCCCAGAGATTCTACTTGTTTGGGGAGCAGAGCCTGGTCCTGATCCAGAGGCACAACTTCCCCAGTGGTCCTGGGCCTGGCTGGGCTACAGCAGCGCCTACTAGACATGCTTCCTCCGCCCTGCTGTGCATAGCCTCCTAGCACCTGCCTGGTCTTCAGCACCCACAACAGGCCAGCTCCATGGGGCAGGCTGAGGCTGTGCTGGAAATTCCTAGTGCCTGCTTCAATGTGAGAGCAAGGCCTAGCCCATAGCGTAGCTGGCCCTCACTCACTTCCAATGGCTTCCAGAGATGCATGACAATCACAGCCCCAGCTCTGCTGCCTTCCTTGCGCCCAGAGTTTACCTATGAGTCCCTGCCTGTGTTCTTGAAATTCTTTAGCCATTGGTTGTCTCATTTCTCATTGTTTGGGTGGGACTTGAGACTCCTTCCTCTCCTCACCAAGCAAACAGGCCTCAGCAGATCCACCCCAAATTCCGCATCTCACAGACACTACCCAGAACTCAGCTGCCTTTGGGGTTGCTGCTGCCTGAGCTGCTAGCCTACTACCTCCTTCCTCCCTTCACTGCCTCTGCCAGGGCCTCCCACCCTCTCCCCACTGCCCCCAGCCCCAGCCCCAGCTCGGCTTCCCCTTTAGCCTCCCCCCTGTTCACACAGCTCCCATCACCAACCCCAGCAGGGCCACTGCTATGAGGAAGACAACTGTGGGCCTGGTGCAGCAGAATCAAAGGTGTCACAGTGTGTATCCAGCTGAGAATTGGAGGCAGCATTGATTTCTGATCACTGTCTTTCACTTCACTTACACATATTAATGTATTAATTTGATATTTATTATTAGATCTCGTAACTTCTTATTATTCCTTTGCAGAATAGCTGCTAGAAATATAGTCCCAAAATTCGGATTGTCTCTTGTTTTATTCTTTCGAGATTCAGAGATGTTTTAAATAGTTATAACCACCACGAACTCTCATTTCCATAGCAGAGTGCTATTCAGAAAATGCTTGCTTATGCATCTGTTATCAATTATTTACAAGGCTTGAAATTTTTAATGTTTCAAATATTACAGGAAGATCTTTGATTAATGTTGAATGGATGTGAGTAGATTGAGCTGTTGCATACATTCAATTGTGTGTGTGTGTGTGTGTGTGTGTGTGTGTATGTGTAGGGGGGGTTATGTGTATCATTGCAAACAAGGATAATGAATTTGTTTCCTTCTTCTGAGATATACATTATGGTATTACTTTGTTGTGGCAGGTTCTGACTGCTTGCCTTTGCCTAATATGCACATTCCAGATCAGTTTTTCAATTAAAGATTCTTATTGATTATTGAGCATATAGTGCTCTGATATTGCTTTGTCTTTTGTCTGCCACCTAGGATCTTGTTTTCCTCTTTAAAAATGAACATTTAACATAAAATTTACCTACTGACTGATTTTCCCCTTTAATTTGCATATAAAAATAAGTATTAAAAGACCTTTGATCTCTGTATTCATGAAGAAAAACCATTTTGAATTTTCTGTTTAATGTAATAACATCTGGACAGATTTGTTAGCACCAAGATCTTAAAATTCCTTTTGTAGTTTTAGTTTAAAATACCTCCTTCATATTTTTAGCATGGTGAGACAAACAATGATAACAGTTTTATTCATTAAAATATCAGATAATTCATAATTTTGAATATGTCTAGTGGCAATTGAATACATTTGCTCAATAGATTTGCTTTATAGACCATGCACAAAAATATCACTCATAGGTCCTGAGAAGGTGGATAAGTGGTAGTCTGCTTACCTTGAATGCACGAGCTCCTGGGTATGATTCCTCAGCACCACCTAAAGATAAAAAGCTAGAAGTGGTACTGTGGCTCAAGTGGTAGAGCACTATTCTTGAGCTTAAGAGCTGAGGGATGGCAACCATGCCCAGAGTTCACAACCACCAATAAATAAAACTCATACTCAAGTACATTAATTTCAAAGGTTGATTACCATTTTAGTTAGGGGCAGGATGCCAAGATATAGCAGACCTCTGTCGCAGTTTTAAGAAGGGTTTCAAAACCTGAGATGTACTCAAAAACAAAACTAAAATATTAGCTCTGCCAACAACATACAGAATCGTGACTCAAAGAGAAACCAGTACTAAGAATGAAATACTTTTTATAACATTTCTTAAGTGATTCTGGCTCTATACTAATTATTGTATAATGTGACCTTCAAAAACTCTATAGGTGGGCCTGAGTCTTAGGGCCCCCTACAAAAACTGGAGGAGAGAATCCTAAACCCTGGTTATTAAAATTGCTATTGTTAAGGGAGTGTACATACAGATCACCATTTTGTAAGTCGGTAATGCTTCGTTCTTGTTTGACAATCACTTCCATTGCTCTCTTTCTGATTTTCGCTCCTGTCCCTATCCACAAGAGATATAGCTCATTGTGGAGTACAATCTACAAAGTACAACTGCTGCATTTGTTTCCCTGTTCTTGAATTTCTGTGGCTCCCTCAATGCCCATAAATGGATAAACAAGAACAGAAAAATCCAATTCCTGGAATTCATTTCAATATAAACATCAGTAGTTTTATGAGAGTGTCAGACTCTGTCCACACATTCTGAACACTTATACTTTCTGCACCCAGTCATAACTTCCACCAGATTCGAAGGCCACAGAGTAATTTTTTTCACTTTCCACACAGGAAGAAGCTGAGAGTCTGAAATATTAAGTAACTTGCATAGTGGCTCAGACCTGAAGATCATAGTTTGAAACAAACCCAGGTTGACATAGCTATTACATATTTATTTCCAGTTAACCAGAAGAAAGCAAGAATTGAGTGTATCATGTACTAGAGCTCGAATGCCACCAGACGTGAATGGGAAACCTAAAGGATAATGTCAATATGATGGTTTTAAGAACCAAAGCTCTCCCACAGATAATTTCAGACATCACACACACACTCACTCACTCACACACACACACACACACACACACACACACACACACACACACAAACAGAATCCTTAAAAAAGATATTAGTACTGAAATCCAAACAGTTTTTTTTTTATTTTTGTAAGTTTTACTTTTAGCTTTAGTGAGGTTTGACATGATAGTTTCTACTGATGAGCTCCAACTTAGAACTTTTTTATAATTATACCCATGTCAGTATTCAGAGTAACAGTCTCCTAGTTAAGTCTTCCTCCTTTTCCAGCAATGATAAGTTTTCTCTTCTTGTCCCAGTTTCTTCTTTTGGGACTCAATATATTAGACTTTTCAGTCTTGCATGGTCTGTAAGTTCATTGGTCCATAGATCTCAGCCATCCTAATAACCAGGATTATTGGTGTCAACTACTGTCCTGGACCGAACCTGCCTTGGGAAAAGTGTTCTAAGTTCACCATTCAGTGGAAGTTATTAGTACACACCCATAATCACTTTGTCTTCAGAATTGGAAACTTGTTAGGTCCAGGAATTCAGGGCAAGCACTCACTGTGTGCTATTTCATATTTTTTAGATTTAATGGCAGCTTCCAATAATTGTCTACTTTCAGAATTGTGTGAAGAGAAAGATTGCCCTAAGAAACAAAAGCACTGTAGTAACTGTTGCTCTCAAAACACACTAGAAGGGAAAGAAGCTATGAAGGAGCCATATAGCGTAGACACTGTTTTTAGAAACTCAAGCTGCCTTTTATGTTATCTTCAATAAAGAAAATCAGAAGGGGAGTTCCAGGAATATGGCGGAGGAGAAGCTGGAGGCTAAGCAAGCTATCGCATACAAAACAGTTTTAGAGTTCCAGTGAACAGTCCTAAGCCAAAGAATCACACCAAGTATCCTTCACAGGACAGAGAGTTAGCCCAGAGAGGGAAAATCCAGGCAAGGAAACAGATCTCATAGCCGAACTCGCCATACCTGAATCACATTCGTCCAGAACAAATGAGCCAGATGCGGTGGGTGAGCAGATTCTACTCAACACCAGCAAGAACCAAAAAGGAGTGGGCATCTTCATCCTGCAGTTCGCAGACCAGAGACAACCCAGGAACCAAGACTTGGCGTGAGTAAAAGCCTGACCTCCTCAATCCTTCACAGGGAACGGAGGAAGGAAGGCCACTCCTCCAGCACCCCAGTACCAGAGATCTCCATCTTGGATACTGACATAGCTCAGCGGAGCTGCTCGCTCCAACTCAGGCCTTGGAAGAAAACTAGTCATTTAGCAAGTCACAAGAACCTAACTGACCTGCCAGACTTAGCTCCACCCAGGGAAAAGTCACCCAGCTCGGGCGCCAGCCCCAGAAATGGCTTTCTTCACTGGGTAATCAGAGCCAGAGGCTGCCCCTCCCATAAGCAGCCTTGACAATCAATTGAAATTCAGTAAACATAAACCCTGAGAATGGCTCCCGGCTGAGCTCTGTCAGTTTCTCACAAACTAGCCCCTGGGAAAAGCTACTGTTTGCTGAAAGGCCTCAATTCTGCACAGAACCTAGCCTCATCACAGCATCTCCAAACCAGAGGAAAAAGCCATCTTCCTCTTTTGTGATTCTCAAAGCAGATGTCCCTCCCATTGAACTAACCTGGGAGGAAGATCGCAAAATCCTGGGTAAAGCAGAGCATTTTTCTGCCTATTCAAACAAATTGACTTAAGAAACCAACCAAGCCACAGGACCACAAGCAGACCAGAGACTCCAACAAGGCTGGTTAGGGACACAAAGGAGATACAGGATTTTTCCCACCCCTCCCAAAAAAATCAGAAACTTGTTTTTCCTTCTTATTCTATTTTTGTACCTTTTATAAAAATTTTTTTCTTTCTAAAACTTTTTTTTAATTTTTACCTTTTTTGAAAAAAATTGTTTCCTAGTAACTTTTTTTCCTCTTATAATTTTTATTTTAGGGGTTCATGTGTGTGTGCGTCTTTCTTTCAGGGTTTTTTTGCTTTCTTTTTTTAAAAAAATTTCTTTTTGTTTTTTGTTTACTCTACTGAACTTCTGATGTTTTTTCTTTCTTTCTTACCCTTTTCACCTTTTCTTCTCTTTCGTTCTTCTTTAGGTGACTTAATTGTTACTCTGCACATCCTCAGATAAACCAATAGTTGACTATTAAAACCTATCCTCCATTGTGTACACATTTAATCCACAAATTTATTACTCAATTCAAAACCTCTGAGACTTAAATTACTTAATAGCAGTATTACCTCTTTATACCTATATAATATTTTAAGTATTTTTATTTTTAAGGTTTTCACATCTCCTTTTTATCCCTCCCCTTCTCTCATTATATTCACGTTCTTCTCTGCATAGTTTGTTTTCGTTCTGTATAATATTTTTAAATTTTACTTTTCTATTTTTTCTGGTCTCTTTTTTCCCTTTCTCTTTGTTCTTTATTTCTCTTTTTTTTTTTTTTTTTTTAAATTTTATTTTATTTTATTTGAGAACATACTGTACAGAGGGGTTACAATTACATGGGCAGGATAATGCATACATTTCTTACCAAGCATTGCATCCTCCTCCTTTGTTTACCCTTCACCTCCCTTCCCAGCCTCCCCCCTCCCTCCCACCCAATCATACCCCCCCTCCCCCCCCCCACCGACATTGTAAAGCTGGTTTTGACATGACATTTTGTACTTCTCATTGTTGCAACAGGTCCACCTGAATCCTTAAACGACTTGTTTGTCCCCGTCTCCTCCACATGTTATACTGACATCAAATATAGTGAAAGCAGGGGTTACACTGTGGGGGAGGGACATACAAAGCAACAAAGAAATAATCTTATAAATGCATTAGAAACACATGCATGAAAGAAACAAAAACATTAAAATACATATTTGAGGTTTTGTTTTCCTAACATCACATTATCTGACTTTTTCCGCTTGACTCATACCTATACTAGATATTGCAAATAAGGGAAACCATGGGACCTATGTTTCTTTGGGCCTGGCTTACTTCACTTAATATAATTTTTTCCAAGCCTTTCCATTTCCTAACAAATGGGGAAATGTCATTCTTTCTGATGGAGGCATAGAATTCCATTGTGTATATATACCACATCTTCTTGATCCATTCATCTACTGAGGGGCATCTGGGTTGGTTCCATGTCTTAGCTATGGTAAATAATGCTGCAACTCTCTCTCTCTACTTTCATCCTATCCAACATATTTCTTGCTTTGAGATTAGTACTAAGTTAAGTTAACTCTCCCTGTGCCTTCCCTCATATCTCTATTACTATTTTTTACCAACATGTCTCCCTAACCCTTAAATTTCTTGTTTTACAAATTCTTCTTTGCGGTTTGTAGCCCATTAATACATAGTTTTTTGATGTTGAATAGATGTATCTGTTGAACTAGATTGCATCTGCAGACTATTGTCTGTGCAAATACAGACTTTTGTTGATGCTTGCCTTAAGTTAGTGTTCTAACACAAAACTGGTGTTATTTTCATCCCAAATGGGCAGAGTACTCCGGAAAAACACAAGAAGAATGTCAAGTTCGTGTATCTCAACTCCCACTCATGATAATCATGGCACAGAACAGATAATGAATAATCAAGAGCAGAGTTCCCAAACAGCTCTACAAACACTGCTAGCAAACATGATAAATGAAAAAATTGAAAACGTACAAAGGACTCTGAATGAGGGTGATTGGGAGAGAGAGGAGGCAAACACAAGTTTAATGCAGGAAAAGATTGAAAACCTACAAAGGACTCTGGATGAGCGTGATAGAGAGAGAGAGGAGGCAATCCAAAGGTTTATACAGTAATATCATGAGCGTGAGGAAGCTACTCAAAAACTGATGCAGGATTTACGTGAGCAGCTTGAGAATACTCAAAGAGAAAGGCAGGAATGGCCTGAACAAGCTTAAAACACTCAAAGAGAACTACAGGAATGGCATGAACGGGAGGAAGCTAAGCAAAGAGTAATACAGCAGGATGAGAATACAAAAGATCAATAAAGGCATTCATTGGATCCATTAACAAAGAGCTGAGGGAAGTCAGGGAGACCACAATGGGAATGTGGAATGGATCCCAACAGAAGGAATGGGAGTCCAAGGAAACCATAACCAATCAATTAAATGATTTGAGAATAAATATTGCACACCAAATTAAGGAAGTAAAGAAGTTCATACAATATCTACAACAAAGCTTCAACAAAGAATTTGAAGCCATCAAAGCTGACCAATTAGAAGGAAAGGAAATAAATAACAATGTAGAAAGTCTTAACAGTAGGTTAGACCATGAAGAAGATCAAATATCGGGGATTGAACACAGCCCAGATATGATAGAGAAAGAACATACAACCATCCAAGACAAATCTAAGAAATATGAGAGATCTATCCAACACTTGGAAGACACCATCCGAATGCCTAATCTAAAGATAATGGGTGTAGAGGAGTACCTAGAAACAGAAGTTAATAGACTAGGGAATTTGTTTAATAGGATGCTAGCAGAGGTCTTCCCAAACATGCAAAAAGATAGGCCTATTCAGATACAAGAAGCTTTTAGAATGCCAAATAGACCAGACCAGAATAGGACATCAGATTATCACATTATAATCCACACAGGATCAATTCAGACCCAGGAAAAGATCCTGAAAGCTGTCAAGGAGAAAAGATTAATCACCTATAAAGGGAAACCAATTAGACTCACCTCAGAATTTTCAGCAGAGACCATCGAAGCAAGAAGGGCCTGGAATAATATATGCCATGCCCTAAAAACAAACAACTCTCAACCAAGAATACTGTACCCAGCTAAAATCTCCTTCATAACTGAAGGCCAAATAAAAAACTTCCATAGCAAAGAAAAATTGAAACAATACATCTCCACCAAACCATCCATACAAAGGATTCTTAAAGATGTCCTACACATAGAAAACCAACAAGGCCACAATAAAGGCCAAGAAACTGCAACCAAACTGAGAATCCAAGAACCATATGATGAACCCAGTTTTCACAGCCCCAAAAAGGTGCATAATATGAAAAGAAGTCCCAAATATCTCTCAGTTCTATCTCTCAATATTTACGGACTTAATTCTCCAATTAAGAAACATTCACTGTCTAGTTGGATTAATCAACAAGATCTCTCTAACTGCTGCCTTCAGGAGTCACATTTTGGCCGTAAAAACAAGCACATTTTCAATATTAAATGCTTGAACAAAATCTACCAAGCAAATGGCCCCCATAAACAGGCGGGAGTTGCAATCCTAATATAAGATAAAATAGACTTCAAATTAAAATTCCTGAGAAGAGATAAAGAATGTCGCTACATGCTAAATAAGGGATCACTCCTTCAGGAGGATATTACAGTTCTAAATATCTATTCGCCAAACAACGGAGTACCCAAATTTATCCAAGAAACACTACTTTCCCTCAAAACCCACATAGACCCAAAGACATTAATTGTAGGGGATTTAATAACACTTTCCCCAGTAGATAGATCAACTCGGCAAAAACTCAACAGAGAAAACCGCAGTTCTAAAGAGCTGCATAGATCAACTAGATTTAATAGACATCTATCGAATATTTCACCCAGCTGCATCAGAATACACGTTTTTCTCATCATCACATGGAACATTTTCTAAGACAGACCACATTTTAGGCCACAAAGCAAAGCTGTCCAAATTCAGAAACATTGAAGTTATACAATATTGACAGACACTTAACAAATCGTATCAGTAAAAGAAGAGAACACACCCAAATGAATAAACTCAGAGATGAGAATGGAAACATAACCACGGAAACAACCAAGATTCAGAACATTTTAAGGGAATACGTCTCAAAACATTATGCTAATAAGTTTGAGAACTTGGCAGGAATAGACCTTTCCGAGCAAATATTGACATGCCAAAACTAAACCAAGATGAGTTAAACCATCTTAACAGGCCCATATCAAGCATTGAAATAGAAACAGCAATAAGATACCTCCCAGCTAAGAAAAGTCTAGGACCAGATGTTTTTACAGCGGAATTCAACAAGGCCTTCAAAGTAGAGCTCACACCAATACTCCTCCAACTCTTCAATGAAATTGAAAGAGAAAGTTCACTAACGAACACATTCTATGAATCCATCATAACCCTCATTCCAAAACCAGGCAGGGACTCATCAAAGAAAGAGAACTATAGACCCACTTCTTTGATGAATATTGATGCAAAACTTCTCAACAAAATTTTGGCCAATCGACTTCAACAATTTATCTGAAAAAAATCATACACCACGATCAAACAGGATTCATTTCAGGGATGCAAACCTGGTTCAATATACACAAATCAATTAATATTATTCATCATATCAACAGGAGCAAGGATAAGAACCACATGGTTATCTCAATAGATGTAGAAAAAGCATTTGACAATATCCAACACTCCTTTATGATGAATGTTATGGAAAAAGTTAGGAATCCATGGAACATTCCTACATACAATAAAGGCTGTATATACTTAATGGTGAAAAACTGTAGCCATTTCCTCTTAACTCAGGAACAAGACAAGGATGTCCACTCTCTCCACTTCTCTTCAAATCTAGTATTAGAATGCCAACTACAGCATTAAGACAAGATGCAAACATAAAGTAGATACAAATAGGGAAAGAAGAAATAAAAGTCTCCCTCTTTGCAGATGACATGATCTTGTATGTAAAGAATCCCATAGACTCCACTCCCAAATTACTCAAGCTGATTCAAAACTTTGGCAAAATAGCAGGGAAAAAAATTAACCCCCCAAAATCAATTGCTTTTCTGTATGCCAACAATGAGAAAAGTGTGGCTGAAATTAGGAAAGCAACTCCATTTGTAATACCCCGAAAAAAATTAAATACCTAGGAATTAACTTAACCAAAGAATTGAAGGACCTCTATGATGAAAACTTTAAAAATTGAAAAAGGAAATTAAAACAGAACTTGGAAAATGGCAAAAATTCCCATGGTCCTGGATTGGAAAGATTAATATCGTAAAAATGGCTATACTTCCCAAGGCTATCTACAAATTTAATGCGGTACCTATCAAAATTCCAACCTCATTCTTCAAGGAAATAGAAGAGGAAATCCAAAAATTCATATGGAAGAATAAAAGACCCCAAATAGCAAAAATGCTCCTCAACGGAAAGAACGCTGCTGGAAGAATATCAATATTAAATTTCAAACTCTACTATAAAGCCATAGTAATCAAAAGAGTTTGGTACTGGCACAGACCTCAGGAACAATGGAATAGAATTGAAAACCCAGAAATGACCGATAGCCATCTATTCTTCGATAAGGGACCTAAAAAAATAGAATGTAAGATAGACAGCCTCTTCAGTAAATGCTGCTGGCTAAATTCTTTAACTACTTGTAGAAAACTAATGCTAGATCCTTATATATCACCCTGCAACAGAATCAACTCCAAATGGATCAAAGACCTCGGAGTCAAAGCAGACACTCTGAAAACATTGAGGATTGAATAGGAGAAACACTATGTCTCCTTGGCACGGGCCGAAATTTTCTTAATGGAGACCAGGAAACAAAATAAATCAAAGAAAGTTTGGACAAATGGGATTGCATGAAGTTGCAGAGCTTCTGCATGGCAAAGGACCTAGCTAGCAAGATGAATAGAAAGTGTACGGATTGGGAGAAGATCTTCACTAGCCATACAATGGATAAGGGTCTCATATCTAAAATATACTTGGAACTCAAAAATTAAATCCCCCAACAAGTAATCCTCAAAGAAAAAACTGCCCAATAAATAAGTGGGCTAATGACTTAAAGAGAAACTTCTCTGAAGAAGAAAGAAGGATGGCCAATAGACACATGAAGAAATGCTCAACCTCCCTAGCCATAAAAGAAATGCAAATCAAAACAACCTTGAGATACCATCTCACCCCAGTTATAAAGGCAAAAATCAAGAACTCTAATAACAACAGATGCTGGATGGGATGTGGACAGAAGGGAACCTTACTTCATTGTTGGTGGGTCTGTGAACTTGTTCAACCACTTTGGAAAGTAGTATGGAGTTTCCTCCAAAGACTCCACATAGAGCTCCCCTATGACCCAGCAATCCCACTTTTAGGCATTTTCCCAAATGTTTACAAACAAGACCACACTAAACTACCAGCACAACTATGTTTATTGCAGCATTATTTACCATAGCTAAGATCTGGAACCAACCCAGATGCCCCTCAGTAAATGAATGGATCAAGAAAATGTGGTATATATACACAATGGATTTCTATGCCTACATCGGAAAGAATTACATTTCCCCATTTATTAGGAAATGGAAAACTTGGAAAAAAATTATATTAAGTGAAATAAACCAAGCCCAAAATCATAGGTCCCATGGTTTCCCTTATTTGCAATATTTAGTATATGTATGAGTCAAGCAGAAAAGGTTAGATAAGGTAAATTAGGAAAATGAACCCTAAGATATGTATTTAAATGTTTTTTTTTCTTTCATGCATTTGTTTCTAAAGCATTTATAAGATTATTTCTTTGTTGCTTTGTATGTCCCTCCCCCATAATATAACCCCTACTTTCACTGTAATTGATGTCGGTATAATTTGTGGAGTGGAAGGGGAAAAACAAGTCGTTTAAATAAGGATACAAGTGGATCCGTTGCAGCAATGAGAAGTAAAAGTTGTCATATCAAAAATGAACTTTACAACTTTGGTAGGTGGGGCGGATTCAGTAGGGGGGGGGCGTGGGGAGGCTGGGAAGGGATGTGAAGGGTAAACAAAGAGGAGGCTACAATGCTTGACAGGAAATGTACTCATTATCTTGCCCATGTAATTGTAACCCCTCTGTACAGTATATTCACAATAAAAAATAAATATGTCATATATTTAAAATGTACAAAAATAGGATATTTTCTAGTGGTGGGCATCCATTTTAGGCTTAAAGAACTTACCTGAAATTCTTGAATTCAAGAAAACAAGCTTCTCCTTCCCACACAGTGCAACAACAGTGTTATCCAGACCATGAGTTCAAATCCCAGTCCTGGCAGAAAAAATTGGCATCTTCATGCTATGTGATGCCTAATTCTTAGGTATTTCATTTGGCCTCCATTTAATGAATGTCATTGTTTAAATGCTTCATAAAGTATTAATTAAAATTGACGTGTCTTATAATTGTGTATAATTTTATCGTTGAATCATTCAAGAACAGTCCAATTAATCATGACATACATCATATTCCATTGGTAATCATATGAATAGGAATGAATTTCTTAGGATCTCTTGCCATTTGGAGGTGGCAGGACCAGGATTCCAACTGTGGGCTCCAGCTCCTACCACTTAATCCTGAGGATAGGGAACTCACAGGTCTTTCCAAGAACATCAGTAAGACCAATGATTAGGCAGGCACCAGTGGCTCTCAGCAGTCCTCTTTGATACTTACAAGGCTGTGATAGGTGGATCATGGTCAAAGCCACCCTAGGCAAGAAAGTCCTTGAGACTCCTGTGCAACATGTGCCAAGAAAATCAGAAGTAAAGCCATGTGGCTCCATTGGTAGAGGGATAGACTTGATCAAAAGCAGGTCACAGACTGTGCCCAGATCTTGAGTTCAAAGTCCGGGACTGGGAACAAACAGACATACAAAACAACCTGTGCAGCCATCCAGCTATAGCACGTCACTCTCTTGTCCCCAACTGGATTGGACAGAGTTTCCTGGGAAATTGGCTGCTGTCATCTTGACTCCGCCCATTCTGCCTGCATCACAGGATTCCAGCCACACCCCCATTCTTTCATGTTTCTTTCTGACCAATGTGATACAAGAATGATGGCGATGCCCACATTCCATGCTACCCAGTAGTACTGGGATTCCCTCTGTTGGTTGACACCACTACCAGCAGTTGAAGAAGGTAGAGGTGGCTGAGTGATGATCAAGAGACTTGAGGCCTAGGAGGAGAGGCCTTGCTCAGGCCCACCATGTGCCTGCCTGTGCCCCGGCCCCCTGCCCACCTTCCCCATGGCACAGCATTTCAAACCTGGTACTGCTGGCTCAGATACATGTTGCCTCTTGGATTCCTCAGGCAATTGTGCAATGGTGCACCACCAGCCAGCTTTTGGCCTGACCTTGTCCTGGCCTCCCTGTCCTCTGTGCTGGGCCTGAGTGTCCGCCATGCCACTGCCATTGCAGCTTGCCCCACCTGGAGCAGCTTCCAACAGCTTTTGCCAGCAGCACATGTGAGTTGAGGCCACACAGGCCCACCCCCTGCCACCCCATATCACCCCCCCGTCATGACTAGGACCCGCACCTCCTCTGTGCCCCACAGTTTGGCCCACGACCTGCGACAAATGTGCCCCAGGGGTGGGGGTGTGTGTTGACCCGAGGATCCCATCCCCATCCCCAGCATTTAGTGTCCCAGGAAATGGGGAGATGGAGGGTTGGTGAGGAGTGAGCTCCAAAGAGCCCCTGGCCTGGAGCAGTGGGAGCCACACAGCCGCACATCTGCACCTTTCTTCTCCCAGGTGGGTACCTGCTGGCTTTAGTCAGAGGTGGGGAGCAGCATGTCCACACCTGCCTTCTGGAGTCTTTTCCTTTTTTCTGGGGATGGGAGGTGTTGGATGCAGAAGATAGACCCCCCCTTGCTATGTGAAACCTTGTCTTCTGTGCTCAGTCATCCTTTCACCTGAAGACAGACAGACAGACAGAGAGAGCTCATCTTTCTCCTTGTACAGCCTGACTGTTTTCAGGTGAGTGATCAGTTGGCAAGTTGCAGGTGCTGCATGGATGAGTCTTCTTTCACCGGTCTGGATGTGTGTGTGTGTGTGTGTGTGTGTGTGTGTGTGTGTGTGTGTGTGTGTAGAAGTGGGTTGTAACAAGGAGGCTGAATGCTTTGGTAAATTCTACCTGCTATCTTTGGGGTGTGCATGGGCTTCATAACTGAGGTCTGGGGGCCTTGAAGGGGACACAGAACTGTTAAATGACAAGAACAAGGGGTCTGTGTGCCCTGGAGCTGTGTACTTCCTTGGGCCTGGTTGGTGGCAGTGGGAGCTTGGGAGGACCTAGGAGTTCAGCCTGCAGGGGGTGACTTCTCAGGGGGACAGAGAGCATGGCAAACACTTAGTAAAGACATTAGTCCTGCTAGTATGGAGTGCAACAGCATACATCATAGGTCTGACTCTGTGTCTTCTCATCATGACCTCTGAGAGGCGAGGCCAACCCTATTTTAAATCTTGAGCTGTGATCTTCAGAGTCTCAACCTCCTGAGTACGTAGGATTATAGACATGAACCTCTGGCACTGGGACTCTGGTTCTTTTTAGTATATTAGGGTTTGACCTCAAGGCCTTAGGCTTTCCAGTCTGGCTTCTACCAGCTTTTCTGTCTTGGGCA
Source organism: Dipodomys spectabilis (assembly GCF_019054845.1). Lineage (NCBI taxonomy): Eukaryota > Metazoa > Chordata > Mammalia > Rodentia > Heteromyidae > Dipodomys > Dipodomys spectabilis. The sequence continues at coordinate 1,959,851 of NW_024870932.1, read as the reverse complement.
TTTCTGAGATGGAGACTTAATATATGCTCAGACTGGGGTTGATCACAATCCTCCTATCTGTGACAGGCATGAGCCACTAGGCCAGGTCCTCTGTAGTTGGAATGGTAGATGTGTAGAGCCATACTCAGTCAGTGGTTTAGATGGATTGTCCCAAACTCAGTCCATGGCAGCCCATTTTTGACCACAGGTGAACATCTGGGTTGGGCCTCAATCATTGGACTTCAATCTCCTTATTGGATAGTTGTGAGGAAACAAGGGATTAATACAGAGGGATCTTTGGAGCAGGGCCAGGCACAGAGGGAGGGGTCATTCAGATACGGTTCTTGGCATTTCTGTGAGTATATGACAGGAAGATCTCAGATGGTGAGTATTATTAACTTTGTGACAGATATGGGATTACGAAACAAAACATGACTCTCCTTCTTTAATACCCAATCCCCATGAGGAACGGGATCCTTCACTTTGTTCAGTTGTGAAGCTGGGGAAACTGAGGCACAGAGAAGCTGGGTGACCTACTCATGACTCCCAGCTGTCAGGAAGCTTGGCCTGACTTCTCTGCCATGCTCCCTAGGACAATGGGTATTATTCAGTCTACTTCTTGTGGTGGGAAGTCCACTTCTTTTCAGTTGTGAGGCTTGAACTCTGGGCCTGGGACAGCTCCCTGAGATCCTAAGCTCAAAGCTAGCACTCTACCACTTGAGTCACAGTGCCACTTCCAGTTGTCTGATGGTTATTTGGAGATAAGAGTGTCACAGGTGTTCCTGCCCAGACTGGTTATAAACCACAATCCTCATATCTCAGCCTCCATTGTACTTAGGATTATAGGCCTGAGCCACCGGTACCAGGCTTAAGTGTAATTCTGACCTTCTTTCTTTTTTTCTCAATCTCTCAGGAACTGATTGAATGGGTGCTGGAGGAAGTGGCCCAGAATCCCCAATGTGGTTAGAACCAAGGTTACCCTCTCATTCTGGAGGTGGGCTGTGGGTCAGGAGCTGTCTCGCTCAGTCTGCTGTACCAGCTCCATGAGGTAAGTCCCTCTGTGCCCTGGTTAGCACGTGACAGTTATTTATTGTCCATCTAGCCTTACTGGATTCAGTACTGTGTTCAATGCCCTTTTCTAGCGAAAATTTCTGGCTAAAATTATGATACATAGTTACAGAATGAAAATGTAATGCCATCTTAAGAGAGTCCTTTAGGGCTCTGGGAATGTGGCTTCATGTTAAGGTGATTGCCTAGCATGCATTAAACCCTGGGTTCAATTTCTCAGTAATACATAAACTGAAAAAGAAACACTGGAAGTGGTCCTGTGCCTCAAATGGTAGAGGGTTAGAATTGAGAAAAAAAAAATCTGAGCAATAAATCCCAAGCCCTGAGTTTCAGCCCTAGGACTGCCAAAACAACAACAGCAGCAACAACAACAATGAACATTTAGTTAGTAAATGCAAAATAAAGAACCCATACTTGGAATATATAATTCCTCCTTCCATACTGATACCTGACAATAGTCGCTAATTCATGTACTTTACCTATGTTAGGATACGGTGTTGAAAAAAAGTTTTATTCATTAGGTCAGGGCAATTAATGCCAGGAATGTGCTTAGATGTTAGGTGAAGATTAATTCTGGAAATTTAAAGATTCCAGGCTTTTGAGTGGGGTCAATGCTAATCACAATGAGAAGGGTAGTCTAAGTGAGATTTGGAAATCTTTTTGGGCAGTCATGGCATCAAAAAGGCAGAAGTTAATTAACAGTTATGACAGAAGAGAAGGAATAACTCCAGATGGAAGGAAAAAATGATAGTAATTAAGGTATATCAGAAACAGTTCTAGGGAACCATTTTTGGTTATTGAAGAACTAGTTATCAACTAGGCTTATTCCTCATTGCCTTTAGCATTCTAAATCTCTTAGGCTAGTTCTTAATTTCTGTGCGATAAATGTATCTCCTTCTATGCTGTTCTTTCATACCTGACCTCCTTTACTTCCTAAAAATCTATCTTTCCATATTTCTCTATGAACATTTCCTAATACTAAATACACCTAAACAGATGTCACAGGATGGTAATATAAGGGTCCCAAAGCTCATGAGTCATTAAGGTAACAAAATGGAAAAGGAAGACCTATTTATTGCTACCTCATTTTTTCTGAAAAGCTACAATGTCATCATTTGGTTCAAATTTCCATTATTTGGCTACATAGTGTCATTCAGTGCACCTAAATGCAAATATGAGCCGGCTGCTGGTCGCTCATGCCTGTAATCCTAGCTACTCAGGAGGTTGAAACCAGAGGATTGTGGTTCAAATCCAGGCTGGTCAGGAAAGTCCCTGAAACACTTATCTTCAATTAGCCACCAGAAACCCGGAAGTGGTGCTGTAGCTAAAGTGGTAGAGCACTGCAGTTGAGCTGAAGTGCTGAGAAACATTGCCCAGGATCAGTGTTCAATCCCCACAACCAACAAAAAAGTGCAAATGTGGCTTTAAGTTTTCCCCAAAGGAATGATGAAATCAATAGTAATCTTCCCAAAGGATTCAGTGCACCTACTTTTGCTGAGTTATTTAAGCTATAGCTTCTTTGCTGAACATATTCTCTTCTTTAAAAATTGTCAAATATTAGCTTTATAGTAAACTTCATCTAATATTTCTCGGTTCAAAAGAGAAGTCCATACAGTTGATGTCACTTAGCTTTCGTACTGTCTTAGTTCAAAACCAACCCAGGCAGGAGAGTCTGTCAAAATCTTATCTGTAATTAAACATCAAAAAAAGCCAGAAGTGGAATTTTGGCTCAAGCAGTATTGTACTATCTTTGTGGGCAGGTGGGAATGAAAGACAACTGTTCAGGGACAGGGTCTAGCCTCTGCGTTCAAGCCCCAAAACCAGCAAAAACTAAACAAACAAGCAAACAAAACAAACCCTGGGTATTTCGTTGGGACTCTCTTTAAAGGGGTAGTGGTCTGAGAAGAGGCTGGTTTTGCTGATCATACTCACTTTATCCTGCTTTTTTGAAATCTTTATTGCTATGGAAAACTCAGGAAAATACTAAAGGAACTGATAACTGACTCCTGCAACAAGAGAATCATCTCAGGAGTGAAACATCCATCCATAAGACACTTCAAAACCTCCATATCTTTGTTTCTTTGCAGTAGAACACTTTTAAAACAAAGTTATTTCCTTTGTTCTACGCTGACCTTCAAATGGCATATTGGTTCCTTTGTAATACTCTCAACCAGAAGTTTACAGACAAGCTTTATATGAGTAAAGAACACACTCAGAAATGTCAGGGTAAGAGTTTCCTTCAAGCCTTGGATTCTTTTTTTTTTTGTACAGTAAAAAGGAACACAAAAGTTAACTTGAACTTTGTCATTCCTCTATGTTCAATTCCTCTCCTGAGATCAATTTCCACATCTAGTAACAGTTACTTCCACTTATTTCCAGTAACAATCTATGGTGCTGCTCCAGATAAAATGATTGTTTTCTGGCTTCATTGAAATAGCCCAAGGATACTTTTGGACATGAGGTAACACGTGGTTCAGAGACAACTTAGTAAAAAGAAAATATGAAAATTAAATTGCTTATGAATACTTTATTGATGAGTATATTTTGTTCAAACTTCTTAAGTGCTGTGTAAATTAAGGTGAATTTTAAATGGGAAGAAGATTCTCAGATCATTTTTTGTGAGTGTATGTGCTGTGCATTAATTTCCCAAGAGGACATGAGTTAACAGTAAGAGAAACAATAGCAATGATAGGAGAAAAAGGACTTCTTAGAAGATGGCGGAGGAGAAGCTGGAGGCTAAACATACTCTCGCATAGAAAGCAGTTTTAGAGTTCCAGTGAACAGTCCTAAGCCAGAGAATCACAAGTGTGCCATCACAGGACAGAGAGTTAGGCCAGAGAGGGAAAATCCAGTCAAGGAGACAGATCTAAGCACTTGCTAGTAGCCACTGCACAGCAGCAGCAGTGGTGGCGGTGGCCGAACCCTCCATACATGCAAAACAGAGATTCCAGGAGGAAGGAGCAAGACGCGTCGAGCGAGAGGATTCTACTCAACACCAGTAAGAACCGACAAGGAGCGGACATCTTCATCCTGCAGTTTGCAGACCAGAGACGACCCAGGAACCAAGACTCGGTGTGAGTAGAAGCCTGATATCCTCACTACTTCTCAGGGAGCAGAGGAGGGAAGGCCACCCCTGCCCCCCACAAGTACCGGAGATCTCCATCAAGGATACTGAGAAAGCTCTGCGGAGCTTCTATATCCAACTTAGGCCTTGGAAGAAAACTAGAGTCATTTAGCAGGTCACAAGAACCTAACTGACCTGCCAGACTCAGCTCCACCCAGGGAAATGTCACACAGCTCGGGCGCCAACCCCAGAAGTGGCTTTGTTCACTGGGTAATGAGAGCCAGAGGCTGCCCCTCCCTTTAGCAGCCTTGACAATCAATTGGCATTCAGTAAACATAAACCCTGAGAGAGGATCCTGGCTGGGATCTGTGAGTTTCTCACAAACTAGCCCCTGGGAAAAGCTAATGTTTGCTGAAAGGCCTCAACTCTACCCAGAACCTAGCCTCATCACAGTATCTTCAAACTTGAGGAAAAAGCCATCTTCCTCTTTTGTGATACTCAAAACAGACCTCTCTTCCATTGAACTAGCCTGGGAAGATGATCCCAAAATCCTGGGTTAAGCAGAGCATTTTTCTGCCTGTTCAGACTGTCTTAAGAAATCAACCAAGCCACAGGAAAATCAAACACCACAAGCAGACCAGCGACTCCAACAAGAGGCTGGTTATGGACATAAGGGATATACAGGATTTTTCCCACCCCTACCAAAATAATAAAAAAAAATTTTTTTTTCCTTTTTTTGCACCTTTTATAAAAATTTTTTTCTCAAACTTTTTTAAAATTTTTACCTTTTTTGAAAAATATTGTTTTTTAGTAACATATTTTTCCTCTTATAATTTTTTTAGGCATATATGTGTGTGTGCGTTGTTCTTTCTTTTTTTTTTTTTCTTTTTCAAATTTTTTTTTTTGTTTAGCTCTACTGAACTCCTGATCTTTTTTTCTTTCTTTCTTATCCTTTTCACCTTTTCTTCTCTTTCATTCTGCTTTATGTGACTTAATTGTTGTTCTACACATTCTCAAATAAACCCGTAGTCGATTATTAGGCCTTATCTCCTATTGTGTACACACTTAATTCACAAATTTGTTTCTAAATTCAAAATCTCTTAGACTTAAAATCCTTAATAGCAGTACTACCTCTTTATACCTATATAATATTTTAAGTATTCTTATTTTTAAATTTTTCTCATCTCCTCTATATCCCTCCCCTTCAATCACTTTATCCACTTTCTTCTGTGAATATTTTGTTTTTGTGCTACATAATATATTTAATTTTTACTATTCTATTATTTCTGGTTCCTTTTTTTCCCTTTCTCTTTCTTTTTTGCTCTCTCTCTACTTTCATCCTATCCAACCTATTTCCTGTTTTGAGATTAGGACTTAGTTAACTCTCCCTGTGCCTTCCCACATCTCTCTATTCCTATTTATTACCCACATCTCTCCCTCAACCTAATAATTTCTGCTTTACCAAAATTCTTCATTGCGGTTTGTAGCCCATTAATATATACTTGCTTGATGTTGAATAGATGTATCTGTCGAACTAGACTTTATTTGCAGACTATTGACTGTGTAAATACAGACTTTGGTTGATGCTTGCCTTAAGTTAGTGTTCTAGCACAAAACTGGTGTTATTTTCATCCCAAATGGGCAGAGTAAACCTGAAAAACACAAGAAAAATGTCAAGTCCGTGTATCTCAACTCACACTCATGATATTCAGGTGACAGAACAGATAATGAATAATCCAGAGGAGAGTCCCCAAATAGCTCTACAAACACTGCTGGCAAACATGATAAATGAAAAGATTGAAAACATACAAGGAATCTGTATGAGCTTGATAGGGAGAGTGAGGAGGCATTCCAAAGGTTTATACAGGAATATCATGAGTGTGAGGAAGATACTCAAAAACCACACAGGATTTGTGTGAGCAACTTGAGAATACTCAAAGAGAAAGGCACGAATGGCCTGCACAGACTGAGAACACTCAAAGAGAACTACAGGAATCACATGAATGGGAGGAAGCTAAGGAAAGAGTAATACAGGAATTGAGAGAGCAGGATGAAAATACACAAAGATCACTAAAGGTATTCATTGGATCCAATAACAAAGAGCTGAGGGAAGTCAGGGAGACCATAAAGGGAATACTGAATGGATCCCAACAAAAGGAATGGGAGTCCAAGGAAACCATAACCAATCAACTAAGTGATTTGAGAATAAACACTGAAAACCAAATTAAGGAAGTAAAGAAGTACATACAAGTTCTAACAAAAAAGCTTCAACAAAGAATTTGAAGCCATCAAAGCTGATCAATTAGAAGGAAAAGAAATGAATAACAAAGTAGAAAATCTTGACAGAAGGTTAGACCATGCAGAAGATAGAAACTCTGGGATGGAAGACAGCATTGATATGATAGAGAAAGAACTTACAACCATCCAAGACAAATCTAAGAAATATGAGAGATCTATCCAACACTTGGAAGATACCATCAGAAGGACTAAGCTAAGGGTAATGGGTGTAGAGGAGCACCTAGAAACAGAAGTTAATGGACTAGGAAATTTGTTTAATAGGATCCTAGCAGAGGTCTTTCCCAAACATGCAAAAAGATAGGCCTATTCAGATACAAGAAGCTTTTAGAATGCCCAAAAGACCAGACCAGAATAGGACATCCCACTATCACATTATAATCCACACAGGATCAATTCAGACCCAGGAAAAGATCCTTAAAGCTGTCAAGGAGAAAAGATTAATCACCTATAAAGGGAAACCAATTAGAATCACCTCAGATTTCTCAGCAGAGACAATCAAAGCAAGAAGAGCCTGGAATGATGTATGCCACGCCCTAAAAACAAACAACTATCAAACAAGAATACTGTAACCAGCTAAACTCTCCTTCATAACTGAAGGCCAAATAAAAACCTTCTATATGAAAGAAAAATTGAAACAATATTCCTCCACCAAACCAGCCCTACAAAAGATTCTTAAAGATGTCCTACACATAGAACACCAACAAGTCCACAATGAAGGCCAAGAAACTGCAACCAAACTGAGAATCCAAGAACCATAGGAAGAACCCAGTTTTCACAGTCCAAAAAAGGTGCATAATATGGCAGGAACTCCCAAATACCTCTCAGTTCTATCTCTCAACATTTATGGACTTAAGTCTCCAATTAAGCGACAGAGACTGTCTAGTTGGATTAAAAAACAAGATCTTTCTATCTGCTGCCTTCAGGAGTCACATTTTGGCCATAAAAACAAACACATTTTCAATATTAAAGGCTTGAACAAAATCTACCAAGCAAACGGCCCCCATAAACAGGCGGGAGTTGAAAACCTAATATAAGATAAAATAGACTTCAAATTAAAATTCGTGAGACGAGATAAAGAAGGTCGCTACATACTAATTAAGGGATCCCTCCTTCAGGAGGATATTACAATTTTAATGTCTATTCGCCAAACAACGGAGCACCCAAATTTATCCAAGAAACAGTACTTTCCCTCAAATCCCACATAGATCCAAAGACATTAATTGTTGGGGATTTTAAAACACCACTCTCCCCACTAGATAGAACAACTCGGCAAAAACTCAACAGAGAAAACCGCAGATCTAAACAGCTGCATAGATCAATTATATTTAACAGATATCTACTGAATATTTCACCCAGTAACATCAGAATACACGTTTTACTCAGCAGCACAAGGAACATTTTCTAAAATAGACCACATTTTAGGCCCCAATACAAAGTTGTACAAATTCAGAAACATTGAAGTTATACCTTGCATTATCTATGACCACAAGGGAATAAAATTAGAACTCAACACCAAAAGATACCAAAGAAAGTCTGGTAACATATGGGGGCTGAACAACACTCTGCTGAATCACAAGTGGGTCATGGAAGAGATTAGAAAGGAAATGCAAATGTTCATGCTATTCAACAAAAATGAGCACACAAATAACCAGCTTCTCTAGGACACAGCAAAGGCAGTAGTCAGAGGCTAGTTTATAGCTCTGAGTTCCTACATCAACAATTTGGAGAGATTTGAAACCAACAATTTAATGAGACATATGAACTTCCTTGAAAAAGAGCAGCAAGATAAACCCCAGTCTAGTAGATGGAAAGAAATAATTAAAATTAAATCAGAATTAAAGAATTAGAATCCAAACTAAAACTATAGAAAGAATCAACAAAACAAAGAGTTGGTTCTTCAAAAACATTAACAAAATTGACAGACCCTTAGTAAGTCTTATCAGAAAAAGAAGAGAACACACCCAAATAAATAAATTCAGAGATGAGAATGGAAACGGAATACTTCTCAAAACTTTATGCTATTAAGTTTGAGAACTTGGCAGAAATGGACTTTTCTTAGCAAATATTGACACACCGACACTAAACCAAGATGAGTTAAACTATCTTAACAGGCCCATATAAAGCATTGAAATAGAAATAGCAGTAAGAGACCTCCCAGCTAAGCAAAGTGCAGGATGAGATGGTTTTATAGTGGAATTCTACAAGGACTTCAAAGCAGAGCTCACACTCCTCCAACTCTTCAATGAAATTTAAAGAGAAAGTTCACTATTGGACACATTCTTTGAAGCCATCATAACCCTCATCCACAAACCAGGGAGGGACTCATCAAAGAAAGAGAACTATAGACTGATTTCTTTGATGAACCTTGATGCAAAACGTCTCAACAAAATGTTGGCCAATCGACTTCAACAATTCATCCAAAAAAATTATACATTACGATCAAACAGCATTGATTTCAGGGATGCAAAGCTGGTTCAATATAAGCAAATCAATTAATATTATTTATCATATCAACAGGAGCAAAGGTAAGAACCACATGGTTATCTCAATAGATGCAGAAAAATCCTTTGACAAGATCCAACACCCCTTTATGATGAAGGTTTTGGAAAAATTAGGAATCCGTGCACCATTTCTCAATACAATAAAGACTGTATTTGACAAACCTACAGCCAGCATTATACTTAATGGTGAAAAATTAAAACCATTTACTCTTAACTCAGGAACAAGAGAAGTAAGTCCACTCTCTCCACTTCTCTTCAATCTAGTTTTAGAATGCCTAGCTACAGCAATAAGACAAAATGCAAACACAAAGTATATCCAAATAGGGAAAGAAGAAATAAAAGTCTCCCTCTTTGCAGATGACATGATCTTATATGAAAAGAATCCCATAGACTCCACTCCAAAATTACTCAAGCGGATTCAAAACTTTGGCAAAATAGCAGGGTATAAAGTTAACCCCCCAAAATCAATGGCTTTTCTGTATGCCAACAATGAGAAAAGTGTGGCTGAAATTAGGAAAGAAACTCCATTCGTAATAGCCCCACAAAAAAATAAAATACCTAGGAATTAACTTAACCAAAAATGTGAAGGACCTCTATGATGAAAACTTTAAAAACTTGAAAAAGGAAATCAAAACAGAGCGTAGAAAATGGCAAAAACTCCCATGCTCCTGGATTGGAAAGATTAACATGAAAATCGCAATACTTCCCAAGGGTATCTACAAATTCAATGGGATACCTATCAAAATTCCAACCTCATTCTTCAAGGAAATAGAAGAGGCAATCCAAAAATTCATATGGAAGAATAAAAGACTCCAAATAGCAAAAACGCTCCTCAATGGAAAGAACACTGTTGGAGGAATATCAATACCAAATTTCAAACTCTACTATAAAGCCATAGTAACCAAAACAGCTTGATACTGGCACAGACCTCAGGACCAATGGAATAGAATTGAAATCCCAGAAATGAACCTACAGACCCATAGCCAACTAATCTTCGATAAGTGACCTAAAAAATGGAATGGAAGAAAGACAGCCTCTTCAGTAAATGGTGCTGGCTAAATTGGTTAACTACTTGTAGAAAACTAATGCTAGATCCTTATATATCACCCTGCAACAGAATCAACTCCAAATGGATGAAACACCTGGGAGTCAAAGCAGACAATCTGTAAACATTATAGGATGGAATATGAGAAACCCTAGATCTCCTTGGCACAGGCCGAAATTTTCTTAATGGAGACCGGGAAACACAATAAATCAAAGAAAGGTTGGACAAATGGGATTGCAAGAAGTTGCAGAGCTTCTGCATGGCAAAGGACCTAGCTAGCAAGATGAATAGAAAGTGTACGGATGGGGAGAAGATCTTCACTAGCCATACAATGGACAAAGGTCTCATATCTAAAACATACTTGGAACTCAAAAAATTAAATCCCCCAACAACAAATCCTCAAAGAAACAACTTCCCAATAAATAAGTGGGCTAAAGACTTAAAGAGAAACTACTCTGAAGAAGAAAGAAGGATGGCCAATAGACACATGAAGAAATGCTCAACCTCCCTAGCCATAAAAGAAATGCAAATCAAAACAACATTGATATACCACCTCACTCCAGTTAGAATGGCAAAAATCAAGAACTCTAATAACAACAGATGCTGGAGGGGATGTGGACAGAAGGGAACCTTACTTCATTGTTAGTGGGCCTGTAAACTTGTTCAACCACTTTGGAAAGTAGTATGGAGTTTCCTCCAAAGACTCCACATAGAGCTCCCATATGACCCAGCAATTCCACTTTTGGGCATTTACCCAAATGTTTACAAACAAGACCACACTAAATCTAACAGCACAACTATATTTATTGCAGCATTATTTACCATAAGTAAGATATGGAACCAACCCAGATGCCCCTCATTAGATGAATGGATCAAAAAAATGTGGTATATATACACAATGGAATTCTATGCCTCCATCAGAAAGAATGACATTGCTCCATTTGTTAGGAAATGGAAACACTTGGAAACAATTATATAAAGTGAAGTAAGCCAAGCCCAAAGAAATATAGGTCCCATGGTTTCCCTTATTTGTAATATCTAGTATATGTATGAGTCAAGCAGAAAAGTTCAGATAAGGTGATGTTACGGAAATGAACCCTAAGATATGTATTTAAATGTTTTTTTTTCTTTCATGCATTTGTTTCTAACGCATTTATAAGATTATTTCTTTGTTGCTTTGTATGTCCCTCCCCCACATTATAACCCCTGCTTTCACTGTATTTGATGTCTGTATAATTTGTGGAGGGGAAGGGGAAGAGCAAGTTGTTTAAATAAGGATACAGGTGGACCCGTTGCAACAATGAGAAGTACAAGTGGTCATGTCAAAAACGAACTTGGATTGGGGGATGGGAGAGGCTGGGAAGGGATGGGAAGGGTAAACAAAGGAGTAGGCTATAATGCTTGATAAGAAATGTACTCACTATCTTGCCCATGTAATTGTAACCCCTCTGTACAGTATTTTCACTATAAAAAAAAAAGAAAATCAGAGACTGCAGTGGCTTGTAAGCTCCATTTATATTCCTGAGCATTGGGGCGCCCTTCACCTTTGCCTTTCTCACCCTTTACATCAGGGGCATCTGGGAAGATGTTCTTACATCTAGAGTTTGTCCCTGGGATTAAAAACTTTATTTTGTGATCATAAACTCCATTATTTCTTGAATTGGATCTGAGGGGCCGGAGATAGTTAGGTAAGAGTATTCAGAAACTTATAATTACTTCTAAGTTTGCTATCTAAAATCATCCCTTCCCACCCCTTAGAATCCTATTTCCCAACTGTGTACACAGCCTTACACTCTGTTCTACTGGAGCTTTTGAGTGTGGGGCATCATGTGTTTCTTATGTGTACTGCTTTACAAATGGAGATTTTCTCCTACACTCAAAATGATTTCATTGATGGGGGCACTGTTCAATAGGCTAAACAGGGTTTGTTCATGTGTTCATATCCTAGGTAGGACTAGTAATGTCAGGACTCACTTGCTGTCAGTGGTATTGCTCTGAGGAATTTCTGTCAATGTTGCCCCCAGTACCTAGTCCAAGGCCTCTCAGAAAGGCTCCAGACCCAAACTCCTTGAGTTTCTGTGTGAGCTAATCATCATTGAGCAACTATGTTCCCTGGTTTGTGATATATTCTCTTCTGTGAGCATATGCATATGAGGGCCCAAGAAGAGAGTTACCTGGAAGGGAGGTCCTAGGATGCAAAATGTCTACTAGGCAATGGAAACCCATGGTTTGGCATGCTTAATGTTTTAACCTGTGCACTGAACTAGCAGGAAAAAACAACACACTAAGAAATCTGCCAGTTATGCCAAATAAAGAGATGTTGTGAAGGATAGAGAAAGGACATTGATTTCATGGTAGTCATGACAAGACCATATCACACCTTCAGAATACTAATCCATACACACTTTTCTATTTACACATGTTACTAGGTCTGAGTTGTATGTAAAACTCCTCAGGGACTTCAGAACAGGAAGATCTAAGGGAGAGTCTAAGATTGGTCTACCATTTTGGAAATTAACTAGTTTGATGATAGCCCTTAGTAGTGTCCTACAAATATGTGCATTTACACTACTACATTTGATAAGTGTCCCCTCATTAAATTATATTTGGTTGGTTCACTTGCTGACATCGCAGCTGCCTGGTAGATCCATTGTGACTTCACTTTATTCTGTTGAACCAGAAATGGAAAAGGAGATACTGACCACAACACTTTCACATCTTTCTCAATGAGCAGTGAATGGCAGGGGAGTATTTAAGATGCTCCCCATGTTCTCAGTTTGCTAGTACCACCTGGGATTCCAGCTCAAATCTTGATAAAGAGATACAGAAGTTACATGTAGCTTTTTTTGCCAGATTCACTTCTAGAGAGGTAGATGAGAAAGTGGAAGGGCTTGGTGTGGAAGCCACAGGTTGATATGAAGCAGAGTTCAAAGGATGTGGAGATGAAGCAAACTACTTGGAGGGAAAAGGAAAGGCAACTGAAGCTAATGAGAACCTCGAGGGAGAAGATAGAGCAAGTTTGAGGCCACCTGGATATCAAAGTAACCCATCTGAGCTACAATAGTCTGGGTATTCAGAGAGAAGTTGGAAGAGCACCAGCAAGTGCTCTTTACCAATTCTAGGGATCTCCCAGAATGCCAGGGTAAGAATTGATAGCTTCCAAGAGCATTGCTGCTGAGTACAACTCAGATCCCTCCCTACCATGATAATTGACATTGGAGAGGAGCAGCAAGAGTTGTATGAAGTGATAGCAGCTCACTTTGTGGAGCTTGTTCTGCAGCATTGTGAAGTGTGGTCTCTCAGGATGCTTAGGGCAAAGATCCTAGAGCTGGTGTCAAAGAATGCAATCTACTTGGAGTAGACATTTATAGATGGTATGTGCCTGAACACAACAACTGATAATGAGCTGATAGAGGTAGTTCCCTAAAGATCTAACAGCCAAAACTGGAGAGTCAAACCCAGAGCTCTTCACCACATCAGTCCACCATGCCAATTACTTCTACCCTAGTACTGGGTACCCAGTTTGCACAACCATGACCTTGTTACCCTGTTGTTCCCCACAATCCCTCACAACTTTTATCTTTCATTTTGTCTATGATTCTTTGTCCCTGATAAACTGTTCTGGATGCCTGTATTAGCTACGCCAACCCCTGTAAAGCTGTTGGTGTTACCCAATTTCTGCCACTGCAACTCAGCAATTACAGTCACAATTACCCTTTCCCTAGTATCCTACTCTCCGCTACTCTTTTCTGGTACCCACAATTCTTAACACCATGGATCCAACCACCTGATACCTGACACCACTGTCTCTGCCACTCCACTCCCAAACAAAGCAAAGCAAGAGTGGGCACAGACAGTCGACTTGGGTCCACCTCTTGCAGGCACAATATGACAAGTTATTCCTCAGGTATTTTACATGAGGGAATAACTGGTGTTGGAAGGCAAGTTACTAAGAGGTGACTAAAATCCAAGGACATCAACTTATATCTTGGTGCTAGGAAAAGCAGGCCCTAAGGTGATAGTTAATGAGAAAAGAAAATTTTACAAAGAATATTAGAGATGATAAAAAATGCTTAGCTTATTCTCTTCTACTAGTGAGCTGAATTATTTTATGATATAGATATGTAACTCCTTTCCATTTTAAAAAGCATATGAAGATGCACATTTATGTGGTACTTATATTGATTTATGGAATAGTTGCATATGATCATACTAATGATACTCAATATTTTATGCTCTATGATATGCTCATAATTCTGCCTTTGGCAATATGAATTGAGCTCTCTAACAACAAATGGAATTTCATTGTAAAATACCATAAGGAGATTACTGAGGCTAGTAACAAAATGAAGGCTGGAACAAGAAAACTGAATAAAGCTACAAGTTTGAAGGGAAGGGGTCAGTGGTAAGGGCTATGATAAAAGAGAAATTCTTCACCATGGAATCTTGGAAGAAAAGAATTGTTTTGTTGAATTACTAGCTTTTTAAACTTTAGAAAGCAGAACATGATTTTTGATTCTTGCTTTTTGGAACTTCTTTAATGAGTGGTGTAAAAAATTATCTAAATGACTTTGAAAATTCACTGGCATGAATTATCAGATTAACATTTTAATCAAAGTAGCCTTGAGATGCAGGCATCCTGGATTCTTTTTCTACTAAATTAATGGAATGAGCTTCCTTTTGAATGGTTGGACAGTCCATGACACTTGTTCCAAAAAAAGAAAAGATACTGGAGAGAAAAAAAAAAGTGGAAGGAGATTCAAGGCTCCTGAAATTAGCATATTTCCCATTTGGACTTTAAAGGGTTGTTTCTACAAAAATAAGAATTTCATCTTAACATAATAATTTCAAAATGGATGTGCTACAGGATTGCTTCTAAATGTAATATTTAATGCTGTTGGATTACTTGAAGACAAATGTTTACAGCAAACTTTAAATTTCAGAAAAACTGTAACGCACCAATAAACAACTTGAAGAAATATAATTTAAAAATTCACCGTTCAAAGCACACCCTTGCAGGAAAGTCTGTGAGACATTTATCTCCCAACAGGAAGTGGCACTGTGGCTCAATTGGTAAAGGGCTCCCCTTGAGCTGAAGAACTCAGAGTTATGTTAATACCCAGGCCCTGAGTTCAAGCCCTATGACTGACAAAAAGAAATTTTAAAGAATTAAAGCATTAGGGCTGGGAAGGAGACTCAGTGGTAGAGTGATTGTCTTGTATACATGAGGTCCTGGGTTCAATTCCTCAGCACCACATAAGCAGAAAAATGTGGAATTGGCGCTGTGGCTCAAGTGGTAGTGCTCTAACCTTGAGTTGAACAGCTCAAGGACAGAGCCCAGACCCAGAGTTCAGGCCCCCCTTCCAACAACAACAACAATAATAAAAAATTAAAGCATCAAACAACCTGAGGATGTTGTCCAGAATAATGAATATGGCATTATCCGTTTACATGACTTAGTTAGTGACTTGTAACCTAGTTTAACAGGGGAGGTCGTGGGCAATTTGTGTGTTTGACAAAACCTGCAAAATTATTTTCTACTTTCCCAAGGAGTTAGAAAGTAAGGAATGGGATGAGGAGAGAAGTGTTTGGTGGTTTGCCTTTTGGTTCAGTAATTGGTTTCTGGAGTCAAATTCAGAGAAATTCTGATTGCAATCCTAGTTGCATGGGGAATGAAGAAGCCATGCCATGGAAGTGGTTTTGTCTTGTCCTTGGTCTGGTTCCAAACACCACTGGACAATCCAAGTCCCACTTCAGGACCAAGATTCCTTGAAAACTACTGATCCACTGGACATGTAGACCTAACCACAGCCAGAAAAGGCAAAATGCAATGCCGAGGGCAGCACTGGAAATCTACACCAGGCAGAGATTTTTAAATATATTTTTATTGTAAAAATACTGTACAGAGGGCTTACAGTTACATGACTAGGTAATGAGTACATTTCCTATCGAGCATTGTTACCTCCTCCTTTGTTTTTCCCCTACCATCTTTTCCCTCACCACATGTCCAACTCCTCCCTCCTCCACCCTATCCTGACATTGTAAATTCATTTTCCACAGTGTCCTGTACATCTCATCGTCACATTGGATCACCCTGCATCCCCATTTCAGCATTCTGCTATACCCCTTCCACTCTCCAATTACAAAAAATGTATATAAGATGCAGAACACTGGAATCAAATACAGTGAAAACAGGGGTTATATGTGGGGGGATGAACCTACAACAGAATCACATAGTGCATGATAAGTATATTAAAAACAAAAGCAAGAAAGTAAAAACCGTTTTTGTCTTTGACTTGGGGTACATTTCGCCTAACACCTCTTATATGTTCATATCTATCTAGCCTTTGATCTTCTCTGCTTGTTCTAGACATGTACTAGTCCTTGCAAACAAGGGGAAAACAAGGTAAACCGTGGGACCTATGTTTTTTGGGTCTGGCTTACTTCACTTAATATAATTTTTACCAAGTCTTACCATTTCCTAACAAATGGGGCAATGTCATTCTTTCTGATGGAGGCATAGACTTCCATTACGTGTGTGTGTGTGTGTGTGTTTGTGTGTGTGTGTGTGTGTGTGTGTGTACCACATTTCCTTGATCCATTCATCTAATTAAGGGCATCAGAGTTGGTTCCATATCATAGCTATGGTGAATAATACAGCAATAAATATGGTTGTGCTGGTAGCTTTGGTATGACCTTCTTTGTGATCATTTGGGTAAATCCCCAAAAGTGGAATTGCTGTGTCATAAAGGGGCTCTACGTGGAATCTTTTGAAGAACTTTCACACTGCTTTCCAAAGTGGTTAAACAAGTTTACACTCCCACCAACAATGCAATAGGGTTCCCTTTTAGCCACATCCCCTCCAGCATCTGTCGTTATGACATTTCTTGATTATAGCTATTCTAACTGGAGTGAGGAGCAATCTCAGTTTTGATTTGCATTTCTTTTGTGACTAGAAAAGTTGAGAATTTCTTCATGTGTCTAATGGACATTTTTATTTCCTCTTCAAAGAAGTTTCTTTTTAAGTCTTTAGCACGTGTAGTTATTGGGAAGTTTTTCCATTGATGATATGTTGTTGGGGATTTAAGTTTTTGAATCCTAAGTATATTTTAGATATAAGACTTGTCTATTTTATAACTCATGAAGCTCTTCTCCCTGTAAGTGGGCTTTCTATTGATCTTGTGAGCTATGACCTTTGCCTTGCAGAAGCTCTGCTGTTTCATGCAATCCCATTTCTCCAACCTTTCTTTGATTTCTTTTGTTTCTGGTTCTCTATTAAGAATATTTTGGCCTATGCAAAATAGCCCTACAGTTTCTCCTATTCCTTCATGTAATGTTTTCACGGTGTCTGCTTTTATTTTGAGGTCTCTGATCCATTTGGAGTTGATTCTTGTGTAGGATGATATATACGGATCTAGCTTTAGTTTTCTACAGGTGTTTAACCAATTTTGCCAACACCATTTACTCAAAAGGCTGTCTTTCTTCCATTCTAGGTTTTTTAGCTCCCTTGTCAAAAATTAGCTGGCTATAAATCAGTGGGTTCATTTCTGAGTCTTCAGTCCTATTCCATTGGTCCTCAGATCTGTTCTTGTGCCAGTACCAAGCTGTTCATATTACTATGGCTTTTTAGTAGAGTTTTAAATTTGGAACTAATATTGCTCCAGTGCTGTTCTTTCCGCTAAGGATTGACAAACCTGCAGCCAGCATTATACTTACTATTGAAAAGTTAAAGCCATTTCTTATAAATTCAGGAATGAGATAAAAATGTCTGCTCTTTCTACTCCTCTTCAACTTCTCTTTAATCTCAACTCCTAAAACACAAATTTCACAATGAATTTACAAGAAAAAATACAAAAACCAAACATGGCAATGCTTAGATGCAGGACGTTTTACAAAACCCAGAATATAACTCTGCTGTCTAAGGGAGGGGCTCTCTATATTAATTAACAAACAAACCCAAAAGAGCAGCTATGTGTACTAGACATGAGTGTCCCTGACATCTACTCCATGGACAAGGAACATGGAAGGGGTTCCTGAACCTGCTGGAGAGTGCATGGAGGAAAGTTTCGTTGTCAGCCTGAGTACAAAAGTTAGCTTCACCCTGCCTGGGCCTGTCTTTCTTGTTTTCTCCCCACAGTGGAGAAGAATTGTCCCCTGCTCTATGGAGAATAAATACTGTACAAGCCGATCTGAATGTGGCTTCTGTTCGGTCTTCACTCTTTCCTAGGTGGGCAGTCACCGCCCCATGGTGTGTGTGTGCTCCCAGGGGCTGATCCTTAGAGCCCATGCCCAAGGGGCAGGTGGGTGCTACATATGAGTCAGTGGCACTGTGTCATTCATGCAGCAGCTGCCGGGTAGCTGCTCTAGCCCAACAGCAGTTACACCCTGATATTCTCCCACAGTCCCAGGAGAGGTGCCCACAAGGGCCTGAGTTGGGAAAGCTGACACTAGGGTCCTACTTCACCAAAGGGACCAGCATGCAAGATGAAGTGGCTTACACCTAAATTACTAATTATATTATGGAGCAGTTTTAAACAAAGTGATACACATTACTGTATGATATATAATGCTATATTCTTGAGTCTGTAATCTCCAAAATCATTGGACTTCATAATAGCAAGAATGGATTTTATTGTTTGTATTTCCAAGTCCACTATGGCAATCTGAAATAAAAGTACAACAAAACTCTTATCCAAAAACCACATTATTAAATCTCAGAATTAAAAAAAAAGTATGTAAGTAGTTCAAATGAAATTATACTAGAATAGTAAATTACACACAAAATATATTACATTAGTTACACTCAAAAGTAAAATAAGTAATTACAAAAAGAATTCCTACTGGATAAAAAATATTACAGGTGTTTTAACAGGTTGAAGTGATATAAGTTATATATTTTGTTTTAATAAAACTTATTTATATCTCCAAGTTCTGTTTATCTCAGAGAAGGAAAATGATAGGAAGTAGAAATTATATGTGGCACCTCTTGCTTCCAGTACCATGAAGGGGACTGGCACTTCATAATGGGAGTCCTGGGGTGACACCCACACCCAGCCCATGTAGACCTATCAGAGGTCCGTGTGGTGACACTGAAGGGGTCGAGGACAGGACATTGCTGCTGCAAAAGGGGCAGCACTTGTTGTGGTGGGCTGCAGACAACAAAGCTCCAGAGTGACCAAACCAATCTACCCAGCCTCAGGTGCCAAAGCCAGGAGGGAAGGCAGGGGAGACCCCAAACCCTACCTTCAATCTGTGCAGCCTACACTGCCAAGGCCAGACCCATTGCACTGATTTGGAGCCCAACATGGGTAGGAGGTGTGCCCATTGCCTCCAAATGGAGCATCCTCAGAATGGCACCCAGAGCTGGACCCATGTCTACCAGAAGGATGACAAAGTAAAGCCAAAGGAGCTTTGGGCCCCTGGTGCTGCAGCTGGTGCATTGCAAGTCCAGGCTCCTCTGGCACTGATGGGTATATGTAAGGATGGCCCTGTACCTGAGTCCACAGAGATAAGCAAATGGAGGTCCACGGGGATGCTGAAGGGGCTCCAGGTTGCTGAGCTGCTGCAGCTGTCACAAGCCCACTTGCAGAGGGGACAGCACATGGCTCTAATCCACAGACCACCTTAAAGACTGATGAGGTGAACCAAAGCTGGGCTGCCTGGCCCCAAGGGGGTGGACTACATGCGTAGCCTTCCTTCTCCCATGGGCTGCGCTCTGTAGACACATGGTGTCCCCCCAACCCCACACCCATCGGGGCAGGCAGTGATCCTAGAACGGTGTCTCTCTGGGATTACACTTGCACCCAGGACCACTGCAAACCAGTACCAGCCGAGCTGGAGGAGGAGAGGGCAGCAGTGGACTCAATTCTAGCTCCATGGATGCCAGCTCCTGGGTGAAATGGAACAACTGAGACTGGGATGAGAGGTCGGTAGGGTGAGCAATGCTCATCTGGCAATGCTAGGGAGCATGCACACACATCTCCTCACTGCACATCTGCCACATGGGAGGGGGCCCCACTTCTCAATGGCTGACCTGAGGAGGCAATCACACCCAAAGGGACTACAGAAATGGTGGTTAACTTGGTGATTTGGAAAGGGCTCTAGGGCACAGCTTTGCTGCAGCACTGAACAACTGGCAAAAAACGGAAAAAATATCCATTAAAACTTTGTTTTTTTTGGTTGGCCGTGGGGCTGCACTAAAACTTTTCACGAATGATGACCTATTATACTTTAAAAACAGTTTTACTTTCCTCTTGTCCTATATTTTTGCATGGGGCCCTTTGTGTTAACCAGAAATCTCCAGGATTTCTTCATGCACAGTAATACAAATTAAAATAGCTTCTATTCTTTCTTTAATTAAGGGAATTTGCATTTAGTTCTTTCCCATGTTAGATTCATGAAAAAGAAATCCTGAAGAATATCTATAAAGCACCAAACTCAGGATTTCTTCTGAACTCCTCTCTGAAGAAAGAGAATACAATGACCAAGAAATAGGTATCACCCATATTGTCACTCTGCTAGCTCTCTCTCTGATTAGAAAATAATCCTGCCAGGCACATGCAGATCACTTATGCAAAATGTTTTCCAAAAATTCTTGTTGTTATATTGCATTTATCTTCCTCCTCCTGTCTACCCTCTTGCGGCTCTTCCCCCGGGTCCTGTTTCCTTCTTCCTTCTCTCCTCTCCTCTACATTTTCCCTGTCCCCTCCTCTTCTCTCTCCTGCTATGCACTTCCTCTGCTCTTACCCCTTCCTCTTCCTTTCCTTTCCTATTTCTCCTACACTTTCACTTTCTTCTACTTCTTCTTTATGGTCCTGTGGGTTGGACTCACCCTAAGCAGTTGCTCTGCTGCTCGCTACATTCCTCCAGTCTGGACTTCACTTCAATTACACTCTTTTTCTGATTTGTTTTTAAAAAGCAAACCCAGCAAAGACTTTTGATTCAGGATTTAATTCATTGTACATATTCTACACCACAAATATGTGCTACTTCATACAGTGAGGCTAATAGGTTTGATTGTGGCTTCAGATAAACTCATCAGAAACAATGTGTTTGAAGGCAATCTAATGTGATCCTCTGTTGCTACCAAATTAATGAACTGGTTACTTTGTATCTTGCACAAGTACTTCCATATTGCTCCCAGTTTAGTGAACTGTCACTTTGTGGTAGCACCACAGTAACACTAACGCAAGGATTGTTGGGGATCAGAAGATTAAGTCCAGACAGGAAAATCCATAAGATATGTATCTCAAATTAATTACTAAAAAGCCATAAGAAGACCTGTGGCTACGTGGTTTAGTCCCTTCCTTGCACAGAATAAACTGATGACAGGACCCAGACCTGAGTTGAAGACCTGTGGTAGGTGCACACACACACACACACACACACACACACACACACACACACACAAACAGAATTTCCCTGCTAGAGGAAGTAAAATATCTCTTTTCCCAATAACATGCTTGAGTTTCTAGACTATGGGTTTGGGATATTTTTGAAAGTTGCATTATTAACTTACCTAATTTTAACAAATGACATCCTATTTACTATTATTTAATCCTGGTTGGAAAATATTTTAAGACATATTTTCATGTAGAAAATTGAGTTTGTTCCCCAAAATCGTGACTGTCTTGGTTTATAAGAAAGAAAGACTTGTGCCTTTACTTCATTAGTTCATAAATTAGAAAAGTAACCCTTACTCTAGAACCAATTGCCTTTGGATTCTAAAGGCCACACAAATACATAAGTTTTTATTCATCCTATCTTTGATTCAGCTCATCTTTCTTAAAGTAATTCATAGTTTTACTCAATATCTTGCCATTTTTCTAACCCGAACCCTAACTGGGACATTCAGGATAACCTCACACTAATCATACCCTAATCCTAACATTATTAGCAGTTTCCTACTTCACATACATCCAAATTCTAACTTGACTTGTTATTCAAAGATTTACTTTCAGTTTGACCCTAAATTTTCCATTTCCCTAATACTAATACTAACCCCAGCTGGAACTGAAACCTAACTTTCACCATAATGATAGTACAATTCTAATGTTTAAGAAAAAGACTCTAGTTTTTATTCATTCTAATGAATACTCCAGTTTTCCCTCTGGAAATGAGTTCCAGTTTGCCCTTATTCCCAAAAATTTCCTGATTCTACTTCTGAAGTGATCTTGTTCCCTAATATGATCCATTATATTACTTTTCCTCACATTTTCTTATCAGAAAAGACACTGTAGTTTCCATTGATTTTACCTTTTCCTGAACCACTGTTCCCTAAAACAGTTTCAGATTTACTTACCATCTTGTCCATTACTTAATGCTAATTCTCAACCTAAACTTGGCTGGAAAACTCCCATTAATCATTACAAGAATTATCACTGAGAAATAAATTTAATGATAATGCTCTAGTTACTATTCAGTGTCACATTTTTGCTTCTACTTGTTAGTGAAAACTGAATTTTCTTTTTTTGGTCGGTCATCGGGTTTGTACTCTGGGCTTTGGCGCTATCCCTCAGCTCTTCAGCTCAAGGCAAGCACTCTACCCCTTGAGTCACAGCGCCACTTCCGGTTTTCTAGTGGTTTATTGAAGATAAGAATCTCATGGATTTTCCTTGCCAGGTCTGGCTTTAAACTGTGATCCTCAGATCTCAGCCTCTTGAGTAGATAGTATTACAGGCGAGAGCCACTGGTGCCTGGATTGGAAACTGAATTTTATAGTAAAAACTTTCCTATTCATAACACTAATCATAATCAGAACAAAATACTGACCTTAATCTTAGTAAAATTATATGTCAATACTAACATTAACACAGGTAAACTAATTTTCACTCATCCTAACTTCATTCAAATAAATCTTCCAAACATAAGCTTCAATTTTTTCCCAATATCTTAGTCATTTTCTAACCCTAAACTTAATCTTTCTTAACTGCAACATTGAGAATAACCATACGACTAATTGTAAGTAGATTCTAATATTAATAGCAATATCCTAGTTCACATTCATTCTAATTCTTACCATGCTTATTCTAAAATTTACCTACAATTTGAGCATCATTTTTTTCTCCTACACTCTAACCCTAACCATGTCTAGAATCCTAATGATAACTTTGACACTAATGGTATCCCAATCCTAAAATTTATGTAAAATGCTTGCTGTGTCATCCTAGCTGAAATTCCACTTGTAATTCTTCACATAAATTGCAGGTTTTCCTAAACCCTACAGATTTTCTCACTCTTAACTCTGAATCTATCTTGTTCCATAACAGGAATCATTATACCGATTGATCTCAAATCTTGATATTATGAAATACACTGTACTTCCATTATTCCTGCTTTTCCTGAATTCCTAGAACTTAAAATAAGTTCAGATTTACTTAACATTTAAACCATTCCTAATCCTAAACCTACAGATAATTGAATCATAATGTTAATAGCAAGCCTCTATTTCACATTTATCCTAACTCTTGCTAGGCATTTAGGCCTAAATTTTATTTGCACTTTGAAACTAAAAATTTTAAAGTGTTTATCTATTTCCTGTCAGGTGTTGTTTTACTTTATTTTTTAAAATTTTATTTTATTGTAAAGAGGCTTACTGAGGGATTACAGTTACATGTGTAAGGTAATGAGTCCATTTCTTGTTGAACATTGTTGCCTTGTTCTTTGTTGTTCTCCCACCATAACTCCTCCCTCTCCTTGGTGTAAATTTCATTTTCAATATAGTGTGCTGTGAGTATCATTGTTGCAATAGGTCATCTTGTGTTGAACCTAAATTTTCTTTTCTCTAACCCTAATTCTAATTCTGTCTGTGATCCTAAACCTAACCGTAATAGTAATTATATTATATATATTATATAGTAATTCAGAAATTAACAAAATATTGAAGTTTTTATTCATCGTTAATCCACTGCACATCTTGAATTAAGTTGCAGTTCACCTTAAATCTTCCAAATTAGCTTATATGTGCATATATGAAGATGTAATTTGATGTGAAAAACAGAAGATCTTTAGAGGAAGGAATAATGAAAAGGAAATACAGGGAGTACAATCAAATGCATTAAATATATTTTGGAAAGAGCATAAAGAAACTGCCTCTTCTAACAATTAATAACCATTAACAAAATAACTAAAAATTAATAAGTAAATAACATACTGCCTTCTAGTGTTAAGAGAGCCATGATATGTCTTGTGAATAAAATAATTGTGTTAGATAAACTTTGTTCATGCATAATTTAATTTATTATTAGCCAATTATTTAATTTAATCAATGAAAATATATCAAAAAGATTCCATGATAAAAATGTAAATCAGTTACTTAGCAATTGTTTGAGAAAAAATAGTCATGACTTTTAAGAAACTAAATGTCTCTTTCCCGACAAAGCACTGCTTTCAGTTTACAAATCTAGTTTTTCTAAGTTTAGAGATAATAATTGGCATGAAAAACAACTAACTGTACATCTTATTTCTTGAATGAGTGATGTTTTAAGCATTATCTTTTATTCAAATGAATACTTAGGTCTACTTTTTCAAAATAAATGCAATTTTATCTCCTTTCAGTACAAGTACTTTCCCTGCAATTAAATGTATTAGTATATACAGGTATTTATACACTCTTCTATGTTTGTTATGTAGATCTATATATTCAGAATGATATGGTTTTTCTATTCACAAATGTCTAACATGTGGGATTTTTTGCTTCATTAATATAAATTATCTCAGGTTGTTGTGAAGGCTCCAGTAAGCAGTGTGGTCAAAAACATGTCCTGAATTCTAAATATTAAATCTAATCATTTTTAGCCTTTGATTATATCATTCATTTTCTCTTCAGAGCAATTAAACTAAAATAAATACTACTTTTTAAACATTTCACTCATATTGTAAATAATATTAACATAGTTCACACAGAGACTAATTATTTCAAACTCACCATATTTAATGATCATAGTGTGAAGAATATAGAGAGTAGAAGGTCCTTATACTCAATAATATTTGTGGTTAAATTAAATCAAATCATATATCTGGATTTCTAATTTAGAGGTTAATCATATGGAAACAGGAACATACTAAGAAAAATGATTACTTTGGGACCATTTTCTTCTTAAAATTATGCAGCAAAAATATCTCTAAGAAATATATTTTTAATAAAATATTTCAGCCCTTAGTTAAAGTGCATTATGCTTTCATATAAAGTTTATCTCAAAAAAGAAATTCTGCAACTAATCTAATGTATGTTTTCATGAAGAAAATGCTATGACTTCTAATCTTGTTATGTGATTTTAATTATATTTTTGTTGTGATATGATTCCTATTTACAGTTAATACTAACTTCATACAAATCATGCCCATGCACACTAACTTACATAAGATAATATTCAAACAAAATTATCTTTCTTCCTATCTCCCACAGGGAAGGATGAGGTGTTGAAGTATATTAAATGAAAGCACTCTAAAAGAGATTCTTTATAAAATGGAAATTTGTAACCTGAGGATGGGATCATGAGCAATTTCTACTTGGCTGAACAGGAATTCTCATTTCTACAGCACTTTCTAACCTTTTAATCACACAGAGAAATCCACAAAATTTGAAGTTCATATGAAGGGATTACATTCCTAAAAGATGTGCCAACCCTGCTCAAAAGTTCGGTCTCATCACTTGTTCTTTGTGTTTGCTGGCTGATCTATTTCTCTATCATATGTTTCATATTATTAAGCATATTAGTAAGTCAGCTGTGAGTACATAGCAGGAGACTCCTGAAATCACTGCTATTGCTGGGTAATATTCAGGAGAGAGGAAAAAGATTATATTACTCTGCAATTCCTCCCTTTGGCCTTCAATAAACCAATCAATTGTCAAAACAATCATGTAAGATGTTAGTTTACTTTTCTCTTTTTAAGTAGGATTAAGCAAGTGTTTTTCAAAGTAAAAAGTGATGACAGTAGTATCAGAACTTTGATATGAGCACCTTCTCCCTAACAAGTAATGCTCTATGGGCTGTAAATATGGAATTCACACTTAAATTCTCTCTCCCTAAAAGCACTCACACAGACACAGAAACAAACAGACAGACACACAGACACAGACACAGACACACACACACACACACACACACACACACACACACACACACACACACACACACACACAGCTGCCACCCAGGCACATAAGAGAACAGTTCAATTCCTTGGTAATGATAATTGATTGATGTTTGCTCCATTGGTTTTTCATTTTTTCAGGACCTTGCCTGGACCTGCATCTTACTCTGAAATCAAGTCCCCTGCTTTTAGTATACTGTGTTTATGTATTCATAGTATGTACCTGGCTGCTTCAGGCCAATTAATAATACCCTGAATAGAGTATCCTCAAACTTGACATTCAAGTCAAACTCCATGAATTCATACTATTATTCGGAAATACTAAAATTTATTGGATCTAGAAACCAAAAAAACCCCACTTTGTTATATTAATAGGAATTGACATCATGAAATTAGAATACTATTGATCAGGAACTGAGGTAAGAGGACAAGCGTATGTGGGAAAATGTGGAATACTGGATGTGTGTTAAGATATAAAATCATCGTCTGTTGGATCATTTTTATTGTAAACTTAGCCTATATTGAAAGCTCAATTTACATATACAGTTTTCCAGCTATTTGTTTACCCATCACTTCTGATCACAAATCCTCTTATAAATTTTTATAGTATCTTTGAATAAATCACATAGTTTGCATGTCCTTATCATCTTAAGGAAAAACAGTCTGCTTCTACATCTTTCATCTATGTGACGTACCTTTATTTTTGGTTTCTCTGTTTGCTGAATAAATGTATTCCTGGAAACAGGATATTGACCACAAATCTGGGTTTAATTTTCATTTTTTAAATTTGAAATATAATATAAACTTTGTTGTGACTACTCATTTTCTAAAACTGAGTGATATTCATGAACACTAATATTTTGGTGCCTTTAAGTAAATTGAGACTTGATGTGGTATGGTAGTTCTAGTGTCTAATTGACTTAACCATTAGATTATTAATTTATAAACAGTGCATTGCACTTTTTTAATTTTAAATATAATATAGTCCCCAAGGATTTACTTTAAAGTGATAAGGGGGGGGGCAGTTGTCTTCATGTTCCATAGTTTATATTTATTTCAGTAAAAGTACTAATAATACATGATGTATGCTGGAGCAATATAAAAGATGAGAACATATTTCTAAAGGGAATGGGTTTATTGATTAAAACAGAAAACTTTGAAATAGTCATGTATCTTGGTTGAAACTGCATAAATTTCATATAAATGTAGCTCCACATGAGAATCAGGGATAAATTCACATTAATATTACTGAGATTTACATCACAATATAAGCAATATAGGTATTTTAAGGAATTGGTCATTCAAAGCACTAGATACCTACTGGATGAGGAATGGAATTGAAAATAGCAGAGGAAAACAATTCAACATGCAGATACTATGATTTTATAATACTAATATGAAAGAAATGGAGCTTTTGCCTTTCTGAAGAAGAAAGTTTAGCCAGTAATTTCAATGTAAGACTTTAGTTGTAATGAGTCTAAAGTCTTTTTCTCCAAGATATTCAAGAGTACTATGCTCATCTTCTGAAGAGTAAGTAATTATTTTAATTAACTTTGCTTAATATTAATTTACTTGTAGCAAATAGGTTAAAATGTCTCCTCTCTTTCTTTCAATGAAATAACATACATTTCAAATTATTAATGTCTCTTCATACAAGCCTGAAATCACTATTTCAAACTAACACAAACAAAAACCTCAAAAATAACCTGATACAACCATCACAAATCCTAAATTATGTGAAAAAAATCAACAATATATAAAATATATCTGAGGAATTGGAAAAACAATGGCAAAATAACAACATAAAATTCCCCTAGCTCTCTAATGAAACAGAGAATTAGAGTCCTAGCAGGGACTCCACTTCTAAAAAGTCACACCCAGTCAGTTATAACTATTTATAGATATACAATTCAAAAGAAGAGTTTATACTGTCTTCACAAGAAAACAGAAATATATGAAAAGGTGTCCAGCCAGGCAGGTGACTGCTGTGACTGTGTTGGCCAACATATTTAAAGGCACAGCTGCAGTGTGGAAATAAAAATTCCACATGGGAAACAAAAGCAGGAACAGAAGTGTACATCGGAGACAGCCACAGCCATACTCAGAGACAATTCAAGATACCATTGGGCAGCCCAATCTGTCACTGGAACCTCTAGTATTAACATCACTACATCTCACCACAATAGATTTCTACTCCTACACTTAATGGTCTAGACAAAAACCTAATTCCACAAAAACAAATCACAACAGAAGATCCAACCAACAAATGGCAAATCAACGAAGAACATAAAGAGTCACCTATTAAGATTATATAGCCCCCAAAAGAAATCCTCCAAGTGAACAGAGCAAATCAGAAAAATACAAGAAAAGTGATGTCAAGGTAGTATAATTCACACAGTAAATAACCAGGCATTAGAACAGACAATTAGGGACCTAGAAGTTAGTTTTCAAAATACATTACATTTACGGCTTTAAATGTGATTAATGGAAAGATACAAAACCTCTACAAGGAAATTTATTGAACAAGATGCGAACAACCAAAGATTAGCAAAATAACTCATGGAGACTACAAACAGAAAAATAAATTCTGAAAAGGCAAGGGAGTCCAAGGAAAAAATGGATGCCTAGTTAAAAGATATGAGAGAAGACACAGCTAAATAAACAACCCTACCAACCCACCCACCCAAAGAAAATATGTAAAGAAAGTCAATACAAGACCTAAAACAAAGCTTTATAAAGAGATAGAAGCCCTAAAAAATGACCAATTATAAAACAGGGAAATCAAAAACAAAGTATAAAGTCTTCACAGCAAATAGATGACATAGAAGACAATCTCAGGGGTCAAAGACCAAGTAGGTCTAATAGGAAAGAGGAAATAATCATTTAGAACAAATCCAAGAAATAAGAAATGATCTTGCCACAACTTCACGACTCAGTTAGAAGATCAAATTTGGCGGAGATTGGTCTCAAGAAGGAAAAGAGCAGGAAACTAAATGGATGGGAAACATATTACAGAATTCTAGCAGAGAACATTCCAAACATCCAAAGAGATAGGCACAGTCAGAGAAGAGAAGCCTTAAGAACAAACACAGAATTCTAGAAGAGAACAACCCACCACCACATTATAATCCATTAGAGGATCATTAATGATCAAGGAAACGATTCTTAAAGCTGCCATAGAGAAAAGATTGATTATTTATAAAATATATACAGTCAGAATAAACACAAATTTCTTAGTTGATATGATAAAATGAAGAGCCTGGCATGATATATAACAAACATTAAAGGCAAACAACTACCAACAGTGAATATGGTCCCAATCCAAACTCTCCACCACATCAGCAGGATAGAAGTTAATCAAATATATCCTACAGAGAGAAGATCAAGAAGAACATGAACTGGTTATATAAGATAAGAAGTAGGTAAATATATTAAGAGTAGATGAGGCACAGCTCCTAAGAGCTCCTAAGAGAATGCACTCAAATAGATAAAATTAGAGAAAAAATGAGATATCATAACATAAATTAGCAAAATTGTGAATGTTTTAAGAGAGTACTTTGAAAACCATATACCAATCACCTGGAGAATCCTGGAGTAATTGATGCTTTCCTATACTCGAACTGAACCAAGAAGTGATACATAAGAAGTAATGAAAATGAAATGTCAATAAACACTTTGTCATAACAGAAAAATCTAGGACTCAATAGATTTACCATGAAATTAAGGCCTGCAAAGAACTTACAATACTCAGGTCTAACTCTTCAATGGAATAGAAAGGGAAATGGAATTATCAAACATAATCTATGAAGCTAGAATTAGACTCTTCCTCAAATCAGCTAGGGACTCATCAAAGAAAGAGAACTATGAACCCAGCTCTTTGATAAGCATTGATGCATAACTTCTCAATACAATTCTCACCAACCAACTTCTACAATTAACAAAAAAAACATGCTATGATCAAACAGTATTCATCCTAGGATACAGCTGGATTCAATATACTTGTCAATAAACATAACACACACCATCAGCATAAGCAAGGACAAGAACCACATGATTGTTTATATGGATGTAGAAATAGCTTTTAACAAACTCCAATACCCCTTTATGATTGAAAGGTCTGAGAAGCTAGGAACTCATGGAACTTTCCTCAATATAATACAGAGTATGTATATGACAAAGAGAAAATAAGCATGTACCTAACGATGGAGGCATGAAGACATTAAAATCAGGAATGAGAAAAGGATGTCCACTCTTTCTACTACTCTTCAATATAGTAGTGGACTTTCTATCAAGGACAATAGGTAAGAGAAAAATATAAAAGGGATCCAAATATGAAAGGAGTAAAACTATTCCCTTTCACAGATAAAATGATACTTTATATAAAGGACCCTATAGCTTCCCCCCCCCAAAAGTTAGTAAAAGTGATGCTAATCTTCAGCAATGTAGCAGGGTATAAAACCTACAAGAATCAATAGTTTTCCTGTGTTACCAACAATGGGAAGATCCAGGCTGAAACCCAAAAAACAACCTCATATATATTAGCCTCAAAATCAAATCAAATCTAAGCAAAACAAAACAACAATAAAACTAGGAATTAATTAATTTAACAAAAAAGTGAAGGACCTCTATTGTGAAAACTTTAAAGGCCTAAAAGCGAAATTGAAGGAGATTCAAGGAAATGGAAAGTCTTTCCATGCTTCTGGTTGGAAGAAATAACATTGTGAAAACTGCAATACTGCCCCCAAACAATTGGCAATGCAATACCCATCAACATCCCTACAATATTCTTCAATGTAATAAAGAAAGCAATCCAAATTTATTATTGAATTACAAAATTACAGTTGAAAGGAAGACTTAGAAATGAACTCATAGGCCTATAGTCATCTTACACACACACACACACACACACACACACACACACACACACACACACACTGGAATTCTATTCACCCATCAGAAAGGATGACTGTTCACCAGTCTTAAGGAAGATCAAAGGCTTGGGAACATTATACTAAGAGAAAGGAATGCACACTTGAGCAATATAGGTTTCATATATTCATTCATTCATGGTAGCTAGAAGGTACCTACAAATCTACAAGAGAGATTCTTCCTCCAGTTTGAATTGCCATTATCAAGAAAACTGACAATAGCAAATGCTAAGGTGGATGTAACCAAATGGGAACTCTATTACACTGTTGGTGGGAAATTAAATTTGTTCATCCATTCCGAAGTGCAGTACGGACTTTATGTGAAAGACTAAACAGATCTCCCTTATGACCCAGTAATTCCTGTCATGGACAGTAATCCAATAAATAACAAACAAGCTCACATTAAAGCTACCAGTATAACAATGTTCAGGGCCCAGGTCCCGAGTTCAAGGACTGGAAAAAAAGTTACCACTGCTTGTATTTGTTTCCCCAAATATGAACCTTTTGACATAAGATACAAAATCTTTCTATTTGCAACAGCTAGAATAAGACTTACCTGTAGTGGGTAATAAAATGTCTTCTTTGTTGAATGTTAGGAAAAGCTGTAGGCAGTCCATGAAAAGGGAGACTTTTGTTGTTGGTGGTGGTGGTCGAGGGGCTTGAAGTCTGGGCTTGGGCACTGTCCCTGAGCTCTTTAACTCAAGGTGAATGCTCTACCTTTTGAACCACATTGCCACTTCTGGTTTTCTGGTGGTTAAATGGAGATGAGTCTCAGGGACTTTCCTGCCCAAGTTGGCTTTGAACAGCAGTCCTCAGATCTTAGCTTCCTGAGTAGCTAAGATTACAGCTGTGAGCCACTGTCACCAGGCTAAAAATGGTGGATTTTTATAAAAGAAAATCCACCTCTTCACCTGTGTCTAAACCTCATATATTACTATTAAAACACTTCATCCTCAACTCATTTGATCTGACATTTGTAAATTTTCTCTTTTCCTTCATGTGGGAATACTGCAGTCAATGTCAACTCAACTGTGGGACTGGATCAATTGTATGGTAATTGCTAGCACCTAAATCAAAAACATTTACATCAAAACAAATGAAACCCTCATTTTGAATAATTGTTTTCTCTTTTTATTACAAATCTGTGCTTGATTACTTCTTAATGTGATATTGGGCCTCCTAACAGAGTGATGAGTTTTTCTTTCTCTTGAGCAATTGTCCTTCTTCCACTTGGGTCAAATATTTAAATTTCAAAAATTTCAATTGATAATTCATTAAGGTGACCTCTAAGAAAATGTGCATTTCTGGAATTGGTCTTCTGTGTTGTTCTCACGTGCACAGGCTTTCTATGATTTATTTGTTTTATAAGGAATTCTATTTTCCAATCTTTGTGTGACCAATTTTAGTCCCTCTGATCAGTCTTTCCTACCCTCTCTCAGGAGTCTTTTATTTCAGTCTGCCTCATAAAAAATATATTAGTTATCAGCTAAATGACTCCCAGCTTCAGTATTTTGCCTGACTTCATGTAGGCTGTGATAGGAGGCTTGACTGGCCTTGCTTACCGGAGATTTTTACTTGTTTGTTTTGTTTTGTTTTTAGAGTCTAGGATTACTAGTCAATGTATTAGCTTCTCTAGGCCACAGTGATCACCTGGACTAGAGTCAATGGGTTTTTGTCCTAATGATAAAAAAAAAACAGCTGACTAAATTCCTGTTTTAATTATCTCAAAATGAGGCAATCTGGCATCCTTGCAAAGCCATCAATAATATTCTGCTACCACTTACAGAAATGGTCTATCAAGATGGCTTTTCAAGGTTGACTGTAAAAAATGTTTATTTCGGGGGCTGAGAAGGTGGCTCAGTGGTAAGAGCGCTTGCTTTGCATGCCTGAGGCCCTGGGTTCGATTCCCAGCACCACCTAAGAAAAAAAAGCAAGAAGTGGCA
The DNA here is from genome assembly GCF_019054845.1 of Dipodomys spectabilis. NCBI lineage: Eukaryota > Metazoa > Chordata > Mammalia > Rodentia > Heteromyidae > Dipodomys > Dipodomys spectabilis. Next base: position 1,926,933 of record NW_024870932.1, on the reverse strand, counting down.
CTGTGGCTGAAGTGGTAGAGCACTAGCCTTGAGCTGAAGAGCTGAGGGACAGCGCTCAGGCCCAGAGTTCATGCCCCACGACTGAACCCCCCCCCAAAAAAAGTTTATTTCTGTGTGGGAGGACCATATAAAAAACAAAAAAAATCACATCGTACATTATAAATACTTTAGAAACAACAGCAAGAAAAAAAACCACTTGTGTCCCTATCTTGGGGTTCATTAAGCTTAACATCACCTTATCTATTCACATGCACATAGCTTTTGACCTTTTCTGCTTATCCACGACATATATTAATTATTGACAATAAGGGATACCACGTGACTGATGTTTCTTTGGACTTGGATTATTTTAGTTAATATAATTTTTCCTAGTCTTTCCATTCCGTAACAAATTGGGTGATGTCATTCTTTCCGATGGACGATAGAATTCCCATACACACACACACACACACACACACACACATACACACACAAACTCACAACCTTTTCTTGATCCATTCATCTACTGAGGGGCATCCTGGTTGGTTCCATATCTTAGCTATGGGAAATAATGCTGCAATAAACATAATTGTATTGATAATTTTAATATGGTCTTGTTGCTGACTATTTAGGTGAATACCCAAAAGTGGGATTGCTTGGTCATTTGTGAGCTCTATGAGGAATCTTTTAAGGAACCTCCATACTGCTTTCCAAGTGGTTGAACAAGTTTACACTCCCACCAAAAAGGAAGTAGGGTTCCTTTCTTGCCACATCCCCTCCAGCATCTGTTATTGTAAAAATGTGGAGCGCTTCACAAATTTGCGTGTCACACTTGTACAGGGACCATGCTAATCTTCTCTGTATTGTTCCAATTTTAGTGTATGTGCTGTTGAATTGAGCACAGAACATTTTTTATATATAAAGTGGAATTGATTTTCTTAAACTAGACAATTCAACAAAAAGTAAGTTCAAAAGATTTGTCGTGAAATTTTAGAACCATGTATTTCTTACATAAGCACACATTTAAGACTAAATTCAAGATATGTTAAAACAAAATAATTCCAGGTATTTGTTGTTCAACAGATGTGTAGGAGGAGAAATTCAATTATTCTATACAAGGCACCTATCATAATGAACACTGCAGCAAATGTTAAGTTCTTTTTTAAGTTTTAATGTTTTAAATATGTTTAATTTTGGGAATTTGCTTATATGCCAAAATTAAGATTGTTTGGTAGGTCATATAACTTTTCTATAAAGTATTTAAGATTTATGGTAGCAGACATATACAACTAAGTATGTACATTTGAGAGTTTATAGAAACTTTACTAATGAGAAGTTGCAAAGTCTTTGTATGAAGAAACAGTGAAGAGTTAAGACTTTGTTAACTACACAGTTTCTGTAAAAACTTTAGGGCTTCCTTACTTTATATGTTAGCGAGGAACAAAAATGATTATATAAACCATATACAGATGATGAGATGAGACATAAATAGTAATCTTAGAGGGTAAATTTAAAGACTACTCATAGCCTATAAAACTCTTGTTGAACATCATAATCTTAGCCAGTTTTAAATGTACAGGAATATGAGAAAATAGTAAAATCTAATATGTAGTACACTTCAAATACTGGAAACAATGGTATTTGGTTTTTATTTTATTAATCATTAATATTTAATTATTGGTTTTCTTTATTTGCAGCATTGTTTTCCTTGTTGTAATATAATACAACTTTTTATAAGTCATCATTACGAGGTACTTTGAGATTGTTACTGGGATGGCCACACCATTTTTTTAGGTGCATGTGAATTTACAAAGAGCAAAATTAAGAACAAAATATTGACTAAAATATTCTCAAGTAGAGTTTGAATCAGGAGTGTTGATAAATGTCCACACATAAATCTTAGCCCTAGGATGAAACAGTGGTTTTACACAGTTGAGGCCACAAAATTGAGAGACGGTTTTGTGTTTAGTGTTTTGGTTTTGTTTCTGTTGGTTGTGGGGCTTGAACTCTGAGTCCTGTGTACTGCTCCTCAGCTCTTCATCTCAAGGCTATTGCTACCACTTGAGCCACAGCACCACTTCCATCATTTTCTGCTTATGTGGTGCTGAGGAATGTGGTGTTGATGGGTTATCATACATCAAATACCTTCAAATGTACATGTAGAGTCTAAAGATAGCAGTATGAATATTCTCATACAGCTCTTGTTTATCTGTTATGCACTTTCAGTATTATGATATTTCTCTTTCATTCTCTATTTCCTCTCTTTCTCTTTCATGCTCCATGTCTGCTACTTAGAATTTCTGCTGAGCTACTATTGTCCTTCAGGAACCACTGGGATTTTGGGAACATGATAGGGACGATCAGTTACCCTTGCATTCTTTAAGAGTTATAAGAGTGACGTGATATTATTCTCTGCCATTGTAAATGGCAAAACAACAGATCTAGGAATTCCTTTTCACTTTTAGTACTATTACAAATTTTCCTCATAGGAATCATTGGGATGGATAAAATACTTTTAACCTGCGTCCTAAAAGATCTTTTCCTTTTACAAGCAACCTTTTTCTTTTAATATCAGTAAGTAACAAAAACAAAGCTATCCTATGGAAAGTAGGCTGAAGTTGTTCACAGGGATGAAAAACAAGGAAGTGGGGGAAGTGAGCACAGATCCTCAGAGCAGTTTATCATGTACACTTTGTGAGAATGACAATGTGCTGGGAAGTCTAGATTAAATCACTGAACACCTGATATATATAAATATATGCACATATATATTTATTTATATATGAATATATGTGTGTATATGCCCTTATATATGTACACATGTATATTGCTCTACATACAAATACACACACATATATATATACACATGTATACATGCACACATGGAGAAAGACGCATAGATACAGTCAACACAAGTTTCACTACTTGTTGAATATGCCCTAGACGGAATGCTTGGAACCAAATATGTTGAAGATATATTTGTCTCTAAGACTTATTTTAGCACTTCTCTTATCTCTTATAACTGGTAGGTTTTGACAGATTCGACTTGCAAATACAGTACAAGTGATAGCAAATCACCCAGAAATCTCAGTAAGTATAGGTCATATGGTGTCTCCTTGCTCCCCATAGAATGTTTGCTCTTGTAGACACTCTCAACAACCAAAAATGCAGGAGAATACCCTGGTAAAGAATAAAGTTATACGGCATCTTTCCTTGAGCTCTTTTCCAACAGCCAGCATCAATTCCTAAGTAATGAGTGAGTCCACAGAAGACTGGAGCTCAGGTCAACATTTAACCAACCCATGTGATAAGTCTAAAGTGAGAATTGCTGTCTGAGGTCTTGCATTTCCTGGCCACGAAAATAAGAAAAAGTATTTGTAATGTATTAAAATTTGAGAATAATTTGTAACCTGTCAATAAATGTGTAGAATACAATTGTACCAACGGACAAAAGATGCATTTCATTTGTGTGCTTTTGGACTTGGTGAGTGATTTTAGGTGTGTCTACACAAGTAGAATCAACATAAATCAAGCCAGCATTTCTTCATTTAAGATACAAGGAAAAAGTACAGGTTGACCCATTGTAGCAATGAGATGTACAAGACACTCTATCTGGGGATACTAAGACCACATGATGGGTTTTTCTACATCCCCCATTCTTCGACCAACCTTACTCCCCTCTCCTCTTCACTCTTCTAAGGGTTAAAATATTTAATTTATATACTAATCCACCTCATCCCCAAAATTGATTTAAAGATTTTCTGCTCTTGTTATCAATGTTGGTTTAAGGGTTGAAATTCTGTTTGTCAAAATTTGCCTTGCATTTTGTTTGGCATTGCCTACTATTCTGACATTGACCACGTGGTTTTATCATATTGGGAAAAATATCACTTTGTCACTGGAATTCCAAAAAAATATACTGCCGATTTTCATTTTTTAAAAACCCAAGTGCATCTTAGAACTTTAGTTTAAATGTGTGTGTGTGAAAACATGTTCAACATAATCTCATTATAAAAACTGTGTAACAAGTTATCTTCTTCTATGTCTTGATAGTGATATTTCCTATAAAATGTGCTGTTTGTTAAAAGAAAACCTTTTTTTCAAGGATAGTAGTAAAAGGAATGAGACCCAGCTCAGCTCCTAGCCAGCTGTGATGAAAAACAAACCAGTAAGGAGGTACGAATTGTCTTAAAATGTTTGTTGCACATATCTGTTTCTGTCCCCAGAAAGTTCGAGTATAAGAGATGGTATGAGTATGCCTTAAAAGACAGCTTGTGAGTAAAGTTGGTAAGTAATTTTTGGCTGCTATTTAACATTAAAAGTAGCATGTCATTCTCTATGTCCACCTAAAGTCGTTTCTTTAACGTCTGTGTATAATTTTGTAAGTAACTAACCAGGAGTTTTGACAATTCATCCGAGGGAGGCAATCTTGCCCAGATCCTGCCAGGACCATCCTACCTCCACCATGGTACACTGGACGCCTGCCTGACTCCATCACACAAAGCTGATTCTTGGTAAAAGACTGATTTAGATTTACAAACACTAAGACTCTTGTGGACACTCTCTTTAAACCTTACTCATCCTGATATGAAAAAGCCAGCTATGTTGTTATACTATTGAAACATGTATAGTCCAGGAGAGCCTCTCATACAATTTAGTTATCAGGTTTTCCAGGCATACAAGGTATGCTCAAACTCTCATCTCATCTATTGAATTTTGTCATTGCAGAGTTCTGGCAAGTATTTGTTGATTAATTCTTGGTAGGGTGCACATAAACTCTACTTGTTCTCACTGATCTCCTTGTTGCATTAATTGGAAATGATAAAGGGTTTTTGTGGCAAAGATTGCAGTTCAAAGCCAGCCCAGGCAGACAAATCCCTGAGACTCTATCACCCAACTAACCATCAAAGAGCCAGGGTGGAAGCTGGCTCAAAAATTAACCAGCCAAATGCTAAATGTGGCCCTGTGACTGAAAGTGGTAGAATGCTAGCCTCGAGCAGAATTGCTCAGGGAAAATGCTCAGGCCTTGAGTTCAAAGCCCATATCCCAGCCACAAGCACCTAGATCCAAGGACAAGGTGGAAAAGAATAAGAGGAAAAGATGTTACATCAGCCACTTTGTGACTGCCCTTTCAAAATTAACCAGATCCAGGAGGCCAATAGAAACAAGTTCAGAAGCTTGTCCATCTAATTCCCATATCTGTCTAACTTCTAAATGCACAGGAATTTACATTCTTGCCTTTGTTACCTGCTATTTATAGGAAATGATCAAGGTCTCTCACCAGGCCCTTAACTACTCCAATCCAGCCCTAGTTTCTGACTGGTTATAGGCTCATGATCCAAATGGAACTTTTCTGGATTATTCCCTGGTTGTGTTTTCTGATGTCACTCTTATCAACTAGTCCTGCCACCTTGTCAGCCTTTTGCCTGATCTCAGCATTTTCAAGTTTCTGTCTAACAGGATAACAGCCCTCACTCAAACCTGGGACCAAGTCAAGGACATCCTATTACTGCAGGCACCCAGAGGCTTTGCTTACACTCTTCTGGACCGAGCACAGACCTGGACCTGTGACTCCTGGACACACTAATGACAGCTGGAAGTAACCAGAAAAGACCATGATGCCCCTCCACCTTTTATACTCCAGGGTTCAAAATGATGGAATCTGCTTTGTTCTCATACCTGCATGATTCTCCTCTCTCAGCCCAATTCTTTTTATGTATCCAAAGACCCTATATGAAGAACTTACTTCTCCCCACTTGGCCCTATCATTTCATGTATCTAAAGATGGAATATGAAGGATTGACCCCAACCCTGCTGTCCCAGGCTCATACACAATACAGGCAAATCCCAGGTATGTGTGAACGCCTTTTAAGTGCAGGCAGGGCAATCTATATAATCCCAGTTGTAAACATCCCATTGTGGGCCCAACTGAAAGGTCCCCGCTTTCCTTGACCTAGGGGCTTTTCATTAACCTCTACCTCCTTGCTCAGTCCTCCTATAAAAACTCAGATCCTGTTTCAGCTCCCTCACACAACCTCCAAACCTGCTTTTCGACAATAAACAGTCCTCGCCTATTGATGATGTAGTCCGTCCTATTCCTTTTCCATTCTCCTAAATTTTCTTAACAAGGACAGGCTGTATTCTATGACCCAGAAGAGAGAAAATTACTAAGCATTCATTTACAGCCTTCTGAATATTTCTGATTCTGCACACATCAATTATCTATCCATACTTATGTCTGAGTGAGATGTTTTTAAAAGAATTTAGTTTTGGTTCCCGTGCATTACATTAAGATATTTAGAAACAACCGAGAAACCTAAAGGTCTATATGAATTTTTGGTGAGACTGAAGGGATAGTGGAATTTGGATCTCTATAATTTGGGCAATTTGCAAAAAGAATTGGCAAATTACAATTTACATTTGCAGCAAACTTGACACATTAATTTTTTTGTGTATTGAAAGGAGCACAAGCCTCAACAATATGTCAATGCTATCCTCTTATTTATCTCTAAAGGTTTATGCTCTGGTCATTTAGTATTAAAACTTCAAAAAAATTTAATCTTTAGCAAGTCATGCAAAGGAGTTTCACTTCATTTTGTCAGTGTTGAATAATGTGTATGTGCATTTCAATGTACAATACATCTGGATCATTGTCAATCATTCCACTTTTCTAATTTTTATACATTTTATAGTAAAAATCGTGTACAGAGGGGTTACAGTTACATGAGTAATGTCTTCTGCATCATATTCACACATTTTAAGTGAATATCGAGGGTAATTTACCTAGTATTGGAAGTTTAGGAGCGGTCTTCATTTTCTGATGATAGTAGCAGGAGTCAGTTTAATTATGCAGATTCCACTATGGAGTGAGAACTTTAGTCTTCTAACTTTTCGATAAATTCAGAGTTACTTTTTATTAATAATTACAAACGTTTTATTTCAGTATTTGAAACGCTGCCCCAATTATTTTAAAACTTTCACATTAAGCTAGACTGACCTTTTTTTTCCCATTTACCCCACTAGCTCAGGTTAAGTCTCCTTTGGCTTTATTGTTTGAGAGGCCAAGGGAAGAGGGTAAACAGAAAGATGATTATTACTCAGAAATCTCCTTCCTCTTGTTTTTGCTATTCTTGTTGAGAGGAATACAAGATCAGGGAACAATAGTGATGCTTGACTTCACCATACAAGGGAGCATTCCTGGCATGTCAATTATTGTTTCTCAGAATCACTTAAACTGATTACTCTTTCCTTCTCTGTAACAGCAACCTAAATGTTGCACCCTTGGTGCAGAAGGAAACACACTAACAGGTTTTTAGCTGTAAATTGGTATTTTATATCTCAACTTACTACCACCAAAAATATAAAGCTTTGGCTATATAAATGCAAAGGAACTGATTGTACAATAATACCTTATAAACAATTCAGCTCACCCCTCCTCTCCTATCCTCCCTTCTCCTGCCCTCATTTACTCTCTCTTCCCTTCTTCATTTCTTTTGTCTTTGCCCTCCGTATTCATCTCTAACTTCTCACTTTCTATCTTCCAGTAGCAAGTAATTTGGTTTATCAGACAACATATAAATCATTGAACAAATATTTTTTCTCCTTTTTCTGATTATTTATTTTTAAAAGAAGTGAGTTTTAGTAGAGCACCAGTGGCTTCCACCTAGCTACTAGGTAGGTTCAAATTTGACAATTGCAATTCCAAGCTATTCCAAATGAATAAACCTAAAAGATTCCTTTCTCCACTTGTAGTAAAAGGAAGAAGTGAAGGTGTGACTCAGGTGGTATCATCCAAACATTGAGAATTAATGCCCAGATAGAGCTCAAGGCCAGTAGTTCAAAACCCAGTACCAACATAATGTTAAAAAATGTGTCCTTCTATTTTGAATGGGGATATTTCTCCAAAAATTCATACCCAGGACATTTTTCAAGGTCAAAGACTTTTTTAAAGGCTCTTTCAGATCTTAACCTGATTTCTCTGCTTGATTTACTTTATAGGAAATAGGAACCATTTGTTAGGAAATGGAAAGACTTGGTAAATATTATATTAAGTGAAGTAAACCAGGCCCAAAGAAATATAGGTCCCATGGTTTCCCTTATTTGCAATATCTAGTATATGTATGAGTCAAGCAGAAAAGGTCAGATAAGTTGATGTTAGGGAAATGAACCCTAAGATATGTATTCAAATGTTTTTTTTTTCTTTCATGCGATTGTTTCTAACGCATTTATAAGATTATCTCTTTGTTGCTTTGTATGTCCCTCCCCCACAATACAACCCCTGCTTTCACTATATTTGATGTCAGTATAACTTGTAGAGAAGATGGGGAAAAACAAGTCGTTTAAGGATACAGGTGGACTTGTTGCAACAATGAGAAGTACAATTTGTCAAGTCGAAAACGAGCTTTGCAATGTTGGTGCGGGGGGGGGGGGGGTGGAGAGGTGGAGGCGGGGAGGATTGGGTGCGGGAGAGGCTGGGAATGGATGTGAAGGGTAAACAAAGGAGGAGGCTGCAATGCTTGATAGGAAATGTACGCATTATCCTGCCCATGTAATTGTAACCCCTCTGTAGAGTGTGTTCACAAAAAAAATAATAATAATAAAAAAAAGAAAGATTAAAAAAAAGATTTTGGATTAGAAACATCTACTTATTTGGTATGAAACCTACCAAAATGTGATCTTGAAATCACACTCCACAAACTGGACATATACATCAATTTAGCAACTTATAGGTCTCAAACTTTTATTTGAATTCTGTATCTCATATGCATTCAACTTCCCTACAAACATGCATGCATATTCATGTTCACATACATCCCCATACTCACATGACATACTAAATGTAACACTGTAATAAAAAATAATTACTGAAAAAGAACACCTTCACAAATGTAATTAAATATCATATTTTAAATATAATGCATTATTGAAATACTGATGAAAGTGCAGCTGGGAGGATGTTTCAAATAGAGTGCCAACCTGAAGATCACGTTTCTCAATCCAAACATCATTATTTCTATCCTTCCTTCTCCCATTAAAAAATGAACACATAATTCACCTACATGTTCCTTAATCATTGATTGAATAAAGAAATTGTAATATATATATGCATATATACACAATGATATATTATTTAGCCACTCATTGTAAAGAAATACCTTCATCTTCAGGAAAATAGATAGAAATGGAAACCTTCATATTAAAGCAATAAGCCGTACTGTGTAAACAAATACTAGATTTCTCACATGTAGACTCTAGATCCAGAAAATAAAATGAATGACCCACGTATAAAAGATGGAACTGATTGAGTTTGAAAAAAGGGAATGAGGAGATGAAGAGAAGTAGTGTGGAATAAATATGTACAAATACTTCATAAGTTAGTATGATCACATAATAAAATTTCAGTATAAAAATAGGATAATGAATTAATAAAAGAAATAAACTTTAATAAGCAACATTATGTGGACATATGTGTATAACACAATAAAATTACTTTGTGAAATTATTATTTGTTGATAAAAAAAAATTCATTCCAGTTGTTATAGATTCATATGTTAATTTCCTTTTTTGTCAGTTATTTCCCTGACAAACTAAAAGGAGAAATAGGCTTTGCTCATTTTGAAAGACAATCTTGTCCAATTAGCATTAAAGTATTCTAGTTAATTACTGTCAATGTGAAATTGTTCAATCAAATTAAGCATTACATTAGAATATTTCTAATGCATTATTCAAAATATTCTCTATAGGTATACACTTTTTGCTATTTATTGAATATGATTTTTTTTACTTAATTGCAATATACCATTTTATGAATGCAGTTTGGTTTATGCAACTAGGATATATTATACCTGACCAGAAAATTAATTATCCAAACAGTTTTTTTTTCATCAAAAATGCTTATTGTGAAATAAAGGGCTAAATCCAAATTACGTATATTTGCAGACAGTACTTGGTTAGTCCTCACATTCCCCATTCCCTTCTTGAGAATAATACACATTGTAAGGAAATGCTTTGAATGTTTTGGAGAAATAGCTTGGCTTTAAACCAGTGAGTTATTCTATGCTGCATTTTGTTTACTTTATATCCAGAATAGCTAAATTCTTACCTTATCATTTTCCTTAGGCTTTATACTCAGGTTTAATCTCTGATGGGAGGCAGATAAATATATAAACATTTTTTAACAGTGGTTAAATTTAGGTACAACTATACTCATGCATATAGGCCTCATCAGTCATGAGACCATGATATCAAAATGTTAACCTATACTTACTAGTGTCATGTTATGTGATTTTGCATATTATAAACAGTGGTTATTTGCATTTGTTTTGTAAACAACATCATTTCATGGGTTAGGAACTGAAGTGAAACATTATACTCAACAAAATTTAAAGAGGCATCCAAAATTAGTTGCCAAGTTATACATCATGTAACACAATGTTTAGAAAATGCAAGCTAAAGGAAATAATTTATGAAAAAAACAACAATTAAAATAAATACAGAATCAGTATGACTTATTTTTCTTTTACCCCAGTTGTAATATGTCTTGCATGATGACTTTTCTGATTTTATGCTTAGTTAGGTCTTGAATTTAGTTGGAGAAGCTATTTTCTTTCATGTATTCATTTGTCAGATCAAAGATGAAATGAATTCCATGCCAGAATCAAATTGCATTATAATGCTATAGTTGTATACTTTGCCAAAGTTTCAAATCAGCTCGAGTAGCTTGGGTATTTTTTGCATCTAACTAAATAGGTATGCAATTTTGTCAGTACTAGAAACATTTTGACCACCAATTATTAAAATAGTATTTTCCAGGAACTACTATTCTCTTTTCATGAGATTTTTAATTTCATTTATGTAATGTGCTGATGTTTTCCTTTAGATAACCCACATTCAGTAATCTACAAACAGTGTAATTTGGAGCAGTTTAAAATTATGTACACTCAAGCACACTGCTCAAATTCTAGTACTTGTATATTTTGTTCTTGTTAAATCAGTGGTATTTACTTCTCAATATTGATACTATTGGACTTATTCATTGCATTTCTGAATTTTTTTAGTATGTCATGATTTTTGTGATTTAATACTATAGCATTTTTCCTTTTAAATATGTGCAGATCTTTCTTAATATATAGTTACATTTGTTTTAAACAATTTGATCCAAAAGATCTGCTATATTAGGTTCATACAGATGAATTTAATTTGCACAACCTTATTTCTGAATGACAGCGATAATTATAGCTCTACTCAAATTAACATATATTTGAGGTTTTGTACTTAAAAAAAACTGGGCCCAACATGTTTTTGTTCCTGGAGGAGATCCATTTCTTTGTTGTTTTTCCAGCTGTGGTGACTTTAACATGTGTGTACATTTTATTTCAAGAGTTTTGTGTATATATTTTGTTTCATATAACAGGAAGTACAAAAATAATCTGTGACTTAGAACTTTCCCAAATAGAATTCTAAGAGAGACACTGGCAAGTGGGAGCGGGCAGGTCTTAGTGAAGGGGATAGCAAAATAACAGAGACATGGATTGATGTGAGTTGAATTCTGCTTCCTTTTCCTCACTATTTCCAAAGGTATTACTTCAAAGTCTTTAGTAAAAGGAAAATAATTTTGTCTGTAGGAACTCAGAATTTTTGTTTTAATTGGGACACTCTACACATTGATATTTTATTTTAACTCTAAAATCTTTTTTTCCCTTATTGTAAAACCACAAATGTGAATTTATAATGAAAAAATAACACCTAGTAATTTATATGAAATGGTGCAAACTATTTTCACTTTACACTATATGCAATATAGAATGTAATAATAATAGTGTGTAAGATAGTATGTAATTGACTGTGCAAAGTCAATAATAATGAATTTTTGTGAGATACAGAGTAATAGTAAAAATTATACTTGAATTGTTTGAAAAATCCCAGTTACATCTAAAAATAACACATAGTTTTATAAACTAATGCTGAAAAAATAAAATTGTTTATTGGAAAAACCAGAAGTATCAAAGCTTGCTTTTTTTTTTTTTTGTGAGTACATTTCTTTTTTTTATTATGAAAATACTGTACAGAGGGGTTACAATTGCATGGGCAAGATAATGAGTACATTTCTTATCAAGCATTGTAGCCTCCTCCTTAGTTTCCCCTTCCCATCCCTTCCCATCCTAACCCCGCCCCCCCCACCCAATCCGCCCCACTACCCCCCCTCCTCGTGCACCAAAGTTGTAAAGTTCATTCTTCGACCTAAAGACTTGTACACCTCATTGTTGCAATGGGTCCACCTGTATCTCTATTTAAACGGTTTGTTTTTCCCCTTCCCCTCCACAAATTATACCGACATCAAATACAGTGAAAGCAGGGGTTATACTGTGGGGGAGGGAACATACAAAGCAACAAGGAAATAATCTTATAAATGTGTTAGAAAAAATCGCATGAAAAAAAAGAACATTTGAATACAAATCTTAGGATTCATTTCCCTAACATCACCTTTTCTGACCTTTACTGTGTGACTCAGACATATACTAGATATTGCAAATAAGGGAAACCATGGGACCTATGTTTCTTTGGGCCTGGCTTACTTCACTTAACAGAAGTTTTTCCACGTCTTTCCATTTCCTTACAAATGGGGCAATGCCATTCTTTCTGATGGAGGCATAGATTTCCATTGTGTATATATACCACATTTTCTTGATCCATTCATCTACTGAGGGGCATCTGAGTTGGTTCCATATCTTAGTTATAGTAAATAGTGCTGCAATAAACAGTCATGCTGGTAGCTTTAGTGTGGTCTTTTTTTGTAAACATTTGGGTAAATGTCCAAAAGTGGGATTGCTGGGTCATAGAGGAGCTCTATGTGGAGAAGTATCAAAGCTTGCTTTTTAAAAATTGACTTGGATCTGGGCTTTGTTGGCTCATTCCTGTAATCCTTGCTATTCTGGAGTCTGAGATCTGAGGATAGTTGTTCAAAGCCAGCCTGGGCAGAAAAGTCTGTGAGAATCTTATCTCCAACAAACCTCCTAAAACCAGAAACTGCACTGTGGCTCACGTGGTACAGTGGCAGCTGTGAGCTAAAGAGGTGAGGCAGAGTGCCCAGGCCCAGAGTTCAAGGCCCACAACCAACAAAAAATTGACATAGAGTTTTACTTTATTAATTCATGGTTTTTTATGAGTGGATGTTCAGTGAAAATGTCATTGGTTTTTATATTTTGTGTTGACATAAAATAATCCTAGTATTGTCTTAAATTAATGAAAAAAACTCTGATTCTATAAACGCATAAATTTTGTGGGTAATGGTTAAGACTAAGTTGCCTTTTTGACAAAAATATATTTATATCACCCCCCCCAAAAAAAGAGCAACAAAAGAAAATATATGCCAGAAACTTACTCTGTAAATCTTGATGGACTAATACTTAGTCAGTTTGTTTTAACTTATAATATAAAATTAAAGTAATACTGGATAATATGAACCCATTTAAATTTCCTCATCCTTGTCATTTAAGATACTTTAAAAAGAAATTCAACAGGTGACAGTGTTTTTCATTACTTTTCCAAAGAAATGATCATTTCATCATTATAGTGTACAGCACAATATACCCAGAAAGCATTTGTTAAGGAAAAAAATCCCATTCTTTGGTTTGCTTCAATAAGTTTGCCTTCAGAAAAGTTTTATGAAATAGCATGCTTTCATTCATAGTGCTTTCCAAAATATATCTCACAAATGCCAACAATGCAGCACAACCTGAAACATCTGTGGATTTTTCCACTTAGGGTACATAGTAATCACTTTTCATACTCCTTAGAACTAGCTGTTCACAGGCATTAATTGCTCTGTTACTTCCATGCTTTACAACAACAGCATTTGACAATGGCATACATATTAATTTGTTTACCACATCTGGTTTGTTTTCAGCAAGGACTGTCTTCATGGAAGATGGTAATAGGTAAGTTTTGCAAATATGTAGTTTAATAGGGCTCTAAGTTGTAGATATAGAACATACATTTAAGTGACTAAATATTTAAATTAAATCCAATAAAGTATATTCCTTCAATTTTCTGGGTAAAGTGTTCAACAATCTAGGTATTTTTAAAAGAAATATTGTATGATGTTTCCTTGGTGACAATGTAATTGGAAGAATTAAAATTTTCCTATACCATAGACATCTTAAACGAGGTGGATGTACTTGGGTTGGCATGCAAAACTTTTGGGATAGCATTAATGTTTGAATATTGGATAGGATTTGATTGGGAATTGTGGCAGACTTTCATGGTATGGGAAGAAAAACGAAAGGACATACTAATACTTTTATTCGAACACAAAAATACACACATACAAACACACAGATATACACATATGTAGTATAAAGACCCAGTCAGTTTGCAAAAAATATTTTAATAGGAATTCCATAAAATATTTAGTCTGCTGGGCACTGATTAGAATTATTGAAATATCCAGTTGCTTCCACTCCTGGACAAGTCATTATCATTGGTGAAGATGTTGCCATTTGAATTTAGAATGCCCCAGAAAGACCTATGTGTTAAAGACTTTCTATTTCCTACCAGACTGTGGAGAATACCTGAGTAGTTCTTATGGAGATTAAGTTCTTCCGCGTGAAACCTATGAGACCATAGATACTCATATACATTCTTCTTTTATCCTTTAATCATTCTACGTCAAAAACTTTTCTCTGACATCCTCCCCACCTTGACATTGTCTTGTCATAAGCCGCCAAAGCAATAAAACCAACTGAACATACACTGAAACCTTCAAACTTGTTAATCTGAGTAAGCCTTTCTGTTTAGTAAATGGACAGTATCACTTACTATGGTAGGTTATAAAGCTAACACAGAAGTCTAGTCTTCCTAACAATGTAGAGTATATAAAATTGTGCTTCATTCTAAAATATCTAACTCCATTTTTTAATTTATGTTTTAGTTTCTGTTGATCCTAGGGGTTAAACTCATGTCCTGGGTTGTGTTCTAGGCCAGTGCTTGACATACAATCTAAACTGGAACTCCGTTTGCCCTGATGGTTAATTGGAGATAAGAATCTAATGAACTTTCCAACTCAAGCTGGCTTTGAACTGGGATCAGAAGATCTCAGCCTTTTAACTAGCTAAGATTACATCCTTGAACCACCAGTGCCTAGCCAGGTAGCATATTTTGTTTAATTCCAACTTTCAAGATTGTGTAGATGCCCCTACTATAATATATATATATATATAAAAACTTAACCCTGTTTTCACTGTATTTGATGTTGGTATAATTTGTGGAGGGGAAGGGAAAAACCAAATTGTTTAAAAAGTGATACATGTGAACTCATTGCAACAATGAGATGTACAAGGTGTTATGTAGGAAAATGAAACTTACAACGTTGGCTCTGAGTGGCAGGGAGGTTCCAGAGGGGGAGATGGGAGGGATGGTAAGGGGAAACAAAGGAAGAGGTAACAATGTTTCATAAGAAATGTACTCATTAACATGCCAATGCAATTGTAACCATTCTGTACGGTATTTTCACACACAGACACACACACACACACACACACACACACACACAAAACTTAAAACATACTAAGAATATTTGTAAAGTATATAATGAGAGAAGAATTTTCATCCTTTACAAAATCTATGCAAAATCACTGCTATTCTATTGATATTTTACTGTAATGTTCCTGCAACCAGTTTGATATAGTTTAATACTTGTCATGCAAAGTTTCTCTATATTCTACTGGTGATTTAATTTTTCATGTATGTATGTATATATATGTATATGTATGTGTATCTATCTATATATATTCCAATGTGGATCATCAGACTTGAAACTTTGCTTTGTTTTGCTGTTCAGTAGTTAACCTGGTCGGCTCATTCTGTGACAATATCTGTGCACATTCTTATCATTCCTTTATTTACCACACCATCAGCCTTCTAAAATCAGCTTCATTTCCTGAAGAAGATTACAAATCAGTCAAACCAATATACACCAAGAGGGTTTTAATAAAACAAGCTTTAAGGAAGGAAGATAACATAAAGTGACAACTACAGAATTTCTACAGAGACTTGACATCTTTCACATTTCTGCCTTCCTCCTCATACTTAAACATTGACTAACACTATAAACATACTGCATTTATACCTTAAGGAACAGAGTTTTCTTTCCAACCTGAGGTCTTGTTTTCCATAATTTTTGACATAAACTTTTGGGAGATTTTTTTATTGTGATGGGATTCCATCCAAAACAAAGCCGTGTATATCAAGAAATCAATATTTTCAACTCAGTGTACTAAACAAAAGAGGGAGAAAATTAACGTTAGCTATATATGTTAAGCAGAAATATAGGCAATATCGAGATACTTTGAAATTGTACACTTTTACCAGATAAAGTGGCTCAACCCTGTAATGTTATATACTTGGGTATCAAAAATTAGAGAATTCCAGTTCCAGGCAAGCCCAGACACAAAAAGTAGTTTCAGATACTCTAACCATTTGCTGGGTGCAATGTTTTATGCTTGTGTTAGGAGAACCACAGTCCAAGAAGGCCCAGGCATAATGATACTACCTCAAAATAAGCAATCCAATTATAATCTGCAGATATGGTAGTAGTAGAGATGCTGTTTCACAAGTATAGGCTTTTGGGTTCAATCCTCCAGTACCGCTAGGAATTTAAGTATGTGCCAGGATAAGAATTTGGCATGTCTAAGGTCAAGACTTCAAACTCGTTTTACAAGCTCTATTAAAACCTTTACCTCTTTTGCTATTTTTTAAAGTATAACCATAATTCCATGCCCCAAACAAATAATTTTGTATTAGAGATTTTCTTCTACCCATTAAGTAATATGCTATGTGTTGGATAGTGTCCCACTGAAATCATACTAAAGATAAAAAACTCATTGTCTTAGAAATTGACTGCATATGAAAACAGAATCTCAAAGGTAGCATTTAAGTTGATGTCTCCTCCAAGAGATGCAGAAGGCCTTGAATATTCCAAGGAAAGAGGACTCAGAAGAAGCCAACTCTGATCTTGGAGTTCTAGTTACACCAACTCAGAAGCAATGTATTTACAATATTAATGCTACCCAATCTGTGGTCGTATGTTATTACAATTACTAGTAAACATGTGGAATCTATAAGACATGAAAAGTCATTGATTCTTAGGATCTATGACTCATCTCTATAATCCTAGTTATTAAGAAGGATGAGATTTGTGGGATAATGTTTTTCCACCTGGTAGGAAAGTTCATGAGGTTCTATCTCCAATTAACTACAAAAATTTCTGGGCTGGAGGCATGGTTCAAATGGTAGACTGATTATCGTTAGCAAACAAACTGAGATCATGAGGTATGTTTAAGCCCCAAACTGGGAGAAGGAAAAAGTCCTTAGAATAGTATGAGAAGAAGCATTATAAATAGGAAAGCAGAAACAAAAGAAATAAAGTTATTGATATAGACAAAGCTTCCCAATGTGAAATATGGCACAAACTGTAATATTTAGGTTTTTCCTTCCTATACAGTAGAAATAATTGGTATTCTTACTTGACGAAAATAAATGTAAAACTATGCAACAGTCACATTACTTTTCTGTTTCCATAATTTAACTTGTTTTCCTACAAATTTCTATAATAGTGTTGCTTTGGAAAATCAATAAATGTTGACTTTACATATAGGATACATACCCTTGCAAGTGTTGCCTAAAATTGATGTACACTGAAATGATTGCCAATGATATCTTTCTCAAGATTCCAAATGGTTATACTTTCAGCTGACCTTCCACAAAACTCATAAGCCAAACACAACTTTTTAGCTTGTTCATGCAATCATAGGAACATAAACATATGTTTCAAAATGTTAATTACCTTTATCTGCTGTCAATAATGTAGTATAACTAATAGAATTAAGTATATACCATGAGGGAGATAAGATATTTCCTTCTAAATACAGACTGGCAGGCAGACACAAACATAATTACCACTCTGACTCAGGTTAGATTCCTGACATTGAGTATCAGACAATGATCTAATAATCAAACTTTCCTGCCCAGTCAAAAAATACATTCATAATTCCACACATACAAAACACCAGATCATTCAAAATAATGGGACTATTTAACAGAACCAACCAGCTATTGAGCCATCTATTCCTTGATTTCATTCAATCATGATGATGAAATTTTCATATAATAATTAAAAATCTTCTTGAGTCTCTGTGATTAGCAGACAAAAATGCTATCATATAATAGAAAATGTAGATAAAATTACTTGTCCCTTGGTAATCTTTAATATATCTTATCAAAGACTTCTGCTTCCTTCTTAAAGAATCTCTTTCTGGCATTTTGCTCTTATTTCTAATATTAAATTACAAAGAACATGCCATATTTCTTAGTTCATTTTTCCTAAACTATGGAGTTGAATCTGATTTGTTTGCTGATTCTAAATCAAATTTTCTCAACAACTTGAATTATTGTTTATGTTACTCCTAAGCCATTTGAAATATTAAATAGAACTGGAAATTCCCCTTGGCAATGATTTGTGAATGGCATTAATGGTTGTGGAGGGATGAGGGACTTGAATTATCTAGAGTGCCTTAAAAATGGCACTGTTATTCAAAGGGCTGATCTTTTAGTCAGCTCTTAAAGTGTGGTCTTCTTTTTTCATCTAAGAAAATAAAAGTACGCTTTTCATCACATTCTTGCCTGCAAAGCAGTAGAATTATTTCCTTTTTATAGTTGATGTTCAGTTGCGACTATAGTGAAACCTACGAACAACTGCACAGCTCTGTTAGCTGCTCTAGATTTTGAAATTTCCTTCCAGTAGCCCTAGTGAATTGAGTCCAGATTCATGGGATAGTCACATAATCCACAATTGCAAAGCACCACAATATACAAAGAGCACGTGCAAAATGAGGTTCAACGTTTTTCTTTGTTGTTTGATTTTTTTCTTATTGGTTGCCTTTTAAGGAGCTAGGGGCTGTTTATTTCACATTATTGTTGATGTGACTTAAATTTACCAGATTTTTCAAGTAAAATAAAAAATATGAAAGAGAAATATTTAGTCACAAAATACAGCTAAACATTTGCGTGATTTTTTTTTATTCTAGTCCAGTTCTCAGTTATATTCAAATTATGTTGTGATGAGCCAAGCATATGTGTAAATTGACACGTATCAAGCACACAGAACTCTGCAATCTTTGGGCTTTGATTTCTATATCAATTTCACCTAAAAAAGAAAATTATCACTTGCTTCATGTCTTAAGTAATCCACTCAAAACAAGTTTTATTAATTTTATCAATAAATCTTATCATCTACAGAATTGATGCATTGCATAAGTTTTTTATTCCTTATTTCCACTAAATTAATATTATATATATTTTACTTTTTTTACACATGAAATAATGATATTCTTTTTTTAAATTTAATTTAATTTTATTTGTGAACATACTGTACAGAGGAGTTACAGTTACATGGGCAGGATAATGTGTACATTTCTTACCAAGCATTGCAGCCTCCTCCTTTGTTTACCCTTCACATCCCTTCCCAGCCTCCCCCCTCCCCCCCTAATCCCAATCCTTCTCCTTCCTCCCCCCCCCGAGCCCCCCCCCCCACCAACGTTGTAAAGTTCGTTTTGGACATGACAACTTGTACTTCTCATTGTTGCAACAGGTCCACCTGTATCCTTAAACAACTGGTTTTTCCCCATCTCCTCCACAAGTTATACTGACATCAAATATAGTGAAAGCAAGGGTTATACTGTGGGGGAGGGACATACAAAGCAACAAAGAGATAATCTTATAAATGTGTTAGAAACACATGCATGAAAGAAAAAAACATTAAAATACACATCTAAGGATTCATTTTCCTGACATCACATTATCTGACCTTTTCCGCTTGACTCATACATATGCTAGATATTACAAATAAGGGAAACCATGGGACCTACGTTTCTTTGGGCCTGGCTTACTTCACTTAATATAATTTTTTCCAAGTTTTTCCATTTCCTAACAAATGGGGCAATGTCATTCTTTCTGATGGAGGCATAGAATTCCATTGTGTATATATACCACATTTTCTTGATCCATTCATCTACTGAGGGGCATCTGGGTTGGTTCCATATCTTAGCTATGGTAAATAATGCTGCAATAAACATAGTTGTGCTGGTAGCTTTAGTGTGGTCTTGTTTGTAAACATTTGGGTAAATGCCCAAAAGTGGGATTGCTGGGTCATAGGGGAGTTCTATGTGTAGTCTTTTGAGGAACCTCCATACTGCTTTCCAAAGTGGTTGAACAAGTTTACATTCCCACCAACAATGAAGTAAGGTTCCTTTCTGTCCACATCCCCTCCAGCATCTGTTGTTGTTAGAGTTCTTGATTTTTGTCGTTCTAACTGGAGTGAGGTGATATCTCAATGTTGTTTTGATTTGCAGTTCTGTTTTGAATTCCTTTTTCAGGTTTTTAATGTTTTCGTCATAAAGGCCCTTTACGTTTTTGATTAAGTTAATGGATAACACATGCCTGTTTTTCAATTTGGTTTCCAAAATGGAACTATGACACATTCTGTAAATTAAACTTTAAGTCTGAGCCTTCAAATTTCACTAGGACTTGAATTGTGTTACTTACAACTTTCATATTAAAATAAAAAGCATTATTAAATAGGAAGCAAAATTATGTTATCACACCTTAATTCCTGTATTGGCTTTATGATAAACACAATTATATTTATATAACAAGATTTACATAACCAAACAAGCCATGAGATATGGAAACAGAAAACTGCTTTTTTGTTTTGTGTTTGTTGTTGTTTATAGTTTGTGCTGATTCAGTCTTCATTACCTTATGCCTGGTAAATTCATTGTTGTCTTCAAGAAGGTGAGGGGTGGGCACAGAGTTTTAGGGAAAGAATAAAAAATTGCAGCAGTGGATTTCATTGAACACTCATGAAAGTGAACTATTTAACACATGGGTGAAAACAGGAGGGTGGGACTGGGAACAAGTGAAGGAACTGAAGACATTTTACAAAGGAAATGTACTCATTACCTGACTCATGTAATTGTAATCCATCTATAAATCAACTTAATAAGAACAAGCTTTGTATGTCCCTCCCCCACAGTATAACCCCCGCTTTCACTATATTTGATGTCAGTATAACTTGTGGAGGAGATGGGGAAAAACAAGTCGTTTAAGGATTCAGGTGGACCTATTGCAACAATGAGAAGTACAAATTGTCATGTCAAAAACGAGCTGTACAATGTCGGTGAGGAGGGGAGAGGGGAAAGGATTGGGTGGGGGGAAGGGGGAAGGCTGGGAAGGGAGGTGAAGGGTAAACAAAAGAGGAGGCTGCAATGCTTGGTAAGAAATGTATGCATTATCCTGCCCATGTAATTGTAACCCTTCTGTACAGTATGTTCACAAATAAAAGAAAAGAAAAGAAAAAAAAGGCAAACAAAATGTTTTTTCTTAGAATCATAGAAGTTGGTTGAGTCTCTGAAAACAGCTACGTTGACATTCATTGGGCATATTTGTTAGCTACTAGTAGATAAAGTCAATTATGATTATCTGTATGGGCTTTTCAGACTCTGATTCATTTATTTTTTTTATCTAATTTGTATTATTTCTGTCTACCAGTTTTTCGTTTGGCTTGTTCCTGTTTTTCAAGGTCGTAGTGATGCATCATTAGTGCTGATTCCAGATTGTTCTAATTTGTTGTTGTACATATTCAAAGATATAAATTTTCCTCTGAGTATTGCCTGTGCTGTTGTGTCCCAGATGTGGTAGTATTTTGTGTGTTCACTTCCACTGAATTTCATATATGTTGGAAATTCCCTCCATATCTCTTCAGTGACTCACTGATTATTTAGCAATGTGTTATTCAGTCTGTGAGTTTCAGAATTTCCTGTGATGCCTTTTGATGCTGAGATCTAATTTGGTCCCATCGTGGTCTCACAGGATACAGGAATAATTTCATTTTTATTTTTGAATTTTGACAGATTTTCCTTGTGATCTAAGATGTCATCTACTTTGGAGAACATTCCATGGGCTGCTGAAAGGAATATATATTGTGACATTGTCTGGTTAAATATTCTGTAGATACCTGTTAAGCATAGATTGTCAATGCATTTATTTAGCTTTGAAGTTTTATTGCTACATTTTTACCTGGATGTCCTGTCCAGAGGTACGAATGATATGTCAAAGTATCCAACAATGTATTTGTATGTATGCCTATTTTTAGGGTAAGTAATATTTGTCTGATGAATTTGGGAGCTCTAGGATTCAGGGCATTGATATTTAGAATTGTTATATCCCTCTGATGGAGCGATTTCTTTATCAATATTTAATGTCCTTCTTTGGCTCTTTTTACTGTCACACCACTTTTAATTTAAAGCCTATTTTATCTAATATTATTTTAGCTACTCTGGCCTGATTATGAGGTCCATTTTTCTTTTATAAAGATGATGTACAGAAGGGTTACAATTACATAAGTCAGATAATGAGCACAATTCTTTTTGAACAGTGCCACCTGTTCCCTCATGTTCTCCCAGTTTTTCCCTTTAACCTTTCTCTCCCATAAGTTGTATAGTTCATTTACAATGTAGTATCTATTGAGTAGCAGTGCTGCATTTGTTAACCCTTTGTCCCAACATTTCTGTGTTCCCCTTTGCCTTTTCCACACTTACACATAAGACCAAACGTGCATAAATTAATAAAAAAACAGCATCAGAACACAGAAGGAAAAAGCAAAATAATAAAAAAAACTCTCATTATCATTTCTTGGAGATCATTTTATATTAAAATATTCATATAGCCATTGACCCTTTGTGATCCTCTCCAAAGGGCATCCTCCTTTGATCTCACTGTATAAATGTTTAGAATCCCATATAATTTATCATGTCAAAGTGTAATGTTTTCTCTTTTACCATCCAAGTGTGTTTACTTGTAGAATTAGAGGTACATTCTAATACAACAAATTAGGGAAATCAGGCAACTTATATTTCTTTGAGTTTGTCTTTCTACACTTAATATAAGTTGGTTCCAAGCCTTTCCATTTCCTTATGAGTGGTCTAATATCATTCTTTCTGGATCAATGGAATTGCATCATACTGAAGAGTTTCTTCATAGCAAAGGAAAAAGTTAGCAGGATATATAGAAGCAGAACAGAATGGAAGAAGATTTTTCTACCTAAGGATCAGACAAGGGTTTTCATAACTAATCCATATTTAGAGATCAAAAAGTTAAATCCAACAAAATAAACCCTCAAATAAACAAGAACCCAATTAATATATGGGATAAAGACTTAACCTCTTAGAAGAAGAAGTAAGAATGAGAAATAGACAAAACTCTCTCCATTAAAGAAATGCAAATCCAAACAACAGTAAGATTCATCTCACTCCTGTTGCAATATCATGAAAAAACAATCAATCACAGATACTGATAGGGATGTAACTCAAAGGAAACTGTATTACACTGTTGGTGGGAATGTAATCTTGTTCAACCACCCTGGAAAACATCATGGAAATTGCTCACAGAACTGAATGGTGAACTACCTATGATCCAGCAATTCCACTTATGAGCATTTATCCAATTGAGCAAAAACAAGACACACTGAAGCTACTAGCCCAATCGTGTTCAAGATTGTATTGTTTTCTGTAACCAACATACAGAATCAGCCCAGATGCCTCTCATTGTAAAAAGAGATCAAGAATTTTATATGTATATACAACATATATATATATATATATATAAAATTTTATTGATCCCAATTTATAAGTATATATGTATGTATATATGTATATACATATATATGTATGCATATATGTATGTATGTATGTATACATACACTGAGCCACCTTCCCAGCCCAATTCTTTGTCTTATGGAGGTCCACTTTCTGGTTCATTATAATCTATTTTCTGGACCTTCACATAGCAGAGTAATTATATTCGGCTTCTTTTATTAGGATCATTATTACTGGGTCATCTTTGAAAGGTTCATTCTAAGTCACCAAGCATGGGACTAGAATTGCAACACATGTATCTGGAAAAAGTTACATCGTCCAATACACTTTGCAACTTTTTCCTTAACTCAGTGTGGTGTATCATTTGGATATTATTTCATAGAAGATAATTACTTAAGGACAATCTTATATCATGTGAATTATGTGAATGATTCTTCTTACAATGGGAATAATTATAGTGATGGCAAAGTGAAGTATGATGGTTTAGTGGCTCTTGAATCACATGATAGGTAATCATGTAAATGTAGTACAGCCTTACTAGGGCCCTTCTGATATATTTGAACAATCTCTGATGAGTTAATTGCTTTCAGAATTATACGTTTGAGCCAACAAATACAGATCTCCCTTGATTTTAATTACAGTCCACTATTAGGACTCCCAAAGACACCAAAATCAGGGGGTGCTAGTTTCTCTGATGAAATACATAGTAATACAATTAATATATATGATAACAGGGATATTAATAGCACTATAATTACTAGTATTCACATTATATAATATATTGACATCCTTTGGTTACCTCAATTTTTAGAATATTTATAACTAAATGTAAATTGTTTGCATATAATTATTTGATGATGTATAGAAAATGAGTAAAAGATTTGCGTACATATTTACTGCATTTGCAAACAGATTCATCTGGTTTTACCTGATTCTTCATTTGTTGGTTTCATTCATGCATGGCGAACTTGCAGAGTAATGAAAATTTCAAATTTGCACTTACTAAAAGGATAATTACATGAAGTTTATGTTGGGCTAAATAGCAGATTTTATAAATTAAATTGCTTTTGTCCCTCCCTTCCTCCCTCCCTTCCTTCATTCCTTGGTTCCTTCATTTCTTCTTTTTTCCTTCCTTCCTTCTTTTCTTCTTTCCTTACTTCCACCTTCCCTCCATCCCTAACTCTCTCTCTCTCCTTTCTTTCTTCCTTCCTTCCTTCCTTCCTTCCTTTCTTTCTTTCTTCCTTCCTACCTTCCTTCCTTTCTTTCTTTCTTTCTCTTTCTTTCCTTTCTTTCATTCTTTTTCTTCTACCATTCTTCCTTTCTTTCTTTTACTCACAATGTTTCTTACCGCTATAGAAAAAATACCAACTGTTGTACTCCAAGGTGTTATGAATAACTATAAATACACTAGATTAATATTAATTTTAATAACTTATGTTATATCTTAGGACAAATTGTACTAAAAACAACTTCACAGAAATTGTGAGAAATGTAACAAATATTACTTTTGATATTATTTCTTCAAACTAAAATAAAAATTTAGACATAATATTGTTTGTATGTGTTGTTCTTGTGATTTGAACTCAAGACCTATCCTTTAGTGAGTTTTTCCCCTCAAGGATATTGCCACATTTGAGCCACAACTCCACTTCTGGCTTTGAGTGCGTTTGCGTGTGTGTTGTGATGTGTGTGTGATTAATTGAGATGCGACTCACAAACTTTCTTGACAAGGCTGGCTTTTTTATTTTTTAATTTTTTTATTGTGAAAATACTGTACAGAAAGGTTACAATTACATGGGCAAGGTAATGAGTACATTTATTATCAAGCATTGTTGACTTCTCCTTTGTTTCTGCTTCCCAACTCTGCCCATCTCTCCCCCCACCCTCTCTGCCCCAACTCCCCAGCCAAACTTGTAAAGTTCGTTTTTCTACATAACAACTTTTATATCTCACTGTTGCAATGAGTCGACCTGAATCCTTATTTAAACCATATTTTTTTTTCTATTTCTCTCCACAAATTATACCAATATCAAACACAATGAAAGCAGGGGTTAAACCATGGGGGAGGGACATTTCTGAGACAAGCAGAAAAGGTCAGATAAGTAGATGTTAGGTGAAATGAACCCCAAGATAAGTATTCAATTTTTTTTTCTTTTTTGCAATTGTTTCTAACATATTTATAAGATGATTTCTTTGTTGCCAAGGCAGGCTTTGAACCCCAGCTTCCTGAGCAGTGAGGATTACAAGATTGAGATACCATATTCAGCACAGATATAATATATCTACGAATAAAACAAATTTCTTATTATTTGAATTCTAGAGGCTCAATTTAACAAATTAACATTTACATATTTATTTAGCAATTAAACCTGAAATTGCTCTGTGAAAAATAGTTTTAATTTTTATGAAAAAATATACACTCGAAGGTTTAAATGACAGAATCTTTGCACAAATTGAAATATCCTATTATTCAAAAGCGACAAAGGAATCATTAATCAAATTTCTCATGTAAGCTAAAAGCAATATGCTCTTTCAGGGTGAATGAAGCAATTTTTCATTAAATCATTATCTACTGCGGTCACATGATTTTCTCGTCTTTTAAACCTAAACTTTTTGACATAAAGTATAGATTCATACATTTTTTGAATATATAAAAATCTTAGATACTGGTCATATATTTCTGAAGTTTTATTACCAAGACATTTCACAGAAACACTGAATTTTATGTATTTTATGTCAACACTGATTTTTAGAAATTGAATCAATCTCCATATCAGATAAAGCATGATATTTCATGACTTATGCCATTATTCCTATAGACTTGAATATAATTTATTTTTGAATGGTAGGAAATTCATATTATACCTTCTCTATAGAATAATTAAGAAATAATGATTGTGATAGTATTTATTTTTCCTTCGACAAGAAAGAAAGAACCTCACTTTAGATGACAAAAACTTGAATGGAAATATCATAAAATTATGAATAATTCAAGTCATTATGAGGTAGATGAAATAGTCAATTTTGAAAATCACAAAATGAAATCTCTTGAAGCTTCCTTATCTGTTAAATAAAATGAATTTGCACTCAAAATAGCTCTCCAGCAATAGTATAACCACCTCCATGTCAAATAGCTTCTCTGATTAATTCAAGTATATATCTAGGAACAGAAGTTATCGCAATGTATAGAAATATTTACCCACCACTTTAGAAATTAAATCCTAAATCATAAAGGATAGAGATTAATAATTATCTTTCATTATGTTGCCATAAAAAGGTGAACCCTTTCATGTGGGCATAGTTGTAGAGATTTGGTTACTGAGAACTTGTGATCAAAGAGGATGTTAAGATCAAAGTCCTTTCTTCCTCTTCCTTCTTTTTCTTCACGTTTCCATCTCCTTGTCCTTTTCCTTCTCCTTCTCCATTTTCCCCTCCTCCTCTTTCTCCCTCTCCCACCCCTATTCCTCCTCTTCTTTAATTCCTGGCTTCCATGAATACACATACTCCATCACATGTTACTGACATGGGGTAATGTGTCACCACCAACCCGAAGCAATGAGGATAAGAAACATAAACTGAGGAGTTCCGGGAGGATGGCAGAGGAGAAGCTGGAGGCAAACCAAGCTCTCACATAAAAGCAGTTTTAGTGTTCCAATGAACAGTCCTAAGCCAGAGAATCATACCAAGTGTGTCATCACAGGACAGAGAGTTAGGCCAGAGAGGGAAAACCCAGGTAAGGAGACAGATCTGAGCACTTGCCAGCAGCCACGGCTACAGTGGCAGTGGCGCCATACCTTCTTTGTACTGCCTTCAGGAGTCACACCTTGCCCATAAAAACAAACACATTTTCAATGTGAAAGGCTGGAACAAAATCTACCAAGCAAACAGTCCTCATAAACACGCAAGAGTTGAAATCCTAATATCAGATAAAATAGACTTCAAATTAAAATTAATAAGAAGAGATAGAGAAGGTCGCGACAAACTAATTAAGGGATCTCTCCTTCAGGAGGATATTACAATTCTAAATATCTATCCGCCAAACAATTGAGCACCCAAATTTATCCAAGAAACACTACTTTCCCTCAAATCCCAGATAAATCCAAAGACATTAGTTGTTGGGTACTTTAACACAACACTTTCCACACTAGATAGATCAACTTGGCAAAAACTCAACAGAGAAACAGCAGATCTAAACAACTGCATAGATCAACTAGATTAAACAGATATCTACCGAATATTTCACCCAACAGAATCAGAATACATATTTTTCTGAGCAGCACATGGAACATTTTTCAAAATAGACCATATTTTAGGCCACAAACTTGTGCAAATTCAAAAACATTAGACTTATAACTTGCATTCTCTCTGACCACAAGGGAGTAAAATTAGAAACCCCCCAAAGAAAGTCCTGTAACACATGGAGGATAAACAACACACTGCTGAATCATGAGTAGGTCAGGGAAGAGATTAGAAAAGAAATTCAAATCTTCATGATATTCAACAAAAATGAACATACAACTCCCAGCTACTCTGGGACACAGCCAAGGCAGTACTAAGGGGCAAGTTTATAGCTCTGAATTCCTAAATCAACAAATTGGATTGATCTGAAACCAAAAATTTGAGGCATATGATTCTCCTTGCAAAAGAACAGCAAGACAAACCCCAATCCAGTAGATGGAAAGAAATAATTATATTTAAATCAGAATTAAATTAATTACAATGCAAAAAAACATAGAAAGAATCAATAAAACAAACAATTGGCTTTGCGAAAAAATTAACAATATTGACAGACACTTAGCAAATCTTATCAGAAAAAGAAGAGAACACACCCAAATAAATAAATTCAGAGATGAGAATGGAAACAGAATACTTCTTAAAACTTTATGCTACTAAGTTTGAGAACTTGGCAGAAATGGCCCTTTTCTTAGCAAATATTGACACACCAAAACTAAACCAAGAAGAGTTAAATCATCTTAACAGGTCCATATCAAGCATTGAAATAGAAATAGAAATAAGAGACCTCTCATCTAAGAAAAGCCCAGGACCAGATGATTTTACAGCGGAATTTTACAAGGCATTCAAAGCAGAGCTCACACCAATACTTCTCCAACTCTTCAATGAAATTGAAAGAGAAAGTTCACTACTGAATCCATTCTATGAAGCCATCATAACACATATCCCATAACCAGGTAGAGACTCAAAGTAAGAGAACTGTAGACCAAATTCTTTGATGAATATTGATGCAAAATTTCTCAACAAAATTTTGGCCAATCGACATCCACAATTCATCCAAAAAATCATACACCACGATCAAACAGTATTCATTTCAGGGATGCAAAGCTGGTCCAATATATGCAAATCAATTAATAGAATTCATCACATCAACAGGATCAAGGATAAGAATCACATGGTTATCTCAATAGATTCAGAAAAAGCATTTGACAAGATCCAACATCCCTTTATGATGAAGGTACTGGAAAAATTAGGAATCCATGGAACATTCCTCAATATAATAAAGGTTGTATATGAAAAACCCACAGCCAGCATTATACTTAATGGTGAAAAACTAAAGGCATTTCCTCTTAACTCAGGAACGAGACAAGGTTGCCCACTGTCCCACTGCTCTTCAATCTCTTATTAGAATGCCTAGCTACAGCAATAAGACAAAATGCAAACATAAAGGGGATCCAAAGAGGGAAAGAAGAAATAAAAGTCTCCCTCTTTGCAGATGACATGATCATGTATTTAAAGAATCCCACAGACACCACTCCAAAATTACTCAAGCTGATTCAAAACTTTGGCAAAGTAGCAGGGTATAAAATTAGCCCTCAAAAATCAATGACTTTCAAGCAGAAAAGGTCAGATAAGGTGATATTAGGGAAATGAACCCTAAGACATGTATTCAAATGTATTTTTCTTTCATGCGATTGTTTCTAATGCATTTATAAGATTATTATTTTGTTGCTTTGTAAGTCCCTCCCCCACAGTATAAACCCTGTTTTCACTGTATTTGATGTTGGTAAAATTTGTGGAGGGGAAGAGGAAAAACAAGACGTTTAAATAAGGATACAGTTGGACCCGTTGCAACAGTGAGAAGTTCAAGTTGTTATGTCCAAGACGAATTTTACAACTTTGGTTGGGGTGTGGGGAGGATTAGCTGGAGGGGCAGGAGGTGGATGGGAAGGGGAAACAAAGGAGGAGGCAACAATGCTTGATAAGAAATGTACTCATTATCTGGCCCATGTAATTGTAACCCCTCTGAACAGTATTTTCACAATAAAAATAAATAAAAATTTAAAAAAAGCAATGACTTTTCTGTATGCCTACAATGAGAAAAATGTCATTGAAATTAGGAAAGCAACTCCATTCATAATAACCCCACAAAAGATAAAATACCTAGGAATTAACTTAACCAAATAAGTGAAGGACCTCTATGATGAAAACTTTAAAAACCTGCAAAAGGAAATCAAAGGGAACTTAGAAAGTGGCAAAAACTCTCATGCTCCTGGATTGGAAAGATCAAAATCGTGAAAACGGCAATACTTCCCAAGGCTATCTACAAGTGCAATTTGATACCTAGCAATATTCCATCCTCATTCTTCAAGGAAATAGAAGTGGCAATCCAAAAACCCATATAGAAAAATAAAAGACCGCGAATAGCTAAAACAATCCTCAACAGTAAGTACAGTACTGGAGGATTATCAATACCAAATTTCAAACTCTACTACAAAGCCATAGTAAGCAAAATAGCTTGGTACTGGCACAAGAACAGACCTCAGGACTAACAGAATAGAATAGAAGACGCAGAAATGAACCTACAGACCTATAGACATCTAATGGAGCTAAAAAAAAATAGAATGGAACAAAGACAGCCTCTTCTGTATATGGTGCTGGCAAAATTGTGTAACTATTTGCAGAAAATTAAAGCTAGACCTTTATATATCACCCTACACCAGAATTAACTCCAAATGGATCAAAGACCTCGGAGTGAAAGCAGACACCCTGAAAACATTAAAAGATGGAACAGGAGAAACCGTAGTTCTCCTTGGCATAGGCAGAAATTTTCTTAATAGAGACCCAGAAACACAACAAATCAAAGAAAGGTTGGACAAATTTCATTGCATGAAATTGCAGAGCTTCTTTATGGCAAAGGACATAGCTAGCAAGATTAATAGAAAGCCTAGGATTGGTAGAAGATCTTCACTAGCCTCACAACAGACAAGAGTCTCATATCTAAAATATACATGGAACTCAAAAAATTAAATCCCTCAACAACAAATCTTCAAAGAAACAACAGCCCAATAAATAAGTGAGTAAAGACTTAAAGAGAAACTTCTCTGAAGAGGAAATAACAATGGTCAGTAGACACATGAAGAAATGCTCAACTTCTCTAGCCATAAAAGAAATTTAAAACAAAACAACGTTGAGATACCATCTCACCTCAGTTAGAATGGCTATAATCAAGAACGCTAATAACAACAGACCCTGGAGGGGATGTGTTCAGTAGGGAACATTATTGCATTGTTGGTGGGGGTGTAAACTTGTTCAACCACTTTGGAAAGCAGTACTTAGAGCTCTCCTACGACCCAGAAATCCCACTTTTGGGCATTTACCCAAATGATAACAAGGCCACACTAAAGCTATCAGCATGACTATGTTTATTGCAACATTATTTGCCATAGATAAGATATGGACCTAACCCTGATGCCCCTCAGTAGATGATTGGATCAAGAAAATGTGGTATATATACACAATGGAATTCTATGCCTCCATCAGAAAGAATGGCATTGCCCATTTGTTAGGAAATGGAAAGACTTGGAAAAATTATATTGTGAATTTATCCAGGCCCAAAGAAACATAGGTCCCATGGTTTCCTTTATTTGAAATAACTACTATATGTCTGAGTCAAGCAGAAAATGTCAGATAACTTGATGTTAGGGAAATGAATCCTAAGCTATGTATTCAGATTTTTTTTTTCTTTCAGGTGATTGTTTTTAACACATTTATCAGATTATTTCTTTGTTGATTTGTATGTCCTTCCCCCACGGTATAAGCCCTGCTTTCACTGTATTTGAGGTTGGTATAATTTGTGGAGGGAAAGGGAAAAAACAAATAGTTTAATTAGGGATACACGTGGATCCATTGCAACAATGAGATGTACAACTTTGGTGGGGGTGCAACTTTACAACTTTGGTCGCGGTGAGGAATATTGGGTGGGGGGAGGATGGGAAGGGATTAGAAGGGGAAACAAAGGAGGAGGCTACAATGCTTGATAAGAAATGTACTCATTATCTTGCCCATGTAATTGTAACCTCTCTGTACAGTATTTTCACAATAAAAAGAAAAAAAGAAACAAAGTGAAATGCATAAAATCAGAAGCCAAGATTAGTCTTTCCCCCTTTTAAATTAATTTTATAAAGTATTTTGTCATATTAATAGGAGACTGTCACAGTATGCTCTCATTTATTATAAATGATAAGGTTTACTCTAAAAAAACTGACACACATCGCCGTAATGAAATGATTGATTAAATTAATATTATCTTAGGACAAATCTACTTTAAAATACCAGATATATTTCAATAAGAGGCAAAAAATCACCTGTATGTTTTCCTATGAAAAAAACTGCAAAATACAATCTGTTCCTCAAGGAAATTGACCTATAATTGGCAGTATTGTCAGTTTCATAATTGATGTAAGAAGACTATAGTACGAATTTCAACTCAAACTAAATGATATAAAATTTACTTTGTCCCGTGTATACTATCTATATCTGGTTCCCAAAATGACTTGTATTTTATCATATTTTAATTGATTTTAAGTAGTTGTATGGGAGTTTCTGTTTGACAAAGCAGTTTATGAATAGTTCTTAGTGAGCTTTTTTTTCTTTTTTCTCTCCTGAGGTTTGAACTCTGGGTCTGAGCACTGTCTCTGAGTGCCTTTGGATGAATGCTAGAGCCCTATCACTTGAGGCATAGTAGCACTTTCAGATTTTTCTGACATTTAATTGGAGATAAGAATTTCACAGAATTTCTTGCCTGGGTTAGCTTCAATCCTCAATCCTCAGCCTCCTGATTATCCAGGATTACAGGCGTGAGCCGCCAGTGCCTGGCTTAATTCCATGCATTTTTTTGGCTAGTCCTGGGGTTGAACTCAGGGCCTTGGCAATATCCTTGAGCTTCTTTTTCCTCACGCTAGCACTCTACGACTTTTGTCATAGTGTCAATTCTAGCTTTTTTTGTTTATGTAGTACTGAGGAATTAAACCCACACATGCAAGGCAAGCAGTCTAACACTAAACCACATTCCATGGCTAATACAATGCATCTTGATGATCTTTATCCCTCATCTTCTCAATCTTATTTCATCCCTCAGTTTGCATAATTTTGTAGAATATTGACTGACTCACAATGTCATGTATAGTCATTCAGAGGATATATCACAGATCATATTTTATTAATAGTCTTATTCATCAACATACTGAAGTTATACATTATAGAATTCTGTGATTTTAAATTCTAAATTATCACTCAGATTCACCCACTACTATACTAAAATTTTTCCTAAGTTTAATGCAAAAGCACTCTGCAATTCTTTGATAAAGTACAATGATTCTTAGAATGATAAAGAGTTGGAGTAAGAACATCATCTTCAGTTCTATAACATTTTACCAGTACTACCCTCTCAAAATACTGCAGTATTTATTAGTAGTCACTTCCTGTCATCATTTCAACCTACCCTCCCCTTGAGCAGCTATTATTTCATATTCTATCTCTACAGATGGGCCAATTTAAAAAAGCACATATAATTAGAAAATGAAGTCTATATTATCCATTTCTCCCATGTAATATTACTATTTGCAAAGTAAGTCCATGTAAATTTTTCTCATGGATAGAGTATATTGTTTTGTAAGCATATGAATAATTTTATAACATCCTCAATGGGCATTTCAATATTTTATTGTATGTTATTGTAAAAGGTTTTGCTATGTATATTCTTGTATATGTGTCTCATTGAACATATGTTGAAATCTATTTTTATATAAAATTTTGATTCAAAATGCTGGATCATAGAGGCAACACTATGTGTAATATTTTAAAGATTGCCAGTATGTTTAACTGACTATATCATTTTAAGTGCCAAGACCATTGTATAAGGATTCCAATTTCTAAATAATGATTGTGCAGGGCTATCTTATTTTTTCTATTATCACTAATTTCTATATGTATGCAATGTCTAGCTATGTTATGATCTTTCCATATGTTCCTTTGTTGTTTTTACATTACTACAGAGATACGTATTTGGATTTTTTGATAACTTATTCAGGATGGTGATAGTATTTCCTTGACATTAATATGCTCTTAATATATTTCTGATTCAAGTCTATTTAAATAAATGCATATGTATGCACACTATGTGTACATATGTATAGATTCATACTTATATTTGTATAAATACAAATACCTATATATACATATATACGTACATACAGATGTGTTCATATATGTATATAGGCATATACGTATATTATTATTTTCATTTGTCTGTAAGTTATCATTTTAAATTATTTTCCAAACATGTCCTTTTTTGATTTTACTTTATTTTATGGTTAAGATGTTGTACACAGGAGCAGAGCGCCAGTGGCTCATAGCTCTAATCCTTCTCTGGAGGCTGGGATCTGATGACCGAGTTTCAAAGGCAGCCTGTGCAGGAAAAGTCAATGAGACTCTTATCTCCAATAAATCACCAGAAACCCGGAAGTGGCTCTATGGCTCAAGTGGTAGAGCTCTAGCCTTGAGCTGGAGAGCTGAGGGAGAGCACCCAGGCCCAGAGTTCAAGGCCCAAGACCACCACCAACAACAACAACAATAAAAAGGAATACTGACTAAAAAAGCAACAGTATTAAGCAGTCGTAAAGACAGACTAAAGTCTAACATTTTAGTATTATCTTACATACCAGCAGCCTTCTAGTCCAATGAGCCATGAGCCCTCAGAATGTTGACCAAATTTCGTAGTTTATTTACACAATCAATATAAGTATGTATTTTCTCATCTATCTTTCTTTCATTTCACCACAGAATGTGTATTTATCCTTTATATCATACTTGAATACCAAAGCCTTTGGAAGATATTTATTAATTGGTGTATATTAATTGTACGAAGAAATCTTATTGAAATATTTTACACTCACACATATTGATGAAGAGCCTGATTAACCCGTTTCTCTTTCTCCATTCCCATTGCATTTTATGTTTCAACTGTTTCCTGTGAATTTCTTTGTGCTACCTTCACACATCGTCAAAATGTGTTAAAGTGTGTTCACCCACTGTCATTGAAAATTATGCTATACTGAATATAAAAGCAAAAATCTAAATAAATGGAGACATACAATTTTTGTGGATTGGAGGATACATATAAATTGTCTCCTCCCCTTTTTTATCATCATTCATGGGGCTTGAAATCTGGCCCTGGGCGCTGTCCCTCTGCTATTCATTTCAAAGTGAATGCTCTACTCATTGAGCAATTGTGCCACTTCTAGTTTTCTGGTGGTTAATCGGATATAAGAGTCTTACAGACAATCATGTTCCAGCTGGCTTTGAATGGCAATGCTCAGATCTCAGCCTCCTATGCAGCTAGAATTAAAAGCAAGAGCCAAGAGTGGCCAGCCTCACAGTTTTATTTCTGTTTATGACAATTTCTAAAAACACCTGACTAGCAATCTTTGACTCACTGACAAAGAAAGATAAACTGTAATATATGTCTCTGTCACATTATAAAGGTGTAAGTTTAAAATTGTTGTATTTGTAGAGGAAAGATTATACAGCTCAATGGGTCTGTAGGGCACCAGATTAGATCCACATAAATATTATTAAGGAATATTTAATAAGGGTTAAACCAAATATTTGTGGAATGACATTCTCTTTAATAAGTGGTGACAGGTTAGACAGAATTTGGGCAAATTAAAAAGTGAACATTGACTTACACATAACCATTTATTCAAATATTAACTTCTAGCAGGATTAAAACGTATATAAAACAAAAAGAATGATGAAAATGAAAAGCAAAGGAAGATGTCTTGATAATTTTGGAGATGAAGCATTCTTAAATTTGGCATTAAAATTATACAAAATGAAAACGATATAGTTGAACTCAATAAAAGTATAGAACGATTTAGTCTGTGAAAGCTCATATACATGTACTGAATAGAAGTTGTTAGCAGATGGCTCATGTATCTCATCTAGCTACTTGGGAAGTTGTGATTTTAGTATTGCTGTTTGAAGGCAGCCCACAAAATAAAGCCCCTGAGAATCTTATTTTTTTAATGAGCAAAAAGCCAGAAGTGAGGCACGACTCAAATGGTAAATTGTTAACAAATTGCAACAAATCTCAGGGACCCTGAGTTCAAGCCCCAGAAACATATGTACATGTACAAAAGTAATAATAGTAATACTAATATGACGATGATGATGATGATGATGATAATATGATGAAGGGTACCCATAGTCAAGGATAAAATATTTGCAAATCCTATACCTGAAGAATGCCTTAAATCTAGATTCTACATAGAACTCTCAAAACCTAATGGTTAAAAGAACATCAATTAGAAACCAGCAAAATACATCTTGTGAAAAATAAGCACAAGAAAAGCATCATCAGTCATCAAATAAATGCACATTAAACTAAAATGACATCATAAAACATGTATGAGAATTACTTCATGTAATACAATAATGACCATACTAAATGCTATCAAGAAACAGAGAAACTGGATTCTGAGTGCAGTAGCGCATAGTCACAGGCACTATGACTACTCTTTCACATGTTACCCAAGAGTCAGGATTCAACACAAATGACTACAATGAGATTGTACAAAAGAGATTGCGACTTTTCCCTCTCATAAATCAAAATTCTGTCAAATGATTTCTGTCTCCTAGATATTTACACATTTCTCATGATCTTTTCTAATATTTTGTCTTCATTACTGATGTTCATAGTACATTTTTGCTGTTGTCTTGTGTGTATATCTCATTTTTAGGGCTTGAACTCTGTGTTTAATGGTCTCCTTTGTATTTTTTGCTCATGCCTGATGACACTCTATCCTTGTGCCACATTCTCACCTGCTGCTTCTTGCTGCATAATTGGAGATAAGTTTTCACATTTTTGTCTGTTTGGACTGACATTGAACTAAAATATTCAGGTCTCAACCTCCTGAGTTCTAGGATTGTACACGTGAATGGCTAACACCAATCTTTGCTTTACTGTTATTTTAATTATGTGGTAGAGGAAAGTGGAAATATATTTGTGTTAAGTGTGCAATTTTCAAATACAAGTTTGAATCAACTTGATATAATGTAACTGTTATCAATTTTAACAGTTAAATCAATGAATATTACACATTCCCATAGAAATACAGTTGAAAACAAAAGGCATAATTATTTTCTTAAAACAAGTAATGGAAGCATGAATTTCTTTCACTTTACAATTCATGTTTTATATAACTTTAACTAGCAGACTTCTACGAGTAAAAGTAAATATATTAATTGTAAACCACAAGAAGCAAAGTGATTACATTATGGATAGACATTTTCTCAAAGCCAGAAGATAAGTTTTTGAGCATTCTCACGAAAAGGAAATGTTACATGCAGAAATTAATGGATATGATGTAGCTTGATCATTACACAACATATAAATGAATGGGATTAGCACTCAATACTTCATAAATATGTAAAAAATAATTATGTAGCTAAGTGCCAGTGGCTCATACTTGTAACCTTAGCTACTAAGGAGGCTGAGAGCTGAGAATCATGGTTCAAAGCCAGCCTAGGCAGGAGAGTCCGTGAGACTCTTATCTACAATGAGCCACCAGAAAACTGGCAGTGGCTCAAGTGGTAGAGCTCTAGTCTTGAGATGAAGAGCTGAGGGACAGTGTCCAGGCCCAGATTTCAAGCCCCATGACTGACAAAAATTATAAATAAACAGTTACAAATAAACACATATTTTGCCATAAATGTTAAAATATATATTCTAAAAATTTTTAAATCCTCAATAGATATACTAGTTTATATACATATAGAGAAATGTGTTCTGGATTTAGTTGTCATTGAATCAATTTTGTAACTCACACATTTCTCACTCAATTCATATTTGTATGTTTATATACTTAAGTATAATTAACTGATATGTGATAGGCAATTCTGTTTTAGGAATCTACCTTGGCTTTCTAACATTAACCCTTCCACCCTAAAATCGATATGCCTTCCAACCTTGTCAGAGGTTTCATCTCATTGGAGCAGAAAAGTATAAGCCAAAACCATTGTTTGGAACAACTGTAGCATTTTACATGTATTTCACTTAGTTTAAGAACCAAAACAATCAATTCATCTTAACCATGCCAGTAACAGCAAAATATCTTCTGAGCTTTTCAGTCTCTTAAGAGAGGAAAATCTTTAATTATACATCTATTTTTTCTGTCAAACATCTTATATCTTAGGAAGATTTTTGGGTAATCCTGAGTTCTTGATTAGAAGACAGGAACAAAGTTAATAATGAATATAGCCAAAAAAATACTTGAAAACAATTAAAAAAGCAATCACACTCCTATTTTTACCGATTTCAATGAGAATATACGTTAAAGTATCACGTTTTTGTTGCATTTAAAGAGCAATAATTAAACTTTTATTATCAATGAAAAAGGCAACAGAAAACTTTGTTTGAAGACAGCTTGACTTTGAACAATCCAACATAAGCATAATGGGTTTAACTTGTTTTTCTATGTATTTGCCAAAATAATTGAAAGCAACAACCAAAGGCAGGAAAACATCTAAGCCAAAGCAGTAAAGTTTTATCTATAAAATAATTTTGAGGGTCTGATTCTTTCAAAGTCAGGCTTGCAAAGGGGAAAGTATATTTGCTTTGGTGTGAACAAGAAAAAATATAAAAATCCTTTATTAATGTTTATCATATTTTGACCAGGGCTTCTCATTTTGGAGAAGAGGAAAGGTATGAAAAAGTTCAAGACTGTTTAACTATTCCCCAAGATCATTCTTATTTATCTGCTATAGCGATGGAAGCATGCTTGGTTACTATTAGTATCATGCTTGTTTACATTTAGAAGCATTGTTTGTTTCTGGTTTATAAGCTACAAATCTTGAGTATTAATAAAGGGTCATTTCCTAAGAGAAGAAAGTTTTTGTAATCAAACCTAAAATATTAAAGACAGCATAGTAGATACTATTTTCTAGCTATTTCACAATCTGTAGGTATGTCAGCCTTACTGGACTTAGCATTCTTTTCCAGTTTCTTTTATACCATCTGTCCTAAATTATAATACATATTAACAGAATGAAAAAGTAATGCCATCTTAAGAAAATCCCATTGCAACAAGACATTATGTCGAAAAACGAACTTTACAAATTTGGCGGGGGTGGGGGGCCGGGGAGTGATAGGTGGGCAGGGATGGTAAGGAGAAACAAAGGGGGAGGCAACAATGCTTGATAAGAAATGTATTCATTACATTACTCATGTAATTGTAACCCCTCTGTAATGTATTTTCACAAAAAACTTATTAATATTAAAAAAGAATGTCATTTAGGACTCTGGGAATGTGGCTTCATGGAACAGTTATTGTTTAGCATGCATGAACCAGGGTTCAATTCCTCAGTACCACATAACCAGAAAAAGAAACACTGGAAGGGGTGCTTTGTCTCAAGTGGTAAAGTGCTAGCTTGGATCAAATAAAAGAAAGAGCTCAGGAACAGTTCCCTAGCCCTGATTTCAAGCCCCAGGTCTGGCAAAAGAGTCATTTAGCTAGTAAATGCAAAACAAAAAACCATAATTGGAATATATAATTGCTCCTTCCAACTGATAACTAATAATAACTGATAACTAACAATAGTCCTTAAATCATGCATGGACTTTGCCTATATTAGAATACTGTGTTGAACAAAAAAAACGTTTTTTTAATAGGTCATGGCGATTAATACCAGGAATGAGCTTAGATATCAAGTGAAGATTAATCCAGGAAATTCAAAGATGCCAGCTTTTGAGTGGTCACTGCTAATCACAATGAGAGGTGTAGTATAAGTGAGATTTGGAAACCTTTTTGGTAAGTCATGGTACCAAAAAGGCAGAGGTTCATTAATTGTTTTGACAGAAGAGAAGGAATAACTCCAGATGGAAGGAATAAATGATAATAATAACTAAGTTATACCACAAACTGTTCTAGAGAACCATTTTTTATTATTGAACAACTGGTTATTAACTAGGCTTATTCCTCATTGCCGTTGCAATCTAATCACTTATGCCAGTTCTTAATCTCTGTGTGGTAAGTTGTATATCCTTCTATGCTGCTCTTTCATACCTAATCTCCTTTGCTTTCTAAAAATCTCAGTCTTTCTCTATTTCTCAACGGACAATTTCTGATACTAACTCCACAAACGGAGACAGCAGAGGATGCTAATGTAGGAGTCCCATAGCTCATGAGTCATAATGTAACAACATAGAAAAAGAGGACATATATATTGCTACCTCAAATTTTCTGAAAAGCTGCAATGTCATCATTTGATTCAAATTTCCATTATTTGTGTACAGTGTCATTAAGTGCACATAAATGCAAATATGAGCCGCGTGATGGTGGTAACCAGTGACGCTAAGAGGCCCCAAGCTCAAAATTAGCACAGCTTTTATAGTATCAAACAAATAAGTGTAGGGGGTTTCCACACAGGCAAGTTCACAAGTTAGGGGGTTTAAGTCATCCCTGGTCACACTTCCCTTTTTCTGCTGGAACACCTGGGCAACTGTTCTGTTCCTTAAAGGTAGGCAGGGTTTGGTGGCAACCTGCGGTTTTTCTGAGAACTATTTTTCTCTTTGGCAGCACAGCTCACTTTGCTGGTTACTCTGAGGGCAGCACAGCTCAAGGGGCTTCATATTAAAGTGGAGTTACTTTAGCTCTTCCTAGCTACTCTGAGTATACAGGAGTATGCAGGAATAACATTAGGAATTCTACTGTCTCTACCTGTTTATGTGATTGCATTTCTTGATATTGAATCTCTCCTCTTGTTACTCTTATTTTTTTTAATTTTTATTTTTATTGTGAAAATACTGTACAGAGGGGTTACAATTACATAGGCAAGATAGTGAGTACATTTCTTATAAAGCATTGTAGCCTCCTCCTTTGTTTACCCTTCCAATCTCTCCCCATCCTCCCTTCCCCTCCAAGTTGTAAAGTTCGTTTTCGACATGAAAACTTGTAGTTCTCATTGTTGCAATAGGTCCACCTGTCTCCTTATTTAAACGACTTGTTTTTCCCTTCCCCTCCACAAATTATACCGACATCAAATAGACTAAAAGCAGGGGTTATACTGTGGGGGAAGGACATACAAAGCAAAAAAGAAATAAGCATAATTGCATTAGAAACAAATGCATGAAAGAAAAAAAAAACATTTAAAATACATATCTTAGGGTTCATTTTCCTAAAATCACCTTATCTGACCTTTTCTGCTTGACTCATACTAGATATTGCAAATAAGGGAAATCATGGGACCTATGTTTCTTTGGGCTTGTCTTACTTAACTTAATATATTTTTTCCAAGTCTTTCCATTTCCTAACAAATGGGGCAATGTCATTCTTTCTGATGGAGGCCTAGAATTCCATTGTGTATATATACCACATTTTCTTGATCCATTCATCTACTGAGGGGCATCTGGGTTGGTTCCATATCTTAGTTATGGTAAATAATGCTGCAATAAACACAAGTTGTGCTGGTAGCTTTAGTGTGGTCTTGTTGGTAAGCATTTGGGTAAGTGCCCCAATATGGGACTGCTGGATCATAGGAGAGCACTAGGTGGAGTCTTTTGAGGAACCTCCATACTACTTTCCAAAGTGGTTGAACAAGTTTACATTCCCACCAACAATGCAGTAAGGTTCCCTTCTGTCCACATCCCCTCCATCATCTGTTATTATAGTTCTTAATTTTTGCCATTCTAACTGGGGTGAGGCGGTATCATAATGTTGTTTGATTTACATTTCTTTTATGGCTAGGGAGATTCAGCATTTCTTCACGTGTCTATTGGCCATCCTTCTTTCTTCTTCAGAGAAGTTTCTCTTTAAGTCATTAACCCACTTATTTATTGGGCAGTTGTTTCTTTGATGATTTGTTGTTGGGAGAAGTAATTTTTTGAGTTCCAAGTATTTTTTAGATATGAGACCCTTGTCCGTTGTATGGCAAGTGAAGATCTTCTCCCAATCCGTGGCCTTTCTATTGACCTTGCTAGCTATGTCTTTTGACATGCAGAAGCTCTGCAGCTTCATGCAATCCCATTTGTCCAAACTTTCTTTGATTTTGTGTGTTTCCGGGTCTCTATCAAGAAAATTTCGGAGACTTAGGGTTTCTCCTACTCCATCCTGTAATGTTTTCAGAGTGTCTGCTTTGACTCCAATGTCTTTGATCCATTTGGAGTTGATTCTGGTGCAGGGTGATATATAAGGATCTAGCATTAATTTTCTAAAAGTAGTTGACCAATTTTGCCAGCACCATTTACTGAAGAAGCTGTCTTTCTTCCATTCTATTTTTTTAACTCCCTTATCAAAAATTAGATGGCTATATTTCTGTAGGGTCATTTCTGGGTTTTCAATTCTATTCCATTGGTCCTGAGGTCTGTTCTTGTGCCAGTACCAAAGTGTATTGGTTACTATGGCTTTATAGTAGAGTTTGAAATTTGGTATTGATATTCCTCAAGCAGTGTTCTTTCCGTTGAGGAGCGTTTTTGCTATTCGGGGTCTTTTATTGTTCCATATGAATTTTTGGATTGCCTCTTCTATTTCCTTGAAGAATGGGTTTGCAATAATGATAGGTGTCGCCTTGAATTTGTAGATAGCTTGGGAAGTAGTGACATTTTCCCGATGTCGATCTGTCCAATCCAGGACCATGGAAGTTTTTCCCATTTTCTAAGTTCTGTTTTGATTTCCTTTTACAAGTTTTTAAAGTTTTCATCATAGAGGTCTTTCACTTCTTTGGTTAAGTTAATTCCTAGGTATTTTATTTTTTGTGGGGCTATTACAAATGGAGTTGCTTTCCTAATATCAGCCCCACTTTTCTCATTGTTGGCATACAGAAAAGCCATTGATCTTTGAGGGTTAATTTTATTCCCTGCTAATTTGCCAAATTTTGAATCAGCTTGAGTAATTTTGGAGTGGAATCTATGGGATGCTTTAAATACAAGACCATGTCATCTGCAAAGAGGGAGAGTTTTATTTCTTCTTTACCTATTTGAATCCCTTTATGTCTGCATTTTGTCTTATTTCTGTAGGTAGGCATTCTAATGCTAGGTTGAATAGAAGTGGAGAGAGTGGACATCCTTGTCTTGTACCTGACTTAAGAGGAAATGGCTTCAGTTTTTAACCCTTAAGTATAATGCTGGCTGTAGGTTTGTCATATACAGCCTTTATTAAATTGAGGAATGTTCCAAGGATTCCTAATTTTTCCAAAACTTTCACCATAAAAGGGTATTGGATCTTGTCAAATGCTTTTTCTGCATCTATTGAGATAACCATGTGGTTCTTATCCTTGCTCCTGTTGATGTGATGAACAATATTGATTGATTTGTGTATATTGAACCAGCTTTGCATCCCTGAAATGAATCCTGTTTGATCGTGGTGTATGATTTTTTGGATGAATTGTTGAAGTCGATTTGCCAAAATTTTGTTGAGAAGTTTTGCATCAATGTTCATCAAAGAAATGAGTCTATAGTTCTCTTTCTTTGATGAGTCCCTGCCTGGTTTTGGGATAAGGGTTATAATGCCTTCATAGAATGTGTTCGGTAGTCAACGTTCTCTTTCAATTTCATTGAAGAGTTGGAGGAGTATTGGTGTGAGCTCTGCTTTGAAGGCATTGTCAAATTCCGCTGTAAAACCATCTGGTCCTGGACTTTTCTTAGATGCGAGACCTCTTATGTCTGTTTCTATTTCAATGCTTGATATGGGCCTGTTAAGATAGTTTAACTCATCTTGGTTTAATTTTCGCATGTCAATATTTGCTAGGATAAGG
Organism: Dipodomys spectabilis; assembly: GCF_019054845.1. NCBI lineage: Eukaryota > Metazoa > Chordata > Mammalia > Rodentia > Heteromyidae > Dipodomys > Dipodomys spectabilis. Next base: position 1,883,203 of record NW_024870932.1, on the reverse strand, counting down.
TCCATTTCTGCCAAGATCTCAAACTTATTAGCATAAAGTTTTGAGAAGTATTCCCTTAAAATGTTCTGAATCTTGGTTGTTTCCATGGTGATGTTTCCATTCTCATCTCTGAGTTTATTTATTTGGTTGTGTTCTCTTCTTTTTCTGATAAGATTTGCTAAGGGTCTGTCAATTTTGTTAATTTTTTCGAAGAACCAACTCTTTGTTGATTCTTTCTATAGTTTTTTTGGATTCTAATTCATTTAATTCTGATTTAATTTTAATTATTTCTTCCCATCTACTGGATCGGGGTTTATCTTGCTGCTCTTTTTCAAGAATGTTCAGATGTGTCATTAAATTGTTGGTTTCAGATCTCTCCAATTTGTTGATGTAGGAACTCAGAGCTAAAAACTTGCCTCTGAGTACTGCCTTTGTTGTGACCCAGAGGAACTGGTAAATTGTGTGCTCATTTTGGTTGAATAGCATGAACATTTGAATTTCCTTTCTAATCTCTTCCTTGACCCACTCATGATTCAGCAGTGTGTTGTTCAGCCTCCATGTGTTACCGGACTTTCTTTGGTGGCTTTTGGTGTTGAGTTCTGTGAGAATGCAAGTTATAACTTCAATGTTTCTGAATATGGACAAGTTTGCTTTGTGGCCTAAAATGTGGTCTATTTTAGAAAATGTTCCATGTGCTGCTGAGAAAAACGTGTATTCTGATGCTGTTGTGTGAAATATTCGGTAGATGTCTGTTAAAACTAGTAGATCTATACAGTTGTTTAGATTTTCAGTTCTCTGTTAAGTTTTTGCTGTGTTGATCTATCTAGTGGGGAGAGTGGTGTGTTAAAATCCCCAACAATTAATGTCTTTCGATCTATGTGGGATTTGAGGGAAAGTAGTGTTTCTTGGATAAATTTGGGTGCGCCATTGTTTGGCGAATAGATATTTAGAATTGTAATGTCCTCCTGAAGGAGAGATCCCTTAATTAGTAGGTAGCGATATTCTTTATCACTTCTCACAAATTTTAATTTGAAGTCTATTTTATCTGATATTAGGATTGCAACTCCCACCTGTTTATTGGGGCCTTTTGCTTGGTAGATTTTGTTCTAGCGTTTACCCTTGAAAATGTGTTTGTTTTTACGGGCAAAATGTGACTCCTGAAGGCAGCAGATAGAAGGATCTTGTTTTTTAATCCAACTAGACAGTCTATGTCGCTTAATTGGAGAGTTAAGGCCGTTAATGTTGAGAGAGAGGACTGAGAGGTATTTTGGAGTTCCTGCCCTGTTATCTACCTTCTTGGGGACTGTGAAAACTATGTTCTTCCTATGGTTCTTGGATTCTCTCTTTGGGTGCTGTTTCTTGGCCTTTATTGTGGTCTTGTTGGTGTTCTATGTGTAGGACATCTTTAAGAAACTTTTGTAGGGCTGGTTTGGTGGAGATGTATTGTTTCAATTTTTCTTTGCTATGGAATGTTTTTATTTGGCCTTCAGTTATGAAGGAGAGTTTAGCTGGGTACAGTATTCTTGGTTAATAGGTTGTTCTTAGGGCATGGCATACATCATTCCAGGCTCTTCTTGCTTTGATTGTCTCTGCTGAGAAATCTGAGTTGATTCTAATTGGTTTCCCTTTATAGGTGATTAATCTTTTCTCCTTCACAGCTTCTTTTCCTTGGTCTGAATTGATCCTGTGTGGATTATAATGTGACAGTGGGATGTCCTATTCTGGTCTGGTCTATTTGGAGTTCTAAAAGCTTCTTGTATCTGAATAGGCCTATCTTTTTGTATGTTTGGGAAGTTTTCTGCTAGGATCCTTTTACACAAATTTCCTAGACCATTAAATTCTGTTTCTAGGTGCTCCTCTACACCCATTATCCTTAGAGTAGGCCTTCTGATGGTGTCTTCCACGTGTTGGATAGATCTCTCATATTTCTTGGATTTGTCTTGGGTGGTTGTTTATTCTTTCTCTATAATGTCTAGGCTGTCTTCAATCCCCGAGATTCGATCTTCTGCATGGTCTAACTTGCTGTCGAGAATTTCTACTTTTTTTTCTTTTTTTCTAGTTGGTCAGGTTTTATGGCTTGAAATTCTTTGTTGAAGCTTTTACTTCTTGTATGAACTTCTTTACTTCCTTAATTTGATGGTCAATGTTTATTCTCAAATCACTTAGTTGATTGGTTATGGTTTCCTTGGACTCCCATTCTTTTTGTTGGTTTCCATTCAGCATTCCCTTTGTGGTCTCCCTGACTACATTCAGCTCTTTGTTAATGGATTCCATGAATTCCTTTAGTGATCTTTGTGTATTCTCATCCTGTTCTCACAATTCCTGTATTACTCTTTGCTTAGCTTCCTCCCGTTCATGCGATTCCTGTAGTTCTCTTTGAGTGTTCTCAGCCTCTTCAGGCCATTCCTGCATTTCTCTTTGAGTATTCTCAAGGTGCTCATGCAAATCCTGTATCAGTATTTGAGTAGCTTCCTCACGCTTATGATATTTCTGTATAAACTTTTTGATTGCCTCCTCTCTCTCCCTATCACACTCATACAGAGTCCTTTGTATGTTTTCAATTTTTTCATTTATCATGTTTGCCAGCAGTGTTTGTATAGCTATTTGGGGACTCTTCTCTGGATTATTTATTATCTATTCTGTCCTCTGATTATCATGACTGGGAGTTGAGATACCCCGACTTGCCATTTTTCTTATGATTTTCCGTCTTACTCCGCCCATTTGGGATGAAATTAACAAAAGTTTTGTGCTAGAACACTATCTTAAGGCAAGCATCAACCAAATTCTGTATTTGCACAGTCAATAGTCTGCAGATACAATCTAGTTCAACAGATACATCTATTCAACATCAAAAAACTATATATTAATGGGCGCAAAGAAAAATTTGGTAAACCAGAAATTATTAGGTTTAGGACTAGATGTGGGTAAAAAATAGGAATAGAGTGATGTGGGAAGGCACAGGGAGTGTTAACTAAGTCCTAATCTCAAAGCAGGAAATAGGTTGGATAGGATGAAAGTAGAGAGAGAGAAAAAAAGAAGAAAGAGAAAGAGAACAAAAAGAGACCAGAAAAATTAGAAAGGTAAAAATTAAAAATATTATACAGAGCAGAAAACAAACTATTCAGAGAAGAACATGAATATAATGAGGGAAGGGGAGGGATATAAAGGAGATGTGAAAAACTGAAAAATAAAAATACTTAAAATATTATATAGGTATAAAGAGGTAGTACTGCTATTAAGGAATTTGAGTCTAAGAGGTTTTGAATTGAATAACAAATTAGTGGATTTAGTGTGTACACAATGGGGGATAAGGTCTAATAATCGACTCCGGGTTTATCTGAGGATGTGCAGAACAGCAATTAAGTCACATAAAGAAGAACGAAAGAGAAGAAAATCTGAAAAGGATAAGAAAGAAAGAAAAAAGATCAGAAGTTCAGTAGAGCTAACCAAAAACAAAACAAAACAAAAACACAAAATCAAGAAAAAAAAAGGAAAGATAGAAAAACGTACACACATTTATAACCCTAAAATAAAATTCTAAGAGGAAAATAAATTACTAGAAAATATTTTTTTCTAAAAAGGTAAAAATTAAAGATTAAAAAAAGTTTTCTTGTAAAAATATTTTTCTTATAAAAGGTACAACAAAAAAAATAGTTCTTTGATTTTTTGGGGGGAGGGGTGGGAAAAATCCTGTGTCTCCCTTGTGTCAGTAACCAGCCTCTTGTTGGAGTCTCTGGTCTGCTTGTGTTCCTGTGGCTTGGTTAGTTACTTAAGTCAGTTTCTTTGAACAAGCAGAAAAATGCTCTGCGATCCTCCTCCCAGATTAGTTCAATGGGAGGGAGATCTGCTTTGAGTATCAAAAAAGAAGGAGATGGCTTTTTACTCGAGTTTGGAGATGCTGTAATGAGGCTAGGTTCTGGGTAGAGTTGAGGCCTTTCAGCAAACAGTAGCTTTTCCTGGTGGCTGGTTTGTGAGAAACTCACAGATTCCAGCCTGGAGCCACTCTCAGGGTTTCTGTTTACTGAATTTCAATTGATTGTCAAGGCTGCTAAAGGAAGGGGCAGCCTCTTGCTCTGATTACCTGGTGAAGATAGCCACTCCTGGGGCTGGAGCCTGAGCTGGGTGACTTTTCCCTGGCTTGAGCTGAGTCTGGCAGTTCAGGTTAGGCACTTGTGACCTGCTAGATGACTCTAGATTTATTCCAAGGCCTGAGTTGGAGCTTGCAGCTCTGCCAAGCTTTGTCGGTATCCAAGATGGAGATCTCCGGTACTGGGTGGGGGGGGGATGGCCTTCCCTCCTCTGCTCCCTGAGAAGGAGTGAGGACGTCACGCTTCTACTCATGCCGAGTCTTGGTTCCTGGGTCGTCTCTGGTCTGCGAACTGCAGGATGAAGATGTCTGCTCCTTGTCGGTTCTTACTGGTGTTGAGTAGAATCTGCTTGCCCACCACGTCTAGCTCCTTCATCCCGGACTCTGTGATTCAGGTATGGTGGCTGCAGTTGTTGCCTCCACCACGGCAGCTACCACAGGGGCTGCTGGCAAGTGCTCAGGGCTGTCTACTTGCCTGTATTTTCTCTCTCTGGCCTAACTCTCTGTCCTGTGAAGGCACTCTTGGTGTGATTCTCTGCCTTATGACTGTTCACTGGAACTCTAAAACTGCTTTCCATTCAAGAGCTTGTTTAGCCTCCAGCTTCTCCTCCGCCATCTTCCCGGAACTCTCTTGTTATTCTTACTTTATGTAATCCAACACTTTTTATTACTATGAATTTAGTGTGGGAATCTAGCTTTAAAGATGTCTAAAGTTTCTTCCTTTTCAATCAGAACATTTCCATTATCATGATATGCTGTGGTCATCATCATCATCTTCATCAAAATTATTATTAGCATCAGAAGTGCTAATTATTGAAAGTCTGTTTTGTGTCTATGATTTTGTTATTATTTGTCTTTTTATTAATAAGCTTAATGTCACCACGGTGAATGCATCCATATTAAAATTTTGAACAAATAAAGAAACAAAACCTAAACCATATCAGATAGCTTGACTCTATGCTTATAACAAATTATAGAATAGATTTTTGAAGCATTGCAAATTCCTAACCAATATGAATTAACTTCCTCTCTCCCCAGCACTACACACAAATATTTAAGAGTTTCAACAGAAATTTTTCAAGTGATATACTGTAAGTATTACTACAATATCAAATGCATATCTAAAATTTCCTTGAAAGTTATAAACTCTACTTTCTATTGAAATATTAGTTATTTTATTCTAGGAAATTTTAAGAAAAATAGACTATATATCTTTGGAATGAAAAAGGTCAAAATAGTAGCATAAAAGTTTTAGAGGGAGTCTGTCGTCTCTGTCTCTCTCTGTCTCTCTGTGTATATATATATATGTTATGTGTAGAAAGATGTAGAAAGATACATTTTTAGAGATTATTTGTCAGAAATATATACATATATCTAAATTTATGTGTAGAATGATATACATTACAGTGAAAAAATATTAAACCAATCAAATTTTTTTAATTCATCAAACCAAGTGCTGGTAACTCAAGCTTATAATTCAAGCTATTCTTGTGCTGAGATCTTATAATTATATTTGAAACTAGTCTAGACAGAAAATTATTTGTTAGATTCTTATCTTCAATTAACCACTAAAAACAGAAATGAGCTCTGTGTCTCAATTTGTAGAGTGCTTTCCTTGAGCATAAAAAGGCTTAGGGACAATGCCCAGGCCTTGCAAAGAACCACAACAAGAAAATGTATCAAATTAATTTCCCAAAAGCATCTTTTAACTGCTGTGAACATTTCTTAGAAACATGAATACATGCCCTTGAAAATGTTAAGTTAAAATGTATACAATATTTATGTCTATGTTAAAGACATGACTATTTAGATTAAGATATTTAGGTAATGATTAGGAATTAAGAATAATGATGGGCCGGGCTCTGGTGGCTGACGCCTGTAATCCTAGCTACTCAGGAGGCTGAGATCTGAAGATCGCGGTTCAAAGCCAGCCATGGCAAGAGAGACTGTGAGACTCCTATATCCAATAAACCACCAGAAAACCGGAAGTGGCGCTGTAGCTCAAGTGGTAGAGCGCTCACCTTGAGCTGAAGAGCTGAGGGACAGAGCCCAAGCCCAGAGTTCAAGCCCCATGAACAATCAAAAAAAAAAAAAAAAGGATAATGATGGGTAGGTAAAATATTGGGACTGGTCTTTTATTCTATTTTACGCTATTAATAGAATGATATTTTAATTATTATGTAATATTACTCTTGCTTATTACTTGCATTATAATAAGTGATAAATGTTTTTAAAAGATTTCCAATGCAAAGGAGTATCAATTTTTTGTAATTTTAAAACAATTAAGAAAATGATTGCAAGGCTGGCTCACTCTAAGACTATATTTGTTCTCTTGTTCTAGTTTTTATATGTTCGCAGAAATTCCAAAAATTCAATAGATGTTGGCATGCAGGAATCGCTTCACTGATACTAATATTGGAGCCTCTTAAGTGGAATTGTTTTATTTCATTTGTTATTTTCACAAATAAATCAAGATGATCGTGTATTTTGTTTCTTTTCACTGCTTTTGGCTTTTGTCTTGAGAATAATTTGGTTTCCTAGCAAAGTAGAGAATAGCAATTCGATTGAGCAAGTAATGTATGGCTTTCATAAAATGCAGATGCATAGATTTGTGTCTTCTGTCATTTGCTAAACGTTTCTTCCAGAAAAGGATATCGATTACTTATAAGTGATGCATAATTCCTAGATATTCCAGTTATCACATAGACTTTTTGATTGAGTTATCGCTGTATAAACTCAAAATAGCAGACAAAAAACCTCATAATAAACAGAAATCACATCTTTGTTTTAAACGCTGTAGTTTACAGAGTTTTTAGCCAACACCAAAAATATCTTAAGTATTGTGCATTTTGTGTGAAGAATTTTTAACAATAGTTTTTTTGCTGACATGTAATTAATTTACAATATATTATCTCCTTTTATTGTATACATTTTAGTGCTTTGGAAGTGAATTCTACCTTCATAGGTTTTCAAAGCCTAATTTTCACAAACTTGCGTTTCTTCAAATAGAAATGCTATGAATTTTAGAACAGACATTAAAATAGATATAAAATTCTGTTACAGGAATTTGTCCAGCATACATCCTGTATAGTGTGTCTTTTCAAAATTTGTTTTTGGGGATTATTTCCAGGGTTTCACACATACTATTCAAGTGCACTGTCAATGAACTACAATTCTCTGTCCAAACACATTTCTTACTTCTCTTTAATATATTCATAGAAGTGTAATGAATGGATCCTATACAATTCTCTTTGACCTTTTGAAGACTTGAAAACTTGCTTGCTAAAATGATTGCAGTATTATACAAATAAAATCACTATGAGGAGTATATCAATTTCTCCACAAATGCATTGCTATATTTTGTGTCATCTTTTTATATTAGGGTCATGCTAGTGAGTTTTCTTTTTCTTTTTTCTTAGATACTAAAGAGGAGTTTATTTCATATGCTCCTCTTCTTGAATATTAATTTACATATGTTCTTTAAAGAAAAATCCTATTCAGGCAAAACTTTATATAGAATTAGAAGATATAAAAATGCTTAAGGTTCCGAATCACTGTAGCATTAATATTATAGCATTAACAAATATGTTCCCTCCATCTGTTGGATGTTTTATCTTTGGTTATAGTGTCCTTTGAATTATGAAACGTTATCACTTGATATAATCCAGTTCATTCTTGCTTTTCTTTAGCCACTAATGCTTTGCACTTCAAATTTTTAGAAACCTTTACTGATCCAATGTCATGAATTTTTACATTTAAGTTTTATAGGTTTTTGCACCTCACATTTATTTTGATAATCATTTTTTATTTTAAATTTTTGTATAAGGATTGAGGTAGGCTCGGTGCCTGTGGCTTACGCCTGTAATCCTAGCTACTCATGAGTCAGAGATCTGAGTGCTGTGGTTCAAAGCAAGCCCGGGCAGGAAAGTCCATGAGACTCTTATCTCCAATAAACCCCTAGAAAACCAGTAGTGGTATGGTGACTCAAGCGTTAGGGCTCTGGCGTTGAGCTGAAGAGCACACGGACAATGCCTAAGGCCAGAGTTCAAGTCCCATGAGTGACAAAAAACAAAGCAAAACAAAAAAAAGATTGAGGCAGTAGTCTAAGATCATTCTTTAAATCTCGAGAGAAAATAGTGCCAATACACCCATTTAAGATTCTATTTTTATTTCATAAAGTCATGGGATTCTTTTCAAAATCTATTCACCATAAAACTAAGAATTTATTTTTGACAAATCTGTTACATTCTTCTATGTGTCTGCTTTTAATTTAGAACTATGTTTCCTTAACTACTAAACATGGTAATAAGATTCAAATCTAGTATGGAGGCTCAAGCTACACCATTTTACAAGGTTGTTCTGACTGACCTGTATTTCTTGAATTTACATACGATTATATTGAGCAGGTGAACCAATATTCTGCAGAGATATCTAGATATTTGATAGTCACTCATATTCTGTACCTTGTGAAAACACAAGACCTCAGATATTATATATAGAGTATATATAGAGATATATCTTTAGAGAATATTTGAAACAACTAAAATTAATTTAGGAATGAGTTAAGATTTAGATAATGCTGTAGCATAATAAAGCTGAATGATAACAACTTGAGCTGTAAACAGAGGAGAATGAGAGTGGAAAGAATGATGGACCACATAGGAGCTATATGTCATTGCTCTTATGTTTCAAAAAACAGAAAAACTTCAGAGAAGAGAAGGAGAAAAATAAAGTGTCCTGAGTCAAGTTTCTTTTTAGCCCATCTAATAGTTTGGAATAAAAGTCAGTGAAAATGGGAAAAAATAAAATAGAAAATAAAGCTTTGTATATACCTGTTACAATGTAAAGAAATTGTAATAAGAATATGATAATTAATTTCCAAAGACATACGAGAAAGAACAGGTAATCTCCAAAGGGCAAAAGAAATAAGAGAGAAAAGAAGCAAAGTAAAACCTTTATCAATAACAAACACAAGACTTTGGAAGTGCAAAGTCAGTGGAAATATTCAAAATAACAATAAAATTTGCTAGCGTGGATAGACTATGGATCACATTTTATCATATATAATTTTGAAAAAGCATACTAGGAATGAAAGTTTAAAAGTCATGATTTAAAACATTATTTGGATTATAACTAGACAGTATAGCTCAGTGGTCAAACATTGACCTAGCATATGTGAGGCAATTGTGTGATCTTGCAAGCATTACAAAGTACACACAAAGCACACACACACAGAAACCACATAAACATGCACATCCACACACCACATACACACATTTTGAATGTTTATATTATCATATTTAACGGAGGAAATTATCACAAATAGTAAAGGTATGTTAATATATGAAATCATTATATTGCTTGTACTATTTAAAAGTTTAGTAGAAATAAAATAGTCACAATATACTTGGATTTTAATAGATTAAGTAAATTGAAATTAATAGAAGACATGAGAATCTTTGCAAATAAGTTTTAAATAATAAATATTTTGAAACATGTGTCATTTTACTTTGACAAAAGATTGATGTTATTGGTGTTTTAACTCAAGATTTAGAATATGATAGTGAGGTGCTCTATATAATGCTATGGATGGCTTATCTATAATCATTTCACTCTGAATAGTTTTATAATAAGGTCTTGTAGTTTCTGTCACTCTTGAATTACAAACCCTATTTACACTTCCCACAATAGCTAGAAAATGGATGCCACAAATCACCATGCTCAGCTCAAATTTTTTTTTTAATTCAAGTACAAATATTTCCAAAAAGTGACCAGGTAATGAAGCCTTTCTTAATAAAGTATGTGCTTCTTGAAAATACAGTAAGTATTTGCTACCTGGACAAATATGTTCATAACTATAAGAAAATAAATTTATTTAAAACCACTTACCATATAAAAATTAAGAAAATAATTTTTAAATAGTCACATGTTAAATATTTTAAGAGCAAAATATATGTATCTGAATAATTTACATGTGTAAAAATCATGCAAAATTAAATTAACTAATCCTACAACTCTGCAAAAAGAATTACCCGAAAGAAACAAAACATTTAAGTTCAAATTTGAAATTTAGAAAATAAAATGAAGTGTAATCTTTAGTTGACTTAATTAATGTAAACCCACTGTATATCAATTTTATAATAAAAAATCCATGAACAAGGAAAGCACAAGTACCCATTGATCAATAGCAACAGCAAAAGCATCAGTAGTTCTTGTTTTGTGTGTACAAAAAAATCGATGGAAGAGATAACAATTTTCCTTCCTTAAGAAATGGACTCATTATCGTATTTATGTAACTGTAACCCCTTTGTATATTTTTAGCTTTGGTTTTGTTTTTGTTTTTTTGGGTCTGGTCGTGGGGCCTGAACTCTGGGCCTGGGCACTGTCCCTCAGCTCTTCAGCTCAAGGCTAGCACTCTAACATTTGAGCCACACCACCACTTCCGGCTTTTTTCTTTTTGCTTATGTGGTGCTGAGGAATCGAACCCAGGGCTTGATGCATGCAAGGCAAGCGCTCTACCACTGAGCCACCTTCCCAGCCCTGTACATTTTTATTACAATAAAATTAAATTTAAATTAAAAATAAACCAAATAATATACCAATTAAGAATTCTTAGAAGCCATTGGTTGAAAACTTTGTAAAAAAAACTGCCCTAAGTACTCAAGGAATACTCTTTGATGATAGTATTTAAATATTTCAACTTCAGCAGAGAAGCAAAAAGTTTAAAAACTGTTACAAATTAAAGCAATAAATCAGAATATGTTACTATTAATAATAATCATAAGATGAATTTATAGTGGTAGTCCAATATGTAAGAAATGAGACAATTTGCCATTCGTTTGCACTTAATAAATGAGAAAAAATTTTCTAGGTCTTTTTAAATTATCTCAAGTTTAATGAAGAAACTATTCTGTCACATCATATGATAATCAGATAAAGCTGATATTAGAGCAAAGAAGAGATTTTACTAAGTTTTTGGGGGTTATTGTATATTCTTATTTTGGTTGTGGGAAATTGTGGGGATTTCAACTTGGGGTATATTGTTCTTGCTAGGCTGGCGTCTTATCAGTGGTTAATTTTAGGAGAGGGGTTCCCTTTACAAAAGAACATGCACCTAATCTGTCCTTTTAACCTTCCCTTCATCAATGGCATCAGAGTTGCACACCAACTTGTCTAGCTTGCTACCTTGACTGGTCTGGATCCGCAATCTTTCTAAACTTAGTCTCTAGATTGTGCAGGATGGTGGAAATGATCCAATGCACCCAGCTACAGACTGAGAAGGAACTTCACTAAATTTTCGGCTTGGATTCTGTTCCAAAGCCTCCTAAGTAGTTAAGAGTACACATGGGAGCCCCTGATGCCAAGCAGTAAGAGTATTTTTTTAAAGCAACTAGACATATATATGACTTAGGCTTGTGAATACCTCAAGAAAAGAGTAAAAGAGCAGTGAAGCATAGAGGACAGGCAGAATTTTAATTAGCTACTCAGAGGCTGAATAATTTTAGCTAGCTACTCGGGAGTCTGAGATTTGAAAACCACTGTTCAAAGCCAGTCCAATCATGAAAATACAAGCAATTATCTAAAAAAAAAACACATAAGTTTTCAGCAGTGGCTGAAGTCGTAGACCACTATCCTTGAGCACAGAAGTTTAGGAATAGTTCTCAGACACTATCAAGCCTCAAGAATGATGAATGCGTGCATGAGCACATTCACATGTGCGTGTGCGCGTTCACTCGTGCATGCACACAGACAAAAATGAGTATTTCCATGTGACATTTTTTTTAATTTTTATTTATTTATTTATTTTATTTTATTTGTGAACATACAGTACAGAGGGGTTACAATTACATGGGCAGTATAATGCGTACATTTCTTACCAAGCATTGCAGCCTCCTCCTTTGTTTACCCTTCACATCCTTTCCCAGCCTCCCCCCTCCCTCCCCAGTCCCAATCCTTCCCTTCCCCCCCCCCCCCCGCCGCACCGATGTTGTAAAGCTCATTTTGGACATGACAATTTGTACTTCTCATTGTTGCAACAGGTCCACCTGTATCCTTAAACGACTTGTTTTTCCCCATCTCCTCCACAAGTTATACTGACATCAAATATAGTGAAAGCGGGGGTTATACTGTGGGGGAGGGACATACAAAGCAACAAAGAAATAATCTTATAAATGCGTTAGAAGCACCATGTGACATTCTTTAAGTTTTTCCTTGCTGTAATTTATTCCCCTGTATTACTTCGCAAATTAACAAAACCAGCTAAGGACCTATTTACATAAAATTCATCATGTTTCTCTAAAATCTACTCTCTTTTTGGAAGCCTGATTTTATTTGACCCAAAAGTAAATTATTCAGGAAGTCAATTCATCACACTTAAGTCTGTTTTATTAGATGATTGTTTAGGTTATTCCTAGCAATATGATTTTGTGAAATCCTGCATCAAGCAATATATTTCTTTCACTAGAAGGGAAGCCTCTGTCAAACAATTAATTACAGGTTTTTCTCCTCCAGGTATGCATCTGTAGTTTTATTATCTTCATATATTTCATAATCTGTCAGTGTATGCCAAAGGCTGCTGTGAAAATAAAAACACCCTTCTCAGCACTTAGCATTTGTATACCATTCATAGATATGAAAGTGTTTAAATGTTACTGAAATTGCTCTGAAATAAATAACGTTCACCCTGACTATCTTGAGCAAGAAGAATTGGTGTCCCAGCACTTTAGATAAGAACTTGAGGGAAAGAAACAAAAGGAAAATTGAGGAACTCAACACATAGATTCAAATGAAACAAAACAACCCAAGAAAACACAAATTAATTCAGTACTCAAGAACCTGCAGGAAATGCAAAGAGTTAAAAATAATCAGCTATGACAAGCTTAAGAAAATCCTGACTACATGGGAGTTCACTGTTGTGAGGACAGTGGCTAAAGCCCAAACTGGACAGAAAGATCTGTACACAATGCCATGCACCTGTTTTTCTGAATTCCAGGATGAAAAACATGAAGTGGACTGAGGCCAAGATCATACAAAAGTAGGAAGCCAGTTTCTATCTCAAAAATAATCAGGTTAATTTAGGGCTGGGCACATGACAAAGTGGTAAGAAAACGAATTTAGGGAGCACAAGACACTGAATTCAAACTCTAATATTAGGGGTATTAAAGATAAAAAGCTATGATTTTAAATACTTGGAATAATTGTAACACATGAGTATTTGAGTGGAGAAAAATCCATGAGAGAGATAGAATGAACCCACTTTCCAATGCTTTCTACTTAAGTTATAATATTTATTGGTACTTCAGACAAAGCAGAGTCACCTTACAAATGAACATGAATGTGCATTTGGGTGATGAAAATACTCTACTTACACAGGTGTAAATTAAATAGATTTTCTTTGGTAGATTGTGTTTCTTAAACTAAGAGCCTGGGTGATGTCCTGAGCTTTTTCTCTCAAGGCTACCACTCTACTACTTTGAGCCACAGTTCCAATTCTGATTTTCTGTTGGTTGTTTGGAGATAAGAGGCTCATGGACTTTCCTGCCCAGAATGGCTTCAAAATATGATCGTCAGATCTCAGCCTCCCAAGTAACCAGGATTCCAGGCATGAGTCATCGATGTTTTTAATAATTTAGTAAATTGTACAGTTACAGAAGTTATAAATTATCATTGTAACCTGTGTAATATATATGTGTATGTATGTATCAATGCGTTCGGATAGAAATATCTTAACATATTTTTGTATCTACAGTAGATTTAAGAAATCATCCTTCATTATAAAATAAAATGGAAACAAAAGTTAATAAAGTGCCAAACAAAGGGAATCGTTACACGTTTCTTTTTGTTGAATGGAATATGAATTGTGAGAATCAGTTTGGAAAAATCATCTCTACTTTACCAAATGGATAATGGTTATTAATTCCAATCCATCTATTTGCCCATATTGTGCATCCTCACACATGAATGTCAAAATCCAACCACACTTTTTGCCTTTGTATTTAACTCACCTGTTATAATTTAGGAGATAATCAAATAAAGATTAAAATAATAGTAAGTGAGGCTATTAGTTAGAGCTTAACAAGATTTTAAATATGATAATAGCTAGCTAATTGCATATTTCTTACTTTTATTCTGTTGTTATGTCCCTCATTCCCACATTAGGAAAGTACATAGAAGGTTCTCACTAAATTATATGTACAATTTTTAAAAATGTATTAAAAGAATATGGGCACAGTGTGGTTTTAGCTTATTGAGACCTGTATGGGGTAGTGTGTTTTTGAGGACTTGCAATACGTTGTGATGGAGATGAAGGGAAGGATGTGCTTATTCTGTAAAACAGGTTAGAGGATTGCTCCCAGAAAGATAGTGATGAATTCTTCCAAATGGTTACAGTAAAAACACTTTCACAACCATATTCACTACTTCACTATTCACCATAGCCAAGTTATGGGAACAGCCCAGATGCCCTTTGGCAGAAGGATGATTGGAGAAAGTGTGTCATATATACACAATTGGATTGCACCTATCAATTATGAAGATAGTTACATTATTTGCAAAGAAATAGATAGATCTAAAAATATGTTAAGTAAACTAGATCAGAACCAGACACACAAAGGACCCATGTTCTGTCTCATATTTGGAAGCTAGAGCTTTATACAAGTTGACACAACAATATTAACCAAAGCATGCTATTTGCAGAGGAGTATTTAAAAGGTGTAATTTTTTTATAAAATTGAACTTTTAATCCAACAAAATGAATTCCAGGAAATTATCACTTGGAAGAGAGGGGGAATCAAAGGGAAGGAATAAAGAGAGTTATGGAGGAAGACAGTGAAGACAGTATATTCAATGCAGATAGTATGAAACTAATAAAAATGAAGGTGGGGTGAGGTTTGGAAGGGTAGGGAAAAGTTACATAAATATCCATTATACTTAAAAAATGATTTATTGAATGGAAATTCCTTGTACAACTAGTTAAGATAATAAAAATATATTTAAAAACAATGGAGACATCTTAAACTGCGTTCTCTTAAACCATGAGTCAATATAATAGTTTCCTCCTCAGAAATTTTCTTTGCAGAGCTGAGAAGGTGGCTCAGTGGTGGAGCGCTTGCCTTGCATGTATGACGCTCTGGGCTCAATTCCTCAGCCCCACATAAGCAGAAAAAAAAGCCAGAAGTGCCGCTGTGGCTCAAGTGGTAGAGCGCTAGCCTTGAGCTGAAGAGCTGAGGGACAGCGCCCAGGCCTAGAGTTCAGGCCCACGACCAGACACAAAAAAAAGAAATTTTATTCGCAGGTATTTTCCTCATAGTGACAGAAAAGTGATCAATGCAATGAATATCAATACATCACATTGCACATCATAAAGAGACACAATATAGAATCACGGTAAAAATGTTAGAATTCATCAAATGTTAAAATAACAGGTAGAATGTGCCAAATGCTATTTGATTGTTTTTCCACATACTTTAACTATGGTATCTAATTTAATCCTCACAATAATTCCATAAAGTGGAACTATGTACATTATTAATTCTCAGATGATGATACTGAAGTCTTCAGAGTTGTAATTCCTAGTACAACATTGCACACATGGTAAGTGTTATCCTGAGATCCATCTCCCACTGTATCAATTAACCTCATTCTATTTTATGATTAAAATACCCGCACTTAGTCTACAAATTCTAGGAGAAATTCTCAGAATTATTGTGTACACTCATAATATTTCACTTTATCTTTGTTAGAAAATAGGTAACGGTAATATGAAAACTCAAAATTCATAAGCAATGCATACCTCTCTGGTGAAAGGAACTGATAAAGTATAACATTCTTGATTTCTAGCTCAAAATAGTAGAAATCATATTGTATCCCTTCACTCAACACTGCACTGCCTGGGGACCCTATCACTGTTTAACACAGTCTTACTGAAAGAATGACCTCCCCAATTCCTTATGGAAACAGACTGCAGATCTTATGGACCAATCATTTCCACATTGTAGCTCACCTAATTTGTTTACCATTAGAAGTATTTTGATTTCTTTTTATACCCAATATTTTGAGAGAAAGGTACTACTTTAGAATGCCATTAAAGCAAGACATATAAAAATCACCTTTGACCTCAGAAAAATATATTACCTTTCATATACCCAAAAATGCCTTCTGACCAATCATTAATGTTAGGAACAAGAGGTTAAAAATCATAGACACCAAGACCTAACCATAAATTAAAGATTCTCCAACTTGTGAATACAATTTGTTTAAAAAGACATAAAGGGCTGGGAAGGGGCTCAGTGGTAGAGCGCTTGCCTTGCGTGCATGAGGCCCTGGGTTCGAAGCTGCAAATGGTGCTGTGGCTTAAGTTGTAGAGCTCTACCCTTAAGCTGAAGAGCTGAGGGACAGCACCTTGGCCCAAAGTTCAGGCCCCACTACCGGACCCACCCCTCCCCCCAAAAAGACATCATTACTACTACATCTTTTCAAAATTTCTTATGATACTGAAGATTCAGTCATAAACTATTAACACTTGAAAATAACTCATCTTCTTGGGAGTAGGACACAAAACACAAGATTAATCCAAATCATTTTCAAAGACCTTTATTTATACTACAAATTCACTCTTATAACTACAAAGATTCTAAAAATAACTGACTTTCTATCAACAAATATTTCCATAACTCCTGGACAAGTCCATATGTTTCTCTTCAATATTAGGCCTTAAATTGGTAATGTTTTAATCACAGTGTTTCCTCTTGCCTCTAGGCTGTAAATCTTGAAATGGTGAAGCTTTAGATCTAACTGTACCAAAAACTGAAGTAGAGATAATGGAACAATACTTTAAAACGGAGTTGCCTTTGATACCCTAACCACAACAGAACAATGGAAAACAATTTCTTATATTATATATACTTATATTTTTTATTTACATGTGCTGATCTTAAATTTCACACAGTGAAACTTACTAGAATTAGATGATAATTTGACAACTAAATTGATATTTATTCCCATAAATAGTTTGGAATATAAATAATTAGGATTAGAATATTAGAATATAAAAAGTATCAATGCAATATCTTCTGTATAAACTTGTAATATCTTCTAAGTGTTCTTGGTCTTCTGAATTCACATGGTAAAAAAAGAGTATTGTTTCCCTCTAATCTATAAAGGATTTTACTATGCTGCTCTGTTTATTGTTTTAAGTCGCTGGTCCCAAACTGTTTTTCTCCATATTTCTGAAGCATTCTTACTGATTATACCAAAATTTTGCTGATATGAGGTCTAAAAGCTATTATTCTTCTGCAGGATCCACGGGTCCTAGGATACCAGGTCCCAATTATCTGCATCATCAGATAACAAGAGCAAGACTTCTCACCTAGGCCCATGCAACATGCCAACAGAAAGTAATTGAAGACTCGTCTCAATTTCTCATTTCCTATAATATTTCAGGTCCTTAATTCCTTGTAGGATTTAGCAGTAAGCTATTGTGAAATGCAAATCAACTTAAAATGAAAGATGAGATCATTAAATATGAGAGAAAGTACTGTAATTCAAAGTTTCAAATTACAGATGACAAGCCCATATGAGTGAACAAAATCACAAATGTCACAAGATTATTTTTTTTTCTTTTTTCTATTTTATTTATTTTTTAATTAGTTTTTTGTTTTTTACTGTGAAAGTACAGTACAGAGGGGTTACAATTACATGAGCAAGGTAATGAGTTCATTTCTTTTTTTTTTTTATTTTTATTTTTATTTTTTTTTTAAATTTTATTTTATTTTATTTGAGAACATACTGTACAGAGGGGTTACAATTACATGGGCAGGATAATGCATACATTTCTTACCAAGCATTGCAGCCTCCTCCTTTGTTTACCCTTCACCTCCTTTCCCAGCCTCCCCCCTCCCTCTCATCCAATCATACCCCCCCAACCCCCCCCCCACCGACATTGTAAAGCTGGTTTTGACATGACATTTTGTACTTCTCATTGTTGCAACAGGTCCACCTGAATCCTTAAACGACTTGTTTGTCCCCATCTCCTCCACATGTTATACTGACATCAAATATAGTGAAAGCGGGGGTTACACTGTGGGGGAGGGACATATAAAGCAACAAAGAAATAATCTTATAAATGCGTTAGAAACACATGCATGAAAGAAACAAAAACATTAAAATACATATTTGAGGTTTCGTTTTCCTAACATCACATTATCTGACTTTTTCCGCTTGACTCATAGCTATACTAGATATTGCAAATAAGGGAAAACATGGGACCTATGTTTCTTTGGGCCTGGCTTACTTCACTTAATATAATTTTTTCCAAGCCTTTCCATTTCCTAACAAATGGGGAAATGTCATTCTTTCTGATGGAGGCATAGAATTCCATTGTGTATATATACCACATCTTCTTGATCCATTCATCTACTGAGGGGCATCTGGGTTGGTTCCATGTCTTAGCTCTGGTAAATAATGCTGCAATAAACATAGTTGTGCTGGTAGCTTTAGTGTGGCCTTGTTTGTGATCATTTGGGTAAATGCCCAAAAGTGGGATTGCTGGGTCATTGGGGAGCTCTATGTGGAGTCTTTTGAGGAACCTCCATACTGTTTTCCAAAGTGGTTGAACAAGTTTACATTCCCATCAACAATGAAGTAAGGTACCTTTCTGTCCACATCCCCTCCAGCATCTGTTGTTGTTAGAGTTCTTGATTTTTGCTGTTCTAACTGGAGTGAGGTGATATCTCAATGTTGTTTTGATTTGCATTTCTTTTATGCCTAGGGATGTTGAACATTTCTTCATGTGTCTATTGGCCATCCTTCTTTCTTCTTCAGAGAAGCTTCTCTTTAAGTCTTTCGCCCACTTACTTATTGGGCAGTTGTTTCTTTGAGGATTTGTTGTTGGGTGGTTTAATTTTTTGAGTTTCAAGTATATTTTAGTTATGAGACCCTTGTCCGTTGTATGGCTAGTAAAGATCTTCTCCCAGTCCGTGGGCTTTCTATTGATCTTGCTAGCTATGTCATTTGCCCTGCAGAAGCTCTGCAACCTTATACAATCCCATTTGTCCAGCCTTTCTTTGATTTGTTGTGTTTCCGTGTCTCTATTCAGAAAATTTCGGCCTGAGCCAAGGAGACCCAGGGTTTCTCCTATTCCATCCTGTAATGTTTTCAGAGTGTCTGCTTTGACTTCAAGGTCTTTGATCCATTTGGAGTTGATTCTGGTGCAGGGTGATATATAAGGATCTAGCTTTAGTTTTCTACATGTAGTTAACCAGTTTTGCCAGCACCATTTACTGAAGAGGCTGTCTGTCTTCCATTCTATTGTTTTAGCTCCCTTATCGAAGATTAGATGGCTATAGGTCTGTAGGTTCATTTCTGGGTTTTCAATTCTATTCCATTGGTCCTGAGGTCTGTTCTTATGCCAAAACCAAGCTGTTTTGATTACTATGGCTTTATAGTAGAGTTTGAAATTTGGTATTGATATTCCTCCAGCAGTGTTCATTCCGTTGAGGAGCGTTTTTGCTATTCGGGGTCTTTTATTGTTCCATATGAATTTTTGGATTGCCTCTTCTATTTCCTTGAAGAATGAGGGTGGAATTTTGATAGGTATTGCGTTGAATTTGTAGATAGCCTTGGGAAGTATTGCCATTTTCACGATGTTAATCTTTCCAATCCAGGAGCATGGGAGGATTTGCCATTTTTTAAGTTCTGTGTTGATTTCCTTTTTCAAGATTTTAAAGTTTTCATCATAGAGGTCCTTCACTTCTTTAGTTAAGTTAATTCCTAGGTATTTTATTTTTTGTGGGGCTATTACAAATGGAGTTGCTTTCCTAATTTCAGCCACACTTTTCTCATTGTTGGCATACAGAAAAGCCATTGATTTTTGGGGGTTAATTTTATAACCTGCTACTTTGCCAAAGTTTTGAATCAGCTTGAGTAATTTGGGAGTGCAGTCTATGGGATTCTTTAAATACAAGATCATGTCATCTGCAAAGAGGGAGAGTTTTAGTTCTTCTTTCCCTATTTGGATCCCCTTTATGTCTGCATCTTGTCTTATTGCTGTAGCTAGGCATTCTAATACTAGATTGAAGAGGAGTGGAGAGAGTGGGCATCCTTGTCTTGTTCCTGAGTTAAGAGGAAATGGCTTTAGTTTTTCACCATTGACTATAATGCTGGCTGTAGGTTTGTCATATACAGCCTTTATTGTATTGAGGAAGGTTCCATGGATTCCTAATTTTTCCAAAACCTTCATCATAAAGGGGTGTTGGATCTTGTCGAATGCTTTTTCTGCGTCTATTGAGATAACCATGTGGTTCTTATTCTTGCTCCTGTTGATGTGATGAATAATATTAATTGATTTGCGTATATTGAACCAGCTTTGCATCCCTGAAATGAATCCTGTTTGATCGTGGTGTATGATTTTTTGGATGAATTGTTGAAGTCGGTTGGCCAAAATTTTGTTGAGAAGTTTTGCATCAATGTTCATCAAAGAAATGGGTCTATAGTTCTCTTTCTTTGATGAGTCCCTGCCTGGTTTGGGGATGAGGGTTATGATGGCTTCATAGAATGTGTTCGGTAGTGAGCTTTCTCTTTCAATTTCATTGAAGAGTTGGAGGAGAATTGGTGTGAGCTCTGCTTTGAAGGCCTTGTAAAATTCCGCTGTAAAACCATCTGGTCCTGGACTTTTCTTAGCTGGGAGGTCTCTTATTGCTGTTTCTATTTCAATGCTTGATATGGGCCTGTTAAGATAGTTTAACTCATCTTGGTTTAGTTTTGGCATGTCAATATTTGCTAGGAAGAGGTCCATTTCTGTCAAGTTCTCGAACTTATTAGCATAAAGTTTTGAGAAGTATTCCCTTATAATGTTCTGAATCTTGGTTGTTTCCGTGGTGATGTTTCCATTCTCATCTCTGAGTTTATTAATTTGGGTGTGTTCTCTTCTTTTTCTGATAAGATTTGCTAAGGGTCTGTCAATTTTGTTAAGTTTTTCGAAGAACCAACCCTTTGTTTTGTTGATTCTTTCTATAGTTTTTTTGGATTCTAATTCATTGAATTCTGATTTAATTTTGATTATTTCTTTCCGTCTACTGGATTGGGGTTTATCTTGCTGCTCTTTTTCAAGGAGGTTTAGATGTGTCATTAAATTGTTAGTTTCAGATCTCTCCAATTTGTTGACGTAGGAGCTCAGAGCTATAAACTTGCCTCTGAGTACTGCCTTTGCTGTGTCCCAGAGGAGCTGGTATTTTGTGTGTTCATTTTTGTTGAATAGCATGAACATTTGAATTTCCTTTCTAATCTCTTCCATGACCCACTCATGATTCAGCAGTGTGTTGTTCAGCCTCCATGTGATACCGGACTTTCTTTGGTGGCTTTTGGTGTTGAGTTCTAACTTTATTCCCTTGTGGTCAGAGAGAATGCAAGGTATAACTTCAATGTTTCTGAATTTAGACAAGTTTGCTTTGTGGCCTAAAATGTGGTCTATTTTAGAAAACGTTCCATGTGCTGCTGAGAAAAACGTGTATTCTGATGCTGCTGGGTGAAATGTTCGGTAAATGTCTGTTAAGTCTAGTTGATCTATGCAGCTGTTTAGATCTGCGGTTTCTCTGTTGAGTTTTTGCCGAGTTGATCTATCTAGTGGGGAGAGTGGTGTGTTAAAATCCCCAACAATTAATGTCTTTGGATCTATATGGGATTTGAGGGAAAGTAGTGTTTCTTTGATAAATTTGGGTGCTCCATTGTTTGGCGAATAGATATTTAGAATTGTAATATCCTCCTGAAGGAGAGATCCTTTAATTAGTATGTAGCGACCTTCTTTATCTCTTTTCACGAATTTTAATTTGAAGTCTATTTTATCTGATATTAGGATTGCAACTCCCGCTTGTTTATGGGGGCCGTTTGCTTGGTAGATTTTGTTCCAGCCTTTAACATTGAAAATGTGTTTGTTTTTACGGGCAAGATGTGACTCCTGCAGGCAGCAGATAGAAGGGTCTTGTTTTTTAATCCAACTAGACAGTCTATGTCGCTTAATTGGAGAGTTCAGTCCGTTAACATTAAGAGATAGGACTGAGGGTATTTGGGAGTTCCTGCCATGTTATCTACCTTCTTGGGGGATGCGAAAACTGGGTTCTTCCTATGGTTCTTGGATTCTCAGTTTGGGTGCAGTTTCTTGGCCTTTATTGCGGTCTTGTTGGTTTTCTATGTGTAGGACATCTTTAAGAATCTTTTGTAGGGCTGGTTTGGTGGAGATGTATTGTTTCAATTTTTCTTTGCTATGGAAGGTTTTTATTTGGCCTTCAGTTATGAAGGAGAGTTTAGCTGGGTACAGTATTCTTGGTTGATAGTTGTTTGTTTTTAGGGCATGGCATACATCATTCCAGGCTCTTCTTGCTTTGATTGTCTCTGCTGAGAAATCTGAGGTGATTCTAATTGGTTTCCCTTTATAAGTGATTACCCTTTTCTCTCTGACAGCTTTAAGGATCTTTTCCTTGTTCTGAGTTGATCCTGTGTGGATTATAATGTGACGGTGGGATGTCCTATTCTGGTCTGGTCTATTTGGGGTTCTAAAGGCTTCTTGTATCTGGACAGGCCTATCTTTTTGCATGTTTGGGAAGTTCTCTGCTAGGATCCTGTTAAACAGATTTCCTAGACCATTAACTTCTGTTTCTAGGTGCTCCTCTACACCCATTATCCTTAGATTAGGCCTTCTGATGGTGTCTTCCAGGTGTTGGATAGATCTATCATATTTCTTGGACTTGTCTTGGATGGTTGTATGTTCTTTCTCTATAATATCTAGGCTGTCTTCAATCCCTGAGATTCGATCTTCTACATGGTCTAACCTGCTGTCAAGACTCTCTACTTTGTTTTTTATCTCTTTTCCTTCTAGTTGGTCAGCTTTGATGGCTTCAAGTTCTTTGTTGAAGCTCTGTTTTAGGTCTTGTATGAATTTCTTTACTTCCTTAATTTGGTGTTCAGTGTTTGTCCTCAAATCACTTAGTTGATTGGTTATGGTTTCTTTGGGCTCCCATTCCTTCTGTTGGGTTCCATTCAGCATTCCCTTTGTGGTCTCCCTGACTTCCTTCAGCTCTTTGTTAATGGATTCCATGAATGCCTTTAGTGATCTTTGTGTGTTCTCTACCTGGTCTCTCAATTCCTGTATTACTCTTTGATTAGCTTCCTCCCGTTCGTGGGATTCCTGCAGATCTCTTTGAGTGTTCTCAGCCTGCTCACGCCATTCCTCTCTTTCTCTTTGAGTATTCTCAAGTTGTTCACGCAAATCCTGTATCAGTTTTTGAGTAGCTTCCTCACGCTTATGATATTCCTGTATAAACTTCTGGGATGCCTCCTCTCTCTCCCTATCACGCTCATACAGACTCCTTTGTACATTGTCAAACTTTTCATTTATCATGTTTGCCAGCAGTGTTTGTAGAGCTGTTTGGGAACTCTCCTCTGGATTATTCATTATCTGTTCTAACCCCTGATTATCAGGATTGGGAATTGAGATACCCGAATTTGCCATTTTTCTTGTGTTTTTCCGGCTTACTCTGCCCATTTGAGATGAAGATAGCACCAGTTTTGTGCTAGAACACTATCTTAAGGCAACCATCAACCAAAGTTTGCATTTGTACAGTCAATAGTCTACAGATACAATCTAGTTCAACAGATACATCTATTCGACATCAAACAACTTTATGTTAAAGGACTTCGAACCGCAGAGAAGAATTTGGAAAACCAGAAATTATTAGGGTTAGGGAGAGATGTGGGTAAAAAATAGGAATAGATTGGTGTGGGGAGGCACAGGGAGAGTTAACTATGTCCTAATCACAATGCAGGAAATAGGTTGGGTAGGATGTAAGTAGAGAGAGAGAGAAAAAGAAGAAAGGGAAAGGGGAATGAAAAGAGACCAGAAAATAAAATAGAAACGTAAAAATTAATGTTATTTTAGAGATTAAAAGACCATCTATTTATAGAGGAATATGAATATGTTGAGAGAAAGGGAGGGACATAGAGGAGATGAGAAAAACTTTAAAAAAATGCTTAAAATATTATATAGGTATAAAGAGGTAGTACTGCTATTAATGAATTTAAGTCTCAGAGGTTTTGAATTGAGTAATAAGCTTGTGGATTAAGTGTGTACACAATGGGGGATAGGGTCTACTGGTTAACTACGGGTTTATCTGAGGATGTGCAGGACAAGAGTTAAGTCACATAAAGATGAACAAAGAGGAAAAGATGGAAAGGATAGGAAAGTGAGAAGAAAAGATCAGAAGTTCAGTAGAGCTAGAGAAAAAAACAAAAAGATAATTAAGAATGAAAGAAAAAGAGAAAGAAGACAAGAAAAGAAAAGAAAACACACATTCACGTATTCCTAAAATAAAAATTATAAGAGGAGAAAAAAAAAAAAAAAGTTAATGGAAAACAATTATTTTTTCAGAAGAGGCAAAAATTAAAGATTAATAAAAGTTATAGAAAAGCAAAAAAAATTTTATATATATATAAGGTAACAAAAAAATGAAAAAAAACAAAACAAGAAAAAGAAAAAAAAAGAAAAGAAGAAGAAAAAAAAAAAAGTTCTTTGATTTTTTTTTTTTTTTTTGGGAGGGGTGGGAAGAGTCCTGTATCTCCCTTTTGTCTGTAATCAGAGTCTGGTTGGAGTCTCTGGTCAGCTTGAGGTCCTGTGGCTTGATTGGTTTCTTAAGTCAGTTTGTTTGAACAGGCAGAAAAATGCTCTGCTTTACCCAAGATTTTGAGGTCCCCCTCCCAGGTCAGTTTACTGGGAGGGTGATCTGCTTTGAGAATCACAAAAGAGGGGGATGCAGTGATGAGGCTAGGTTCTGGGTAGAGTTGAGGCCTTTCAACGAACAGTAGCTTTTCCCTGGGGCTATTTTGTGAAAAAAAAACTCACAGCACCCAGCCTGGAGCCATTCTCAGGGTTTCTGTTTTTCAATTGATTGTGGTGGCTGCTAGAGGGTGGGGCAGCCTCTGGCTCTGGTTACCTGGTGAGGAGAGCCACTCTAATGGCTGGCGCCTGAGCTGGGTGACTTTTCCCTGGATGGAACTGAGTCTGTGCGGTCACTTCGCCGTTAAGTTCTTGTGACCTGCTAAATGACTCGTTTTATTCCAAGGCCTGAGCTGGAGCTAGCCGCTCCTCCGAGCTTTGTCGGTATCCAAGATGGAGATCACCGGTGCTGGGGGGGGAGGGGTGGCCTTCCCTCCTCTGCTCCCAGAGAGGGAGTGAGGAAGTGGGGCTTCTACTCACGCGGAGTCTTGGATCCCGGGTCGTCTCTGGTCTGCAAAGTGCAGGATGAAGTTGTCCGCTCCTTGTCGGTTCTTGCTGGTGTTGAGTAGAATCCGCTCGTCCGCTGCGTCTGGCTCCTTCGTCCCGGACTGCGTCTCAGGTATGCCTCCGAGGCGGTGGTCGCCGCTGCGACCCTGCCGCCGCAGCGGCAGCTGCTCAGATGTGTCTGCTTGGCTTCCCCTCTCTTGACTAACTCTCTGTCCTGTGATGGCACACTTGGTGTGATTCTCTGGCTTGGGACTGTTCACTGGAACTCTGAAACTGTTTTCTATGCAAGAGCTTGTTCAGATTCCAGCTTCTCCTCCGCCTTCTTCCCGGAACTCCAGCCACAAGATTATTTTTAATACCCCTCTCCTAATGATTAATGAAAGATTTCAGCCCAGCATAAGTAGGTCAAAAAATACTTCCTGGAATGGTAGATCCATAATTGGTCTACCTAGGCTAGGAAATCTTGACTTAGAGGTCAAATATAATTTAGAAAAACTTTAATTGAGAAGATCCTCAGTGCTTCAAAAAACTGTTACTTCAGTAAAACTTGGTTCTGTAGTATAAAAACGTTGTCATTCTCAAACCAATGATAACCTACATTTAATATTCTGAAAGTATATTCCTTTTCAAATAAACTTTTTAAAATCACATTCGCCAGAATAATACTTGACAAGTAGATGATAGTGACATTACAAGTTTTTCAATGTAGGGGGCAAGTTACAATAGAATTGATTTATTTACCCAGCACTAATTCCAAACAACTTCAACCATTCATTAAAGTGTAGAAATATTACCCCCCACACCATTGGCGTTCAGTAGCTGCCTTCCTGAAATGTGTTAAACAGAACAGCATCCCATATTTCAAACCCAAATATTAACTAATAAAGTAAATTTCATCACATAAGAAGGTACATTATAAAAAGTCACTAATAGTTGTCTTATCATTTGTTGCTTTATGTTTTCCCTGTCTAACATAGTTAGAAGACTTTAAGTCTTGAATATGGGTACTCATCAGAGATGTGACAAACATAAAATCTGTCTTCTATTTCTATATTCCTCTATAGTAGTAAATCTTAGTTTTCTTCTTTTTCCAAAACATATAGGTAGTAGAAAATATTATCTCATGTAAAATAAAATAATCACACCATTTTACAAAGCCATTTATAAAAACTAGTAGGAATAAATTCTAAGCCATTTTTAAACTTTCTTGTTGACTAAAGATTAATCTTCCAAATGGATGAGAATAAAATCATGTCTAGGTGCTTCACATCTCCAGTCTTGCAAATGAATTACGTAAATATAAGCTGACATCAGTTCATGTATATGTGGGATTGAAACTGCATGGAATGTATATAAACCTTTCAAAATATTAACACACAGTTTAACAGAATGACTATCAGGAAATTGAAACCTGAGAGGAATAATAGTAAAGACATAGAATGAATGAAAAATGGAACAAGGGGTAAATATATCTAGAATACTCAATATACACATGTAATAAATGAAGTGGTAAATCTGAAATAAATCTTGGAGAAGGGGTTGGTTGAGAACGATTGAAGGAGTGACTCTGATCCTGGAGCATTTGACAATTAGATGGACATATTTAATTGTAACATACTTGCACAACCTTTTGAAATTCAGTTAAAAAACAAAACAAACAAAAAACACAAAAATCACAACCAAACAGCAATCTCTAGAGAGTATGAATATGACCTATCAAAATTTTAAGAAGTTATTGAAGGGCAGTCTTGGGAAAAGCAAACAAAGCTGTTCAAAGAGGGCAGTTTGGGGTAGGGGAGAATTTAGAACAGATTAAGTACATTGTCAAAGGTTATAAATCCCCTACATCTACTGCAAATATTTTCATCTGCGAGTGCTCTTTGTCTGAACTGGACACTCCAGTCATGAGACACACTTGATAGCTTGTGAAGATAGAATGGAAGAAACAAGATCAAGAACGCATTACTCCACTGGAGAGAAAATATTTCTGTGTGTTTTCTCTCATCTGTCTTCATTACTCTTTTTTCATACTTTTAATAAACTCAAGTGATTTTGAATTATATCTTTCCTTCTTTGTTCTGGCAAAGTAATTGTTCAAAATATTTCACTAAATTTTATTTCTCATTATTTTCTATTATACTGTTTACTTGTCCAAGTGAGTCCATTAAACTTCTCCTTTGCATTTGGTTGCCACGAAAACTCAACATCTATATTAATGAGGATAAACTGTAATGCAAAACTTTGTCTCCAAAAAACCAGTCCAAGAACCTTTAATCACAAATATTTAGCTATAATTTTTTTTCTTTTGTCTTTTTCCTTGAAAATCTTCTCTTGTCTAAAGTGCCCTCAAAAATAAATACTCTACCTTGAGAGCATTGGCACCCACCCCTGGGTATCTAGACAGGGAACAGACCTAAGAAAGGAGACCTCCAGTTTCAAAGGTGAATCATTTGGGGTTGAGGAACACCAGAGAACTTCATTTGTTTGTTTAGCTTTACTTGATAATGTAACCCAGTTCTTGAACGGTAGTAGATTAGAATAAATTCATGGCATTAAATATTAAAAATAAAACAAAAATAAATAAATACTCCACCACTTTTTGCTTCAATCACTTCTAACCTCAAAGATATATTTTGCTAACAAGATGCTTAGAAGAAACCGAAGAATACTCTACTTTTATCTTCTCTCTTAAGTCTCTCTTTAGATACCATATCGAGAACAGTGAAGTTATTCTTTGCAGAATTATTTCAATACATTATTTTTCTCATGGTCTTGCATTTGCTCAACAAGATGTATGGAGAAGAATGGAGTTAAATCACCCATTCCTTGGATTACAGTGTCTGTTACAAAGGCAATACTTCTATGTCCTACTTCAATGTTCTCCTCTTAGCTCTTGACTGATTTCCAATTAATCACAGCTTCTTGGCTTCAGGTCTAGTAAAGCTGAAGGGCAATAAGGCCTCCAGCACTGCTATATCTTCATGGTTTCTCTTTCAAAACTCTTTTATTTGGATTTGGAATTTACTTTCATGCCTTCAATTTGTTCTGCAATACACGGAGCCCAATAGACTCTGTAAAATCACTTTAGGTAGCAAAAACATTAAGACAATCTATATCAAAAAGTTTTGGCCTCCCTCCACTGCAGAAGCCAATACGCTTAGCTAGGGCTTCTAAGAATGCGTTTTTTTATACCTTTTCAATTTTCTTAAATCTTTTCTGATCACAAAAGTTTTTGGCTTATGTAATAGGAGAAGTCTTCACTATCTCATGTTAATAAGGATATTATATTTTTGAGCTACTTAGAAATGTGAAATCATTGGTTTGAAGTATCCAATCAGATTTTTTTCTGTGTTTCACTGCTTCACATGGAAAGATATTGTGGAAAGTATTACAAACAGAAAAGTGTAAACCCAATGTCTTCTTTCATTGTGGAGGACACTCTCTCCCTAATAATTTGAACCAAATTATCTTTTACAGAAAATTACTATTTGGTAATTAAAGAAATTCAAAAATTTTCATTTCTTATTTTTTAAAAAAACTTTGAGTTTAAATTCCACTAAAACCTTGTTTTCACACAGTAAGAGTATTTTTCCTGGTTAGGGACAATTCTCAAGGGAACCTACATGATTTACAGCAAGGTTTGTGAGGTTTGTTGGTTTGGTGTGAAAAAGAGCCATCTTCACCCACATTGCTCCCTCTCAGCTAAGTTTCTATGGATTTCTTTATGTGAAAGCCTATTTTCCCAGGTAATTTAAAATTTTCTTAATAGGCTAAGTTGTGAAAAAGTTTGAACAATTAAAATTTACCTGTCATAAATTTTTAAATTTTTTTGAAATTCCTTTATCAGAATCGCGAATTCACCAATCCTAATTCCACCTTTACTATAAAAACAGTTAATATGTGTTTTCCTGATATACTGTCCATGAAACTATTATTTTCCAGTGGCTTTGTTATGCATGTATATGATCATATGAGCGGATACTGAGCAAAATGAACTCCAAGGTATGGAAACAGAGATACTTATTTGCAGTTGTTGTTTCTAATGTACAATGTGATTTCTATACTTTTTGGGATTTTCCTCTATGGTTTATCCCTTGCTGTATTTGATTTTGGTACTCTGTGTATTGTGCATACATTTACCTTAATTAGGGAAGGGAAGAGGAACAACAAAATGGCGAGACAGAAGACACAGGGCAAACCAATGCAATTGCAATATTCACAAGACAATAAGTTGGAAATGCACATTACAACTTGTGAGGCATATTGGGGTGAAGTAAAACTGTGAGAAAAATGAGAGAGGGGGTAACAAGTTTGAAAAGTTGTGTACTCACTAGCTTACAATTGCTGTAAACCCGCTACACATCACTTTGACATTAAAATTAAATTTATAAAATAAGCTGCATGAAATAAAATTTCACTGTATTGGTATAGTAAATATTATTCTTTATGTAGTAACTTTTTAAAAATCAGTACTTTTTGGTATCTAATTTGAATTAATTACCCATTTTTAATCAAAGGGCCATCAACTTGAATGTTATACAACTAGACAATATTTTCACAATATACTTGCCAATATTTTGAAAAAAGAAAAATTTAGTACTTTCTCATACTAAGACAGAAAACACTTTAATTCTTCGGAAACCCAGAACGTTTAAAAGTAAATAAGTTGTTAAGAGGACAGGATATATGTGTTCTTCAAAATTCCTATGACTAATAACTACTCATTTTGAAATAATAAACATTCCATACCTGAGAGATTCAAAATATTACTTGTTTGCATGTTATGAAATTGTGCAATAGAGGCATTTTCCAATGGGGTGTTACAGATAGAGAAGTGAACAGAAAAATAGGCACATTCTGGTATAGTATAACCCTATGAAACATCAGTTATAATTAATTCTTCAAGGGTAAACAATTGTTTATCAGATTAAGCTATTATTTCTATGACCATCAATCCCAAGGTTTATGCAATAAAGTCATCCTAGACCAACAGTTTCCAACTTGTAGGGTGCACCTCAATATTCTCTTAATTCACATCACGAATAGCTTATCTCCATTGTGATAAAATACTACACCTCTGCTAATGTGATGCCCTCCGTGTTCTGGAAAAAGCTCCCCAATAAACTGGGTTGCATCATTTTTCCTCCACTGGTATTCTTGTAAATATTATTTATATTGATAGTTTTTTAACTATCATAGATAAACAGAATGCTAATATCAGAAGATTACATTTCAAAGCCCACCCAGGCAGGAAGGTTCCCTAGATTCTTATCTCCAATAAACTTCTCAGCAAAAGCCAGACACAGTGGTACTGAGGTTTAAGTGGTAGGGCACGAGACTTGAGCATAAACAGCCTCAGAGACAGTGTCCAGGCCCAGAGTTCAACCCCTAGGACAAACTAATAAAACAAAAACAAAAACAAACCCCAAACCAAGCATTTTTCTCATTGTATACAGAGACACGTAATTAAGGAAATTGCTTCCTGTGTTACATACAGGTAGAAGAAAGAAGTCACACAATTATTCTCTTCATACAATGTTATACCAAAGCCTCAAAAAATTGCTCTTTTTCTAAATTTATAAATTAATATCATCCATTGTTGGCAACTCTGTCTACATTATTCACATTATCATTTTATACATAAACTGTTTGAAATATCTATTAACAGAGTTCTAATTATAACTCTCTTGAAAGTAAGTATATTCTAGGCAAATAGAATGCAAGAAACATGTGTAAATTTGTCAATTAAACCCTCTACTTAAAAAGAATTTTGTAGTATCCTATATAATATGAAATTACAAACAAAACCAAAATATATATTTTAAATCTAAACTCTAATTTAGCAAGATCTATAAAGTCCTACATTTGACGAACTTTGCTATATCTCCAGGCTTAAGCTTTTGTAATCCTTGATCCTTTCCTTGGAATCTAACATCATGAAGCTTACTTACTTTTTCCAATTTTGGATGGGAATCATGAGCCATTTTGCATCTAGGAATGTTCTTTAATGAAGAGAGCATTTAAAAGCACAACTGAGGATTATATATGAGTTGCATTTCAATAGGAAACGACTTCTCAAAACATAATGATAAAATTAGCCCAAACTTACAACTGCGTATTCCTTTCTTGTTTGGTTTCTTTTATTAAGACAAAATTATACTACCTGGTCCAGGGAAGGTATCACTATGTAATTCCAGTTGCTAATCTCCTGTCAGTCTGAGTGCTAGAATTCTAGGCTTGTATCACATTGACCCGCCATAGTTTCTTG
Organism: Dipodomys spectabilis; assembly: GCF_019054845.1. Taxonomy (NCBI): domain Eukaryota; kingdom Metazoa; phylum Chordata; class Mammalia; order Rodentia; family Heteromyidae; genus Dipodomys; species Dipodomys spectabilis. The sequence continues at coordinate 1,851,601 of NW_024870932.1, read as the reverse complement.
GTTTATTTAACCTAGATACAGACTAGCAATTCTGAACTTCTCCAGTGATATCATCCACTAGACTGCTCAGACTGTTCATGTACTATTTTAAAAGATGTTCTGACATTTCACAGAGGATATGATCATTTTCAGATACACCTGTGGGGTCTCTAATTCATCCTCCATGGATCCGATCCCTTTCATAATGATTACTTGACTGTCTTACTATCTCTGGTCCCTATCTATGTAATATTCTTAAACTTTTTTGAAGAAACTTCACTTGAGGACTTTCTAAAAATAAAATTATCACTTGATTCTAGTCTTACTGAGGACATATTATCTATTCTTTCCTAACTTTTCTACATATTCTGAGAATTGTTTCATTTGTGTATTTGTGTGTGCACATATAAGTATCTCTGTGTTTATGTGTATGTTTGTATGTATGTATGCAAAAGCCTCAAGCTCTTATTCAGCAATATTGGTCATGACTGGTATTCCATCACTTGAGCCATTCTTTTAATACAGCTTTTGGCTGGTTACTTATATATAGTGTCTCAAAGACTGTTCTGCCCAGGCTAGATGCTAACCTGAGCTGAATAGCAGAGGGACAGCACCCAGGACCAGAGTCTCAAAGACTGTTCTGCCCAGGCTGGATGCTAACCTGAGCTGAATAGCAAAGGGACAGCACCCAAGACCAGAGTTCAAGTGCCAAGACCACCGCCAACAAAAAATATATAAGTAAAGAAAGAAAAAATGTGATCTTATCCACCAGTTCATAGCTAATATAATCCCTGCTCTCTCAAGATGGACTTTTTTCCAGTTAAGTCCATGCTCTTATATCTGACTTGCATTGTAAACAGAATTATTCTTCCATTCTACTTTCTACAAATTTGCATGATTAACAAGCGTGATTTAGAAAGAGAGTGGCCTCATACTTCGTGTTCCATGTAGGAGTAATGCTTTCCCTATATCACTCTCGTAAATCTACATAGTGGACTTCGCTTTATTGTTTCAATGTTGTCTTATTTATAGAGTCTTGTATAGTGTAATGAACCCTTATACTTAAACACAGAACTTCTCTTTCTCCTATTATTGCTATTGTTCCCTTACTGTTAACTCATCTACACTTGGGAAATAATGTGCAGCACATACACTCATAAAAAAATGATCTGAGAACCTTCTTCCCGTTTAAAATTCGCCTTAATTTACAGAGCACTTACAAAGTTTGAACTCAATATACTCATGGATAATGTATTTATAAGCAATATAAATGGTATTTTTCCTTTACTAAGATGTCTCTGAAACACGTGTTACCTCATATCCAAAGGCGTCATTGTGTTATTTCGGTGAAACCAGAAAACATTCATTATACCTCAAGCAGCACCATCGATTGTTCCTAGAAGTAACTGTTACTGGATGTGGAAACTGATCCTAGGAGAGGATTGGAACACAGAGGATTGACAAAGTTCAAGTTAACTTGTGTTTTCCTGTATAAGAAAAGGACAAAGATGGTGACAAGGCAGTAGGGAAACACCAAAGCTCTTCCCAACCAAAAAGAGAGTTTGAGTTCCAACGCTTAACCTCCCCAAGAGACTGACAACAACAAAAAGACGGACACTCAGAGAAAAACAGGAGGTGGAAAACAACAAAAAAAGAAAAAGAGGAAAAGAAGAATTTCAGAACAGAGAAGAGCGAAGACCCCTCCCCCAACATTCACTGGTCACACGGCAGCATGCTAAGCTGTGGCCAGCCAGCCTGGCGGGGGCTGCCGGAGTCCCAGAGACACTGGGGGCTGCCTGCAGAACACCCGGGTAGAAGCCGCCTGAGGTACCACTTTACAGACCCACTGATCACCACAAATAGAGAAATCTACCAGCAGGGAGTCTACACAAAGATCCTACCCCCACCCCTCACTCTCCATCCAAGCAGAGAAGTTCCATCCCGCCAAAGCCAACCAGCACTGGCAGCGCAACAAAGGGAACTTCTGCAGATAGCACAGAAGCCACCTGAGGTACTGGTGTCAGACCCGGCGATTGCAATGACCCGGTGTGGGCCGCTAGGGTCGCAAAGACACAGAGGACAGCCTGCAGATCACTCATGCAGAAGCTGCCTGAGGTACTGGTGTCAGACACGCTGACTGGGACAACCTGGCGGGGCCTGCCAAGGTCGCAGAGACACAGGAAGCTGCATGCACATAACTCGCGCAGAAGCTGCCTGAGCATGGACACTGTGGACCCGACAGCTTCAACAGAGGGAGAGACAGAAGAGAATCACACAGAACCACCACCGCCCAGCCCAACTCGTAACCACCCCAACTGAACTCGGACTGCAACAGCAATTGCAACAGCAAAAACGCTCCTCAACGGAAAGAACGCTGCTGGAGGAATATCAATACCAAATTTCAAACTCTACTATAAAGCCATAGTAATCAAAACAGCTTGGTACTGGCACAAGAAGAGACCTCAGGACCAATGGAATAGAATTGAAAACCCAGAAATGAACCTACAAACCTATAGCCATCTAATCTTCGATAAGGGAGCTAAAAAATATAGAATGGAAGAAAGACAACCTCTTCAGTAAATGGTGCTGGCAAAATTGGTTAACTACTTGTAGAAAACTAAAGCTAGATCCTTATCTATCACCCTGGACCAGAATCAACTCCAAATGGATCAAAGACCTCGGAATCAAAGCAGACACTCTGAAAACATTACAGGATAGAATATGAGAAACCCTAACTCTCCTTGGCGTAGGCCTAACTATTCTTAATAGAGACCCGGAAGCACAACAAATCAAAGAAAGGTTGGACAAATGGGATTGCAAGAAGTTGCAGAGCTTCTGCATGGCAAAGGACATACCTAGCAAGAACAATAGAAAGGCCACGGATTGGGAGAAGATCTTCATTAGCCATACAATGGACAAGGGTCTCATATCTAAAATATACTTGGAACACAAAAAATTAAATCTCCAACAACAAATCCTCAAAGAAACAATTGCCCTATAAATAAGTGGGCCAAAGATATAAAGAGAAACTTCTCTGAAGAAGAAAGAAGGGTGGCCAATAGACACATGAAGAAATGCTCAACCGCCCTAGCCATAAAAGAAATGCAAATCAAAACAACATTGAGATACCACCTCACCCCAGTTAGAATGGCAAAAATCAAGAACTCTAATAACAACAGATGCTAGAGGGGATGTGGACAGACGGGAGTGTAAACTTGTTCAACCACTTTGGAAAGCAGTATGGAGGTTCCTCAAAAGACTCCACATAGAGCTCCCGTATGAGCCATCAATCCCACTTTTGAGCATTTACCCAAATATTTACAAACAAGACCACGCTAAATCTACCAGCACAACTATGTTTATTGCAGCATTATTTACCACAGCCAAGATATGGAACCCACCCAGATGCCCCTCAGTAGATGAATGGATCAAGAAAATCTGGTATATATACAAAATGGAATTCTATGCCTCCGTCAGAAAGAATGACATTGCCCTATTTGTTAGGAAATGGAAAGACTTGGAAAAATTTATATTTAGTGAAGTAAGCCAAGCCCAAAGAAACATAGGTCCCATGGTTTCCCTTATTTGCAATATCTAGTATATGTATGAGTCAAACATAAATGGTCAGATAATGTGATGTTAGGAAAATGAACCCTAAGATATGTATTTAAATGTTGTGATTTCTTTCATGCATTTGTTTCTACCGCATTTATAAGATTATTCCTTTGTTGCTTTGTAAGTCCCTCCCCCACAGTATAAATCCTGCTTTCACTGTAATTGATGTCGGTGTAATTTATGGAGGGGAAAGGGAAAAAAAAGTCGTTTAAATAAGGATATAGGTGGACCCATTGCAACAATGAGAAGTACAAGTTGTCATGTAGAAAAGGGGGAGGATTAGGTGGGGGGTGGGGGGAGGCTGGGAAGGGATGGGAAGGGGAAACAAAGGAGGAGGTTACAAAGCTTGATAGGAAATGTACTCATTATCTTGCCCATGTAATTTTTACCCCTCTGTACAGTATTTTCACAATAAAGAATAAACTTAAAAAAAAAAAAAGAAATAATGTGCCATTTGAAGGCCAGCATAGAAAAAAAGGAAATAACGTTGTTTTAAACATGTTCTACTCCAGGGACTGGGAAGGTGGCTCAGTGTTAGAGTGCTTGCCTTGCATGCATGTGGCCCGGGTTCAATTTCTCAGCACCACATAAGCAAAATAAGCCAGAAGTGGAGCTGTGGCTCAATTGTTAGAGGACTAGCCTTGAGTTGAAGAGTTGAGGGACAGTGCCCAGGCCCAGAATTCAGGCCCATGACTGAACCCACCCCCCCCCCAAAAAAAAGTTCTACTGCAAAGAAATAAAGACATGGAGGTTTTAAAGTGTCTTATCGATGTATATTTAACCCATGAGATGATTCTCTTGTTGCAGGAGTCAGTTATCAATTCCTTTCAATTATTCCTGAGTTCTCCAGAGCAAGAAGGATTCCAAAGAAGCATCCAGTGAGTATGGTCAGGAAAAGGAGCCTCTTCTCAGATCAGTCCTCCTTTAAGGAGGGCCCCAATGAAATAGCTGGGTTTTTTTTTATTTGCTTTTTTGTTAAGTTTTTGTTGGTTCTAGGGCTTGAACCCTGAGGCTGTCCCTGAACAGTTTTCTTTCCTGCCTCCAGCCCCCAAATCTAGTATTCTACTGCTTGAACCAAAACTCCACTTCTGTCTTTTTTGCTGTGTAATTACAGATAAGAATTTGACACACTCTCCTGCCTGGGTTGGCTTTGAAGTAAGATAATAAGAAAGCCAAGTGACATCAGCTGTATAGACTTCTCTTTTCAAACATGAAATATTAGATAAAGTTTATTTTAAAGCTAATATTTGACAATTTTTTTCTTTTATTTTTGTGAGAATACTATACAGAGGAGTTACAATTACATTGGCAAGATAAGTACATTTCTAATCAAGCATTGTTTCCTCCTCTTTGGTTCCCCATCCCATCCCTTCCCATACTACCCCCCCTCCCCCCTCCCAGTCCTCCCCCCCACCAAAGTTGTAAAGTTCTTTTTTCGACTTTACGACTTGTATATCTCATTGTTGCAATGGGGCCACCTGTATCCCTAGTTAAATGATTTGTTTTTTAGAGAATATGTCCAGCAAATAATCCATAACATTACTCAGCAAAATTAGGTGCACTGAATCATTTTGGAATTATTTGTATTGCTTGGGAAGATTATTGATCTTTTTGTTCCTTTTGGGGAAACTTAAAGTCATATTTCACTTTTTTTGTTGGTTGTAGGGCTTGAACTCTGATCCTGGGCGCTGTCCCTCAGCTCTTAAGTTCAACTTGAGTGCACTACCACTTTAGTTACAGCACCACTCTGGGTTTCTGGTGGTAAACTGAAGATTAGTGTCTCATGGACTTTCCTGAGCAGGCTGACTTTGAACCACAATCCTCTGGTCTCAACCTCCTGAGAGGCTAGGATTACAGGTGTAAACAACCAGCACCTGGCTCATATTTGCATTTATGTGCACTGAATGACACTGTGTTGACAAAGAATGGAAATTTTAACCAAATGATGACATTGCAGCTTTTCAGAAAAATTGAGATAGCAATAAATATGTCCTCCATTTCCATTTTGTTACATTGTTGACTCATGAGCTATGGGACCCTTACATTAGCATCCTCTGACATCTGTATAGGTGAATTTAGTATCAGGAAATATTCATAGAGAAATATAGAAAGACTCTGATTTTTAGAAAGCAAAGGAGATCACCTATGAAAGAACAGCATAGAAGGAGATACATTTATCCCACAGAGATTAAGAACTAGCCTAAGAGATTCAGAATGCTAAAGACAATGAGGAAAAGCCTAGTTGACAAGTTCTTCAATAACCAAAAATGGTTCTCTAGGACAGTTTCTGGCATACCTTAGTTACTATCATTTATTCCTTACATCTGCAGTTATTCTTTATATTCTGTCACAACACTAAATTAGCCTCTTCCTTTTTGGTGCCATAACTGACCAAAAGGTTTCAAAATCGCACTTAGACTACCCTTCTCTTTGTGATTAGCAGTGACAATTCAAAATCCTGGAATCGTTGAATTTCCAGAATTAATCTTCACCTGACATCTAAGCACATTCCTGGCATTAATAGCTGTGACTTAATGAACAAAACTTTCTTCAACACAGTATGCTAATGTAAGTACATGAATTAAGGACTATTGTCAAGTGTCAGTATGGAAGGAGCAATTATATATTACAAGTATGGGTTCTTTATTTTGCATTTACTAACTAAATGTTTTTGTTTTGTTTTGTTTTGCCAGTCCAGGGGCTTAAACTCAGGGGTATGGAATTATTCCTGAGTTTTTTTTCTTTTTTTTTTTTTTGCTCAAAGCTAGCACTCTACCACTTGAGGCACAGCACCACTTCCAGAACTTTTCTTTTTATGTGTTACTGAGGAATTGAACCCAGGGTTTCATGCATGATAGGCAATCACGGTACCATGAAGCCACATTCCCAGAGCCTTAAATGACTTTCTTAAGATGGCATTACATTTTTATTTAGTAACTATGTATCATAATTTTCGCCAGGTGCTAGAAATGACGTCAAAAGCAACACAATACAATAAGTCCAGTAAGGCTGGATGGACAATGAAGAAATCTCATGGTCTAGCCGGGGCACAGAAGGGCTTATCTCATGGAGCTGTTTCAACAGGCTGAGCAAGACAGCACCTGACCCACAGCCACATGTGGGAGCCACATGTGGGAGCCGAACCCCCTCCTCCAGCACCCATTCAACCAGTTCTTGTGAAAGAGGGAGAGAAAAAAGTCGCAATTACAATTAAGAAGGTTGCTGGTGGCTTAGAACTCTAATCCTAACTACACAGGAGGCTGAGATACGAGGATCATGGTTCATAACCAGCCCCGGCAGGAACATCTGTGAAACTCTTATATCCAAAGAACCACCAGAAAACCGGAAATGGTGCTGTGGGATCAAGTGGTAGAGGGCTAGCCTTTTGCTGAGGAGCTCGGGAACAGTGCCCAGACCCAGAGTTCAAGTCCCACGACTGACAAGAAGTGGACTTCCTACCACCAGAAGTCTACTGAATAACAATCATTGTCTTAGGGAGCATGGTAGCGAAGTCAGGCTGAGCTTCCTGTGAAGTTGAAGTCATAAGTAGGTCACTTGGTTTCTCTGTGCCTCGGTTTCCCCAGCTGCAATACTCCACACAATGAAGGATCCCCTTCCATATGGGGATAGGGTAATGATGAAAGAGAGCCATATTTTGTTTCATAATCCCACATCTGTTGCATGGTTAATAAAAGGCCCCATCTGAGCACTTTCCGGGTATCTTACTGTCATTTGCTCACAGACCGCAGAGAACCTTATCTGAAGGCTGCTCCCTCTGTGCCTAGCCATGTTCCAGAGATCCCTCTGCATAAATCCCTTGTTTCCTAACAACTGTCCTGTGAGGAAAATGAGGTCTGATGGTTAAGGCCCTACCCAGAGCTTCACCTATGGTCAAGAATCGGCTGCTGTGGACTAAAAGTTAGGGATAATCCATCTAAATTGATGACTGCCTATGTTGCTATATGTCTACCATCTCAACTACAGAGGACCAGGCCTGGAGGAGCATACCTGTCACAGACAGGAGGACCTTGATCCAGCCCAGCCAGAGCATATATTGAGTCTCTGTTTCAGAAATGCCCAAGACAGAAAGTTGGCTCCTCAGAGCCAGGGAGAGGAAATAAGCAGGGGTCATGGTGCCCCCTGGGGGGGTCTGACCTCGGTAGGGGTGGTTTGGAGGCGGCCACTCACCTGTGCTGCTGGGAAAAGCTGCTGGAGGCTGTTCCAGGTGGGGCGAGCAGTGATGGTATTGTGGTATTGTGGACAAATGGACCCAATGTAGAGAACCAGGTCCAGGGATCAGGTTGGGGCTTTAATCGGGCTGGCAACGTGCCATTGCCTGATATTTGAAATCTTGAAACTTGGGAAAGGGAGAAAGCGGCTGGGGCGTGGGCAGGCTTCTCAATTTCCTACTATACTCCGAAGTGGCCTTGAGACTCTTCCTCACCACTCAAACACCTCACCTTCCTCAACTGCTTGTAGTGGTGTAAACTAACAGTGAGAATCCAGGTGCTACGAGGCATCATGGAATGTGGGCGTGGCCACCATTCTTGTATCCCATTGGTCAGGAAGAACCATGAAAGAATGTGGGTGTGGCCAGACTCCTGTGATGCAAGCAGCATGGGCAGAGTCAAGAAGTTAACATCTCCCCAGCCCTTTTCTCAGGGAAGAATGTCAATTCAGTTGGAGACAAGAGGGTGACCAGCATTAACTGGATGGCTGCACAGATTATTGCGTATGTCTGTTTGTTGCCAATCCTGGACCTTGAACTCAGGATTGGGCACAGTCTGTGAGCTACTTTTGTTCAAAGCTGGCCCTCCAAATGAGCCACAGCGCTTCTGGCTTTGTTGTCACTGAAGTTGGAAAGGGGTCTCAAGGACTTTCCTGCCTAGGATGACTTCAACCATGATCCTCCAATCACAGCCTTGTAAGTATCAAGGAGGACTGCTGAGAGCCACTGGTGCCTGCTTAATCATTGGTCTTGCTGATGTTCTTGGACAAATAGGTGAGTTCCCTATCCTTGGGTTTAAGTGGTGGGAGCTGTAGCCCACAGTTCGAATCCTGGTCCTGCCACCACCAAATGGCAGGAGATACAAAAAACTTACTCCTATCCATATGATTACCAACAGAATGTAATGTGTGTCATGATTGAATGAGCGGTTCTTCAATGATTCCAGTATAAAATTATGCACAATTATATTATAGGACACTGATCCATGTTAGTTAATATTTTATTAAGCATTTAAACAATCACATTAATAAAATGGAGGCATAATGAAATAACTAAGAATTGGGTCTCACATACTATAAAGGTGCCATTTTTCTGCCAGGACTGGTTTTGGAACTCATGGTCTTGGTAACTCTGATGCACTATGTGGGAAGGGAAAGCTGGTTTCCTTGAAGTCAAGAAATTTAAGTCTGTTCCTTAGGCCTGAAATAGATCCCCACCACTAGAAAACATCCTATTCATGTGCAGTTTACATATATGATTTATATTTATAGACATATGTTGACTATATTTCATTCAGTTCAGTTATTTAATTTTTTGTTTTATTCATGCATTGAACATTTATTTTATTGACCATTATGTCACATAAAACATTGATTACATGGGCCTGGGAAGGTAGCTCAGTCGTAGAACACTTGCCTTGCATGCATGAGGCCCTGGGTTCGATTCCTCATAAGCAAAAAGAAAAAAGGCAGAAGTGGCGCTCTGGCTCAAGTGGTAGAGTGCTAGCCTTGAGCTGAAGAGCTGAGGGACAGGGCCCAGGCCCAGAGTTCAGGCCCCACGACCAGACCCCCCCAAAAAGCATTTATTACATTAATTACATAGGATATATGTCTGCATATGTATTCAACTTCATACCTGATACCCAGGACTTTCACAGAAAAGGAAAACATATGTCACCATCAGCTTCTTACACCACAATTCATTTTTTGGCAGTGCTGGCATCTGAACTCATGGCCTACAAGCCTACAAGGCCCAATTCATGAATGGGTGAGTGTCAGCACTCCATCCTGGGGCAAATTGAGCTGACAGGATGTTCCCATTACCTGATATCAAGCCCCAGGGGTTAACAAAATAATAACATTGATATGCAGATGACAGTACCTTAATATATATATATATATGCATATATATATATATATATTAATCGAGTGTAAGAGATATCTATACATTATTCAGTTATATAGATTAAATTCCTACCAAGTCCTGGGTTTTAATTATGCATCCATATAATTAATATTATTGTTTTCATCCTTAATGAAATCAGTGTCCTGAAATTATTGTGTTCCTGTAAGTAATAATATTCTTTTAATGCTTCATAATTATTAAAGTCTATTAGCCTCCTGAAATGATGCTGTCTAATTTTATAGAAGCAGTATCTCCTGCCATTGGTTGGAGTCAGGACGGGGACTCGAAATCAGGCACTATGTTGCCACATGGGCCTATGGCCTCCCCGATAGTCTGGCAGCCTTCAGCAAAGCAAGATGAAGTACCCTTTTCAACAATGTTATTCAGATCCATGAGGGTCATTGTGCAAATGAAGAAAACATAAAAAGGCCGCATTTTTTCTGTGCATTGCTTTCCCTGCAATGCCTGGGGGTCTAGGATCCCAGGAGCAGCTACAGGTCTAGTGGCTGCACCCTAGCCTAGGGTGATCGATGCTGAGGCAGAGTTGCTGCAACCTGAGTTCAAACCCCATATTTAGAAAAGTAAAATTAAAAAAAAAGTTCCATCGCTTGCAATTCATGCCGTTTACTCTTCTAGGCTTTGGATTTGAACTCAGGATGTGGGTAAATCTGCACCAATGTGGATGAAGGGGACGATCACCGTACTTGAAGAAAAGAAAATCAGACCTGTTCACTAGTCCTGAATTCAAGCCCAACCTTGGAAAACATACTAATTATATACATTGTAAAGATAGGTTTTATACTTACCTATAGACGTTCAGTCCATACATGTTTGGTGTGGTTGTTCCTTATATTTTTTGTTTTATTCATTTATTTACCATTGATTGTACTATGATGAAACCCATTCTGTTTATTTCATTGATGACATCCTATCACAGAGCATCTAGATTTGTAGAAATGTTCTCCACCATGCCAGGATTCTCAGGATCACCCAGGATATTCAGAGAAAAGGAAAACAAGTTTCACACTTGGCTTCTTACTCCACGATCCACTTGTTGGTAGAGCTGGGATCTGAACTCAGGGCCTAGTAGGACCAATTGACCAATAAGTCAAGATTAACACACCAACCTGTGAGCAAATAAGGAGCTAAGCCAGTCCTAGGATCTGACATTGATCCCCAAGGTGGTTCACTGTAGTCATAAATTCATAATTTAAACATACAATCTATATTGACATACATGAGTCAATAGCATATTGTGTTTAGTGAACTTCTTCTCCTTATTTTGTATCTACGTCATGGAGGTATTGTGTATTTTACTAAGTATGGTGACAGGTATAACTGTGCTGACATGGATGACAAAAGGTTCCCATGGTTATAGGGTTGTCTATGAATTCCCCTTCCTAGTTGATACTCAGGACTTTCACAGGAGAAGAAAACGTGTGCAACAACTGGCTTCTGACATCAGGATGAATCTTTTGTCAGTGCTAGGATTTGAACTCAGGTGTGGGTAGCTCTGTTGCACTGTGGGGGAAGGGGAAGCTCACCTTGAAGACTAGAATGTCAGACCTGGTCCAGGGCCTGATTTGAAGCCCAGCACTGGACAAAATAGCAAGCCCACCTTTTTTAAACATAGGACCTCTCTTTACCTAATGGTGCGGTAAACACCTTGCATTCAGTGTAGTTATTCTTTTTATTTTGTGTCTTATTCATTGATGTATTGTGCATTTTATTGAGTATGGTGACAGATATAACTGTGCTGACATGGATGACAACCTATTCCCATGGCTGTACAGTTGCCTATATAGCATTCTCCAACCTCAATGACACCCAGGACATGCACAGAACACAAAAACCTGTGCAACCCTAGGCTTTTCACATAAGAATGAATCTTTTGGCAGTGCTGGAATTTGAACTCAAGGCCTAGCAGGCCCAATTAGTGAATGGGTCATGGTAAGCACACCAGCCTGTGAGCCTCTAAGGAGCTAGGCCATTCCCGGGACCTGGTATTGATCCCTGGTGGGGGCCAATATAGTCATAAATTCATAATTAAGCAGAGGATCTATATTTCCAAACATGGGTGGGCAGCATCTTGTGTTTGGTGTAGTCATTCTCTTTGTGTCTTATTCATTGATGTATTGTGTATGTTCTTAAGTATAAGTTGACAGATATAACTGTGGTGAACTGGAAGACAAACTATTCCCATGAGTATAGAGTTGCCTATACATTCTCCATCTAGCAGAGACCCAAAATTTGTGTAGCACAGGAAAACAGGTGCAACAACTGTCTTCTCACATCAGGGTTAATTTTTGGCAGTGCTGGGACTCCAACTTGGGGTTTAAGAAGCCCAACTGCACAGTGGGTACACATGATCACACCATACTGTGAGCCAGGAAGGAGCTGGGTTGTTCCCAGGAACTGAGATCGAGCCCTAGGGAGGCCAAAATAGTCCTCAATGCATCATTGAAACATGGGATGTATATTCACATCCGTGTGTGGACTGCATCATGCATTGAGTGTACTTATTGTCTTTATTTTGTATGCTATTCATGAATGTATTGTGTATTTTCTTGAGTATATTATGACAGGTATAACTGGGCTGACATGGATAACAACTTATTCCCATGACCACAGGATGTCCCATGCATTCGCCATCCTAGCTGGGACCCAGTACTTGCACACGAAATGAAACAGGTGCAACGATTGGCTTCTGGCATCAAGATGAATCTTTTGACAGGGCTGGGATCTGAACTCAGGCCTAGCAGGCACCATTGGTGAATGGTTCCACATGAGCACACCAGCCTGTTAGCAACGAAGGAGCTAGGCCTTCCCAGTACCTGAGTTTGAGCCCCCTTGGGGAGAGAGTGGCGAGCACAATAGTCACTCATTCATAAGCTGAAGGTAGTATGCAAATAAGTATATATTTGTATAGAATAGGATTGATGGTGACATGTGATGGAATCCAATCTGTGTGACTACTGATTCTTGGATCTTTCCTGATGCCTCCATTTCATGACTGTGATTATTATTGTCACACTTCATCAACTCTCCTTTACAAATAATCTATACCCCATGAGTCTTGCCTATCATTTCCTACTTGCATCATGCACGAAGTACTCATTCAAGGATGAGATTGATTGCATTCCATGACTCTTCCTAGTTCCAGAAATGAGTATCTCAGGATCTCCCGCCATTCCCTCTTCGTAGAGAGGCTGAATTCAAGCCTCATGCCTGGAAAAGATATTCCTTATATACATTTTAACGATGGGATTTATACTTCCATACAGATGTTCAGTCCATATTGTGTTTGGTGTGGTTATTCATTTGATTTCTTGTTTTATTCATTTATTTACCATTTATTTTATTGACTCTGATTACACCTATACCATTTATTACATTGCTTACATCCTATCACATAGAATCTAGATTTTAGATGTGTTCTCCATCATGTCTGGCAATGTGAGGATCTGAACTCGGTGTCTAGCAGGCCAAATTCATGAATGGGTGAGTTTCAGCATGGCAGCCTCTAGACAGTGAAGCTGTCATGTGTTTGCCCAGCACTGAGATCAACCCCCAGGTTTGGCCAAAACAGCAATACATGGATAGGCAGACGGTGGTATACAAATAAATATATATTGGTAATGGCCAAAACAGCAATACATGGATAGGCAGACGGTGGTATACAAATAAATATATATTGGTAAAGAGTGCCAGAGCCGTCAATCTATGATTGAATGACAACTACTACGTTCCTACCAATTCTTAGGTATTTATTATCCCACCATTGAAGGAATATTATTCTTTTCATGCTTAATAACATTAAGACCAATCAGCATTCCAGGATTATTGCATCCAATTTTAGACAAGACGGATGCATGAACTACTCTTTTAATCAGTATTCCTATCTATAGGAATGAGTCTCTTGTCATCTCCTGCCATTGGTATTAGGACTGGGATTTGAACCTAGGGCATATGGTGACAGGTTGGCCTATAGCTTCACTGATAGCCCACCAGCCATCAGCAAGAGCAGGTCAGGTCCACCTTGCAGCCATGTCATTCAGACCCAGGATAGTTACCGTCCAAAGAAAAAATCATAAAACCCCAGCCCTCTACAGCTTGCCACTTTTTGTGCTTTCCAGGGTTTTTTTTCTACCTGCAAGAACTCTGGGCCTAGGACCTCAGGGTCGGGTATGGGAGATCCAAGCTGAGGCAGAGTTTAAACGAACTGACTTCAAGCCCCATGGTTGTAAAAAAAAAAAAAAGAATAAATAAAAAAGATTATTTAAGTAAATTAAAAAAAATAAAGCTCCCTGGTTTGGAATTTCTGCCAGTTTTCTTTCCTAGACTGGGATTTGAACTCAAGGTCTTGGTAAACTTGAAGCAATGTGAGGGAAGAGTTGCCACAGCTTGAGTTCAATCCCAGTGCCAACCAAAAATGAAAAACTAAGTCACTGACCTCGGCAGGGTGATGTATTTGTGGAGATGGGAGGCAAGGGATGGTAAGGGGAAAACAAAGGAGGAGTCAATAATGCTCAATTGGAAACGTACTCATTACCTTGCTCCTGTAACTGTAACCCCTCTGTAAAACATTTTTACAATAAAAAAGTACAAAAAAGAGAAACAATATAGTTCTCAGATAAGCATTTTAGAGGTGAGGAAAGTATGTCTGAATAGCTGTACAAAATTCTACACTACTTTTTTTTAATGTTCAGTATGGAACTGAGTAAACATGAGTGCTTCCGTTAAAAAAAAGTAAGTCACTGTCGAAACTGGGGCCAGTATTTCTGCTATTGCTAGGATTTGAGCTCACCATCCATGTAACTCTTACACCATGGGTGAAAGAGAAGCTCACTGTCTTTGAGGAAAAGAAATTCAGGGCCTGAATGAAGGTCCTGCAATTGAAAAACTATTTCTATACATGTGTAATAGATGATATACACTTATGTATGCTAATTTCATATTATGATTTTATTATTGATTTTGTATTTACTTTTTTAAAATTTTTCTTATTTTTATTTTGCTTTATTTTTATTTTTAATTGATTTATTATTGTATTTAGCATATAATACACATAATATTTATTACATTTTGCACACCTATAATAACATTCTATGCAGCAATTTAGGACATTGACTCATTTTTCATTAATATTTTATTAAGTGTTGAAACATAATACATAATTAAATGGATGCATTTGTCACAGTCTTCACATGTTTAGAGTCTCTTCCAAGTATGAGCTTTGTCCAATCTTTGGACTTCTTCCTATTGGGATTTCTTTAGATGATTTATAGTCAGAAACCTTTTCCTGAGGATAGGCAAGTGAGGGATAAAATTGAAAGGATGGAGCTAGAAATGTGGCTTAGTGGTAAAGAGCTCGCTTAGCATGCATGAATGCCAGGGTTTGAATCCTCAATGCCACATACTCAGAAAAAGGTAGAAACTGTGCAGTGGCTCAAGTAGCTAGCCTTGAGAAAAAGGAGCTCAGAGACAGTACCCAGGCCCTAAGATCAAGCCCCAGGACTGTCAAATACAATAGACCAGATGCCAGTGTCTCACACATGGAACTCTAGCTTCTCAGGAGGCTGAGAGCTGAGGAACACAGTTCAAAGACAGCCTCGCCAAGGAAAGCCTGTTAGACTCTTATCTCCAGTGAACCACCCAAAGACCCCATGTGGTGCTATTACTCAAGTGGTAGAGTGTTTGTCTTGACCTGAGGGGCTAAGGGACAGTGCCCAGGCTTGAGTTCAAGACACACTCTTGGGAAAAAAGTGAGAAAAAAGTGAGGGTTAATCCAGGTACTTTTCCTATTTGCTAATTATGAGATCATTCTTTGGAAAATGAACACTGATGTATCCCTGAATTGGAGTCAGAGCTTCAGGTTCAAGTGTAACACATCCATATGCCCAGCCTCTCAGACTCTAGCATTGTAATCTTGTGTCCTACAGGGATCTGAAAGGTCCAATGTTGAAAGGCTTAATATGCTCCCCAAGCCCATTGTGATAGCTGTTGACTTATACTGTCAAGGTCATTACAGCTCTGAGCCTAGCAGAGCACCAGTAGTTCAGGCCTGTCACCCTAGCTCAGGAGACTGAGGTTTGAGGATCACAAGGTGAAGCCAGCCAGGGCAGGAAAATCTATGAGACTCTGACTTCCACTTCTGAAAGGTCAGATGTTCAAGAGCTTCCTGTGTTTCCCTTGGTGATGAGAAGTACTTGAACTCTAAATGTTCTTAGAATTCTTGAGCTATAGAAGCAGGAAAGAAACATTGACCCCTCTTGGGTTTATATGAAGTTCTCAGGCTCCAAACCCTAGCTCCATTAGCAGAAAGAACTCCAGTGTAACACTGTAATTGAAGGACAGAAAACAGTTTCAAAAGCCAGGCTAGGTGCAGAGACCAGGCCTACAGGATTCGGAGGCAGAATGTACAAATTCAACAGATAAGTGAGCAGCAAAACCACTTCATATATTCCAGGCAATGCAAGCAATTGGAGAAAACCTAAAACACTTGTTAGAGTTACACCAGGGT
Organism: Dipodomys spectabilis; assembly: GCF_019054845.1. NCBI lineage: Eukaryota > Metazoa > Chordata > Mammalia > Rodentia > Heteromyidae > Dipodomys > Dipodomys spectabilis. Next base: position 1,835,351 of record NW_024870932.1, on the reverse strand, counting down.
CAGGCTTTTCTCAGCCTCTTCAAACAATGACCAATTAACATTCTTCCCACAAGTGAAGGGAGAATCAGGCTATCTTAGGTTACCAATAGAGCCAGTTTAGTCGGGGAGAGGGGAGGAACAGAGTAGAAAAACCCTGCTCTCTGGTCTTAGGGAGTGGGTTTTTGATTCTCCATCTGTCAGATTTGAAGGCCCTTCTTCTACCTCTGCCAGTCCTTTCTCCTTCCTTCATTCTCCACATAATTAATTGAAATCCCCAGACCAACTAGAGTCAGGGTTGCTTCTCTTCTTTCTCCAATCATCTGAGTTAGAAACTGGCTCTGCCCAATTGCCTCTGGTGCCCTTGGCTGCCTGAGAAGTGGGAAAGAGACAGTCTTATAGCTCTCTGGTTGTGTGAAGGCAATGCTGGTGTCTTGGCACACTGAGAAGGCCTAATGACTGGAAATTGTTCCCTTCTTTCCTCCTGAAATCCAAGACCAGATTCATCTATCATCTTCCTATCTATCTCTCTCTCTTTCTTTCTTTCTTTCTTTCTTTCTTTCTTTCTTTCTTTCTTTCTTTCTTTCTTTCTTTCTTTCTTTCTTTCTTTCTTTCTTTCTTTCTTTCTTTCTCTCTCTCTCTCTCTCTCTCTCTCTTTCTTTCTTTCTTTCTTTCTTTCTATCTATCCTATGTCTGTCTATCTATCTACCTACCTACCATTCTACCTAGATATCTCTTGGGTTGAACTCAAGGCCTGGGCACTGTCTGGAGCACTCTACTACTTGAGCCACAGGCCCAATTCTGGCTTATTCTGTGTATGTGCTACCGAGGAATCATACCCAGGGCTTCTTGCATGCTAGACAAGCACTCTCTCAGTAATCCACATTCCCAGCTCCCTCATTTTTTCCTTAATGGTAGTTTTTTAGGAAAGTATGTTGCCATTTTACCTCCCCAAGTTTAAGTTTCTGAATACTGGATACTTCTATGAAACCTGGTCTTCTTTTCCCCTGCCTAGTTTGTTATGGATCCTGCATTGGCCTCATAACAAAATGTAAATAAAGGCTCCTGAGAGCATCAGTGTGTCATATAAGGACACAGGCCTGGAACCCTGGAAGAGAAAAGCCATGGGCCTGAAATGAAGAGAATGATGTAGTATATGAAAGGAACATATCTGAAATATAAATCAGTAAATAAAAGGAGAAGCACTGCATAAGGTCTGTTTGCATTCAGGGAGGTAATATACAGACATAAGTAGGTAGGGCACTGATACATAAAGTTGGCCTTCTCTTTTTGAAATTTTTTTGTGGACATCCCAGTGCTTAACCTCAGGGCCCAATGCATTCCTCAGCTGTTTTTCCCAAAGCTGAGGCTTTACCACCGCCACAGCTCCACTTTCAGCCATCTGGTCATTAATTCGACATAAGCGCCTCCCAGGCTTTCCTGCCTGGTCTGGCCTGTGTCTCCTTCTCGACTTTCTCTCTCAAAGCTGGAACTCTGCCCTCTGGACCACTGTTCCACTTGTGGTGTTCTGGTGGTTTATTGGAGATAAGAGTTTCACAGAATTCTTGCTCAGGCTGAATTTGAACGGCTGTCTCCCAAACAGGATTTAGGCGGCTTTCTTCAGGGATACACCAAGGAGTCCCTCCACACAAACCCTTAGTCTAAATCTTGAGAGGCACTAGAGAAAAAGAGGTATATGAAGATGCTTCTAGTGGGTTCTAGATTCTTAAGGTTGTAGACACATAACACTCATAATTACTAGATCATTTTATAGACAAAAGGAGTAATGCAGACAGTATGAGGATCGCTCTGGCTTTTGGTCTTATCATCTTGAGACAGCAAATTCACTGCAGCTCAATGCTAAGTGACAGAATTGTCATGGCCTGTGGACATTTGCTCCCAAATCCTGTGACATTCATTTCTCACTTTTGGCTTCAAACATGTGACCCAGAGGAGAAGATGAGGAGAGAAAATCCTTCTCAGGTAAAGCCGTTCTAAAGAACATTGGGTAGTTAATTTATAAATTCAAACCATTTCAATGACCCTGCTAAGAAATCAGATTGTCCAGATTAAAAATGAAGAAGAAAAGAAAGAAGGTGCCAGTGGCTTCTCACTGTAATCCCAGCTCTTCAGAGGGTGAGATGTAGATAATCTGAATTTGATTCCAGCCAGATTAGGAAAGTCCATGACACTTATTCCTAAGACATCACAGAAAAACCCAGAAGGGGGGTTGTGACTCGAGCTTAATGCACTACCCTTGAACAAAATGAGCTCAGGGACAAGTTCTAGGCTCACAGTTCCACCCCAAGACCTGCCCCCTCAAAAAGAGCCTGTACTTCCATGTCTTTGGGTATGTATGGATGTATTCCTATAGGTGAAGCTCCAGAGTAGCTATGATGAACGGCACCAAACTAGGTAAGGTGTATTCAATAAAATGATTTCACAACAGAGACTGTTTTCATGATAGTGCATGTTCTGGGGCTCCCCTCACTGTTCCCAGTGTAACCTGAGGATTTCTCTGCATCCCAGGCCTGCTGGAAGAAGTCTCTCTCATTGTCTGGACAGGCAGAGAAAAGACCTCAGTCCTGTACAACTGTGTAGCAAGCAACTCCGTCCGGGTCAGATAGTGAGGATGAGTGTGGGTGGACTCTGAAGTTCAGGAGAAAAAGGTCTCTTTGTACCCCAAACTATCTATTTCCCCAGTGCTCTGGTTTGACAGGAAGCCTTCATATGTGCCACCTTCTGTGACAGGCCATGTCCTGTGCACTTATCCTGGTTTTGTGAGACTATATTCCAGTGTTCAGATACAGTGCTGAATATAATTCAAGAGTCCTTCCGGCGGACAAGTAGGGCATTGAACCTAATGAAATGTTTCATTGCCTGTGATGATGGGCCTATGATGCCTCTTCTAGGTTTCGGGAAGTTTGAGAAATCCAAGCACATATCTGGTATCACAAAGCTTCCTGTCATCTAGGGCTGGTGAACCTCATCAGGTTTTGAAACATTTGACCTCTTCTAGTTGGGCCCTGAGTGGCTAGGTTTTGGGGTTGAACACAGGGCCTGGGTGCGGACCATGAGATCAGTGCTGAAGCCCAGTGCTTTACCATTTTGTAAAACAGCATCACTTCTTATCTGTGTATGTGTGAGTGTGTGTGTGTGCGCACACACGTGGGAGAGGGCACATAGGCACATACACGATTCTTGGACGTTGAACTCAGGACCTGAGCACTGTACCTAGTTTCTCTTGTATAAGTATAGCCCTCTCCTACTTGAGGCACAGAGCCACTTCAGGCTTTTTTTTATGGTTGTGGTCCTGAGAAATTGAACCCAGGGTTTCATATTTGCAAAGCACTATACCCCTAAGGCACATTCCCAGCCCTCTACTTCAGGTTTGTTTGTTTGTTTCTGTCTTTTTTTATTGTTGTAGAAGATGATGTCTGGGCCTGGGTGCTGTCCTTGACCTCTTCAGCTCAAGTCTTGTGCTATACCACTTGAGCCAAACACCACTTCAGCTTTTCTGGTGGTCCATTGGAGCTAAGTGTCTCAAGGACTTTTCTGCCCATGCTGGCTTTGAAAGATGATCCTTAGATCTCATCCTCCTGAATAGCTTGGATGACAGACATGAGTGACAAGCACCTAGCTTCCACTTCAGGTTTCTTAGTGGTGAATTGGGGATAATTGGCTCATCAGACCTTTTGTGTCTGGGATAGTTTGGAACCCAGGTCCTCAGATCTCAGCTTCCTGAGAAAGCAGGATGAGAGACCTCAGCTATAGACCCCTAGGGCTGTTGCCTCTCCATGCAATTAATATTGTTTTCATCCTTAATGAATTATTACTTAAATCAACCACTGTTCCAAAACTATTGCGTCCATGTAATTAATACTATTAATTGAATATGTAAAAAGTATTCATCAAAATCCATTGGCCTCCTAAAATCACTCTATTTATATAGTAGTATTCAGAAACAACTTATTCAACCTTGCCATTCATAATCATCCGTCGGTATTCCTATGAATAGGAAGGAGACTCTTAGGATCTCCTGCCTTTGGTAGGGGTCACGACCGGGATCCAAACACAGGGCCTATGTTGCCATGTTGGCCTATTGCTTCCTTGGAAGCCTGCCAGCCTTCAGCAATGCCAGATTACCAACATTTTTCAACAGTGTGATTCAGACCGGATGGTCACCTTGCAAAGAAAAAAAAAAATGTAAAACCGGCAGCCATCTGTAAGTTGCCAGTTTGTTTTTTTTTGGTGTGTGTCGCATTAATTTTTTTTTTCTTGTCAGAATTTGGGGCCCAGGAACCAAGGATCGGCTGTGGGTCCAGTGGCTACACCCCAGCCTAGAGTGATCAAAGCTGTGGCAGAATTGCCACAACATGAGTTCAAGCCCTGTGCTTGACAAAATAAAAATATATACATACATACATACACAAACACATACATACATGCATGCATACATACATACATACACTAAAATATTTTAAAAATTATGAGGCTCCTTGGCTTGGAATTCACACCATTTTTTCTGCCAGGCCTGGGAATTGAACTCAGGGTCTGGGTAAATCTGCAGCACTGTGGGGGATGGGGAAGATCACCCTTCTGGAAGACATGAAATTCAGGCCTGTTCCTAGAGCCTGAATTCAAGTCCTAGCACTCAAAAAATTAATATTCGTATATATTTTAAATACATGATTTATATTTACCTATACATGTTTATGGCATATTGCGGTTAGTGTGTTCATTTTATTTTGTGTTTTATTTCTTATGTACTTTAGTGAGTATGACTACACTTATAATATTTTTTGCATCCTATTACATAAGACATAGATGTGCCTATGTATTCTACATCATTCCCGAGTCCCAGAAATTTCATCCATAAGGAAAACAAGTGGGACAATTGGCTCTCCACCAGGAATAAGTTTTTGGCAGTTTTGTGACTTACACTCAGGGCCTAGCAGGCCCACTTCATGAATGGGTAAATGTTAGCACACCAGTCTGATGCAAGAGAAGTTGGCAGGCAAATTTGAGCACCTGAGATCAAGCCGTAGGAATGGCCAATAAAAAAACAGATAGATGTTTAGATTGCAGTGTGTGTGTGTGTGTGTGTGTGTGTGTGTGAGTGTGTATTCACAAATGTGTATGCATCTATAAATATATACAGAGAGAGACAGATAGACATTTATGTAGACTCTAGTGTATAACCCTATATAAAGGGTGATGTCTATATCTTATTTCTATATATTATATTACTACCAATTATTTAGTATAAAATTATGTCTCCATTAATCAATTATAGAAGACTTATAAAGTATTAATCAATGACCTATATTTATTGAATACAATCTTAAACTGGAATGACTAGCTAATTAGTAATTCAGTTAGTACATTTCAAACATTTTATTAGTGTTCCTATAGATAGGATTAAGTTTCCTAGAATCTTCAGCCATGTGTAGGTGGCAATCCCAGGATTGAACTCCCAGGATTGAACTCAGGGCCTAGGTGTCTAGGTTGGGCTCATGCTTCACTGAGAGCCCTCAGCCTTCATCCATGCAAGCTCACGTACAATTTTCAAGCAGAGTCATTGAGACCCAGGAGGGTCACAGTGCTAAGGAAACAAAGATAAAACTGTTGTGTAAAACTTCCTGATTTTTCCTCCTCCATTTTTGTAGGTTTGTTGTATTTTTGCCAGTGCTGGGAGTTGAACTCGGGTCTTAGGATCCCTGGATTATCTGTGGGTGTAAAAGCTGCACCCCAGCCTAGGGTAATCATGGTTTAAGACACAATAAAATGCTTCCTTGAACAAAAGGAGCTCAGTGAAAATGTCTAGGCTCACAGTTCAAGTCTCAGGACATGCCACAAAAAAAGAGCCAGTAACTCCATGTTTCTGTGTATATATGCATGTATTTGTATCAGTGAACATCCGAGTCTCTATGAAGAAATGTACCCAGCTAGGAAATTTGCTTTGAATAGAATGATTTCATAGCACAGCGAGTGCTCTCAAGAAAGTGCATGTTCTGGGGCTCCCCTTACTGTTCCCAGTTTAGCCTGAGGGGTTCTCCATACCCCAGCTGCTGGAGGAAGTCTGCCTCATTGTTGGAACAGGCAGACAAAAAGCCTCACTCCTGTATTGCTGTGTAACAAACAATTCATCCCGGCCACTTATTGAGGATGTGTGCAGGCAGGCTCTGAAGGTCAGGAGAAAAAGGCCTCTTTGTACCCCAAGCTATCTCTCTCCCCAGTGCTCTGTTTTTTTTTTGTTTGTTTGTTTTTGTTTTTTGGTCGTTCATGGGGCTTGAACTCTGGGCTTGGGCACTGTCCCTGCACTCTTCAGCTCAAGGCGAGCCCTCTACCACTTGAGCTACAGAGCCACTTCCGGTTTTCTAGTGGTTTATTGGAGATAGGAGTCTGACAGTCTTTCCTGCCCAAACTGGCTTTGAACCGTGATCCTCAGATCTCAGCCTCTTGAATAGCTAGGATTAGAAGCGTGAGCCACCAGCGCCCAGCCCAGTGCTCTGTTTTGACAGGAAGCCTTCATTTGTGCAACCTCCCATGGCAGGCTAAGTTCCTGCACTCATCCTGTCATTGTAAGATTGTGTTTCAGTGTTGAACCAAACTGCTAACATTAATTCAAGAGTCCTTCTGGCAGATAATTAGGGAGCTGAACCTAATGAAATGATTCATTATTGGCAATGGTGCCTCCTTGTGTGTGTGTGTTTCTGTGTGTGTGTGTGTTTGTGTGTGTGTGTGTGTGCATACACCATTACTGGTGCTTGAACTCAGGACCTAACCACTGTACCTGAGTTTCTCCTGTACAAGGACAGCACTTTACCATTTGAGTAACACAGCCACTTCAGCCTTTTTTTCTAGGGATGTGGATCAAACCCAGGGTTTCACACATGTAAAGCAGTCTACCCCTAAGAAACAATCCCAGCTCTCCACTTCAGGTTTCTTTCTTTTCTTGTAAGTTGGAGGAGTTCAATCTGGGCCTGGGTGTTGTCTGTGAGCTCTTCCGCTCAAGTCTAGTGCACTGCAACTTGAGTTACAACACCCATTTAGGCTTTCTGATGGTTTATTGGATATAACCATCTCAAGGAATTTCCTGCCCATGCTGGCTTTTGTCCATGATCAGGGATAATTTTTTTAACTCCATAATTTAGTGACTTTAAATTCAAGAGCGGAAATTAACAAACTTTTTGAAAATTTCATGAGAATATTTTAAAATCACTTTCAAAAGTATTTTTAAAAGGTACTTTAAAAGTCCTTGGATAGAGATGTGCTCATTTCCACATACAAACATCTCTCTGGCATCATTACATCAAGACTAAAGGAACATCAGAGCCACTCAAACACCAAGGGGAAAAGGTACCAAGATCCTCAGCTTCCTGAGCAGGCAGGATGATAGATCTCAGCTATCACCCTGCTGCAAGGGGGTACTTGGCTCCACATAGTAGGACGTTAGCCATGAACCCAAGAAAAAAGTCAACACCTAGGCTCTGAGTTCAAGGTTCATGATATAGAAAACTAAACCAAAACAATTGTCTACAGGAGACAAGTCACTAGAGCTCAGTATATACATAAATTTGGCCCTGCCTTGGGGACATATCTGAGCCTCAACTTTCTCATCTGCACAATCATCTTACTTGTGTAGATCTTATAAGGACGAGATGAAAGAAAAAACTAGTGAAGGACTCAGCACATAGTACCCTGTGAATGACTCAGCACACAATACCCATGAACAACCCAGTACCCTGTGAAGGACTCAACACCCAACACCCCAGAAAGGACTCATCATATAGCTGTATCCCACAAACTGTCATTAGAATTAGGGTGCTTATCACCATTCTTTCAGATACAGGTCACAAACTGCACAAGTTCACATCTAACAGTTTAGAGGGGTGTTTTTTTTTTTTGTGGGGTGGGCCATCAGCCTAGGAGATTTCACTCATAGGTTGGAGGTAATGTCCTAAGAACTTTTCCTCAAGGCTAGAGCTCTACCACTTTGAGGCACAGCTCAGAGTCTAGCAGATTTCCTGGTAGGGCTGAGTTTTCAACCCACCAGCGTCTGATCTCACCCTCTGAGCAGGTAGGGGTGAGCCAGCAGTGTCTGGTTCCATGATGCTGGGTTGCAGCTGTTGACCTCTGGCTAAGTCAATTTAGATGTCAGCCATCAGCTTCAGACTACCAGCTTGATCTGTGAGGAGGTATTGAAATCCTGGCCTTCTATTCTTGCAATTAGAACATTCTAACTTGTTTCTGGTGCCAGTCCTGGGTCTTGAGTAAGGGCCTAGACACAGTCCCTAAAGTTTCATGCTCAAAGCCAGTGCCCAACTGGTTGAGTAACAGCACTACTTCTGGCTTTTTCTGTGCACGTGATAGTGTGGAATCGAACCCAGGGCTTCATACTTACTAGGCGAGCACTCTACTACTGAGCCCCAGGAATGACAAGTGTAGAAATATATATGTAGATTGTTACATACACACACACACACACACACATATATATATATATATATGAAAGACCCCAGTTAATGCTAGCCCACTAGATACCCCAGAAAAAGTGCTGTGCTGTCCCTGCCCTGCGAAACTATGTAAAAAAAAAAACAAAAAAAAACAAAAGAGGGTGAGACAAAATGTTGTGGCCAGGCCGTTAACAGAAATGTCAGCAAGCTCCACTGAGTCAACCCCCTGTGGGGCAAGTACAGACATGTCAGCAAGCTCCACTGAGTCAACCCCCTGTGGGGCAAGTACAGACATGTCAGCTAAGCTCCACTGACCTTGCCTAACCCGCTCGCCTGACTCCAATCTACCAATCCCCATCCTAAGCCTGATTCAAAATTAGCCAATCAACACCCTGTAACCACCTGTAACCATGCATCTCGCTTCTGTTACCCTGCTTCCAGCTGTCCATAAAAAGGGATGCTTTCATGTGCCCCGGCGCGCAAGTCTCCCGATAGACTTTGTCGCCCCGGGTACCCGTGTAAAAGCAGGTTCCCAGCCACCGACCCAAACCTTGTGGATCTTGAGGTCGTGTGTATCTGGGAGCCTGGGCATGCCTGAATAAACCTCTTGCTGATTGCATCCGCACAAGTGGTCTCGCTGTTCCTTGGGAGAGGGTCTCTTCAGATTGAAAGGCGCCCAGATCACCGGGGGTCTTTCATCTGGGGGCTCGTCCGGGATAGAGACCCCTACCCAGGGACCACCGACCCATTTCCGGGAGGTAAGCTGGCCAGCGTCTGTGTGTTGTCTGTAGTTAAGTTGTGTTGTCAATTACTGTGCGCTTGCGATTCTGTGAGCCGGCCGTGCTCGTTTGACTTTGGCGGACCCGAGGAGGAGCTGACGGGCTCGTACTCCCGACCGCAGCCACCAGGAGACGTCCTGGAGGTGTTTGGGGTCTAAAAAAGTGGCCCATTTGTTTTCTGGAACCCGGTCCTTTTTGGATGCGTGGTTCATTTGGGAGACGAGAGATCCGGACTCTCAACACAGTCTCCATTTGATTTCTACTTTCGGTTTGCTGCCGAAACCGCGCAGCGAAAAATAAGTGTAGTCTGTGTTTGTTTTATTTTGTTTGTGTCTGCTTTGAGATTCACTATGGGACAAACTGTCACAACCCCCCTTAGCCCTACTTTACAGCACTGGAAGGATGTTCAAGTCACAGCCAGCAATCTTTTGGTAGAAATCCGGAAGAGAAAATGGACGACCTTCTGTTCATCAGAATGGCCCACCTTCAATGTTGATTGGCCACGAGAAGGAACCTTTAACTTGACTATTGTTTTACAGGTTAAGGCCAAAATAATGGACCCGGGACCACATGGACACCCGGACCAGGTCCCTTATATTGTTACCTGGGAGGCTCTTGTTTTAGACCCTCCCCCTTGGATTAAGCCCTTTTTATTCGCCCTAAACCTCAAAGCCCCTACCCCCTTAACCATCCCATCTGCCCCCCAGCTTTCTCTCCCACTCCTTCCTTCCCCAACTCCCCATCCCCCTCCACATACTTCACTTTACCCAGCCTTTGTTCCTTTAGAAAATAAAAAGCAGGCTCCAGAAAAGGACAGGCCTACTGCCCCGAAGGTTTTACCACCGGGGGAAGACGTCCTGCTGGACTTACTGACCGAGGATCCGCCACCCTATCAAGGGGCCGCTCCCCAACCTCCGGGAGCGGAAGCTGCCACTCCTCAACCACCCGCCGACCCCGCACCATCCCCAATAGCTAGCCGGCTCCGAGAACGCCGAGAGCAGGCCACAGACTCTGCCACCACCTCTCGAGCCTTCCCCTTGCGCGCGGGGTTGGGTGGGCAGCTACAGTACTGGCCTTTCTCAGCCTCCGACTTGTATAACTGGAAAAATAATAATCCTCCCTTTAGCCAAGATCCCTCCAAATTAACTTCTTTAATTGAATCTATCTTGGTAACTCATCAACCCACTTGGGATGATTGCCAACAGCTATTACAGGTACTGCTGACTACTGAGGAAAAACAACGCGTTTTTCTTGAAGCAAGGAAAAACGTCCCCGGAGAAAATGGGCGTCCCACTCAACTACCCAATGAGATAAACGCTGCTTTTCCCTTGGAACAGCCAAACTGGGACTTCAATACACCTGAAGGTAGGAACCACCTGCGCCTTTATCGCCAGTTGCTATTAGCGGGTCTCCATGGGGCCGCTCGGCGTCCCACCAATTTGGCTCAGGTTAAGCAGATAGTTCAGAAAGGAGAAGAATCGCCCTCGGCTTTTCTTGAACGTCTTAAGGAGGCGTACCGCATTTACACTCCTTATGACCCTGAGGATCCGGGACAGGCTACAAATGTCGCCATGTCTTTCATTTGGCAGTCAGCTCCAGATATCAGAAAGAAATTAGAAAGGCAGGAAAATCTCCAGACACTGTCCCTACACGACTTGCTCAAGGAAGCCGAACGTATTTATAATAAAAGAGAAACTCCAGAAGAGAAGGAGGAAAGGGTTAGAAAGGAAGCAGAAGAAAGGGAGAGTGCACGTGACTGTAAAAGAACTAAAGAAATGAGTAAGTTACTGGCCACCATAGTGACAGGACAGAAACAGGATAGACAGAAGGGAGACCGCCGAGGTACCCAAATAGAAAAAGATCAATGTGCATACTGTAAAGAAAAGGGGCATTGGGCGAGAGACTGCCCAAAGAATCCCAGGAGACCTCAAAGACCAAGACCTCAGACATCCCTGCTAACCTTGGACGACTAGGGGGGTCCAGGCCAGGAGCCCCCCCCTGAGCCTAGGATAACTCTGGAAGTTGGGGGGCAACCCGTCACCTTCCTGGTGGACACGGGGGCCCAACACTCGGTGCTGACCACAACCCCCGGACCCCTGAGTGACCGATCAGCCTGGGTCCAAGGAGCCACTGGAGGGAGGCGGTACCGATGGACCACCGACCATAAGGTGCAGCTGGCTACCGGTAAGGTGACGCATACTTTCTTGCATGTTCCCGACTGCCCCTATCCCCTACTGGGAAGAGACTTGCTTACTAAATTAAGGGCGCAAATTCATTTCAAGGAAACGGGGGCACGCATTACCGGACCCAAGGGACAGCCATTGCACGTACTGACTCTCGGGATAGAGGACGAGTACAGGTTGTATGAACAAGAAAAGAGCAAGGAAGACCCGTGTATACATTCCTGGGTGCAAAAATTCCCGCAAGCTTGGGCTGAGATGGGAGGCATGGGCTTGGCCGTCCACCAGTCCCCTCTAGTAATTCTGCTAAAAGCCACTGCCTTACCTATATCCATAAAGCAATACCCGTTGTCCCAGGAAGCCCGCCAGGGAATTCGCCCTCACATAAAGAGACTGCTGGACCAAGGAATACTAACCCCCTGCCAGTCTCCTTGGAATACCCCGCTACTCCCGGTCAAAAAGCCGGGAACCCAGGACTATAGACCAGTGCAGGACTTGAGAGAAGTCAATAAGCGGGTTGAGGACATCCACCCCACGGTCCCTAATCCATACAACCTACTGAGTGGACTGCCCCCTACTCACGTCTGGTATACGGTTTTGGATTTAAAGGACACATTTTTCTGCTTGCGAATCCACCCCAGTAGCCAACTTATTTTTGCTTTCGAATGGAAGGATCCAGAATTGGGAGTATCAGGACAATTGACTTGGACTAGGCTACCCCAGGGATTTAAAAACAGCCCTACACTGTTTGATGAGGTGTTACACCGAGACCTAGCCGATTTTAGAATCCAACACCCAACCTTAATATTGCTCCAATACGTAGATGATCTTCTATTGGCAGCCCAGACAGAGGAGGACTGTAAATCAGGAACTGAAGCCCTCTTGCAGGCCCTAGGCACCCTAGGATACAGGGCCTCCGCGAAGAAGGCGCAAATTTGCCAAAAGCAAGTCACATATTTAGGATATCAGATCAAGGATGGGCAGAGGTGGCTGACAGAGTCTCGCAAACGAGCAATTATGGATATTTCCCCACCCCAGAGCCCAAAACAACTGCGGGAATTTCTGGGTACAGCTGGATTTTGTCGTCTATGGATCCCCGGCTTTGCGGAAATGGCCGCCCCTCTGTACCCGCTGACAAAACCAGGGACGTTGTTTGCCTGGGGAGAGATCCAACAAAAAGCCTTCAAAAACATCAAGGAGGCCCTTTTACACTCCCCGGCTTTAGGATTGCCAGATCTAACCAAACCTTTTGAGCTATTTGTAGATGAGAAACAAGGGTACGCAAAAGGAGTCCTAACCCAGAAGCTGGGGCCCTGGAGACGTCCTGTGGCTTATCTCTCCAAAAAGCTGGATCCGGTTGCTTCCGGTTGGCCCCCATGCCTGCGGATGGTAGCGGCGATTGCAGTTCTGGTAAAAGACTCGGGTAAGCTCACCCTGGGACAGCCGCTTATCATTCTGGCCCCACATGCAGTAGAGGCCCTGGTCAGACAACCACCAGACCGCTGGCTTTCTAACGCCCTCATGACGCACTACCAAGCCATGCTCCTGGATAAAGACAGAATACAGTTCGGGCCTGTGGTAACTTTAAATCCAGCCACCTTGCTACCACAACCGGGGGAGGCGGAACCCCATGACTGCTTGCAGATTCTGGCCGAAGTACATGGAACCCGACCCGACTTGACCAACCAGCCCCTCCGAGATGCTGATTTCACCTGGTACACAGATGGGAGCAGCTTCTTGGACAACGGGGAGCGAAAGGCCGGAGCCGCCGTCACCACCGAGACTGAGGTAGTTTGGGCCAAGGAACTTCCGCCCGGAACGTCGGCTCAGCGTGCCGAACTGATCGCCCTGACCCATGCACTTAAAATGGCAAAGGACAAGAGACTCAATGTCTACACTGATAGTCGCTATGCCTTTGCTACAGCTCATGTGCATGGAGAAATCTATCGCAGGCGGGGCTTACTGACCTCAGAGGGCAAGGAAATCAAGAACAAGCCTGAAATCTTGGCCCTACTCGAGGCCTTGTTCTTGCCCCAGAAACTGAGCATTATGCACTGTCCGGGGCACCAAAAAGGACAGACCCCGGAAGCAAGGGGCAATCGAATGGCTGATGAGACGGCCCGAAAGGCAGCGCTAACAGGGACTCTAAAAACCCCAGTCCTTCCAGTAGCTGCTAAGCCTCAGACAAAAAGACTCAGTCAGCTCCCATACAGTCCAGAGGACATGGACGACCTAAAGAAAATGGGGGCCACTTTTGACCCCGGAGAAGGGATTTGGACTTATGATGGGAAAACAGTTAGGCCCAGAAAGTGGACTCATCAGATGATAGACCGCCTCCATAAACTAACCCATCTCAGCAACCGAAAAATGAAGACCCTCCTTGACCGTGAAGAGGGACTGAAGTATCTCCTGGGAAAAGAGGACAGCCTACAATCGGTGACAGATCAGTGCACAATATGCGCACGCGTCAACGCCGGGAAGACCAAGGTAGGACCAGGAGTGCGGGTGCGGGGACAGCGGCCGGGGACCCACTGGGAGATCGACTTCACAGAAATAAAACCCGGTCAGTATGGATACAAGTATCTCCTAGTGTTCGTGGACACATTTTCAGGCTGGGTAGAAGCCTTTCCTACCAAACAAGAAACCTCCAGAGTGGTAACAAAGAAACTGATGGAAGAAATTTTTCCCCGGTATGGTATGCCACAGGTGTTAGGGACTGACAATGGGCCCGCGTTCATCTCCCAGGTAAGTCAGTTGGTGGCCAAACTGCTGGGGATTGATTGGAAATTGCATTGTGCCTACAGACCCCAGAGTTCAGGACAGGTAGAAAGAATGAATAGAACAATTAAGGAGACTTTAACTAAATTGACGCTTGCAACTGGCATGAAGGACTGGGTGTTCCTCCTCCCCCTAGCCCTTTATCGAGCCCGAAACACCCCAGGCCCTCATGGCCTTACCCCTTTTGAAATTCTGTATGGAGCCCCCCCACCTGCTGTTAACTTCTTTGACCCAAACATCTCTGACTTTGCTAATAGCCCCTCTTTGCAAGCTCACTTACAGGCACTCCAGATCGTCCAGCGGGAAGTCTGGAAACCTCTGGCGGCAATATACCAAGATCACCAGAGCCACCCCGTCGTGCCTCATCGCTTCCAGATAGGAGATTCCATGTGGGTCCGCCGTCACCAGACAAAGATTTTGGAACCCCGGTGGAAAGGCCCGTACATCGTCCTCCTCACCACTCCTACGGCTGTAAAGGTAGATGGAATCGCCGCCTGGATCCACGCGTCCCACGTCAAGGCGGCCCGGGCCCCGGAGAAAACCTCAGAGACCCCAGCCTGGAAAATACAGCGCACTCAAAACCCCCTAAAGATAAGATTTACTCGAACATGATTCCCCTCTTTTGTCTTTTGCTATCTCAATTGTGCCTCACCTCTCCCAACCCACATCAGCCCATACAACAAACTTGGCAGATCATATCTGGTACTGCAGATACAATTTGGCAGATTAGCTCTGGGGACCATACCTGGGGAACTTGGTGGCCGGACCTTACTCCTGATGTTTGCCAATTAGTGGCCGGAGTAACTTCAGGAGGCTGGGATATACCTGATTCCTATTCTACTGACATTCCCTCAGGCTGCCCCGATCTTTCGCTTTCAACCCGTGATGATGTCGGCTGCTGTTCACATCACAAAAGAAAACAACTAGCCGAACAGGATTTCTATGTCTGTCCTCGGGACGGTAGGTCCCGAGCTACTGCCAACAGATGTGGATCTGTAGATACTTACTATTGTGCCTCATGGGGTTGTGAAACAATGGGAGATGCGTACTGGATACCTAGCTCCTCCGAGGATTTAATCAATGTTAAAAAAGGGCACCCCTGGGCCACTTCATGTGAGACCAATGCCACCTGTATGCCCCTAAAAATTTCCTTTACGGATAAAGGAAAAGTCTTACTCCCTTCCTTATGGATGAGCGGCAGGCAGTGGGGACTGAGATGGTATTTAGGTGGACTAGACCTAGGGGTAATATTTCAAATTAAGTTACGAAGAGATACGACCCCTGTGTTACCCATCGGGCCCAACCCGATCTTGTCAGACCACAGGGCCCCCGCCATCAAAAACCCCACTAGGACTTCCATTGCCCCCGCCATCAAAAACCCCACTAGGACTTCCATTGCCCCCGCAATTCCTTCTTATCCCCCGTTGGCCTCCACAGCCGCCCCGACCTTATTTGGGACAGAAGATAGGCTCATTAACCTGGTTAAAGGGGCTTATGCCACCCTAAACCATTCCGACCCCAACCGCACTGACAACTTTTGGCTTTGTCTAGCCCCTAGCCCTCCTTACTATGAAGGCATTGCTGTAAATATTAATTTTACTGACCACACCAGCCCTCCTACCATTTGTAATTCCTTGCCCAGCCATCAGCTGACCCTTCCAGAAGTGTCAGGCAGTGGAGTATATTTAGGTAACGTTCCTTCATCCCACAAAATCCTATGCAATTTAACTCAGACAGTCCCTACTGGGTCCTATTACTTGGTTCCCCAGGATGGACTTTATTGGGCTTGTAACACCGGCCTCACCCCATGTGTGTCAGCAGCTGTCTTTAACCGAAGCCAGGATTATTGTGTACTTGTACAAGTTTGGCCCCGTATCACCTACCATCCTGATGACTTTGTCCTACGGTATTTTGAGGGCCCTATACACAGGAACAAAAGAGAACCTGTAACCATTACCTTAGCTGTTCTCTTAGGTCTTGGAGGAATATCGGCCGGAATCGCAACAGGAACCACAGCCCTGATAAAGGCAGATCAGTACATGCTCCTCCAACAGGCTATGAATGATGACCTAAAAGCCCTAGAAAAGTCTGTCCGGACACTAACTGACTCCGTAAGCTCTTTAGCCGAGGTAGTCCTTCAAAATCGAAGGGGGTTGGATTTGCTCTTTCTTAAGGAAGGGGGCCTATGTGCAGCCTTAAAGGAAGAATGTTGTTTTTATGCTAACAAAACAGGAGTGGTAATCAAGACCCTAGATAAACTTAAAGAAAGATTAGACAAAAGACAGCGAGAATTGACATCCCAACAGAGCTGGTACGAAGGATTATGGAACAAGTCCCCATGGTTCACTACCCTATTATCCTCCCTGATGGGGCCACTGATACTACTAATGCTAATTCTTACCTTAGGCCCTTGCATTATAAACCGCTTGATACAATTTGTAAAAGATCGCCTATCAGTAGTACAGGCCCTGGTGCTAACACAACAATACCATCAACTTAAAACAGCAGAGGAAACCCCGGTTGAATGAAGGATTTCATTCAGACAAAAGAAAATGGGGGAATGAAAGACCCCAGTTAATGCTAGCCCACTAGATACCCCAGAAAAAGTGCTGTGCTGTCCCTGCCCTGCGAAACTATGTAAAAAACAAAAAAAAAACAAAAGAGGGTGAGACAAAATGTTGTGGCCAGGCCGTTAACAGAAATGTCAGCAAGCTCCACTGAGTCAACCCCCTGTGGGGCAAGTACAGACATGTCAGCAAGCTCCACTGAGTCAACCCCCTGTGGGGCAAGTACAGACATGTCAGCTAAGCTCCACTGACCTTGCCTAACCCGCTCGCCTGACTCCAATCTACCAAAACCCACCCTAAGCCTGATTCAAAATTAGCCAATCAACACCCTGTAACCACCTGTAACCATGCATCTCGCTTCTGTTACCCTGCTTCCAGCTGTCCATAAAAAGGGATGCTTTCATGTGCCCCGGCGCGCAAGTCTCCCGATAGACTTTGTCGCCCCGGGTACCCGTGTAAAAGCAGGTTCCCAGCCACCGACCCAAACCTTGTGGATCTTGAGGTCGTGTGTATCTGGGAGCCTGGGCATGCCTGAATAAACCTCTTGCTGATTGCATCCGCACAAGTGGTCTCGCTGTTCCTTGGGAGAGGGTCTCTTCAGATTGAAAGGCGCCCAGATCACCGGGGGGTCTTTCATCATATGTATGTAACAATATGTGTATATATGTATGTATGTATATATGTATGTATGTATAAAACAAGACAGAGATGTCTGTATATTATTTAATTATATATACGATATTACTACCAATTATTGATAAATTATCCCTTACTTTATTTAAGTATTATGGTTGAATACATAAGAAAGTATTAATTGTAAATTAGTCAATGTACTATAATCATTGTGTATAATTTTATAATGTAATCATACACTACTAATGTAATTGTTACTTTACAACATTCCATTCATATGGATGTATATCGGAATGTGTTTCTTAGGATCTCCCGCCGTGATAGGTGGCAGTCCTGGGATTCGCACGCCCGGCCTAGGTTGCTGGTTTTGGCTATGGCTTCCCTGATAGCCCACCAAAGTTCAACAGTGCAAGGTCATGTACACTTTACGGTCCCTGATATTTAGACCCAGGATGGTTGTAAAGGAAAAAACAATGTAAAACCACCTTCTGGAACTTCCCAGTTTTATTCTTCTCCTTTTTTTCCCCGGCACTATTTTTTTCTTTCATTTTTGTTGGTTTGGGACCAGAACTCTGGGTCTGGGTGCTGTCCTCCAACTCTTCAGCTCAAGGCTATCGCTCTATCACTTGAGCCATAACATTGCTTCCTGCTTTTTTCTGCTTATGTGGTGCTGAGGAATCAAACCCAGTGTCTTATGCATGCAAGGCAAGCAATCCATACCTGAGCCACCTTCCCAGCACTTCTCCGTTTTTTTTTTATTTTGCCAGTCCCAAGATTTGAACTCGGGTCCTGGGGTACCTCAGGATGGGCTGTGGGTCCAGAGGCTGCACCCCAGCCTAGTTTGATCGAAGCTGAGGCAGAGTTGCCACGAGCTGAGTTCA
The DNA here is from genome assembly GCF_019054845.1 of Dipodomys spectabilis. Lineage (NCBI taxonomy): Eukaryota > Metazoa > Chordata > Mammalia > Rodentia > Heteromyidae > Dipodomys > Dipodomys spectabilis. Next base: position 1,817,098 of record NW_024870932.1, on the reverse strand, counting down.
AGCCCTAATCCTGGCCAAAAGAAATTAAGGCCCTTGCTTGGAATTTTCATCATTTTTCTGGCAGGCCTGGGATTTGAATTCAGGGTTTAGGTAACTCAGTGGCACTGTGGAGCAGAGGAAGCTCATCATCATTGAAGACAAGAATTTCAGCCCAGTTTCCAGGGCCCAAATTCAAGCTCCAGCACTGATAAAAATAATATTCATATATGAGATCTATTTACATACATGGGGTTACGCCATGTGACATTTATTACCCTTATGTTTTAATTTAGTTTTTTACATATATACCATTTATTATATTTATCCCATATTATCACATGGTTATATTTTCATGTGGATTATACATCATACTAAGACCCAGGACTTTCACAGAGAAGGAAAAAGTATTTGTCAAATTGACTTCTGACTCCACATATAAAATTTTGGCCATGCTGGGATTTGAACTCACAGCCCACAATTCCGAACTTATGAAGGGGTCACTTGTAGAACAAAAGCCTTTGGCAAACTGAGCTATCAGCTAGTTCTGAGAACCTGGGGACAAGCCATAATTGTGACTGATATATATAGATATAGATGTAGATGTAGGTGTAGATATAGATGGTTAGATAAATAGATAAATAGATGTGTAGTTTGCAATATATATAAGAGAGAGACAATGTGAGGATATTAAATTATATATATTGTGATTTATTATTAAATTATGCCTCCATTTAATGAAGTATCATGGTTGAATATTTATTAAAATATTAACGTAAAAGTAGTCAGTATTCTTTAATTGGGATAATCATACCATAATGCTAGAATGGAAGACATAATCCATTACTTATTTATATATCCATATGAATGGAATGTTGTAAAGTAACAATTACATTAGTAGTGTATGATTACATTATAAAATCATACACAGTAATTATAGTACATTGACTAATTTGCAATTAATACTTTGTTATGTATTCAACCATAATACTTAAAAAAAGTAAGGGATAATTTATCAATAATTGGTAGTAATATCGTATATATAATTAAATAATATACATGAACTAACTGCAAATTTATTTGTTATTTTTATAACATTCCATTAATCATTCACATGAATAGGAAAGCTTTTCTCAAGATCTCCTTCTATGTGTAGGTGGGAGTCCTGGCATTTGAACTCCGAGCCTGGGTAGTTTACTTCGAAATGCAAACCATTAGAATGACACTGAAGATTTCATTTTGTGACAATGAAAAAAAAGAACAAAAAGAAAAGAAAGCCAGGTGTCAGAGGTTCCTGCCTGTAATCCTAGTTCTTCAGGAGTCTGAGAGGTAGAGAATGCCAGTTTGAATTCAGCCGGGACAGGAATGTCTACAGCACTCTTACTTCTGAGGGATCACAGGAATAAAAGATTGCCATGAATGGGGTTGTGGCTAAAGGGCAGAGGGCTACCCTTGATCAAAATGAGCTCAGAGACAGTGCTTAGGCTCATAATACAATCCCCGGACCTGCCAAAAAAAAAAAAAAACCACACACAAGTAATTCCATGTCTCCCCTTGTATGTATGCATGCTTTTCTATCTGTGAATGTCCAGAGTCCCTATGATGAAAGGCACCCAGCTAGGAAATTTGCTTTAAATAGATGATTTCATAGCACAGAGAGTGTTTTCAAGACAGCGCATGTTCCGGGGCTCTCCTCACTGTTCCCAGAGTAGCCAGAGGTTTTCTCCACACCCCAGGCTGGTGGAGAAAGTCTCCTTCATTTTGTTGGAACAGGCAGACAAAAGGCTTCACTCCTGTACAGCTGTGTAACAAACAACTCCATCCAGGACAATTAGTGAGGAGGAGTGTGGGCAGGCTCTGAAGGCTAGGAGAAAAAGTTCTCTTTGTACCCCAAGCTATCACTCTCCCCAGTGCTTTGTTTTGACAGGAAGACTTCATTTGTGCCACCTCCCGTGGCAGGCCAACTTCTCTGTACTTATCCTGTCTTTGTTATACTATGTTCCAGTGTTGAAATAACCTACTACAATTAATTCAAGGGTCCTTCTGGCAGACAATAAGGGAGCTGAACCTAATACAATGATTCATTATTGGCAACAGTGCCTTCCTAGATTTCTGGAAGCTTGCTAAATCCAAGCATATGTCTAATATCACAATGCTTCCGGTTATTTAGGGCTGTTGAAGCTCATCAGGTTTTGAAACCTTTGACCTCTCCTAAATGGGCCCTGGGTGGCTAGGTTTTGGGGTTGAACACGGGGCCTGGGTGCTGACCATGAGCTCAGAACTTTACCATTTGTTATCACAGCTTCAATTCTGGTATCTGTGTGTGTGTGTGTGTGTGTGTGTGTGTGTGTGTGTGTGTGTGTGTGTGTGCATGTGTGTGTGCGTGTGTGTGCATGTGTGTGTGTGCATACACTTGTCCTGGAGCTTGAACTCAGGACCTGAACACTGTACCTGAGTTTCTCCTGTGCAAGGATAGCACTCTACCACTTGAGCCACACAGCTACTTCAGGCTTTTTTCTAGTTATGTTGTACTAAGGAATCAAACCCAGGGATTCATACCTGCAAAGCACTCTACCCATAAGACCCAGTCCCAGCACTGCACTTCAATTTTCTTTCTTTTTTTTCTTGAAAGTTGGAGGAATTGAAGACTAGGGCTTGGAGCTGTCTTGAGCTCTTAAGTTAAAGACAAGCACCCTACCACTTGAGCTACAGCACCCCTGCAGGATTTTGGTAGTTCACTGGAGAGAAGCCTCTCAAGGAATTTCCTCCCAGCCTGGCTTTGGACTGTGATCCTCAGCTGTCAGGCTCCTGAGTGGCTAGGATGACAGGAGCAAGTCACCAGGGCCCAGCTTCCACTTCAAATTTCTAAGTGGTGAATAGGAGACAATAGACTTATTTGACCTTTTGTATTTGGGATAGTTTGGAACGGGGATCATCATATCTAAGCTTCCTGAGTAGGAAGGATGACAGAACTCAGCTACAGATACCTAGACTGTAACACTCTCTTGCAAGGCAGTTCTTGGCTCCACGAGGTAAGGTGCTAGCCATGAGCCCAACAAGGAATGGTCAGTGACTAGGCCCTGAGTTCTAGGTTAATGACTGAGAAAAATAAACCAAAACAATTATCTGCAGGAGACAACTCACTAGAGTTAGGTACATACATAATTTTGGCCCTGACATGGGGACATATCTGAGCCTCAATTTCTCATCTACACAATCATCTTACTTGTGGAGCTCTTATAAGAAACAAATGAAAAAATGAATCCTGTGAAGGACTCAGGACACAACACCTTCTGAAGGACTCATCACATAGATGTATCCCACACACTGTCATTAGAATTAGGGTGTTTTCATCAGTATTATCATTCTTTCAGAAACACATCCCAAGCCACACAAAGTTCACATCTAATGATTTAGAGAGGTGGTTTTTTGGGGGGAGGTGGAGTCAGACACGGAGATTGCACTGAAAGGTTGGGGGGTACTGTCCTAAGATAGTTTTCTCAAGGTTAGAGCTCTACCATGTTGAGCCACAGCTCAGAGTTTCACAGACTTCCTGCCAGGGTGGGTTTTAAACCCACCAGTGTCAGATCTTAGCCTCCAAGTATATTGGATGACAGGGGTGAGCAAGCCAGCAGCATCTGGTTCTGTGGAGCTGGTTTGCAGCAGTTTACCTCTGGTTAAGTCAGGTTAGATGGCAGCTGTCAGCACCAGACTCAAGGCTTGCTCCGTGATGAGGTATTTGCAGTGCTATCCTTATATAGTTGCAGTCAGGACATTCCATCTTTTTTTTGTACCATTCCTGGGTCTTGAGTAAGAGACTAGACACAGCCCCTAAGCTTTCATGCTCTAAGCTAGTACTCGGCTGCTTGAGCGACAACACAACTTCTGGATTTCTGTGTGCACATGGTAGTGAGGAATCCAGGGCTTTGTACATACTAGGCGAGCACTCTACAACTGAGCCCCAGGAGTGACAATTGTATAAACAGATAGATTCGTAGATAAACAGACAGACAGACAGACAGACAGACAGACAGACAGACAGATAGATAGATAGATACATAGATACGTAGATACATAGCTACATAGATACATAGATAGATGTAGATGCATAAAACAAGAGAGAGATGTCTGTATACTATGAAATTGCATATACCATATTACTCACCATTATTGGTAATTAAATTATTCCTTCGTTTTCAAAGTATTATGATTGAATACATAATAAAGAACTAATTGAAAATTAGTTAATGTAGTATAATTGTTGTGTATAATTTTATAATATAATCATGCACTAATAATTTAATTGTTACATTTATAACATTTCATTTGTATGGATTTATATGGGAATGGGTTTCTTAGAATCTTGCCATTCATTAGAGGCAATCCCAGGATTCGGCCTCCATAGCAAAGTTGCCAGTTTTGGCTATGGCTTCCTTAATAGCCCGCCAAACATCAGCAAGGCTAGGTTATATTCACTTTCTGGGCCTTGTCATTTGCACTCAGGAAGGTCACAATACAAAGGAAAATAAAGGAAAACCACCTTCTTGAACTTCTCAGTTTTATGCTTCTACTTTTTATTTTTTTCTCAGGCCCAAGATTTGAACTCAGGTCCTGGGATATAAGGGAAGGCTGTGGCAAAGATGCCAAGACTGGAGTGCAAGCCCTGTGCATGGCTAATAATAATGATAATACTAATAATAATACTACTAATAATAATATGGCCCTGGTTTGGAATTTGCACCATTTTTCAGGAAGCCTTGTATTTGAATTCAGGGTCTGGATAACTCTGTGGCACTGTGGGTGAAGGGGAAAGGATCACCGTCCTTGAATACAAGAAATTCAGATTGGTTCCCAGGGCTTGAATTGAAGCCCCAGCTCTGGAAAAAGTAATATTAATATATAAGATCTATTTACATACATAGGTATACTGCATATGTTGTTTATTACTCTTATATATTTAGTATTATTACATATATATGTTTCTTTTATTACATCATATCACATAGGATATATTTGCATATGGATTATACATCATACTGAGACCCAGGACTTTCACAGAGAAGGAAAACAAAAATGTGTCAAGATTGGCTTCTGATTCCAGGAATAAATTTTTGGCCATGTTGGGATTTCAACTCGCAGCCTACAATTGCCAATCCAAAAATGGGGTAACAGTCTTAGCACATCAGCCTCCAGCAAACTGAGATGCCAGGAAGTTCTGAGTACATGTGATCAATCCACAGGTGTTCCCAATAGTATATACATGCATAGAAAAACAGGGAATGTGAGGATATTAAATTGTATATATATATATATATATATATATATATATATATATATATATATATGTATATATATATATATAAAATACCAATTATTAGTTATTAAATTATGCCTCCATGTAATACTTAGAAAAGCATTAATTAAAAATTAGTCAATATCCTTCCATTAGGGGAATCATACCATGGAGCTAGAATGGAAGATATAAATCCAATAATTTTTGTGTGGCATTCTAAAATAGAATCATGAATTAACTGAAAATTTATTTTTTACTTGTATAACATTCCATTAGCGTTCACATGAATAGGAATGAGTTTGTCAGAATCTCCTTCCTTTTGTGGGTGGCAGCCCTGGCATTCTAACTCCAGGCCTGGGTAGTTTACTTCGGATGCAAACCATTGGAATGACAAGGTGAAGATTTCAGATTGTTACTATTACAAAAAAGAACAACAAGAAGAAATGAAACCCAGGAGCCAGGGGCTCTTGCCTGTAATCCTATCTCCTCAGGATGCTGAGATGTAGAGAATGCCAATTTGAATTCAGCCAGGGCAGGAAAGTCCGTGACACTCTTATTTCTAAGAGATCACAGGAAGGGAAAACATGAATGGGGCTGTGGCTCAAGGGCAGAGCACTACACTTGAACAAAAGGAGCTCAGGGACAAGGCCTAAGCTCATAGTACAAACCCAGAACTGCCCCCTCCCCCCAAAAAGGATGCAATAACTCCATGTTTCTGTGTATGGATGATGATGTATGGATGATGGATATTCAGCAGGTTGCCCATGCCCAGCCCCCCAACCTGGGCAAGCAGGGAAAAGCCCTCAGAGGTACTAAGTCTGAGCCAGCAGCTTGAACAAAGCACCCTTCTCTGCCATTTAATAACCGAAGTCTTATGTTCTGGCTGAGGTGTCCCATTGGGACACATAGCAGACAGTCACTGCCTCCAAGGAGACCACAATTCCTAGACTGTAGGAGTTGTCGAAGGTTCTGGCTCCATATTCTCTATCCTTCTGTAGGATGTGAGCCTAGACCTCTGGGGCCTGGTGGCTATCACTAATTAATCATTCCTCATTGCTAAGTCATAGGCTGGTCCCAAATCTTGGCAAAGATATGAAATAGTAAGCTATTTCTATGCCAAAGGAGGTATGTCAATAAATCCCACTTTCATAGAAGTGGGATTTGGGCTGCGAATATGGCTTAGTGGTAGAGTGCTTACCTAGTATGCACTAAGTCCTGGGTTCGATTCCTCAGTACCACAGAAAGAGAAAAAGCCAAAAGTGGCACTGTGGCTTAATTGATAGAGTGCTAGCCTTGAGCAAATAAGCCTAGGAACATGCACAGAACCTGAGTTCAAGCCCCAAGACTGTCAAAAAAATGAGCCTGGTGAGACATATTTTTCTGGGACTCAGAGGAAGGCCAAGGATATAGGTAAGCAGTAGGGTAGAGGGCAGGTGCTGGATGCTCACCCCTGTAAGCTACTCAGGAGGCCCAGGTCTACTGCATGCAGATTGAGTTGAAAAACCTGGAGGAACAACTTCACATCCAGGTCCAGGAAAACCAGAGGCTCGGTCTCCAGAATGTGGAGCAACGGGAGCAACTATGGAGACTGGATGAGAAGGCCAAGGATTGGCAGTAGATCCCTGAGACCCCATGATGTGCATGTGTGTGACCCATAGATAGAGCTGGCCCTGCTGTGGGATGCTCTCCACAAGGTTAGCTATGAGAAGGAGGAGCTCACCAGCATTCTGGAGCTCAGAGCCACCTGTGAGCAACACATTGTCTCCAATGAGCAGCTGAACTCCAAGAAGGAGGCCCTGCAGCAGCACTTGCAGAGGTAGACCCAGCTGCTAGAGCAGCTGAAGCAAGTGCAGGGCCGACCAACTGGGGGGAGCAGATGGTGCCCCCAAAGTGGCAGGATACTCCCAAGTGCCTAGATGTGACCAGACCACAGGAGGAGCGCCTGCAGGCCCAGCTGAGCCTGGCTTTCACTGGGGAGGGGAAGTTGTGAGCCCTGGAGAAGCAAAAGTGGAGGAGGTGACTCCTCCACAAAGTGAACATCGCCGAGAATGGAGACATGCCCCTGACCTACAAGGATGTGGCTCTGCAAGCGCTCTCAGAGGCTGAGATCCACAGTGGGAAACTCCTGCTGCAGTAGCAGTGACCCCAGTGCAGTTGCATGGCCAACCCGGCAGCTCAGTGTCAGACAGAGCTGGAGCACAGGCACCCTCGCCCCGTGAGGTGCCACCACAGCAGGCTTGGGGATGGGAATTGGGACACGTGGGTGTCCGAGAAGAAAATCTGCTTCATCCACGACTTGTATGATGAAATAGACATCCATAGTCCAGTGGATGAGCTCCACAATCGATGCAGCCAGCTGTTGGCACACATCCACAAATGTCAAGGAGTCCCTTGTGGCATGTAAGGAGTAAATGTTCATCCTGGATGAGCTGTGTCAAGAGAAAGCCAAGCGTGTGTGCCGGCTCACCCAGGAGAAGATGGAGAAGAAGAGAGAGCTGCAGGAGCTGCTGTTACTCCTCGCAGGGGAAGGAGTGGACAGCGGGCTCCAGGCTGAGCCTGCCCCGCCCCCACTGCTCCAGATGCCTCAGGCTCCAGTGTGGGCGAAATGAGTGAGGAACACAAAGGTTTTGAAGAGTTGCAACTTTAAGACAACTTGGACACTGCCAGAATCGTGGTTGGGGTTCACGACCTCATAGATGACTCCCCCACGGAGCATGTTCTACAGCAGCTGACCCACACCCAGAGCAGCCTAGAGCTCGTGGACTTGGGCAAGGAGCGCTCCCTCCCATTCTTCTGTAGACTGATGTGGTTAATGACTCTCCATGTGAAATACTGACTCTCAAAATCCAAGGCAGCCACCAGAAGTGGGTGGCCAGGTGGCGTTCTCTCAGGCCTCCATCTGCTGTGAGATGGGAAGGGTAAACTTCGGGTCAGGTAGGGCAGAGGCTGCCGGGAAGTGTCCCAATTTCAAGGGAAATCTAATGGCCCGTTGGTGGCCAGGGAAGAGACCCATGTTATGCTTATCCCAAACAATAAATTGTTTTCAAGGGGAAGAAAAGCCTACAACAAAGATTTGTTCTTCCAGTCCTGGGGCTTGAACTCAGGGCCTGGCTACTCTCCCTGAGCTCTTTTTGATCAAAGCTGGCACTCTGCCCGTTGAGCCCCACCTCCCCTTCCAGCTTTTTCTGTGTGGAATTGAACCCAGGGTGTAAGGCATGCTAGGCGATCACTCTACCACTGAGCCACATTCTCAGCTAGGATGTTTCTCCCCCCTCCCAAACCCATATGGCCATTCCTCAAATAAATAGGAAGTAGAGGCTAGGATGAATATGAAGCACAAGTATGGTTCACAGAGAAATACTCCCTTGCCCCCTCTTTGACACCCTTAGTTGAAGTTTCTCTTCTACCATTTAGGGATGAGAGAGGGAGAGGGAGTCCTGAGAGAGGAGTACCAAGAAGAATAGTCCCCTGAGCCCCACAGCCTACCCCACACAAGTGGTCCTCTAGACTCCAATATTACCTGATTCAATGTGGAGTCTACACTGTCTCCCTATCACTTCAATGCTCAGGATGAAATAAAGGTCAGCCTTTTCCTTAGCCCACATACAGGGTAGAAGCTCCTATTCCCAGCCTAACTTCGAGTTAGGCTGGACCCACCACTCACCACAATGGTGGCAGTGATGACCTCATGCATAGATTCCAGGAAGAAGGTCTATGGCAAAGGGCAAAAGCAGCAGGGTGAGCAGGGGGAAGGAGCTGGGGCAATTGCTCTGGGATCTTCCTCCTTGGAGCCCTTCCATCAAGGCAAAGCCATGCTGACCCAAAGCAGGGCCAAGGCCAGAGTGTGAGACAAGATGGAGGAGCATGGTACTAAAGGAGGTACTGCTTTGTCTTGGAGCACTTGAAAATTCCAATTATATTTGGCCCATGCCAATCCTAAAGCCAACATGCAATGCCTCTCCTTGTTGTTGTTCTCCCTGAGCGCTGTTCCTGAGTTCTTTTTCTCAAGGCTGGTACTATATCACTTGAGCCACAGGGACTCCTCTTGTTTTCTGATGATTCATCGAGGAAAAGAGTCTCACACACTTTCCTGCCCAGGCTGTCTTGGCATCATGATCCTCCAGATCTCAGCTTCCTGAGTATCTCAGATGACAGGTAAGAGCCTCCAGTGCCCAGCATGTGATGCCTTTTGAAGGCATCTTGGCCTATCTATAAAAGGAGCCAAAAAGGACCTGGATAGACCATGACCAAATCAAGGAGCTGGGATGGGGGAACACTGACCTTCTAGCCATCCTGTTCCCCAAAATTAAAGATGCCAGGTGGTGTTGGATGCATCAAACACTTAGGCCAACAGCCATCAGGCTTAGTGGGGAAAAGGTAGAGAATATCCAAAGACAGCAGTGTCGAAATCTCTGATTTTGCATGCATGTGGTGCGTGCATGAGTGTGTGTGTGTGTGTGTGTGTGTGTGTGTGTGTGTGTGTGAACTCAGGGCCTAGGCTCTATCCCTGAGTTTTCTTGCTCAAGGCTGGTGCTCTGCCACTTGAGCCACAGACCCACTTGCTTTTTGATGGTTAATTGTAGGTAAGAGTCTCAAGGACTTTCCTGTCCAGGGTGGCTTTGAAGCATGATGGTGGCCCCAGGGAAGAAAGAGTAAACACAACTCGCAGGGACAATCCCTATGGAGGGAGACTCCTGCTCCCTGGTGGCCAGATGGGGGACATGCGGCCCCTTGCCATAATCCTCTAGAGTTCAATTGGGGGAAGTGACCATGGCTAAGCTGACTTTTGCTCACCCTGAGTGCTGATGCCAGAGCAGATCTATTCGACCCTAGGCCAAGAGCGGGCATTACCTGGTGTGACGTGTTGCAGCTCTTGCCACTCCTGCCCCAGAACCATGGTCTGAGATGTCGATTTACTACTGCTCAGATCCACATTGCACCCATGACATGCCATTTTGATGTTCTCCATGCCCCAAAACTTGACCCTTCTCTGGTACTGTGGCCCGCTCTGTAGGCAATGGTCTCCAAACAGACTGCTCTCAAGACTTGTACGACACCTAGAGATTGGGAGACCCTCAGGGGCCCACTGGAAAGTACTCTACCTAGAGCCACAGAGTGAGGTCCAAGCAGGCCAAGGGTTGGTCATGGGGTTTGAACTCTGGGCCTGGTCGCTGTCCCCCAGCATTTCAGATTACCACTTGAGCTACAGAGCCCTTCTGGTTTTCTGGAGGTTCCTTGGAGGTCAGAGTCTCCAAGACATTCCTCCCCGGGCTGGCTTGGAACCGCAATCCTCACATCTCAGCCTCCTGAGGAGCTAGGAAGACAGGCATAAGTAACCAGTGCCCTGCTGATCTGGTCTTTCACCACAGTGTACTAGGAGCTCCTGAAAGCTTTTCTTTATTTTTTCATGCCAGTACTGGGGCTTGAACTCAGAGTCTGGGCTCTGGGCTCTTAAATTTTTCCTTAAAGTTAGCACTCTACCACTTGACCCACAGCTCCACTTCTGGCTTTTGCTAGTTAATCAGCAAGAAGAGTTTCACTAACTTTCCTCCCATGAGCTGGCTTGACCCATGATCTCTGATTTCCGTTTCCTGAGTAGCTAGGATTTACAGGGGTTGAGCCACTGCTGGCATTGGGCTAGAACCTTTTCTTAAGCAAGCGTCCTTCCCTGCATTTGCCCTGACTCCTCCATGCAAAGGAGGTCTGAGGGTCAGGAGCTGTAAAAAAAAATAGGCTTTCAGCCACCGGAAATGGCTGGGGTCCATGGTGAAAAGTCAAGTTGATCTTCCCCCTGGGCCTAATTCTGGGACCCCACCCTCTGCCCTGTGACTCATATACAAACATTGACCCAGCATTGAATGTACTGCCAGACTTTTCTGTAGCCACAGAACCTTCATTCCACCCATACCACCTGCTCTACAGCATACCTCAGGACCTTTGCCCATGCTGTAACTTCTGCCTAAGGCTCTCTGTTCTGTATCTGCATCTTAGAAGTCCTGTGGAATTTTGGCCCTGGTTATATCACCTCCTGGAGCAAGTCTTTCCTTCCCTTCTCCCTCTTTTTAAATATTGAGTTGCTAGAAATGGAACTTGTGCAGGCTGACTGGCAAATGCTCTATCATGGTGTGTATGTGTGTGTGTGTGTGCCAGTCCTGGGGTTTGAATTCATGGCCTGGATGCTATCCTATCCCTGAGCTCTTGTGCTCAAGTCTAGCCCTCTACTACTTGAACCACAGCTCTACTTCTGGCTATTTGGGTTTTTAATTGGAGAATAGTGTCTCATATAGACTTTCCTGCTTGCAATGGGAATTGGCCTGAGATGGTCCTGCGGAGGGCCGAGGCTCTGCCAGCGTACTTCTCAGTTCCTCCAGCTCATTCTCTAGGGCCAGCACCTGCCTTGTCCTTTGTTCCTTCTCCTCTGTCAGTTGGTTCACCTGCTTGGTCAGCCACTGAGCCTCCTCCTTCCATGTGGACCTTTCAATGCTCAGGCTCTCCATCAAGGTGTCTCTTTTCAGAATTGCTGAGGTCACCATCCAGCTCAGGTTTTCCAGTAGTCTCTTTACCTCACGCCCTACCAGCACTTATTGAAACTTGCAGATTCTGTTTTTCCTGTTGCTCTTCTTTGTCCAGATCGCTTCCAGCTTCTCCTGTAACTCTGTGTTCACTAGCTCCAGGTCATTGAAGCTTCTGGTCTTTTCCTTGAGCTGAAGTGTCACATCATTCACCTGTTGGAAGAACATTTTGGTCTCCTTCTGTGCAGCAGTGACTGCCATCTCCAGCTCCAACACGTTACACCCTGTGGCCTGCAAGTGGCTGGTGAGAGCTTCTTGCATCATTTCTCTGTCATTGGCCTCCTGCTTCACTAGCCCAGTGCAAATTGTAAATTGCTTTCTGCCGAAACCAACCTCTGTATGGGTGGCTTGTGGATGTCTAGCTCTGTTTTTGGTGCTTTGTGCACCTGGGCTACCTTCTCCCTCTCTTTCTCCCGTCGATCCTGCAGGTCTGTCTTTTCCAGCTTCAGTGGTTGGATTTTGGCACTGCGTACCTGGTTTCTTCTTTTGCTGTGGTCCAGGGCAGGCACCATGTGTCGGTAGCACCTCTAAAGATCCTTGGTGGTATAGGGACTCTTGACACTCTGGACCGTGGTGACTGTGACTGTGTCCAAAGGCAAGGGAGGCCCATGGTCAACATCACCTTTGGCTGGACCCTCTGGTGAATCACCTTTCTCACTGGTGTTTGTCTTGAAGACCCCTCCTTTTTTCGTGTTCTTTGTTTTCTTGAATGTTGCAGGTCTGATGGGAGAATTCTTCTGCCGGTGTTCTGGCAGTAGTTTCTTGCCCACAGCTCTCACGGAGTCGTGTTGTTTCAGACATCTGAGCTCTGGGATGAGAAAGATGGGCTGGCCACGTTCCCAGGTTCTGGGAAATCCTCTATTCTCCCACTCACTGACTAGGATGTCAATTTCGACTCTACTCCAAAGTGGAATCGAGCTCTTGCTCAACACTCAGTCACCTCTACCTTCCTCAACTGTTGGTGGTGGTATCAACCAACAGAGGGAATCCTGGTGCTGGACAGCATGGAATGTGGGCGTGACCACAATTGTTGTATCCCCTTGCTCAGAAAGAACCATGAAAGCATGGGGGTGTGGTCAGAATCTTGTGATGCAGGCAAAATGGGTGGAGTCAAGATGACAGCGGCTCCCTCAGCCCTTTTCCCAGGGAACTCTGTCCAATTCAGTTGAGGACAAGAGGGTGACCTGGGGACAAGATGGTGGCTGCACAGATTGTTGTGTATATCTGTTTGTTGCCAGTCTCAGATCTTGAACTCAGGATCTGCGCAGTCTGTGAACTGCTTTTGATCAAGGCTAGCCCTCTACCACTGGAGCCACATGGCTCTACTTCTGGCTTTGTTGGCACTGAAGTAGGACAGGGGTCTCAAGGACTTTCCTGCCTAAAGTGACATTGACCATGATCCTCCTATCACAGCCTTGTAAACATCAATGAGGACTTCTGAGAGACACTGGTGCCTGCCTAATCTTTGGTCTTTCTGTTCTTGGACAGAAAGACCTTGGGATTAAGTGGTGGGAGCTGGAGCCCACAGTTGGAATCCTGGTCCTGCCACCTGCAAATGGAAAGACATCCTTAGAAACTCATTCCTATCTATATGAATACCAGTGGAATGTGATGTATGATATGATTGAATGGACAGTTCTTAAATAATTCTAGGATAAATTTATACACAATTATATTAGAGAACACTGATTTATTTTATTCAATACTTTATAAAGCATTTAAACAATCACATTCATTAACTGGAGGCATAATGAAATACCTAAGAATTGGGTGTCACATAGTATAAAGGTGCCATTTTTTCTGCCAGGACAGGGATCGGAACTCATGGACTGGGTAACTCTGTTGCACTGTGTGGAAAGGGGAAGCTAGCCTTCTTGAAGTCAAGAAATTCATGGCTGTTCCTTAGGTGTGAAATCGATCCCCAGCACTAGAATACATCCTATTTGTGTACATTTTAAATATATAATTTATATTTACATTCATAGGTTGACTCTATATTGCGTTCAGTGTAGTTATTCATTTTATTTTTTGTTTGATTCATATATTTGTGGGGCACATGGGCAGAAAAGATGGCGGTGAGAGGAAGTTGAGTGGTCAGAGCCCGAGTTGTTTACCTTAAAATCTGATTGGATAAAGCTTAGGTGCATGGTAGGGTGTGACCTTTACAGTGATTGGTTGGTTCCTTTCCCTCCCTTTCCATGCCACACAATTTTTCCCTTTAAAATATGCTTTCTGTGTGGTAATAAACGAGTTCTTATTTGACTTGACTCCCCGCTTTGTCTCAATGTCTCCCGGGCTAAGGGGGGGGGGGGAACCGACGAGCAAGTGCACTTATATTTCCTTGGACCTCATCCATCTTTCTTAGGGCAGACCAAGATCCGACAGGTATTGACTATTTAATTGGCTAATATGGCACATGGAACATTGATTACATTGATTAAATAGGATATTGGTCTGCATATGTATTCGACTTATACCTGACACCCCGGACTTTCACAGAAAAGGAAAACGTGTCACCATCAGTTTCTTACTCAATGATTCATTGGGCATGCAGGCATCTGTACTCACGGCCTACAGGGACAAATTCATGAAAGGGTGTGTGTCAGCATGCCATCCTGGGGCAAATTGAGTTGATAGGCAGTTCCCAATATCTGAGACCGAGAACAAGGGGTTGACAAACAAGTACAGATTGACATGCAGATTGTAGTATGCTAATAAATATATATCTTTATAGAGTGCCAGAGATGTCTATCCATTGTTCATTTATATAGACTACATTCCTACAAATTCTTGGGTATTTATTTTGGCTCCATGTAATTTATGTTATTATTTTCATCTTTAATAAACTATTAAGTAAATCAGTGTCCAGAAATTATTGTGTCCTTGTGAGAAATAATATTCTTTTAATGCTTCATAAGATATTAAATAAAATCAATCAACCGACTGAAATCATGATGTCTAAATGTATACAAGTATCATTCAAGAGCATCTCATTCAGCTGTGACATTGATAACATTCCATCATTATTCCTGTGGATAGGAACAAACCTCTTAGGATCTCCCACCATCCAGAAGTGGCATGACTGGTATTCGAAACGTAGGCCTATGTTGCCGGGCGGGACTATGGCTTCTCCAATGGCCTGCAATTAAAAAAACATATTTAGCTCCCTAGTTTGCAATTCATGCCATTCTTTCTGCCAGGCCTGGGATTTGAACTCAGGGTCTGGGTAAATATGCAGCACTGTGACAGAAGGGAATCTGAACATGCTTGAAGACAAGAAAGGCAGACCTGTTCCCTAGGACTGAATTCAAGCTTCAGGCCTAGAAAACATACTCCTTATATCCATTTTAAAGATAGGATTTATACTTCCATACAGATATTCCATATTTTGTTGGGTGTGGTTATTCATTTTATTGCTTGTTTTATTCATTTATTTACCATTTATTTTATTGACTCTGATGACCCCTCTACCATTTATTACATTGTTTACATCTTATATCACAGCATCCAGATTTGTCTATACGTTCTCCATCATGCCTGACACCGAGGACTCTCACAGAAAAGGAAAACGTGTCATACTTGGCTTCTTACTCCAAGATTAAATTTTTGGCAGTGCTGGGATATGATCTCAGGGATTAGCAAGCCCAATTTATGAATGGGTGAGTGTGAGCACGGCAGCCTCTAATCAATGAAGCTGTCAGGTGGTTCCCAGGTGCTGAGAACCAGTCCCAGGTTTGGCCAAAACAGTGATACATGGATAAGCAGAGGGTGGTATACAAATAAATATGTATTGGTAAAGAGCACCAGAGCCATCTATCTATGATTGAAGGACACTTACTATGTTCCTACCAACTCTTAGGCATTTATTATACCACCATTGAAGGAATATTATTCTTTTCATGCATAATAATCTATTAATTAAGATCAATCAGCATCCTAGGATTATTGCATCCAATTTTAGACTAGACCAAAGCATGAACTACTCTCAATTGGTATTCCTATGCATAGGAATGAGTCTTTTGTGGTCTCCTGCCATTGGTAGGTGTCAGGACCGGGATTTGAACCCAGGGCCTATGTTGAAACGTTGGCCTATGGATTCCCTGATAGCATGCCAGCATTCAGATATGGCAGGTCAGGTTCACTTTCCAGCCATATCATTCAGAACCAGGATAGTCACCCTGCAAATAAAAAAGCGTAAAACTCCCAGCCCTCTGCAGCTCGCCACTTTTTATGCTATGTTACTTATTTTTCTTCTGCAGCCCTCTGGACCTAGGATCCCTGGATTGTCTATGGGCCCGAGGGTGCACCCCACCCTAGGGCAATTGAAGCTGAGGCAGAGTTACCACTACCTGAGCTCAAGCCCCATGTCGGCAAAATAAAGAATAAATAAAAAAAACACTCATTTAAATTAAAAAAGAAACAAAGCTCCCTGGTTTTGAATTTCTACCAGTTTTCTTTCCTAGCCTGGGATTTGAACTCAGGGTCTTGGTAAATATGTAGCAATGTGAGGGAAAGTGCAGAGTATCCACTACTTGAGTTCAAACCCCATACAAATCCAAAAATAAAAATTAAGTCACTGAGTTCAGCAGGGGGAGTAGTTGTGGAAATGGGAGGGAAGGGATGGTAGGGGGAAAACAAAGGAGGGGGCAACAATGCACAATAGGAAATGTACTCATTACCATGCTCATTGAACTGTAACCTGTCTGTACAACATTTTTACAACAAAAAATGAAGAAAAGTAGTGCTCCAAAGAAGCATTTTGGGGGTAAGAGAAAGATGTCTGAATAGATGTACAAAATTCTACACTGCTTTTTTAAAAATGTTCAGTATGTCATTGAATAAACATAATTGCTTCCATTAAAAAAAAATTGTCACTATCTTGGAACTTGGGCCAGTATTTCCATTATTGCTGGGATTTGATCCCACCATCCAGGTAACTCTTTTGCACCATGGGTGAAGACGAAGCTTACTGTCCTTGAGGAAAAGAAATTCAGGCTAGAGTTAGAAGGGTCTGAATGAAGGCCCTGCAATGGAAAAAAATATTTTTATATATGGGTAATATATGATATATATTTACATACGTATGTGTATTACATATTATGATTTTTATTATTGATTTTTGTATTTATTTTATTTTTTACGTGATTCATTTATTTATTGTATATATTGTATTTAGTATTATTATACACATAATAATTAGTACATGTTGTACATCTATTATAAATTTATACACAATAATTTAGGACATTGACTCGTTTTTCATTAATATTTTATTAAGTGTTGAAACATGATACATAATTAAATGGAAGCATTTGTCACAGTCTTCAATGTTTAGAGTCTCTCCCAAATATGAGATTTGTGTTCTTTATCTTTGGAATCTTCCTATAGGAATTTCTTTAGATGATTTTTACTCAGAAGCCTTTTCTTGGGAATAGGCAAGTTGAGGGATAAAATTGTAAGGGTGGGGCTAGAAATGTGGCTTAGTAGTAGAGAGCTGGCTCAGGATGCATGAATGCTAGGGTTTGAATCCTCAGTGCCACATAATCAGAGTGGCACAAGTAGCACAGCCCTAGGCTTGAGAAAAAGGAGCTCAGAAACAGTACCCAGGGCCTAAGATCAAGCGCCTGGACTGTCAAAAACAATAGGCCAGATGCCTGTGGCTCACAGCAGGAACCTTAGCTTCTCAAGAAGCTGAGATCTGAAGACCACCGTTCAAAGACAGCCTAGGCAAGGAAAACCTGTTAGGCTTTTATCTCCAATGAACCACAAAAAGACCACATTTGGTGCTGTGGGGCAAGTGGTAGAGAGTTCACCTTGAGCTGAAGGGCTCAGGGACAGTGCCCAGGCTTGAGTTTGAGACACAAAAGTGGAAAAAAGTGAGGGTTAAGTGAAGTACTTTTGCTGTTTTCTAATTAGGATAACATTCTCTGGAAAATGAATGCTCTTGTACACCAGAATTGGAGTCAGAACTCAAGGTTCAAGTGTAGCCCATCCATATACACAGCCTCTCAGACTCTAGCATTATAGCCTTGTGTCCTACAGGGTTCTGAAAGGTCCATTGTTGAAAGGCTTAATATGCTGCCCAAGCCCTTTGTGATAAGCAGTTGACTTGTAATGCCAATGTAATTACAGTTCTGAACCTTGCACATCACCAGTAGCTAACACCTCTCACCCTAGCTCAGGAGGCTGAGGCCTGATGATCACAGGGTGAAGCCAGCCAGGGTAGGAAAGTCTGAATCTCTGAATTCCACTTCTGAAAGGTCAGATGTTCAAGAGCTTCCTGTGTTTCCCTTCGTGATGAGAAGTTACTCGTTCGCTAAAGGTTCTTAGAGTTCTTGAGCTATAGAAGCAGGAAAGAAACATTATTGACCCATCCTGGGTTCAAATGAAGTTCTCAGCATCCAAGCACTAGTTCTGTTTGCAGGAAGAACTCCAATGTAACAATATTTGAATGCAGAAAACATTTACAAAAGCCAGGCTAGGTGAAGAGAAAAAGGCACGCAGGGTTAGGAGGCAGAATGTACACACTCAACATTCCAGGCATGGCCAGCAATGAGGGGAAACATGAAACATTTGTCAGAGTTACACAAGGGTCAGGCTTTTCTCAGCCTCTTCACAATGACTAACCTTCATTCCCTCAGGTGAAGGGAGCCTCAGGCTATCTTTAAGTTAACAATAGAGAGCCAATTTATTGGGGGAGAGAGCAGGAATAGAGTAGAAAACCTTCCACTTTGGTCTTAGGGAGGGTCTTTGACTCTCCATCTGTCAGATTTGAAGGCCCTTCTTCTACCTCTGCCAGTCCATTCTCCTTCCTTCATTCTCCACATCATTAATGCAAATCCCCGGTCCAAGGAGAGGCAAGGCCTGTTCTCTTTTGTCTCCAAGCACCTCAGATAGAACTTGGCTCTGCCCTCCTGACTCTGGGGCCCTTGGCTACCTGAGAAGTGGAAAGAGACAGTCTTCCTGTTCTCTGGTTGTGTGAAGGCCATGTTAGTGTCCTGGCACACTGCAGAAGGCCTAATGACTGGGAAGTCTTCCTTACGTTCCTCCTGACATCCAAGTCCAGATTCATCTATCATATTTCTATCTATCTATCTATCTATGTATCTATGTATCTATGTATCTATGTATCTATGTATCTATGTATCTATCTATCTATCTATCTATCTATCTATCTATCTATCTATCTATCTATCTATCTACCTATCTATCTACCTACCTACCTACCTATCTATCTATCTATCTACCTACCTACCTATGTATCTATGTATCTATGTATCTATCTATGTATCTATGTATCTATGTATCTATGTATCTATGTATCTATGTATCTATCTACCTATCTATCTACCTACCTACCTACCTACCTATCTATCTACCTATCTATCCATCTATCCATCCGTCCGTCTGTCCGTCCGTCCGTCCATCCGTCTGTCTGTCTATCTATCTATCTATCTATCTATCTATCTATCTATCTATCTATCTATCTATCTATCTATCTATCTATCTATCTATCTATCTATCTATCTATCTATCTATCTAACTAACAATTACTTTGCCAGTTCTTGGGTTGAACGCAAGGCCTGGCACTGTTTCTAGCATGCTACCACTTGAGCCACAGCACCAATTCTGGTTTTTTCTTGAATGTGCTACTAGGAATTGAACCCAGGGCTTCTTGCATGCTAGGCAAGCATTCTCCCACTAATCCACATTCCCAGACCTTCATCTTTTTCTTAATGTTAGTTTTTACATAAGTATGCTACCATTTTATGTCCCCAAGTTTAATTTTCTGAATACCAGTTACTTCTAAGAAACCTGATCTTCTCTTCCCCTGCCTGGTTTGTGATTCTTCCTGCGTTGGCCTCAAAAAAAAAATGTAAATAAAGGCTGTTGAGGGTGACCTGCTTTAAGTGGATGGCTGCACAGATTGTAGTGTATGTCTGTTTGTTGCCAATCCTGGACCTTCAACTCAGGAACTTGGCACAGTCCGTGAGCTGCTTTTACTTAAGGATAGCCCTCTAACACTGGAGCCATACGGCTATACTTCTGGCTTTGTTGGCACTGAAGTTGGACAGGGCTCTCAAGGACTTTCCTCCCTAGGGTGACTTCAACTATGATCCTCCTATCACAGCCTTTTAAGTATCAAGGAGGACTGCTGAGAGCCACTGGTGCCTGCCTAATCATTGGTCTTGCTGATGTTCTTGGACAGACAGGTGAGTTCCTGATCCTCGGTTTGAAGTGGTGGGAGCTGAAGCCCACAGTTTGAATCCTGGTCCTGCCATCTCCAAATGACAGGAGATCCTAAGAAACTCATTCCTGTCCACATGAATACCAAATGAATTTGATGTATGTCTTGATTGAATGGGCAGTTCATGAATGATTCTAGGATAAAATTATCCACAATTATATTATAGTACACTGATGGATTTTAATTAAAACTTTATGAAGCATTTAAACAATCACATTCATTAACTGGAGACATAATACCTAAGAATTGAGCATCACATAATAAAGAGATGCCATTTTTTCTGCCAGAACTTTTTTAAGTTAATTGTTGTGTTGCATTTTCTGAATGTAGTTTGGTATATGAAAGTAGGATATATTATATCTGACCAAAAAATCAATTATTCAGTTTTTATCAGAAATGTTTATAGCGAAATATAGAGATAAACCCAAATTATATATATTTGAAGACAATGCTTGGTTTGTCCTCTTCTCAAATTCCGCATTCCCTTCATGAGAATAATACACATTGTAAGGTAATGCTTAGAATGTTTTGGTGAAATAGGTTGACTTTAAACCAGTGAGTTACTCTATGCTGCATTTTGTTTACTTTGTATCCAGAAAAGCTAAATTCTTACTTTATCGTTTTCCTTAGGTTTTATACTCACATTTAATCTCTGATGGGTGACAAATAAAGATATAAACATTTGTAACAGTGGCTAAATTTAGGCTGAGGAGTCTTGGTACAACGATACTCATGCAGATAGGCCTTATAAGTCATGGGACCCTGATATCAAAATGATAACCAGTGCTTACTGGTGTCATGCTTATGAGATTTTGTGTATTATATACAGTTGTTATTAGAATGTTTTTGGAATCAACATAATTTCATGGGTTAGGAACTGAAGTGAGACATTTTACTCAGAACAAAATTTAAGGAGGCATCCAAAATTAGTTACCAAGATACACATCATGTAACACAATGTTTTGAAAATGCAAACTAAAGGAAATAATTTATGAAAAACATCAACATATACAATAAATACAGAATCACTATGATGGATTTTTCTTTTACCCCAGTTGCAATACGGCTTACATGGTGACTTTTCTGGTGATATGTTTAGTTAGGTCTTGATATTTAGTTAGAGAATTTATGTTCTTTCATATATTCATTTGTCAGATCAAAGAGGAAATGAATTCCATGCCAGAGTAAACATCCATAATAATGTTACAGATGTATCCTGCTACTTTGCCAAAGTTTCAAATCAGCTCGAAAAACTTGGTTCCTTTTTGGATCTATAAAATAGGTATGCAATTTTGACAGTACTAGAAATATTTTGACCATCATTTGTTAAATTATTATTTTCCAGAAACTCCTTCTCTCTTTTCATGAGATTTTTAATTTCATTTATGTCATGTGTTGATGTTTTTCCTTAGATAAGCCACATTCAATCTTCTACAAAGTGTAATTTGGAGTAGTTTAAAATTATGGACACTCATGTACACTGCTCAGATTCTATTATTTGCATATTTTTTCTTGTTATACCAGTAGGCATTAGTTCTCAGTATGGATGCTATTGGACATATTCATTACATTTCCGAATTTTTTACGAATGTTATGATTCTGTTATTTTATTCTTTTAAATATGTGCAGATCTCACTACGCATACAGTCACATTCATTTTAAACAATTTGATCCATTCAAGTGATTTGCAATATTAGGTTCATCTAGAAGAATTTAATTACAAATTAACACAACTGTATTATGAGACACAGTTATCTTTATGGCTCTACTCCAAGTTAATATGTATTTGAGGTCTTTGTGCTTAAAAAATGGGCAAAACATGTTTTTGCTCCTGGGGGGTTCTACGTTGTTGGTTGTTTTTCCAGTTGTAGTGACTTCAACATATGTGCGCATTTTATTTCAATTGTTTTCTGTCAATGATTTGTTTCATATAACAGAAATTGCAAAAACAATCAGTGATTTAGAACTTTTCCAAAAAGAATTTTAAGAGAGACACTTGAAATTTTGTGACATCTGGGAATGGGCAGGTCTTCATAGTGGAGGGGATAGCAGAATAACAGACATTGTTTGACGTGATTTTAATTCTTCCTCCTCTAGCATCACTATTTCCAATGGTATTACTTCAAAGTCTTTAGTGGAAAGAAAGTATTTTTGTCTGTATAAACTCAGAATTTTTGGTTTAATTGGGACACATTACACATTCATATTTCATTTTAACTCGAAAATCTTCTTTGCTTCATTTAAAATCACAGATGTGAATTTATAATGCTAAAGTAGCAACTACTAATTTATACGAAATGGTATAAATTATTTTCACTTCACATTATATGTAATATGGAGTGTAATAATAATAATGAGTAATAGAGTATGTAACAATTGACTTTGGGGAAAGTAAATTACAGTGGATTTTTGTGAGTTACTGAGTAATAATAAAACTTATATTTGATTCTATTAAAAATCCCAAGTTACATCTAAAAATAACTTATAATTGTAAACTAATGCTGAAAATATAATATTGTTTATTAGAAAAAGCCAGAAGTTTCCATAAGTTTTCTTTTTAAAAATTGTCTTGAATCTGGGCTTTGGTGGCTCATGCCTGTAATCCTAGCTACCCAAAACTCTGAGATCTGAGGATAGTGGTTCAAAGCCAGACTGGGCAGAAAAATCTGTGAGACTTTTATCTCCAATATATCTCTTGAAAACTAGAAACCGCACTGTGGCTCAAGTGGTACAGTGCTATCTCTGAGCTGAAGAGCTGGGGGACAGTGCCCAGGCCCAGCATTCAAGCCCCACGACAGACAAAAAAAATTGGCATGGATTTTTACTTTATTATTTCATGATTTTTTAATGTGAATAAACAGAGGGTTTAAAATTACATGAAGAAAGTAATGAGCACATTTCTTATCAAGCATTATTGCCTCCTCCCATGTTTCCTCTTTCCATCCCATCCAATCTCCCTTTATGCCCCCCGCAAATCGCCCCCCCCCCGCGCCAAAGTTGTAAATTTCGATTTCCGACATATAGTATTGTACTTGTCATTGTTGCAATGGGTCCACCTGTATCCCAATTTGTTTTTCTATTCCCCTCCCAAATTATGCCAACATCAAATACAGTGAAAATAGAGGTTAAACCTTGGGGGAGGGGCAGACAAAGCAACAAAGACATCATCTTGTAAATATGCTAGAAACAATAGCAAGAAAGAAAAACCATTTGAGTCCTTATCTTGGTGTTCATTTCACCTAACATCAACTTGTCAGACAGATTGTGTTTATCTCCGACATATACTAGTTATTGCAAATAAAGGAAACCATGGAACCTATGTTACTTTGGGCATGGATTACTTCACTTAATACAATTTTTTCCATGGTTTTCCATTTCCTAACCAACGGTGCAATGCCATTTTTTCTGATGAAGGCATAGAATTCCTTTGTGTATATATACCATATTTTCTTGATCCATTCATCTACTGAGGGGCATCTGGGTTGGTTCCATATCTGAGCTATGGTAAATAATGCTGCAATAAACTTAGTTATGCTGGTAGATTTAGTATGGTCCTTTTTGTGATCATTTGGATAAAAGCTCAAAAGTGGGATTGCTGTGTCATAGGGGAACTCTATGTGGAGTCTTTTGAGGAAGCTCCACACTACTTTCCAACGTGGTTATACAAGATTACAGTCCCACCAACATCCCGTCCAGTTTCTGTTATATTACTGTTCGAAATTATAGCCATTCTAACTGGGGTAAGGTGGTATTTCAGTGTAGTTTAGATTTGCATTTCTTTTATTGCTAGGGAGGTTGAGCATTTCTTCATTTGTCTATTGGCCATCCTTCTTTGCTCTTCAGAGAGGTTTCTTTTCAGTCTTTAGCCCACTTATTTATTGGGCAGTTGTTTCTTTGAGGATTTGTTGTTGGGGGATTTAATTTTTTGAGTTCCAGGTATATTTTAGATATGAGACCCATGTCTGTTGTATGGCTAGTGAAGATCTTCTTCCAATCCATGGGCTTTCTATTGATCTTGCTAGTTTTGTCCTTTGCCATGCAGAAGCTCTGCAATTTTATGCAATTACATTTGTCCAACCTTTCTTTGATTTGTTGTGTTCCTGGTATCTATTAAGAAAATTTTGGCCTGTTCCAAGGAGACATATGTTATCTCCTAGTTTGTCCTGCAATGTTTTCAGGGTGTCTTTGACTCCGAGGTCTTTCATCCATTTGGAGTTGATTTTTGTGCAGTGTGATATATATGGGTTTAGCTTTAGTTTTCTACAAGTGATTAACCAATTTTGTCAGCACCATATACTGAAGAGGCTGTCTTTCTTCCATTCTATTTATTTTAGCTACCTTATTGAAGATTAGGTGGCTATAAGTCTGTTGGTTCATTGCTGGCTTTTCAATTCTATTCCATTAGACCTGAGATCTGTTCTTGTTCCAATACCTAGCTGTTTTGATTACTATGGCTTTGTAGTAGAGTTTGAAATTTGGAATTGATATTCCTGCAGCACTGTTCTTTCTGTTAAGGATCATTTTTGCTATCCGGGGTCTTTTATTTTTCCATATGAATTTTTAGATTGACTCTTCTATTTTCTTGAGGAATGAGTTTGTAATATTGATAAGTATTGCATTGAATTTTTAGATAGCCTAGGGAATTATTGTCATTTTCACGATGATTCTTCCAATCCACGAGCATGGGAAGTTTTTCCACTTTGTAAGTTCCGTTTTGATTTCCTTTTTCAGGCTTTTAAAGTTTTCATCATAAATATCCTTCACTTCTTTGATTAATTCCTAGGTATTTTATTTTTGGTGGGGCTATAATGAAAATGGTGTTGATTTCCTGATTTCAGCCATGCTTTTCTCATTGTTGGCATACAGAAAAGCCATTGATTTTTGAGAGTTAATTTTTCCCCTGCTACTTTGCCAACGTTTTGAATCAGCATGAATAATTTGAGAGTTGAATGGGTGGGATTATTTAAATACAACATCATGTCATCTGCAAATAGGGAGAGTTTTATATCATCTTTCCCTATTTGGATCCCTTTTATGTTTGCATCCTGTCTTATTGCTGTAGCTATGCATTCTAATACTAAATTGAAGAGAAGTGGAGAGATTGGACATCCTTGTCTTGTTCCTGAGTTAAGAGGAAATGGCATTATTTTTCCACCATTAAGTATAATGATGTCTGTAGGTTTGTCATATACAGGCTTTATTGTATTGAGGAATGTTCCCTGGATTCATAGGTTTTCCAGAGCCTTCATCATAAAGGGGTGTTGGATCTTGTCAAAGGCTTTTTCTGCATCTATTGAGATAACCATGTTCTTATTCTTGCCCTTGTTGATGTGACCAATTATATTAATTGAGTTGCAAATATTGAACCAGATTTGCATCCC
Source organism: Dipodomys spectabilis (assembly GCF_019054845.1). Taxonomy (NCBI): domain Eukaryota; kingdom Metazoa; phylum Chordata; class Mammalia; order Rodentia; family Heteromyidae; genus Dipodomys; species Dipodomys spectabilis. The sequence goes on along the minus strand of NW_024870932.1, from coordinate 1,791,628 downwards.
GGAAATAAATCCTGTATGATTTTTTGGAGGAATTGTCAAAGGAGATTGGCCAAAATTTTGTTGAGAAGTTTTTCATCAATGTTCATCAAAGAAATGGTTCTATAATTCTTTCTTTGATGAGTCCCCGCTTGCTTTTGGGAGGAGGGTTATGATGGCTTCATAGAATGAATTTGGTAGTAAACTTTCCCTTTCAATTTCATTGCAGAGTTGGAGGAGTATTGGTGTGAGTTCAGCTTTGAGGACCTTGTAAATTTCTGCTGTAAATCCATCTGGTCCTGGGCTTTTCTTAGATGGGAGGTCTCTTCTTGCTGTTTCTATTGCTATGATTGATACGGGCATGTTAAGTTGATTTAACTCATCTTGGTTGAGTTTAGGCATGGAAACTCAAGGCATGGAAACCGCTAGGAAAAGGTCCATTTCTGCCAGGTTCTTAAACTTATTAGCATAAATGTTTGAGAAGTATTCAATTATCATGTTCTGAATCTTGGTTGCTTCTCATTCCCATTCTCATCTCTGAGTTTGTTTATTTGATATGTCCTCTTCTTTTTGAAACGATTTGCTAGGAGAATGTCAATTTTGTTATTTTTTTCGAAGAACCAACTTTTGTTTTGTTGATTTTTTATGGTGTTTTTGGGTTCTAATTCATTTAATTTTGATGTAATTTTAATTATTTCTTTCCATCTACTTGATTGGAGTTTATCTTGCTGCTCTTTTTCAAGGAGGTTCAGATGTCTTATTAAATTCTTTGTTTCAGACCTCTCTAATTTGTTGTTGTAGGACCTCAGAGCTATAAACTTGCCTCTGAGTACTGCCTTTGCTGTGTCCCAGAAAAGCTAGTAATTTGTGTGTTCATTATTTTTGAATATCATGAACATTTGCATGTCCTTTCTAATCTCTTCCATGACCCACTAGTGATTCAACAGTTGTTCTGCCTCCATGTTGTACAGGACTTCCTTTGTTGGCTTTTGATGTTGAGTTCTAATTTTATTCCCTTGGATGCTTTCTTGGCTCTTTTGTGTTCTTGATGGTTTTCTATGTGTAGGATAACTTTAATGTCTTTTGTAGGGCTTGATTGGTGGAGATATACTCTTTTAATTTTTCTTTGCTATGGACAGTTTTTATTTGACCTTCGGTTATGAAGGAGAGTTTAGCTGGGTTCGGTATTCTTGAGTGATAATTGATTGTCTTTACTGCATGGCATTTCCCATTCCAGGCTCTTCTTGCTTTAATCTTCTCTGCTGAGAAATCTGGGGTGATTCTAATTGGTTTGTGTTTATAGGTGATAGTTCTTTTCTCCTTGAGAAATTTAAGGATCCTTTCCTTGGTCTGAATTGATCCTGTGCAGATTATAATGTGACTGGTGGGATATCCTGCTCTGGTCTGGTAGATGTGGGGTTCTATAAGCTTCTTATATCTGAATAGGCCTATCTTTTTGCATGTTTGGGAAGTTATCTGCTAGGATTCTGTTAAATAAATTTCCTAGACCATTAACTTCTTTCTCTAGGTGCTCCTCTACACCCATTATCCTCAGATTATGATTTCTGATGTTGTCTTCCAAGTGTTGAATAGATCTATCATATTTCTTGGATTTGTCTTGGATATTTGTATGTTCTTCTCTATAATATCTAGGCTTTCTGCAATCCCCAAGATTCAATCTTCTGCATGGCTTAACCTACTGTCAAGATTTTCTACTTTGTTTTTTATTTCTTTTCCTTCTAATTGGTCGGCTTGGATGGCTTCAAATTCTTTGGTGGATCTTTGTTTTAGATTTTGTATGACCTTTACTTCCTTAATTTGATGTACAGTGTTTATTCTCAACTGTTATGGTTTCCCTGGACACCCATTCTTTCTGTCTGGCTCCATTCAGCATTCCATTTGTGGTCTACCTGAATTGTTTCAGCTATCTATTTATGGATTCCATGAATGCCTCTATTGATCTTTTTTTATTCTCATCCCACTCTCTCAATCCCTGTATTACTCTTTGATTAGCTTCGTCACGTTCACGCAATTCCTGTAAATCTCTAGACTGTGCTCAGCCTGCTCACACATTTCCTGTATTTCTCTTTTACTCTTCTCAACATGCTTATGCAATTCCTGCATTAATCTTTAAGTAGCTTCCTAAATTAAATCCCCCAACAACAAATCCTCAAAGAAACAACTGCCCAATAAATAAGTGGGATAATGACTTACAGAGAAACTTCTCTGAGGAAGAAAGAAGGATGGCCAATAGACACATGAAGAAATGCTCAACCTCCCTAGCCATAAAAGAAATGCAAATCAAAACAACATTGAGATACCACCTCACCCTAGTTAGAATGGCAAAAATCAAGAACTCTAATAACAAGAAATGCTGGAGGGGATGTGGACAGAAGGGAACCTTAGTTCATTGTTGGTGGGAGTGTAAACTTGTTCAAGCACTTTAGAAAGCAGTATGGAGGTTACTCAAAAGACTCCACATAGAGCTCCCTTATGACCCAGCAATTCCACTTTTGAGCATTTACCCAAATGTTTACAAACAAGACAACACTAAAGCTACCAGCACAACTATGTTTATTGCAGCATTATTTACCATAGCTAAGATCTGGAACCAACCCAGATGCCCCTCAGTAGATGAATGGATCAAGAAAATGTGGTATATTTACACAATGGAATTCTATGCCTCCATCAGAAAGAATGACATTGCTCCATTTGTTAGGAAATGGAAAGACTTGGAAAAAAATATATTAAGTTAAGTAAGACAAGCCCAAAGAAACATAGGTCCCATGATTTCCCTTATTTGCAATATCTAGTATGAGTCAAGCAGAAAAGGTCAGATAAGGTGATGTTAGGAAAATGAACCCTAAGATATGTATTTAAATGTTTTTTTTTTCTTTCAGGCATTTGTTTCTAACACAATTATAAGATTATTTCTTTGTTGTTTTGTATGTCCCTCCCCCACAGAATAACCCCTGCTTTCACTGTATTTGATGTCGGTATAATTTGTGGAAGGGAAGGGGAAAAACAAATCGCTTAAATAAGGATACAGGAGGACCTGTTGCAACAATGAGAAGTACAAGTTGTCATGTCGAAAACGAACTTTACAACTTGGAGGGGAGGGTTGGGGGGGGAAGGAGGATGGGAAGGGATGAGAAGGGTAAACAAAGAAGGAGGCTGCAATGCTTGATAAGAAATGTACTCACTATCTTGCCCATGTAATTGTAACCCCACTGTACAGTATTTTCACACACAAAAAATTAAAAGCCTAAAAAAAAAGAAAAAAAAATCTTTAAGTAGCTTCCTAATGCTCACAAGATTCCTGTATTAATCTTTGGTTTGACTCCTCCTGCTCCCTAGCATGCTCATACTGAGTCCTTTGAAAGTTTTCAATCATTTCATTTACCATGTTTACCAGTGAAAACCCTAGTCCCCTAGGATACTTTTGTCAACGGGAGGGCGCCCCAGAAAACTCAGACTCCAGGCCGGGAGATGCAATAAGCAAGAGGAGTTTATTTGACGTTTGCGCAAACGGACTCTCTGTCCCGAGCAGACAGGGAGCCCGGAGCAGCGGTTATAAGCCTTTTTTTTTAAGGCAAAAACCACAAGATTAACGCATAACACAAAGCATCCCATGATTGGTCCATTTAAAGGTCACCATATACACCAACAATCACTTTGCCACACGGGAAATTTTGTAACACTCTTTGTAAAATGACTGGACCATGGTTGGTGTAAGGTTGGTTTACATGGTTACAGGCCTATGATTGGTTGACATTTGGCTTAGCTTGTGGTCTTTCCAGGTGGTCGTTATCTCAAGGTCCTGTCTGGGGAATTTCTAAATGGGAACTGAGGAACACGTACTGTCTGTTTTTTATCTACGACCACTGACCTTGTCCTGGGGCCGGCATCTGGTCCCTGAAACTTCTTAACTCATTTCTGGGAAGGGAAGGGTCAATGCTAGCGTAAGCAAGTTTACAGAAGCAGAATCAGCAGTTAGCAAGTTAGTAATGGTAATGGACAATTTTTAATCTTTCACCAATAGTGTTTGTACGGCTTTTTGGGAACACCTCTGGATTATTCATTAACTATTCTGTCACCTGATTATAATGAGTGGGATGTCAGATACCTGGACTTGCCTTTTTCTTGTGCTTTTTGGCTTGTTCTGCCCATTTGGTATGAAAGAAACACCAATTTTTTACCAGAACACTATTTTAAGGGAAGCATCAACCAGAGTCTTGTAGTTGCATAATCAAAATGGCTGCAGATACAATCTAGTTCAACAGATACAATCTATTCAACATCAAACAACTATGGATTAATGGGCTACAAACAACAAAAAAGGATTTGGCAAACCAGAAATTATTAGCTTTAGGAAGAAACGTGGGACAAATAGGACTAGAGGGATGTGGAGAGGTAAAAGGAGAGTAAATTTAACCAAGTCCTAATCTCAGAGAGGGAACTGGATTGGACAGAATGATAAGAGAGACATTAAAAAATAAACAAGTAAATTGGAAAAACAAAAATTAAATTTAAGAAGTGAAACACTTAAAAATTATGTAAGTTTAAAGAAATGATATCGAGAGAAGAACAGGATAGGATGAGAGGAGAGACGTGATAGAAAGGAAACATGAAAATTAAAAAAATTAAATTAGTTATTTGATAATTATGTAGGTATAAAGAGATAATACTGCTCTTAAAGAAGTTAAGCCTAAGAAGTTGTGAATTGAATAATAAATATCTGGATTAAGTATGTACACAATGGGTGATATGGTCTAATAATTGACGACAGGTATATGTCTGAGGATGAGTAAAACAGCAATTAAGTCATGCAAAAAAAAGAAAGAGAAAAAAATAAAAAAATGAAAAGGACCGAAAGGTCAAAAGAGATTAAACACACACACACACACATACACACACACACATACACCAAAAATAGAAATTATGAAATAAAAGATCAACAGAAAAATAAAAATTATGAGAAAAAAATCAACAGAAAACACTTTAAAAAAGAAAAGTTTCAAAAAGAGTTCCTTGATTTTTTGTTTTGTGTGTGTGTGTGTGGGGGGGGGGGGGGTGAATGGGAAGACCTGTATCTCCCCTGTGTCCATAACCAGTTTCTGGGTGGAGTCTCTGGTCTACTTGTGATGTTTGGTTTTCCTATGACTTGATTGGTTTCTTAAGTCTGTTTGGGCAGGCAGAAACCGCTCTGTGTTAGGCATGATTTTGTGATCCTCCTCCCAGGCTAGTTCAGTGGAAGGGAGAACTGTCCTGACTATCACAAAAGAGGGAGAAGGCTCTTTCCTCTAGTATGGAGATGCTGTGATGAGGCTAGGTTCTGGATAGGGTTGAGGCCTTTCAGCAAACATTAGCTTTTCCCTGAGGTGCTAGCTCCTGAGACACTCACAGAGCCCAGCTTGGATCCTTTCTTGGGGTTTATGTTTGCTGAATTTCAATTGTTTGTCTAGGCCGCTGTAGGGATTGGCAGCCTCTGGCTGACACCATAAACCTATTGTGACCTATTGTGTCATCATAAACCTATTGTGACCTCATCACCATTATGGCATCACCAACTAATTATACCATCAAAATATTATTATAACTTGATATTGTGATGCCATATTGCCATTGTAATATCACTGTCCCATTGGGTTTTTCAAAACTATTATGACTTTATAACATTTTACAAAACTCATGGCCTTTGAGACTATTAACTTGTGAACTTGTATACTTATGATGAATAAAACACAAGACAATCCAATGAGGCACATTGAAGATAACTTTATTTACACTAGAAATGGGCCGGCATTTACCTTGTCCTGGGCTGTACACTCTGTGACAAGAACAACAAGACAAACGGCACAGGGTCTACCTGATACGTGGATGCTAAAGCCAAAATGCAAGAAGGCATGACAAAGTAAACAGGACTCGAGAAACAAAGGACAGCCACTCATTTTGTTGTATCACCATTAATGACTCCATGTTCTTGACCATGTAGATGGTAGAAATATGCACGCAATGGAGGGAAGCCAGGAGGAGGAACACAATAAGTGGGAAATGGAACAACATACAACAAAGGGGCCCATCAGCTGCGCTGGACATAGAAGAAAAATAACTAAGCAACCCAAACACAGTGATGGGAAGAGATGAATGAGAGGGAAAGAGGGCAAGAGGGAATAGCCTACATTAAGCAAAAGGAAAAAAGTGTAAACCTCACCTGAGATGGGAAAAATAATTTGGATTGTCAAAACTCATAGAATTAACAAACTTTAGACCATGATAACGATAATGTGACTTGTCAAGGTTAAAATGTGTTTGTGACTTTAAGTATCACAATTCCAAAATACTGTGAAATATGTGAAATATATGTAATCACCTATCTCAATTTTTACAAAAAACGGTGCAAGAAGGGAAAGGTTCCGAGGGATGGGTGACAATGTTGTCAGACACTTTGTATTCGTGTACTGTTTTGTAGAATGAGAACTTCTTTGTACAACTACTTAAAGATAATAATAATAAAAAGTGTTTAAAAATACACAGGATGAAAATAAAAATTTCAAATATCAATTAAGAAATTAAATCCAGTTGGAAGGAAAATTTCTTTGGGGAGAGTAATTTAGTTTATTCTATAGCAAGTCTCACTTCAGAAACAAATTCTAAAGCTAGACCCCAGGTAAGTGAAGTAAACTAAGAAATGGAGTTGAAAAAAGAAAAAAAAAGAAACTCCATTCACTCTTTCTTGCCTGGACCGCCGGGGTGGGTAAAAATGCATCATGGTCCTAAATTGGAACCGAAGTGGCAAAGACCTTACTTGGTGGTGCTATGTTCACTGTCAGCTATTAAATTAGCAGGAAAACAGCATTGGATCCATCAGTCTCAAGTGGAATAGGTAGTGGACCACTATACAGAGAAGGCTGCAAGATGGCCTGTTCAGAGACAGAGGATCCCTTAAGAATAAGACTTACTAAGTGTTAATTAGTGCTAACTAGCATGTTTCTACAATTTACTTGTTTTCTATTAAATTTACCTTTTAAGCCTGTTCATTTGTTGGAGAGAAGGGAATTTTTAGGATTTGGTAAGAAAGAATCAAGGAATTGATTGGACATGAAAACCTAATAATGTGCAGGGCCCACTAATCAATGTAGTGGTCCACTACCTATTCCACTTGAGACTGATGGATTTAATTTCTTAATTGATATTTTTGTAAAAATTGAGATAGGTGTCTTGTTGTTCTTGGCTTACCTCACTCAAATAATTTGGTCTAGTTCTATCCATTTCCCTGCAAATACCATCATTTTGTCCTTTTTAATGACTTCATTGTATTCCGTTGTATAGTGTTCCCAAAATTTTTGGATCAGCTAATCACTTATGGCTCATCTGGGTTGTTTCCAAATATGGGCTGTTGTGAACAGTGCTGCAATAATCATAGATGTGTGTGTGTCTTTGTATACTGGTTCCTGTTGTTCAGAGTAGATGCCTAGGGGTAGTATGGCCAGTTCATTGGAGAAGTCGATATTTAGCTTTCGTAGGTACCTTCAGACTGCTTTCCAAAGTGATTGTATTAGTATACATTCCCACTAGCAATGCAGTAATATTTCTTTCTTTGTATCCCTTCCAGCATTTGTCATTGGCTGAATTTAGGATGTGGGCCATTCTGACTGGGGTAAGGTGCTATCTCAGAGTTGTTTTTATTTGCATTTCCTTTACAGCCAGAGATAATGAACATTTCCTCATGGCTTCTTTGCCATTTTTATCTCTTCTGAGAAGTCTCTCTTTAGCTCCCTTGACCATTTCAAGATTGGTTTGTTAGGTTTGTGAAGGATTAGTTTCTTGAGTTCACCATATGTAATGGATATTAGACCCTTGTGTGATATATTGCTGGTAAATATTTTTTCCCATTTCCTGGTAATCTCTATGATTCCTTTTTTTAGGCTTTTATAGTTTTCATGAAATAGACCCTTTACATCTTTGTTTAGGTTAATTCCTAGATACTTTTTTTTTTAGGTTATTGCGAATGGAGTTGTTTCCTTGGTTTCCCTTTCTACTTGTACATTGTTGACATACAGAAAGGTGACTGATTTTTGTGGGTTAATTTTGTATCCAGCTACTTTGCCAAATTTGTTTATAAGCTCTAAGAGTTTGGGGATGGAGCTTTAGGGATCGTTATTTTATAAAATATTGCCATCTACAAAAAGAGATAGTTGATCTTCTTCCTGTCCTATGTGGATCCATTTAATGTCCTTTTCTTGCCGTATTGCTCTGGCTAAGAATTTCAGAACTATATTGAAGAGGAGGGGATGAATGTGATATTGGCTTCTTAGAATGAGTTTCGGATTACTCCCTCTGTTTCTATTTCTCTGAAGAGTTTGAGGGTTGTGGGTGTTAGTTCCTCTATAAAGGCCTTTGAGAATTCTGTAGTGAATCTATCAGATCCTGGGCTTTTCTTTTTTTTTTTATAATTTTATTTTATTTTATTTGAGAACATACTGTACAGAGGGGTTACAATTACATGGGCAGGATAATGCATACATTTCTTACCAAGCATTGCAGCCTCCTCCTTTGTTTACCCTTCACCTCCCTTGCCAGCCTCCCCCCTCCCCCCCACCCAATCATAACCCCCCTACCCCCCACACCGACATTGTAAAGCTGGTTTTGACATGACATTTTGTACTTCTCATTGTTACAACAGGTCCACCTGAATCCTTAAACGACTTGTTTGTCCCCGTCTCCTCCACATGTTATACTGACATCAAATATAGTGAAAGCGGGGGTTACAGTGTGGGGGAGGGACATACAAAGCAACAAAGAAATACTCTTATAAATGCGTTAGAAACACATGCGTGAAAGAAACAAAAACATTAAAATACATATTTGAGGGCTCATTTTCCTAACATCACATTCTCTGACTTTTTCCGCTTGACTCATCCCTATACTAGATATTGCAAATAAGGGAAACCATGGGACCTATGTTTCTTTGGGCCTGGCTTACTTCACTTAATATAATTTTTTCCAAGCCTTTCCATTTCCTAACAAATGGGGAAATGTCATTCTTTCTAATGGAGGCATAGAATTCCATTGTGTATATATACCATATTTTCTTGATCCATTCATCTACTGAGGGGCATCTGGGTTGGTTCCATATCTTAGCTATGGTAAATAATGCTGCAATAAACAAAGTTGTGCTGGTAGCTTTAGTGTGGTCTTTCTTGTAAACATTAGGGTAAATGCCCCAAAATTCCACCCTCATTCTTCAAGGAAATAGAAGAGGCAATCCAAAAATTCATATGGAACAATAAAAGACCCCGAATAGCAAAAACGCACCTCAACGGAAAGAACACTGCTGGAGGAATATCAATACCAAATTTCAAACTCTACTATAAAGCCATAGTAATTAAAACAGCTTGGTATTGGCATAAGAACAGACCTCAGGACCAATGGAATAGAATTGAAAACCCAGAAATGAACCCACAGACCTATAGCCATCTAATCTTCGATAAGGGAGCTAAAACAATAGAATGGAAGACAGACAGCCTCTTCAGTAAATGGTGCTGGCAAAACTGGTTAACTACATGTAGAAAACTAAAGCTAGATCCTTATATATCACCCTGCACAAGAATCAACTCCAAATGGATCAAAGACCTTGAACTCAAAGCAGACACTCTGAAAACATTACAGGATGGAATAGGAGAAACCCTGGGTCTCCTTGGCTCAGGCCGAAATTTTCTGAATAGAGACCCGGAAACACAACAAATCAAAGAAAGCTTGGACAAATGGGATTGCATAAGGTTGCAGAGCTTCTGCAGGGCAAATGACATAGCTAGCAAGATCAATAGAAAGCCCACGGATTGGGAGAAGATCTTTACTAGCCATACAACGGACAAGGGTCTCATATCTAAAATATACTTGGAACTCAAAAAATTAAACCACCCAACAACAAATCCTCAAAGAAACAACTGCCCAATAAGTAAGTGGGCCAAAGACTTAAAGAGAAGCTTCTCTGAAGAAAAAAGAAGGATGGCCAATAGACACATGAAGAAATGTTCAACATCCCTAGCCATAAAAGAAATGCAAATCAAAACAACATTGAGATATCACCTCACTCCAGTTAGAACAGCAAAAATCAAGAACTCTAACAACAACAGATGCTGGAGAGGATGTGGACAGAAAGGAACCTTACTTCATTGTTGGTGGGAATGTAAACTTGTTCAACCACTTTGGAAAGCAGTATGGAGGTTCCTCAAAAGACTTCACATAGAACTCCCCTATGACCCAGCAGATCCTGGGAAGGTAACTGCTTCTAGGTCTGCCAGTTACCTATGTAACAGATATTGGGTGGAAACTTAGCCAAGAAGTGTGGAGCTGTCCCTGTTCAAACCTTACATTCCAGCCTTTTGATAATTATGAAAAAGGTCGAAGATTCTCTCTAGCTATTTCCTCTTTGCAAGGGGTGTCAACGGTAGGTGTAAAAGGCTGAGATGTGATCCCCTCTGGGAGAAGGCAGCAGGCAACAGCTGTCACTTGGGCAATGAGTCCTTAGATGAAGTCTAGAGGAGGCAAGTCTCTTGGACAAAGTATGGCGAAGTCTCATGAGGCATTGAGGGACTGAAAAAAATACTAGAGAGAAAATAAATGGCAAGAGGAAGGACTTGGGTTTGGAAATGTTGGTAGAAATTTCCCTAGCTACTTCTTACATCCGCCGACTATGTAGAGAAGAAGTCAAGTGACAAAGGCAAGAAGATAAATTCCTATCCAGTTGAAAGGTAGAGAGATATGGACATTAGATGGGCATTCTTCTTTCTTCACTTGACCTCCTGCCTCTGGTTTGTCTTGAAAGGGGAGGCACAAAATGGCTGATGTGATATCATCTCCTCTTACTCCTCTTCATGTTCCCTGAGTCTAGTTGCTCATTGCTGGGATTGTTTGTCCCAGTTGGTATTCAAGGAGGTTTGAACTCAAGGCCTGGGCACTGTCCCTGAGCACTTCTGCTGAAGGCTAGCACTGTACCATTTTGAGTTATAGAAACACTTGCAGTGTTTTCTGGTTAGAGATAAGAGGCTTGAGCCATGCTTCCAGACTGGCTCTTTGCAAGTTAGTTGTGAGATGGACTCTTAGGGATTTTTCAGCCCAGGCTGGCTTTGAATTGCAATTTTTGCCACAAAAGCCCTTTGTTATTTCCCATTATAGCAACAAGGAGATTAAATAGAATAAGTAGAGCTTACCTGGTCCTTATCAAGAACTGACCAAAAAATATTCTGCAATGACAAAATTGTTAGATGGGAGAATCTTAGCACACATATACTAATATGCTTGCTTTGCATGCATGATGCCCTGGGTTCGATTCCTCAGCACCACATAAGCAAAAAGAAAAAAGCCAGAAATGGCCCTGTGGCTCAAGTGATAGAGAACTAACTTTGAGCTGAAGAGTTGAGGGACAGTGCTTAGGCCCAGAGTTCAGGCTCCACAACCGGACCCCTCCCCCCCCAAAAAAAGAGTCATGTAGTCAGTTCTAGATTACACAACACAAAACCAAAACGGCAAAACTCAAAACCTAAAATTTTTGACAACAATGTTTAGACATCTTTGCTAACAAAGCACACCAGACGATTGTGCCTCAGTTACCAGGGTCTGAGAAAAGAGCAACTTGTTAGTAGGACACATTTGAATAGATGGATGGAGGAGAAGTAAGCTTGGTGGAAGAATCATGATTGGAGGGGGCCAAACGCTTAACCCACGATTTGGACAAGATGGCGAACTCAAGATGGAAAATTTCCAAAAAAATGCAAAGAAAGCCTGAACAAAAAATCAAGCCTAGTTTGGCTAGCCTTTTAGAGGGAATCTAGAGGGGATTCCTTGAACCTAGCCCATGTCACACTCTTCAGGGCACAATACAAATAATTGTAGAAAAGAAAGGGAGAGATATAGAAAGTTGGACATGAATAGCAGAGAGCAAAGAGAGCCTGATAGTAAGCAGACTTCCGACCATGTACCATTGCAGAGGCAATAACTGTCTAAATCTGACAATAATATAAAAATATTAGGTGCTCTGCTACCCAGGGAGTACAAGAGGCATTTCAGAGGGGTTTCACAGCTCAGGCATGACTTGCAACACCCCATTAAATATGTAGGATAGTCAGTCTGGTGAGGGAAGGAGAGATGACGAGGCAGAAGCAGTGTCCCGACTTCTCCCATAGCCCACTAGAGATTAATGGCCATGCCCCCAAAACCAAGTATCCTCGGCTTCAGAGGTGACCAGCCTTTTGGCCAAAGGTCATAGGAGCATTCTGGTATGGTGCCACATCTGAACAGAGATTGAGCAACACAGAGCCATAGAGAGTAGTTTCACTCACCAGAGTAGATAAGTGGTGTGGACATGGATGTGAAGGCCAGCAATGGTATTGGTGAAAAGTCTCGTGTGGTGTCTCAAGGCAGTTTGGCTCGCAGAAAAGGGGTGGTTAGGAAATTCTAACATTTCCAAATCATAAACCCTATCTAAGTCATGGCTCCATATGTAAGATATATTAAAAAGGTAGGTTTCATTCGGTAGCCTATGAACAGAATGCCACACACTATTAAGGTAGGAAAAGACGTTTATTTACCGAACTGCTGCCCCCACCATACATGGTGGAGAAGCATGGCTGAAAAGGAAAGGGGGGATAGCAATTTCTATTTCTGTAGAAATTCATCCATCTCTGCTAGGTTTTCCTTCCTTTGTGAGTAGAGTCTGGAATTATTTCGTTATGATTGTTTGAATGTCTTGGATGTGTTGTAATTTTCCTGTCGTATCTCTGATATTATTGATATGGGTTTCCTCTCTTATTTTGTTAGTTACTCTTGCCAGTGGTACGTCAGATATATTGATTTTTTTCTTTAAAACAGCTTTTTAAAATTAATTTTATTTATACTTTTCTCAGTCTCTATCTCATTCATTTCAGCTCTTATTTCGATTATCTCTTTCTGCCGAGCAACTTTAGGTTCAATTTTTTTCTTGTTTCTCTAGCAGTTTTGGTTGCCTCATAAGATTGTTTACTTGGTCTCTGTTTTCTTGATATGTGCACTGAGAACAATAAATTTGCCCCTCAGGACTGCTTTCGCTGGGTCCCATAGGTTTCTTTGTGATGTTTCTTCATTTTGACTGAATTGTAGGAACTTTTTAATTTCTTCTTTAATTTATTCTGTAACCCATGTATTGTTCAACTGAGTGCTGTTTAATTTCCATGTGTTTAAGTTTTTTCCTATTTTATGCCTGGTTATTGAGAACTAGTTTGATTCCACTATGGTCAGATTGAATACAGGGTATTATGTTGATCCTCTTGTATTTGCTTAAATTCCTTGTATTAACTAGGAAATTATCTATTGTAGAAAAAGTTAGGGGTTTGGCAAGAGTAAGACCCTGCTGGTGTCAATGTCTGTAATTCTAGCTACTCAGGAGGCTCAGATCTGTGTATTCAGGTTCAAAGCTAGCCCAGGCAGGAAAGTTCATGAGGCTTTTTCTGGGGTTGTTCAGCACCAAACCCTGCCTCATGTCTGGGTGTGTTCACCACCTTTGCCACCATGGGCTGGGCTTGGCTGCTTATGCAAGCCGGTATGGAGAGGCCCTCCACCCCACCAGGAGTCAGGTATTAACCAGTTATGTTGCCTCAGGCTGGGCTGGGCTGCTTATGTGGGCCAGCATGGAGAGGCACAAAGCGCCATGGGTCTGGAGTTGTTCACTTCAACTATCCCTGCCCCAGCTACCGCTGCCTCCCCGGGCTAGTCTGGGCTGTTCCTGTGAGCTAGAGTCAAGAAGCATTGTGCCCAGACTCTGAGTGCTTTGTCACTACTGCCAGCTGCTGCTGCTGCTGCTCCAGGTTAGGATGTTTACACCAGCAGGACAGAGGTGCCACGCTGTGAGTATAGGGTCGTTTGCCACTGCTGACATCTGCTGCTGCTCTAGACTGGGTGGTGCTGCTTGCACCAGCCAGGCAGAGGCACCATGCCAGGGAGGTTGAGGGGAGTCTTCATGCCAGCTCTGCCTTCTGAGATTTGTTTGTATTCTCTGGGTTGGCACCAGCTCATGGGGGTCTTCTGGGAGTCTTGGAATGCTTGTGGGTATGTGGTCCTCCGAGGGTCCAGAGCTAGGCAACTTAAGCAGCCTGGCAATAAGCTCCACCACTTAAGCTGCTCAGCGTGGAGCCCGATCACCAACAAGGGGTGGCTGAAGGTTATTTCCACTTTACTGTCTGTGTAGGTTTTTCCCTTTTATGTTTTTCACTTACTGTACCTCTCTGAGTAATCTCCTTTTTTGTGGGTTACTTGGAGAAACTGACAATTGAAATTCAAACTGTATTTGGTTCGGGAGAGCTTTGGTGTTTACCTGCTGTTCCATCACCATCTTGGCCTCTCCCCTTCAGGTGGAGTTTTTCTTAGGTGGACGGCGGGCCTTAGTTACCAAAGGATAGGTACATAAAAGAATATGTTGTAAAGCCTGCAGATTGTAGTTAGACATTTCGGTTAATATAGCCTTCCCAAATTTAGGAACCAAAGAAGTTGGTCTACCCTAAAGTATTTCAAAGGGATTAAATCCTTTAACATAGGTCTATATCTTGCTCCAAGGAGAGCAAAGTGGAGGAGGCTTACATAGCCAAGGACAGTCTCTGTATTTAATTTAGTCTCTGTATTTAATTTAATTTAATTTAACTAAATTAAATTCTTTCAAATGCCTTGAACTCTGAGTTCTATAAATGGATTGTAACTTCCAATTTATTCCTAGAGCGTTAGCTAATAATTGAGAACTTGGGCCATGAATGCAGGGCCATCTTTGGACCCCACAAATAAGGGAAAGCCAAATCAAGAAATTATTACATGCCTCAGCTCAGCCTGAAAATCTGTCCACTATTACTAACAGATATGAATACCCATACTTTCCAGGCTTTGCCTCTGTGAATTCCACTTTCCCAAATTCACCATCTGAGGTTCCTCACATAGGAATTCTTTCCATATGTTCCAGCTTTTCAGCATTTACCTGTTTGGAAATTACATACACACATTACAAAGGATTGTCAGCCTGAGGCCCCACTGGTTTTTGAACAGTTTTAGGCAGTTGCCTGGAACAATTTACCAGGGTGCAAATATCTACACGTAAACTGAAAAAAGCTTGAGCCTGTTTACATTTTTCACATGTCCAGTGTCAACATTTGCCCACATATTACCACTCTTTTTGTTTCTTTCCTTAATATTAACGACTAGTAACTCTAAAGACCACACTGGTTTTAGAGTGGTCTCCCAAGCTACCTGATCAGCTCAGATATTTCCCTGTATCTTACTGTCTCTAGGTGCTTTAACTCCTGTATAGTACTCTGAACCTTGGAGACTTCTTCCATATTATTCTCCTTTTCTCTCAAACTTGCTTTCATGATCCCACTCTCCTTCTCAATGAGCTCCTTAACCTGCAACTGTTTCGCAGGGTCACATGAGAGTTCCTTTGACTGGCTAACTGCTGCTCCTTCTCAAAACACCTTTGCTTGCTCTACAGCTCCTCCCTTAAGTTCACAAAGGTGCTATAGAGAGGTATTTTTTCCACCTCTTCCTGTTCCAAGATGTTTCTGCATTACATTTATGGTGAAGACCTCAGCAGTCTTTTTAGCCTCTTACTATATTAGTTGCCCTTTCTAGTTTTCAACTTCAGTGTATTTTTGCGACAGATCTTTCAACTGTTTGTTTATCTCTTCTGTTTTTCTTCCTAATGCTCTTTCCTTTTGCCTGGCATTCTCTATCAGAGCATGTGGTCCTATAACTCTTTCTGAAGAGTGACAATCTCTTTCTTGAGCCTGATATTTTCCTGTTCACTTTTCCTGTTCACTTCCCCCTCTTTTCTTCTAGCTACTTTTTCCTTCTTTTTCTGTTGCTTTGAATTTCTGGTGACACCCTTCAAAGCTTATAATATACATGTACTTCACCCTAATACATTAGGTCTGGCTCCATTTTCATGGCAACAATTTCTTAATGCAGCATCAGGATCTCTTCTTGTCCTCACTTGTTGTTAGCAAGGATGGCAACATTGCTGTCTTGTGCTTTTGTCGGCCTCTGACCTGTGGTCCCCTAATTTGCCTCATGCTCACCCAGGCTAATGTACTTGAATTTCATTTGATTTTGTGTGTTTTCTAGGTTCCTTTTGAGGATTTTCTTCTCATTTTTGACTCTCACAAGTTTATATCTTCAAATCTTTTCTTCACGTCAAATTATTCTACCTGTTTTCTCCAATGTCCAGTGCTTTTAAACTCTTGGTGGGTTTGGACTGGCACATATTGGAGATTCTGTCTTTTATAAGCCTGTGTTTTGAGATAGAAGTGTGTGGATTTTTCTTTGCCTCATTTCTTCTTAATTTCAGAGGGCTGATTTCAAATTGAACACAATTGGAATTCAGAGCCCCGAGATATTAACACATTTTCCAGGTGGTTAATGTGATTACATAACCTGTCATTTTCTATCTTTCTCCTCCTTGGACATTTTGCTTTCAATAATGACACTGATCTAGTCCTAGAGGTTCCCTACTGCCATTTGCAAATGAATTTTACTGTCTTTGCCAAGGGTTTCTTGATCCCTATTCTGTTGCTCTTATCAAAACTCAACCCCCCTTCTTAGAGGCTTTTTTTTCCAGGGTATCTCTGTTATCAAACACCTACTGGGCAACCACTTCCAACTTAGAATACACGTTTCTTTCAAAACCTTCTAACTTGTGAAGCTTTCTTCTAATATCTGGGGCTGACTGGGTAAGCAAGGCCATATTTAGGGCTCTTTGATTCTCCAGGGCTTCAAGATCTATAGGCCTATAAGTCCTATAGACTTCTTGGAGAAATTTCAGAAGAGCATTTGGGTACTCACTGGGGAACTGTACCATCTCACTCACCTTAGATTGATGACTTGGCTTTCTAGCCACTGTGGTATCCCTGCCAATCGAACCCGTCAATAATAGGAAAGCACTTCCATACCTCAATCACTGTTAGTCTCTGCTTGGGTAAGTATGTGGAAAGACTTGCTCCAAATGGTCTGGTTCAATAGTGGGGATATTGTCTGGTCCAAGGACAACTTTCAAGTCACTGAGCAGGATTCACTCCCTTTTCTACCAGGTGAAGAGCACCTGTAAAATTTGCTGACACTCATCCCAGATGTGCTTATGTGTGAAAATTACTGTCTCTAATGAAGTAATGAGCCCCTTTTTTTCTGAAAATGATACAGTTTTCTGTTTCCGGTTATAAAGGTCACTAGTTGTAAAGGGAACATATATTAAAAAGGGGGCCTGACCACCGTCTCCTCCATGCCCCAATCTCAAGGGCAATAAGGGTAACTTACCACATTTTACCACCTTAGGCTGGTACAAGTAACCACTTTTGATATGGGAGGACTTAACATTGGAGGTGCTGATGGCAAAGAACAGGAGAGAGAGTACATCAATGAATCTTCCTCTGAGTGACCCTATAACCCTAGGGGATTATATTTTTTGGATATGGCAAGTTTAGGCTTTGTTCCCCCATCCTGAGAAAAAGAGTAAACTGAGGTGCATACAGGACACAGCTAGAACTATCAGCATACACACAGACCAATAGTCACAGAAACTTAACTTACATGTCCCACACCTCTCAATGTTGACCTCTACAGGAGGTCCCAGATGACAGACAGAATGTCCCAGATTGCCTCTTGAGGATGCTGCAGATGACCTCTGGTGGATGTCACATATGTCCTCCGTAGGAGGCTCGAGATAACCTCTCATGGAGGTTCAAAATTGCTCCCGAAGATAGTATCCGATGACTTCCAAAGGAAGTCCCAGATGTCCTCTCAAGGAGGCTGAGATTACCTCTCAAATAGCTCCCAGTTGGCCACTCAAGGAGGCAACATATAAACTCCAGAGAAGGTTCCAGATAACTCTCTTGAGAAAGGCACAGATGACCTCCAGAGATGATCCTATATGGCTTCTCAAGGAAGTCCCACATGATATCCGAAGATGGTCATACATTTCTCATCAAGGTAACCCGAGATGACCTCCCAAAGAAGTTCCAGATGACCTCAGGAGGTGGTCCTAGATTGCCACTTAAGGAAGCCCCAATGACTATTTTTGAAGAGGTCTCAGGAGACCTCCTGAGGAAGCACCAGATGACCTCTGGATAAAGTCCAATATGGCCACTGGAGAAGGCCCCAAATGACCTCCAGGGTAGGTCTCAGATGGCTTCTCAAGGAATTCGCAGATGTACTCTTGATAATGTTCCAGATGGCTTCCCAAAGAAATCCTACATGAACTCTCAAGGAGTTCCAAGATGGCTTCCCATGGATGCCATAAATGACCTCCAGAAGGGGTTCCCAAAACCGACTGGCAAGCTTGCACAGGCGCACCTCTAGTGGAATGTAAATGACTTTTGTCCTTGTTGGTCCTCCGGAGACAAAAACTCGAGGTAGACTCTCAACTCAGAGGGTTGACACTCTCACCTATGGGGATTTTTCCCTGGGCCTGATGCCATCCAAATGGATGATCTCAATGAGGTCTCTGAAAATTAGAAACTCTAAAGTTGAAGAGAATCCATTGAGACACATATAATAAATGTTCTCCAAACCACCAACCCCCAAAATTATGATATCCAAAGCTCCAAACATCAAAGGGCAAGCCTTTTTTTCCCCTTCCCTTGGTCTCTCCTTCGCTACAGAACTATACTTCCTTCGAGGTCTTTCCATTTTTCCCTTCTAACAGTTCCTTCTTCTCTTTAGTCCTCTCCACTCTCCAAAGGCCTGAACTGCTTTGCCTGGGTCATCAGTTGCCATCCTTCACCTCCTGCCCCCTCTCAACTTCCTCTCCTCCCAGGTTTTTTCCCTTGTGCTATCATACCACTTCCTTCCATCCAGGACTTTTCCCTTTTTCTCTTTCCTTCGATTGCTCTGATACAATTATCCTGTAAAAATCCTGTACACCTCCTCCACTCCAACTGCCTAACAGTTTTCAACTGTTACATCAGAAACAACAGCTCAATAAGTGGAGATTAATGCACCAGCCCCTCCCACAGAATGCCCCACCTTCTTTGGTGGCATACTTTGTCCTCTCCAGCTGGCCAGGAGATGGTGCCTGGCTGATTATCGGACCCTATAGATTATCGTGGCCCTGATGATTATTACACTATCCTCCTTGTGAATTAGTTGCAATTGAAATTGGAAATTTGATTGTGATGTTACAAACTCGTTATGACATCACAAACCCATTTTGACATAATCATAGCATGACATCACAAACCCATTGTGACAATATTTTCATTGTGACATCATGATTCCATTGTGACATCTAAAATCTATTATGACCTCTTAGCTCCTTTAAAAAATCACATGCCTTTTCAACATCATAGTCCCTTTGTGTACCCATATCCTTGTTGTTAACCAATGATAATTGAGATTAGACAAGCCATTATAACATCAAAAAGTATTTGTGACATACTCAACAGTGTGACATCACATTTTCATTATGAGAGCATCAGCTCATTGTGACATCAGCAAACTCATTGACATAATCGCATTATGACAACAATTCTCATTGTGACATCAAAGACACATTGTGAATGCCTATTCTGTGATTTCATTGTATTTCAAATATGGCATGAGAGTTGATATCAGAAACACATGTTTGTGCTTACACAATCATTTTGACATCATAATCACTTTGTGATATCGCAGTGCCATTGTGATATCACTAACACAATGTGACATCACAAAACTCTCCTGTCCTCATAACTTTTTGACATGCTAACATTGTGATATCTCAGACCTTTTTGCCCTCATAATTTGTTTTCAACCTCATATTTCATGTATGACATGAGATACCAGAAATCCACTAACATTATGACCATGTGACATCACACTGACAGATGTCATGATCATCGTGTCACGTGACATCACAAAAGGTTTTGATGTCACAATTAGTTGGTGATGCCATACAGGTAAGAGGTCACAGTAGGTCTATGATGTCACAATTTGTTGGTGATATCTAAATGGCAAAAAGGATCTCATTTGTCATGAAATCACAGAGAATATGAGTTCACAAATGGACTGTGGTATCTTCAAAGGCATGCGTTGTCACAAATGTGATGAAGTCCTAGGAGGAATATGATATCACAGTGTGACACAATGTGCATATCTGTCAGTATGATGTCACAATTGTCATGATGTCACAGTGGATTTCTGATATCACATATCATAACAAATATTATAAGGTTGAAAACAGATTATGAGCTCATAAAGCGCCTAAGACATCACAATTGCAGCACATCACAAGACTTATGAGGACAGGGAAGGTTTGTGATATCACAGTGTGTTAATGATATCACCATGGCACTGTGATTTCACAAAGTGATTATGATGCCATATATTTATGAGATCATAATGGTTTTCTCATACAAACCCACATGCCACATTTGAAATAGAATGAACTAAGAGAATAGGCATTTACAATGTGTCTATAACATCGCAATGGCAATATAATGTCATAATGCTATGAGGTCATTATAAATTGGTGATGTTGCAAAGACATAATGGTGTCATAATGAATATTTGTTGTCTCGCTTGTGATGGGGTCACAAATGGTGATGTTATAATGGCATATATGAATTCCATTGTCATGTGTTCACAATGAGGGCATACAAAGGGACTGTGATGTCACAAATGCCATGTGTATTTTCAAAGGTACTTCAGGGTCATGATAGCTTTATGATACACTGTTGTGATGAGGTCACCAAGGGTTTTTGATGTCATAATGATTTTGTAATATCTCAAACACAGGTCCACTTTCAATTGCTAGTATTTCACAATATGCATACAAGTTCACAGAAGGATCTTGATGTCCTAATGGACATGAATTATTTTTTAAATTATGAGGTCATATTAGGTTTGTGAATACACAATGGGATAGATATCATCATGGCAATGTCAACTCACTACATCATGTCAAAATATTGTGTTGTTGTCATATTTGGTGATGAGGCCACAAAAGATTGGTGATGTCACAATGTGTTGGGCATGTCACAATGACATGATGGTTCCCAATTGTCTTTAACTTACAATAAGTATAGGAGTTCACAAAAGGACTGTGGTTTCTCCAAAAGTATGTGTTGTCACAAATATATTGAAATCCTAAAATGTTTGTGATGTTAAAATTTGACACAATGGTTATGAAATCTGGCAGTGTGATATCACCATGATCATGATGTCACTGGGAATTTGTGATATCAAGTGTCATATGTGAAATCTAATGAGGTTGACAACAGATTATGAGGACAAAAAAGCCAAAGGTATTAGAATTGCAGCATGTCACAAAAGTTATGATGACAGGATGAGTTTGTGATGTCACAGTGTGTTAGAGATATCACAATGGAAAAGTGATGTACAAATGGATTTTGATGTCACAATGGTTAGGAGTTCTTGATTTGCTCATGATATCAACCTACAGGGCACATTATAAATAGAATGAAATCACAGAAAAGGCATTCATAATGTGTCTATGATGTCACATGACAATGTGAAGTTATAAATCTACCATATTTTAGTTTTGTGATTTTACAATGAGCAGATGCTGTCAAAATGACAATGTGATGTCACAATTGTGATAAACTCACAAACTGTTTTTGATGTTAAAATGTCATGTGTGATTCTCAATTGTCAATATTTCACAGTCGGGATTTGAGTACTCAAAGGGAATGTGATGTCACAAAGCTACGTATTTTTTGAAAATGTATAAGAGATCGTAATAGATTTGGGATGTAACAATGTGATCCTGGTGTTAAAAATATCAATGTGATGTCACAATGGGTTTGTGATGTCACAGTGGTGATGAGGTCACAATTGGTTAGTTATTTCACGAGTTTGGAATATCACAATTATTTGTCCAATTTCAATTGCTCCTAGTTCACCATGAAGACACTGTCATAACCATCAGTGCCCTTATAATCCACGGGAACAGATAGTCATCATGGCCTCTTGATCTGGACCACTAGAGGGAGGGGTGTGTGCCGCTGAAAGGGGCAAGACATGCTGTTGAAGGAGATAGGATGTCAAGCCCGACATGGTGAGCTGCCAAGAAATGATTGGGTATGGACATTTGGGAAGTGATGATTGAAAACTGTTATGTAGGAATCATATTGCAGTGGGGGAAGGGTACGGCCTATATATAGGCTGCATGTTCAGAGCAACAGAAGGGGACAGAAAAAGGGGAAAGACCTGGAAGGAAAGAAGTGATGAGACTGCAGGAGGGTAAAGACCTGGGAGGAGAGGAAATTGAGGGAGAGCAGGAGCTGAAGGATGGCACTTGGCCACCTGGATAGGACAGGGCAGGCCTGTCAAGAGTAGAACAGCCTGAAGAGAAGAAGGGACTGGTGGAAGGAAAAAAATAAGACCTGAAACGTAGGACAGGTCTGTAGTGAAGGAGGATGAAGAGATAAGAAAAAGCCTTGTCCTTTGAAATGTGGAGCTTTGGAGATCATTAGTTTAGGGGTTGGTTGTTTGAAGACCAGTTAACAAATGGCTGGGCTGCTCTGTGGAGTTCTGAGGGTTCATGGTTGAGGCTGTATTTAGCTCTGGGCATCCAGCCCAGGTCAAGGTATTCGTTTGTTACAAAATTTATGAGGACAAGACAAATTTGTGATGTTACATTGCATTAATGATATCACAATGTCAATATGAGGTCACAAAGGGATTGTAATGTCATAATGGTGATGTGGTCACAATGGGTTTCTGAAATCAAATTATATGCCACATTTGAGATAGAATGAAATCACAGAATAGGCAATCACATTGTCTCTAGGACCTCACAATGAATATGTGATGTCATAATGCTGTGATGTCATTGTCATTTTGGGATATCACAATGGGCTGATGGTATCCTAACAACAATGTGATCTCACTCTGGAGATGATGTCACAAAGTGTATGTAATGGTATAATGGCATGTCTGATGTCAGTTGTCCTTTTTGAAAGGTCCTAAGAGGTCACAACAGATTTGGGATATCACAAGGTGATCGTGATATCACTGTGGAAATGTGATGTCACAAAGGGTTTGTGATGTCACAGTTGTGATAAAGTCACACTTGGATAGTGATGTCACAATGAATTTGTAATATCACCATTACATATCTAATTTCATTCTACTAGATCACAAGAAGAGTACGAGTTTACATAAGGAGCTAGAAGTCAGAAAGGCTATGGGTTTTGTAAAATGTTATGCAGACATAATAGATTGGTGAAAATGCAATGGGACAGAGATATCCCACTGG
Source organism: Dipodomys spectabilis (assembly GCF_019054845.1). Lineage (NCBI taxonomy): Eukaryota > Metazoa > Chordata > Mammalia > Rodentia > Heteromyidae > Dipodomys > Dipodomys spectabilis. The sequence continues at coordinate 1,768,386 of NW_024870932.1, read as the reverse complement.
CAATGTGATGTTACCATTACATGAGATAGTATTGTTTTGAAGTCACAAATAGTTGGTAATGCCATACAGCTGATGAAATCACAAAGATTTGTGATTCCACAATGGGATGTTGATGTCACAATCTCATGCCAGGTCTCTAATTAACAATAAATATATAAGTTCACAAGGGATAATGTATCCAAAGGCATATGTTGGCACAAGTGGAATGAGTATTAACAGGATTGTGATGTCACAATGTGACTCAGTGGTCATGACATCTGGCAGTGTGATGTCACAGTGGTCATGATGTCACAGTGGATTTCTGATATCATATGTCATATCTGAAGTATTATGAGTTAAACAATTTATGAGCTTAGAGAGGCCAGAGATCACACTGGCAGCATGTCAAAACATATATGAGGATAGGAGAGACAGTGGGTTAGTGATATCATAATGGCAATGTGGTGTCATCAAGGTATTGTGATGCCATAATGGTTATGTGTTCACAATCTATTTCTGATATCAACACATCTGTGACATTTGAAATAGGATGAAATCACAGAATAGACATTCCCTTGTATCTGTGACATCACAATGACCATGTGATGTCATAATTCTATGATGTCATTGTTGTTTTATGATGTTACAATGGGCTGATGTTGTCATAATGACAATGTGATGTTACACTGGTGATGATGTCACAAAGGTTTTGCGATTTTAAAATGGCATGTCTGATCTCAATTGTCATTAGCTCAAAATGAGGATTTGGGTACACAAAGGTCCTGTGATGACACAAAGGCCATGCTTTCTTTCAAACCTTCTGAGGTCATAATAGGATTGGGATGTCACAATGTGAGCATGGTGACACAATGGCAATGTGATATCACAATGAGTTTGTGATTTCACCAGGGTGATGAGGTCAAAATGGGTTAGTGATGTCTCATCAAGTAATATAACAATGTCATATACAATTTCAATTTCTTCTAATTCACTATGAGGATACTGTAATAGCCAGTGAGGTCAGAATTATCTATGGGAGCCAATAATCATTGTAAATGCTTGGCCTGGCCCAGCGGAGAGTGAGGGGAATACCGCCAAAGGTGGAGGTGTCAAGCCTCACATGGTGAGCTGTCAAGAAGTAATTGAACATTGGGCAGTTTGGGAAATGACGGTTGAAAACTCTTAGGCAGAAGACACATTGGAGTGAGGAGGGATACAACCTATATATAAGTTGCATTTTCAGAGCATTGGAAGGAGATATAAAAATGAGAGCTACCCAGATGGTAGAAAGTGGTGAGACAGCAGAAAGGGAAAAACTTGAGAAGAGAGGAATTTGAGGGAGAGCGGAAGGTTGGCAAGTGGTCACTGGGGCAGAGTAGGGCAGGCCTGTGGAGACTGGAGAGGCCTGAAGGAAGTGGTGGAAGGGAAATAGGGAAAGACCAGGAAGGAAGGACAAGTCTGTAGCGAAGGAGCTAGGAATGGAAAAGTAAAAAGCCTTGCCGATTGAGGTTTGGAGCTTTGGAGATCATAATTTTTTGGCTGGTGGTTTGCACACCAATTAAGAAAGGGTGGGGGCTGCCCATTGAAGGTCTAAGGTTTGGTGGTCAAGGCTGCTCTTGGACCTGGGTATCCAGTCCAGGATAAGGTAATCACCCCTTCTAGTGTAAATTGGTTTATTATATTAAATGTGACTTGATGGTTTGTCTCTTGGCCTTAGAAGTTATAAGTACACGAGTTCACAGAAAGAGCTTGAAGCCTCAAAGGCCATGAATTTTCTAAGATGTGATGTGGCCATATAGGTTTGTAAAAACACAATGGGACAATGATATCACAATGGCAATACCACAATATCATTTCAAAATAATGCTTTGATACCACAATCAGTTGTTGATGCCATTCTCGTGATGAGGTCACAATAAGTTTTTGATGTCACAAAGGGTTCATGATGTCAGAGTGGCATGGCAGATCTCAACTGTCATTAATTGGCAATGAATATATGATTTCAAAAAGGGACTGTAATGTCTCCAAAGGCATGTGTTGTCACAAATGTGATGCCGTTCTAACAGGTTTGTGATGTCACAATGTGACACAATACTCATGATATCTGGTAGTATGATGTCACAGGGGATTTCTGATATCACATGTCATACCAGAAATATGAGATTGAAAACAGATTATGAGCTCACAAAGGGATTAACATATGACAATAGCAGCATGTCACAAAACTTATAAGGACTGGTTTGTTATGGCACAGCAGATTAATGATGTCACAAAAGATTGTGATATCACAATGGTTATATGGTCAAAATGGATTTCTGAAATAGAATGAATTCACAGAATAGGCCTTCGCACTGTTATGACTATGATGTAACAATGTCATTGTGATTTATCATGCTATGATGCCATTGTGGTTTGGTGATGTCACAATGAGCTGAAGGTGTCATAATGACAATTTGATGTCCCTGCTTATTTATGATGTTACAATGGTTATGAGGTCACATTATGTTTCTGATATCAACACACACGTCAAATTTGAAAAAGAATGAAAAAGCCGGGTGCCAGTGGCTCACGACTGTAATGCAAGCTACTCAGGAGGCTGAGATAGAAGGATTGCACTTCAAAGCCACCTCAGGCAGGAAAATCCATGAGACTATCTCCAATAAAACCATTAGAAAACCAGAAGTGGTGCTGTGGCTGAAGTGATAGAGTGCTTGCCTTGAGCTGAAGAGCAGGGACAGAACCCAAGCCCAGAGTTCAAGCTCGACAACCGACAAAAAAAAAATTAAAACCAGGCACTCACAATCTGTCTATAACATCACAATGACAATGTGATCTCATAATGCTATCTTGTCGTAGTTTTGTGAGGTCAAAAGTAGTTGATCCTGTCATAATGAGAATGTTATGTCACACTGGTGATGTCACAAAGAGTTCATAATCAGGGTATAGTTACACAAAGGGACTGTGATGTCACAAAGGCCATGTGTTTTATCAAATGTGCTGAGAGGTCCAAATAGGTTTGGGATGTCACAATGTGATATATCAAATGGCAATGAAAGCTTACAAGGGTTTGTGATGTCACATTGGTGATGAAATCAACGTTTTGTGAAGTAACATCTCATACTCACATGTCCAATTTCAATTACTACTATTTCACCATGAGGATATGAGTTCACAGAAGAAGACTGAAATATAAAAGGCCATGAATTTTCTAAAATGCTAGGAGGACATTCTAGGTTTTTGAAAAAACATTGGAACAGTGATATCACTATGGCAATGGGATGTTGGAATATGATGACTTAATAAAGTTTTGTTACCACAATTGGTGATGCCATACTGGTGATGAGTTTACAAGAGGTGTGTGATGTTACAATGGGTTAGTGACATCAAAATGACACATATGATCTCAATTGTCCACTCACAATGAGTATATGGGCTCACAAAGGGACTGTGATGTCTCCAAAGGAATGTGTTTTCTCAAAAATGATGAAGTCCTAACAGGTGTGTGTTGTCAGAATGTTACAAAATGCTCATAACATCTATCAGTGTGATGTCACCATGATCTAGATGTCACACTGGATTCGGGTATCACATTTCATACCTGGATTGGGTATGAGAGGATTGGAATTTCACAGTGGGTTAGTGATATCACTTTGGAAGTGTGGAGTCACAAAGGGATTGTGCTAACACAATGGCTAATAGATCACAATGTGTTTCTACTATGATAGGTTTATGCTGTCACAATTGGTTGGAAATGTCACAATGGCATGCCGATTCTCAAATGTCTTTAATTCACAATGAAGATATGAGTTTACAAAAGGATTGTGTTGTCTCCAAAGTCATGTGTTGAGACAAATGTGATGAAGTCCTAACAGATTTGTGAGTTCACAATGTGACACCATATTCTTGATGTCTATCAATGTGATGTCACAATGTTCATATTGTCAGAGTCAATTTCTGATATCAGATGCCATGCCTGAATTATGAGTTTGAAAACAGAATATAAGCTTACTAAAGGCCTAAAATATCCTAATGGCAGCATATCACACGTTATGACTAAAAGTTCATGGTCTTTGGTGCTTCAGATTCTTTCTTTGAAATTGTATCCTCATTTTGAACTAGTAGAAATTGAAATTGGACATGTCATTGTAGTAATACAAACTCATAGTGACATCACAAATTCATTGTGACCTCATCATCACTGTGACATCACAAACCCATTGTGATATCACATTGCTGTTGTGCCTTCACAATCACATTGTGACATCACAAAGCAATTGTGAACTCTTAGCACCTTTAAAATACACATGACCTCTGTGTCATCACAGACCCTTTGTGTAGCCATATCCTCACAGTAAACTAATGAAAATTGTGATCACACATAGCATTGTAGGGTCACAAATACTTTGTGCAATAATCATGAATGTGAAATCACATTGTCATCATGACACCATCATCTCATTGTGACAACACCAAACCGCAATGACACCATACCATTTTTTCTCCTTTTTCCTTCTGTAGGTTTTTTATTGTAAGTGTAGTGTACAGAGGGATTACAGTTACCTTACATGAGTAAGGTAATGGGTACATATCCTATCAAACATTGCTGCCTTGACATCACGTTGTCACTTTAATGTCATAGACCCATTGTGAATGCCTATTCTTTGATTTCATTCTATTTCAAATGTGCCATGTGGGTTGATATCAGGAAACCATTGTGAACTCACAACCTTTGTGACATCTAAATCTCTTTGTCACAGCACTTTTCCTTTGTTATATCATTAACCCACTGTGACATCAAATACCTCTCCTTTCCTCATAACTTTTGTGAAATGCCATTGTGATATCTTATGCCCTTTGTGAGTTGAAAATCTGTGTTCTACTTCATATTTCAAATACGACATAAGATATCTAAAATCCAAAGTAACATCATGATATCACACCGCTGGACATCATAACCATTGTGTCACTTTGTGACATCTCAGACCTGTTAGTTCTTCACCTTCTTGACTACATATATTTTGGTGACATCAGAATCCCTTCCCAAATTCATATACTCATGGTGAGTTAATGACAATTGAGATCCCACATGCCATTGTGACATCACCAACCCCTTGGTACATCTCAAATCTATTGAGACCTCCTCATCAGTATGGCGTCACCAATTGTGACATCAAAACATTATTATAACATGTTGTTGAGACATCACATTGTCATTGTGAAATCACTGTTCCATTGGGTTTTCACATAGTATGACCACATACTATGAAGCTTCTTCTATCACCCAGTGTCCTCATATTGAATTATGAGTAATTGAAATTGGATGTATCATTCTGATATTACAAACTGTGACATCACAAAACCATTGTGACCTCATCACCATTGTGACATCAAAAACCCAATGGGACATCTCATTTTCATTGTGACATTATGGATCACATTGTGCCCTTTGAAACCTATTATGACCTCTTACCACTTTGAAAACACACATGGCCTCTGTGACGTCACAAAAGATTTTTGTGTCCATATGCTCATGGGGAACTAATGACAACTGACATCAGACATACCATTTAAACATAAAAAAATCCTTTCTGACATTATCATAATTGTGACATCATGTTGCCATTATGACACCATCAGCTCATTTTGACATGTAAAAAACTGCAATGACATCATAGCATTGTATCATCTCATTGTCATTCTGATATCATAGACATGTTCTGTTTGCCTATTATGTTATTTGATTCTATTTCTAATGTGGCATGTCGGTTGATATCAGAAACCCATTGTGAGTTCATGACCATTGTGATATCATGGTGTCTTAGTAGCATCATATTGGTATTGTGATGTCACATTGCAAAATAGATGTCACAAAGGGATTCTGATGTGACAATGTTTATGACATCACAAAGAGTTTCTGATATCAACCCACATGCCACATTTCAAATACAATGAAATCACAGATTTGGCATTCATAATATGACTATGATGTCACAATGACATAATGGCAAATGCTATAATGTCATTCTCATTTTGTGTTGTCACCATAAGCTAAGGATGTGATAACAACAATATGGTGTCACAATGGTTATGACGTCCCACAGGGTTTATAATGTTACAGTGGTTTTGAGGTCACTGTATTTCTGATATCAACTGATATGCCACATTTGAAATAGAATGAAATCACAGGATATACATTCACAATGTGTCTATGACAGCAAAATGGCAATGCGATGTCATAATGCTATGATGTCACTGTAGCTAGGTGATGTCACAATGAACAGATGATATCATAACGACAGTCTGATGATGTCACAAAGGGTTTGCGATGTCACAATGGCATGTCAGATTTTAACTGCCATTAGTTTATAATGGGGATATGAGAATGAAGTCACAATGACATACACAAATGAACTGTGATGACACAAAGGCCATGTTTTTTGTCAAAAGTGCTAAGGTTCCTAACTGGTTTCATTTGTTGAAGTGTTAATGATATAAAAATGCGTAAGTGATGTCAAACTAGTTTGTAATATCACACCTTATTTCAAATTTCAATTGCTACAAGTTCATAATGATACAAGTTTAGAAAAGGAGCTTGATGTCCCAAAGGCCGTGCATTTTCTAAGATGTGATGAGGTCATAATAGGTTTGTGAAAGCATGATGGTACAGTGATATCACAATTGCAATATGATGTCAAATTATAATGTCATAAGAGTGTTGTTATAATCACAATTAGTTGGTGATGCCATAATAATGATGAGTTCAAAAGAGTTTTGTGATGTCGCAGTAGATTGGTGATGTAACAATGGCATTCGACAACTCAATTGTCAATAACTCACAATGAGTATATGAGTTTAGAATGGGATTGTGAGGATTCCAAAGGCATATGTTGGCACAAATGTGATGAAGTCGAATAGATTTGTGATGTGACAATGTGACACAATGGTCATTACATCTAGCAGTGTGATGTCACAATACTCATGATGTCACAGTATATTATTAATATTTAATGTCATACCTGAAATAATATGAGGTCAAAAATAGAATGAGCTCTCAATGGGCCTAACATAACACAGTGGCAACATGTCACAAAACTTACGAGGACAGGATATGTTTGAATTGTCACAGTTGTTTAAAGATATCACAATGGCAACGTTTTGTCACAAAGGGATTGTGATGTCACAATGGTTATGAAGTCAAAATGTGTTTTTGATATGAACCCACATGCCACATTTGAAATATAATGAAATCACATAATAGGCATTCCTAATGTTAATATGATGTCACAATGACAATGTGATGTCATAATGGTATGATGTCATTATTGATTTGGGATATCATAATGACCTGATATTGTCATAATGACAATGTGATGTCACACCTATGATTATATTGTAAATGATTTGTGATATCACAATGGCATATCTGATCTCAATTGACATTTCACAATGGATACACAAAGGGACTGTGGTGTCACAAAGGCCATGTGTTTTTTCAACGGTGCTAAAGATGTCATAATGGGTTTGGGAAGTCTCAGGGTGATTGTAATGTCACAACAGAAATGTGATAACACAATATCTTTGTGATGTCACATTGGTGAGGAGGTCACAATGGACAGGACAGGTTTGTGATGTCACAACAGGTTAATGATATCACAATGGCATTGTGATATCACAAAAGGATTTTCATGTCACAATGGCTTTGAGCTTACAATGGATTTCTGATATCCACCAATATTGCTTGCTTGAAATAGAATGAAATCACAAAATAGGCATTCACAATATGTCTATAATTTCACTATGACATATGCTGTCATAATTCTATGATATTTAAGCTTGGTGATGTCATAATGGCATGTCTAATTTTATTGGTCATTAGATTACCATGAGGATCCCAAAGGTTGTTATGTGCTGAGTCCTTCAAAATGTGCATTGTGCTGAGTCCATTACACAGGTTTCTTTGTGTTATATTTTTTAAAGTATACTGTGTGCTGTCATCCAAAAGGGTGCTATGTTCTGAGTCCTTGAGAGGTAGGTATCCCTGAAAATCACACACACAAACACACACTAAGAGAGGGTAACAGTGCACCTGTTTAGTGTGTAGGGTGGATAGAGAAGAGTCTCCCTGCCGTTGGGCTGAGGGAGGGTTCGATGCCATGGGCATCTGCTGGGGTTGGGAGGAAGCCCTGAACTGAGGTGAGGCTGCTTCTTCTGTGGCCTGTTAGCCTTAGGGCAGTCAGGGCACCACAAGGTCAGGGATGGGGGGCATGGTCGAGTGGGGAGGGGGCGTGACTGAGGAGAGGACAGGACGTGGCCGAGGGAGCACATATCTGCTGCAGTCAGAGGCACATGGGGGCTGGCTCACTTGTGCAGCATGGGTGGAGCAGCCCGGGAGAGAAGTGGGGGGGGGGCAGAGAGAGACAGCAGAGAAAAGAGCAGTCACAAGCATCAGGGGAGGCGGCATCAGTGGCTGGTTTCTGCTGCTGTAGGATCACGGGTCTGGGCCAGGAGCGCAGAGCACACAAAGCCAGCACAGCTGGCACATCCCTCCCACAGGCACTGAGAGGCTCAGAGGCCAAGTAGGCCCTGAGTCTGAGATTCCAATGCCAGGAGCTCAACTGGGCCTGGGGCGGGCTAAGCCCTGCCACCCACTTGCCCCTGTCCTGGCCCCTTTTCCTGCCTTCCCCATGGCATCACGTTTCAAACATGGGCTGCTGGCTCAGACCTGCAGAGCCTCTCAGAGTCATCCAGTGATGTGCCCCCGGCCAGCTTGTGACCCTGACCACGTCCTGGCCCCCCCATCCTCTGCTCTGGGCCTGAGCATCTGCCATGATGCTGCCATTGCTCCCGCTGCACCCAGAATGGCAGCCTATAGCATCTCCCAGCAGCACACATGAGTGGCCGTCCCATGGGCCCGCACCTCGTGACCTCTCCCAACCCCCCTTCCCCACCCCAACTCAGACCCGCGACTCCCGCTTCCTTTGTCACATCTCAACCTTGCCTCACAAGTGCCAGGGGCCAGCCCTTGCTCTGCCATCAATGCTCCCCAGGAGAAGGGGGTGGGGGAGTGGTTGTCGACCCAAGGATCCCAACCTTATCCCTAGTGTCAATGTCCCAGGAAATGGGGAGATGCAGGGTTGGGTGAGAAGGGGGCATCACCAAGCCCCTGGCCTGGAGCAGTGGGAACCACACAGCCCCACATCTTCACCCTTCCTCACCTAGGTGGGAACTTGGTGGCTTTATAAAGAGGTGGGGAGCAGCAACTCCACACCTGCCTTCTCGGGTCTTTTCCTTTTTTCTGGGGGTGGGGGGTGTTGGATGCAGAAGATAGGGACCCCTTGCTGTGTGAGTCCTTGTCCTCTGTTCTCAGTCACCCTCTCACCTGAGGAGGGTATCGGAAAATCCCACTAGGGAGGTGAGAGTACTGGGGGTCAGATGAAAGGTGAATATCTGGGAGGAACACACTCCCTCTGACACACATACACCTGGCCTGTCCCCCCCACCCCAGCTGTCAACAGTACTCACAGCTTGATCACATTTCCCAGCTCTGCCAGCATCTGCTGGTGCTCCTGGTCCATCTGTTCTCCTTGTCCCTCCAAGAATCCACCCAGTCACCCAGAAGCATCTAGTCTGGAAGTAGGGAGTCTGTCCATGTATGTAGCCTAGCCTTTAGAACCCCATCCATTTCCTCAACATCATGCCCATGCCAGGTCAGACACCTCGTTGGGGACCCCATGACCCCCTGCTTGTTTTCAGTCCTGGCTCTGAGGAGCCACCTGTCTGGGGATTCCTTCACCCAGCGTCCTGGCTTAGGGTTTTGGTAAATGGGGATTTAAGGCTGGTTGTTCCCAAGGGGAAGGGTTTGGCCCTGGGGAAGGTGAGAGGCAGGATGGTGCTGTGTCATTACAATGGTGCTCCCCTTGGGTGGGAACCCTTGGTTCTGAAAAGGGAATGGGACATGGGCACCTGCATGCTCCAGCTGTACATTGTCCCAGATGAGTAACCAAAAAACTTAAGAGAGGCACTACTCTGAGTCTGTGTGTATGTATGTGTATGTGTGTGTGTGTATGAGAGAGAGAGAGAGAGAGAGAGAAAGAGAGAGAGAGAGAGAGAGAGAGAGAGAGAGAGAGAGAGAGAGAGAGAGAGAGAGATCATCTTTCTCCTTGTACATCCTGACTGTGCTCAGGTGAGTGATCATTTGGCAAATTGCAAGTACTGCATGGAAGACACTTCTGTCACTGTTCTGGATTGTGTGTGTGTGTGTGTGTGTGTGTGTGTGTGTGTGTGTGTGTGTGTGTGTGTGTGACCATGTCTAAAAACAGCAAAAGCACTTTATTTCTCTTTGTGTATGTACTTGTTGTTGTTCTTTTTTCATCAGTACCAAGTATGAGCCCAGCCACAATATTTGATTTCTGCTTCACAGTTTCATGGCTCCTTTATGGAATATTTCAGTAGACATTCCTTTCCTCCCCTTTCCACCTCTCTTTTCTCCCTTTCCTGTAGCACACAGTAGCTGCTGGGTCTGCGTGGCCCTCCCCTAGGAGACCTGTGTGAACTCGAGTGGACACCTGTCCTTCTATCCCAGGCCAGAAGTTTGGTGAGGCGAGTGTGTCCACAGCCACACTCTTCTAGACAGACACTCTGCTCTCAGTGTATAGTTGGAGCTAATTCAAGGGTTGGGAATGTGTCTGACAAACATAATTAGGGAAGGAGATGGGGAAAAGGGTAGGGCAGGGGCTATGAAGCTATGAGGTTTTGGGGGCTGGCTTACAGTGTGACATGGCAGATGTTTCACCATGACCGAGGATGAGAGGGGAACCTTACCTAGGGCATTTATGGTCTCTGTGGGCATCCAGACCCAGGGCTCCAGGGCCCCACTGGTGGCGTGGATTCTCTCCCGGGGCAGTGCACCAGTGGTCAATCCTCCCTGGAGTCCTGCAGACTCCAGTCTGTGTCCTGTCTAGGACGTTTCAAGCTGGACAGTGGTAGGCAAGTCCATTCCCCCTGCTGGAGCCCGCTTGGTTATCAGGACATGGCAGTTAGATAGGGATCGATGAATGCCAGTTTCTGTAACCTGCTGTAGGCTGTCTGGAAGCAAAAGGGGACCACTGATTTTGGAACCCTTTAAGTTTGATTGGGACAATTTAAATGCTACATTTTCCAGGTTTTTTTATTTAAGCTGGAAATTTCCACTAATGCCTTGGATGGATGATTTCAGCTGCCAAACAATAACGTTCAAAGCAGCACAGGCAGAGTTCCCAAGCCAGATTATTTCTTGCTTTGAACGCTGTGCCTTGACTGCCTTTCTCTGGCAGCTGCTGAATCTCCTCCAGTTCTCTCTAGGGTGACCACCTCAGTCGGGGACGTCCTGGGGAGCAGAGATTGTGACCTTGCCATCCTCAGCCTGACAGCTCTGTGCAGATACGATTCCTAGCAACTGCACTAGATTCTGGGAGATTCAGAGACACCAGGCTGCCTCAAAGATCCTTTGTCTGCAACATGAAACTTGGGGGCTGGATGTGGTAGACCATCCTAGCTGGCCCCAGGGGAGGAGAGGAGGCCTCTTGAACCATTCGTTCAGCTCATGGCAACCTCGTTCATACCTGAGTGGGGAATTTAGTGCCACAGAGCTGGTCAGCCGCTGGACAGAGATCTTTGAGAAGATAGGCATTCTAGAGGCCCTGGAATCCAGTGAGTACATCATGGTTCACATCCTAGGAGTCAAAACAGTTAAGTGTGGTGCCACCAGGAGGGCGTGAAGAGGGAGGAGAGAGAACTGTGGGAGAGCTACATCAGGCTTCGGCAGAGGAATAATTACAGGGGATACTTACCTGAATCAGATGGGACTTTTCTGTAGTATTGTCATAGACAGATGCTCATTCATTTATCCAACAAACCTATACAGTGTGCACCATGCTCTGGGAGGTCTTAGACAATGAAAGGTTCCAGGACTGTTTCCACAGAACATGAAGAAACCTTGGTTTGAGCTGGATGGTGGTGCTTCAGGCCTGTCATCCTAGTTACTTAGGAAGCTGAGATCCAAGGATGGAGGCTTTTGGCCGGCGCAGGAAATCCTGTAAGACTCTTGTCTTCAATTAACTACCAAAAACAAAATACCAGAAGTGGATGTATGGCTCAAGCCATAGACTGCTAGCCTTGAGTAAAAAGGCTCAGGGATAGCACCTAGACTCTGAGTTCAAGGCCCATGATTGACACAAAGAAAGGAAAGACAGAGACAGCGAGAGAAAGAGAGAGACATAGACAGAGACAGAGAAAGACAGAGAGAGAGTAGGGAAAGACAGAGGGAGAAAAAGAGGAAAGGAAGGAAGAAGGTAGAACATGCAACACTTGGTTTGGAGTCCCTGGATCAAGGGAGCCAACCATTCACAATCTTTGTGGGGACAGTTCCAGAGATTAAAGTCATTATGTAGGATAAAGCCACTGACCCCTCAGCAAGTTCATGACATCTAGGAGCTGTGTGCTCAACCGACTGCAGAGGAAAGCAGCATCAGTAAACCCTAGGGATCAGGGTGGGTCACCAGGTTTCAATCATCCCTGGCCCCAATGAGTTTATTTTCTGGTCAGATAAGAAGAAAGTGTCCAAGGGCTAGGGATGTATTGGGGTGAGGGAGTGTGAAGGGGGGAGGCAAGTGATAATTAGGAAGATGAAGAGGGAGGATGATCCCAAGTCAGGTGTGTCAGGACATTTTAGCCATGATCTCTCCTGACAACCTAGAGTACCAGTGATAGAGCCTTTGATCCAGCCACGCTGCTATTAAATGTCCTAGCACCTTGGTTTCACCGTTGACAACTTGGCTGTCATTCACTGCAGGATGCCTGTGCAGTACATCCTTGGGGGCTGGGACTTTTGAGTGCTCAATCGGGCTCAATTTGAAGATGACACCCCTGGTGTTCATTCCTCCACGAGAGACAGAGGTTAGCATGTCACTGGCACAGGACAGCTTGGGAATGAGGGCGGGAGTTGGGAACCATGTTGCTCCAAGACTTCATCTAGAGGGTGCTAGGGCCCCGTGACGGCCATTCTCAGTGGCAGAAGGGGGTCTCTTTGCTGGCTCAGTCTTTAATCTAGATGGCAGATTTGGGATTCAGAGAGGGCAGGCTGAAGGTGGGGCAGGGCTGGGTAGAGACTGGTGGGAAAACCAGAGGCACTGGGCTCTGAGCAGGGTTGCTCTTTTGATAATACTCAAACACAGGAACATTCCTGGGATAGATCAGCCCTTTTCACCTTCGCAAGAGAGAGGAAGCTAGAGCCCCTCAGTCTCAGTCCTTTGACTAAGAAACCTTTGGTTCCGTATCGTGTGTTTGGATAACTATATCTCACCTTACTATCCAGTGTTGAGGCAGGACTCTGAGAGTTCCTGAGTCTTTGATAATTTCAGGGGATCCTCAGTATGAGATCGTACTTGAACGTCCTAATTTGGTGCATGGTCAGTCCCATCTAAGACTGCCAAGGTGTAGGACAAATTATCTACAGAATCATAGCAGGGTGGGATCTGTTCTGAGAGTCTTGATTATTATGTGTGAGCTTTGAGCACCCGTGTGCCCACCTGCTTCCCTTTCTTGGGTGGATCTTTGCTAGGAAATGCTTAAAATTAGGGGGTGTCTTGTCTTTTATGCTCCAAGATAGGACTCTAACATTTGAAGCAGAGCTTTACTTCTAGCTCTTTTGGGTCTAATTGGAGATAAAGAGTTCTCATGGACTTGTTGCCAAGGGTGGCATCCAACTGCAGTTCTCAGATCTTAGTCTCCTAAGGGGATAAGATGACAAGCATGGAAAAGTATCTTTGGCCGGGTGCCAGTAGCTCAGGACTGTCATCCTCGGTACTCAGGAGGTGAGATCTCAGGATCACAGTTCAAAGCCAGCCTGGGTAGGAAAGACCCTGAGACTCTTATCTCCAACAAAGCACCACAAAACCAGAAGGGGTGCTGTGGCTCAAGCCTTGAGCTGAAGAGCTCAGGGATAGCACCCAGGCCCCGAGTTCAAGCCCCACAACCAAAAAAAGAAAGTAAAACATCTTTGCCTGCAAAAATGTGGAGGTGTGTGTGTGGGTGCTGTGGTTGAGAGACCAGGTGCTGGCCTCACTGTATAGACATTTCTAAGAACTCCCCAAGTTTTCCCCAGTTTGAAGCCACAGTAGGATGGGCGGTGCCTTACCAAGAACTCAAGAGGACGAGGCCTTTGGCAGGCAGTGAGTGGGTGAATGGGTGCAGAGATCGGATTGTTGTGCCTGTATTCTCTCCATTAAAGGATGGATTTGGATGCTGAGTGTCAAAGTTTGAAGTCAAGGGTTGCAAGAAGTTTGTGGCCTGACAAATTGGGTTTCCTCTGGGTATATGAATGTGGCTAAAGCAGGGCGCTGCTGGTGGCTCACAACTGTCATCCTAGCTACTCATAAAGCTGAGATGTAAAGACCACGGTTCAAGGCCAACTTGGTGATACTTCATATCCAATGAGCCACCTGAAAACAGGAACTGGCGCTGCGGCTCAAGTGGTAGAGTGATCATCTTCAGCTAAAGAGCTGAAAGTCAGTGCCCTGACCCAGAGTTCAAACCCCATGACCAGCAATAAACAAAGAGGTGGCTGAGTTTTCCACATAGCAGTGTGTATGGTAGGAAATTCCATGCTGGGTTATGAGACATTCCAGATACGTTTGAGGTTCAATGTTGTGTCTACAGTTGGACTGAGTACGATAGTGCCATCTTCTCACAGGTCAGATATGATCCGAATGGAGGGAGTTCGTGGTTCTGTTCTCAGGAACCGCTGAGGCCTTGGAATGTCTGTGAGTGTGTGTGTGTGTGTGTGTGTGTGTGTGTGTGTGTGTGTGTGTGTGTGTGTATGTGTGTGTAATTTTCCCTCATCCTTCTCTGTCCCCTTCTTAGGTGACTGTCCTCCTCTTTCTGACTTCAGATGGTGCCCGTCCTCCACATCGACCTTGCCTTTAGCTCCTTATCAGTGTCTACAATGAGTCCTAAATTGCCAGTGGCCTGTGTTCCATATTTTCTCTGGGGCACAAGTCTGGCTGTCCAAATATTTGGCCGCCTCCAGCGGATTCTGGTACAGCAGTGCCAGCTGGCATAGGGTCTCCCATGCCTCAGAGGGAGGGCCTCAGTCACACGATGTCCTGTCCTTTTCCTCAGCTGGGCCTCTGACATCCCTCTCAACAGGCTGGCAGTGGAGTGGGGAATGGGGGTTTGCTGGTGGGTCTGGCCAACTCAAGCTTGACAGCTGACTGAAGGCCACCCGAGCAAGGAGGATCCAGGGCTACATGGGAGGTGAGACCAAGGTGGCTTGGAAATATTGGTCGGTGTCTAGGAAATGTAAATGTACTTTATCACAGGAAAGTCTATCTTCTGGCCCCAGCTGGGACTTCTAGACAATTTCGGATGCCCAGAATTCAGAGGCACAGACTTTAGACTCCAGGACCAGGGAGCTGGGGGATGAGAGATTGGTATGACCAATAACTCAATGTTCTGGGGTATTAGTCTTGACCTGGCTATGCCCCTCACCCCTTGTGTACGTCCACTTCTTAACCCAGTGTTGGCCACACACTGGCCACTTGTGGCAGTACTGTGGAATTGGCAGAAGTGGAGGTGAGACCTATGATGACCAAAATCTGGATTTATGGCCTGCGGGGCTGGCAATGAGTGTCTTAAAAAAATCTTTGAGCTGTAACTCAAGGCCTAGGCACTGTCCCTGAGCTTCCTTTGCTCAAAGCTAACATTCTACCACTTGATCCACAGCTCAACTTTCATCTTTTTTAGAAATTGAGTGGAGATAAGTGTCTCATGGTCTTTCCTGCCTGGGCTGGCTTCAAGCTTCCATCCTAAGAGCTCAGCCTCTTGAGTAGCTAAGATTGCTGGCACCTGCTAATGATGTTAGTGTGTGTGTGTGTGTGTGTGTGTGTGTGTGTGTGTGTGTGTGTGTGTGTGTGCTTACAGGGACAAGAACTCAGAGCCTAGATGTTATGCTTTAGCTTGTTTGCACTAGGTTCGTGCTGTACCACTTGAACTATCGTAGCTCAACTTCCCAGCTTTTTGGTGATTCATTGGCTAGCTTTGAATCTTGATTGATCCTCAGGTCTCAGCCTTGAGTAGCTAGGATGACAGGCATGAGCCACCTTCGCCCAGCTGATAATGGCCTTTCTCCACAGTGGACTTGGAGCTTCTGAAATCTTCTTTATTTTTTCTGTGCCTGTACTGGGGCTTAAACTCAGGGTCTGTGCTCAGGTCTCAACATTTTCCCTCAAGGCTGGTACTCTACAACTTGAGCCACAGATCCATTTCTGGCTTTTGGTAGTTCATTGGGAAGAAGAGTCTCAATAACTTTCTTCCCCTGAGCTGGCTTTGACCCACGATCTCTGATTTCAGTCTCGTGAGTAGCTAGATTTACAGGGGTTGAGCCACTGGTGGCATTGGGTAGAAGCTTTTCTTAAGCAAGGGTTCTTCCCTGCATTTGCCCTGACTCCTCCATGCAAAGGAGGCCTTAGGGTCAGGAGCTGTGAAAAATAGACTTTCAGCCAGAGGAAATGGCTGGGGTCCATGGTGAAAAGTCAAGCTAATCTTCCCCTGGGCCCCATTCTGGACTCTACCGTTTGCCCTACCTGTGACTCAAGTACAAACCTTGACCCAGTCTTGAGTGTTCAGCCAGACTTGTCTGAAGACACAGAACCTTCATTCCCCCCACACCACCTGCTCTATACCACACCTCTGGACCTTTGCCTATACTGTGTACGTTCTGCCTGAGGCTATCTGTCCTGTTCCACATCATAGAAATCCTGTGGAATTTTGGCACTGGTTAAATCACCTCCTGGAGCAAGTCCTTCCTTCCATTTTCCCTCTTTAAAAAAAAAATATTGAGTTCCTAGAGATGGAACTTGGTAGGCTGACTGGCAAATGCTCTATATTGGTGTGTGTGTGTGTGTGTGTGTGTGTTTGTGTATGTGTGTGTGTGTGTGTGTGTGTGTGTGTGTATGTTTGTGTGCCAGTCCTGGGGTTTAAATTCATGGCCTGGATGCTATGCCTGAGTTTTTATGCTCAAGGCTAGCACTCTACTACTTGGAACACAGCTCTACTTCTGGCTTTTTGGGTGTTTAATTGGAGAAAATAGTATCATATAGACTTTCTTGCCTGCACTGTCTTGCAATTATGATCCTCAGATTTCAGCCTCCAGAGTAGCTAAAAGTATAGGGGTGAGCCACCAGCACCTGCCATCTCCCTCTTACCTATATCCTTGGCCCTCCTCTGAGTCCCAGAAGAGTATGTCTCACCAAGCTCACATTTTTTTTTTGCCAGTCTTGGGCTTGAACTAAGGGTATGGGCATGTTCCTGAGTTGCTTTTCCTCAAGGCTATATTATATCACTTAAGCCACAGTGCCAGTTTTGGCTTTTTCTGTTTATGTAGTACTGAGGAATCGAACTTCAGGCTTCATGCTCTCTAGGTAAGCACTCTACCACTAAGCCACATTCGCAGCCAAGGCTCACTTCTAACAGGATCTATGAGGGTGGGATTTCAGCACAGAAATCGCTGGCCATTTTATATGTTTGCCAGGATTTGGGACCAGCCTGAGACTCGGCAATGAGGAATGATGAATGAATGATATCCACCAGGCCCCAGAGATCTAGGCTCACATCCTACAGAGGGATAGGAAATATGGAGCCAGAAGCTTCCACAACTGCTACAGACTAGGAACTGTGGTCTCCCTGGAGGCAGTGTCTGGCTGCTAGATATCCCAATGAGACACCTCAGCCAGAATGTAATGCACCCTTTGCATACACCAGCCCAGGCAAGCCTTCGGTGTTTCACTTATTAAATGGCAAAGAAGGATGCTTTGTTCAAGCTACTGGCTCATACTTAGTACTCTCTGAGGGCTTTTCCCAGCTTGCCCAGGTTGGGGGTATGGGCATGGGCAACCTGCTGAAAGCCCATTGTCCATACATCATCCATCTATACACAGAGACATGGAGTTACTGAATTCTTTTATTTCTTTGGCAGGTCCGAGGTTGAAATATGAGACTAGGCCCTATCCCTGATCTCCTTTTGCTCAAGGGTAGAGCTCTGCCCTTGAGGCACAAGCCCAACCCATGGGCATATTTTCCTGTGATCTCTTAGAAATAAGAGTGTCTAGGACTTTCCTGCCCTGGCTGAATTCAAATTGGCATTCTCTACACCTCAGCCTCTTGAGGAGCTAGCATTAAAGACAGGAGCCACTGACATCTGGCTTTCTTTTCTTCTTGTTGTCCATTTTATAATCATGATAATCTGAAATCTTCACAGTGTCATTCCAATTGTTTACATTTGAAATAAATCATCTAGGCCTGGAGTTAGAATGCCAGGACTGCCACCCACAAATGGAGGGAGATCCTGACAAACTCATTACTATTTATGTGAATGCTAATGGAATGTTATCCAAGTAATCAAAGTAATAAATAAATTTGCAGTTAATTCATGATTCTATTTTAGAATGCCACAGAAAAATTATTGAACTTTTATCTTCCATTCTAGCACCATGGTATGATTCCTCTAATGGAAGGATATTGACTAATTTTTAATTAATGCTTTTATAAGTATTCAGCCATGATACTTTATTAAATGGAGACATAACTTAAAGTAATAATTGGTAACTGTATATATATATATATATATATATATATATATAATTTAATGATATCCTCACATTCTCTCTCTAAGTGTGTATATCTATACATACATATATATATATATATGTATATATATATATATATATATATATATACAGCAATCTACACATCTATCAATATATATGTTGGGCACTATTGTGGCTTGATCACAGTTCCTCAGAATTTCCTTACAGCTCAGTTTGCCAGAAAATAGTGAGCTAAGACTGTGACCCCATTTATGGTTTGGGCATTCTAGGCAATGAGTTGAAATCCCAGCATGGCCAAAAATTTATTCATGGAGTAAGAAGCCACTTTTGACACATTTTTTTCCTGAAAAATATCTTGGGTCTCAGTATGATATATAATCCATATGCAAGTATATCCTGTGTGATAGGATGTAATAAATGAAATGTTATGCGTGTAATAATACTAAATAAATAAGTGTAATAAACATCATACTCACTAAACCCATGCATGTAAATAAATCTCATATATGAATATTATTTTTTTCAGTTCTGGGGCTTCTATTCAGGCCCTGGGAACTGGTCTAAAATTTCTTGTCTTCAAGGACGGTGAGCTTCCCCTTCAACCACAGTGCCACAGTGTTACCCAGACCCTGAGTTCAAATCGTAGGCCTGCCAGAAAAGTGGTGCAAATTCCCAGCCAGGCCTTTTTTTTTCCTTTGGCCTAGCACAGGGCTTGAACTCAGGTCTTGGAATCTCTGCCACAGTTGACCCTTGGATCCTTGGATCCAAGTTCAAATCTCGGGGTAGGCTAAAAATAAAAAATAAAAAAGAGAAGGATAAAACAGAGAAGTTCAAGAAGGTGGTTTTGCATTTTTTCGCCTTTGCATTCTGACCATCCTGGGCCTAAATGAAAAGGCCCAGAAAGTGTACATGACCTTGCGTGCTGATGTTTGTCTGGCTATTAGGAAAGCCATAACCGAAACTTCAACTTAGGACTGGGGGTCGAATCCTGGGACTGCCAGTAATGATTGTTGGGAGATTCTAAGAAATGCATGCCAATATACATCCATACAAATGGAATGTTGTAAAAGTAACAATTAAATTAATAGTGTATGAGTATACTATAAAATTATACACAATAATTATACTACTTTGACTAATTTTCAATTAATACTTTGTTATATATTCAACCATGATACTTAAAACTTGAAGGAATAATTTGTCAATAATTACTACTAATATATGTAATTTCATAATATACAGACAACTTTCTCTTGTTTTATACATATGTATACATATATATGTATATATAGATGTCAATCTACATATTTATCTGTTTATACACTCAGTTGTATAGTTGGGGCTCAGTTGTATAGTGATGGCTTGTACATACAAAGCCCTGGATTCGATTCCTCATTACCACATGCACATAAAAATCCGGAAGTTGTGCTGTCACTCAACAGCAGAGCACTAGCTTTGAGCGTAAAAGCATAGGGACTGTGTCTAGACTCTTACTCAAGACCCAGTACTGGCACCAAAATAAGATTGAATGTTGTGACTGCAACTCTATAAGTATAGAACTTCAAATACCTCATCACAGAGCAAGCCATGAATCTGGTGCTGACAGCTGCCATCTAACCTGACTTAGCCAGAGGTATGCCACTGCAACCCAGCTCCACAGGACCACATGCTGCTGGCTCGCTCATCCCTGTCATCCAAGATATTCGGGGGCTGAGATCTGACACTGATGGGTTTAAAACCCAGCCCTGGCAGGATGTCTGTGAAACTCTGTGCTGTGGTTCAAGCAAAAGTTCTTAGGACAGTACCCCCAACATTTTAGTGCAATCCCTATGGCTGAATACCGACCCCCGCAAAAAAAGCCCCACCAATCTCAATCATTAGATGTAAACTTTGTGCAGTTTGTGATGTGTTTCTGAAAGAATGGTGATACTGATGAAAGCACCCTAATACTAATGACAGCTTGTGGGAAACAGCTATGTGATGAGTCCTTCCTGAGGTGCTGGTTCATTCATGCGGTGCTGTGTGCTGAGTCCTGCTCAGGATGCCATGTACTGAGTCATTCACAGGGTGCAGTGTTCTGAATCTTGCATTGGGTGCTGGGTGCTGAGTCTTTCACTGGATGCTGTGTGCTGAATCCTGTAAAGAGTGTTATGTGTTTTGTCCTTCAAAGGGTACATTCTTTCATCTTCCCCTTGTAATAGCTCCACAACTTGGATGATTATGCAGACAAGAATATTGAGGCTCATATATGTCACCATGGCAGGGACAAAATTATGTATTACTGAAGAGTAGTGAGTTGTCTACTGCAGACAATTGCTTTGTTTTGATTTTTTCTCAGTCATGAACCTTGAACTCAGGGTCTTGGTGCTGATCCTTACCTCTTGGACTCATGGCCAGCACTCCACCATGTGGAGCCAAGGACCCCCTTGCAGCAGAGTGCCACAGCCGAGGGTTGTATAGCCAACGACTGTCATCCTGGCTTCTCAGGAAGCTGAGATCAGAGTATCTGGATTCCAAACTATCCCAGACACTAAAGGTCCCATGACACTATTATCTCCAATTCATCACTAAGAAACGTGAAGTGGAAGCTGGGTGCTTGTGGCTCATGCTGGTCAACCTAACTACTCAGTAGGATGAGATCTGAGAATCATGATTCAAAGTTAGCCTGGGCAGAAAAGTCCATGAGACACTTAGCTCCAATGAACCACCAGAAAACCGATGGCTCAAGTGGTAGAGCACAAGATTAGAGCTGAATTGCTCAGGGATAGCACCCAGAACCAGACTTCAACTCATACAACTGATAACAACAAAAAAGACATAAGCAAACTAACAAACCTGAAGTAGAGGGCTGGGAATGGGCCTTAGGGGTAGAGTGTTTTGCATACATGAAACTCTAGGCTTGATTACTCTGGACCACATCACTAGAAAAAAGCCTGAAGTGGCTCTGTGGTTCAAGTAGGAGAGGGCAATCCTTGTACAAGAGAAACTAGATACAGTGCTCATGTCCTGTGTTCAAGCTCCAGGACTAGTGTATGCACATAAACACTCACACGCACGCTCGCTCACTCACACATACACACACACACACACACACACACACACACACACACACACACACACAGAAAGAAGAAGTGAAGGTGTGACACAAAGTGGGAAAGCAGTAGACTTCTGCTCTGACATCATGGTCAGCACACACGCCCTGTGTTTCACCCCAAAACTTAGCCTCTAAGGGCCCAACTAGGAGAGGTCAAAGGTTTCAAAACCTGATGAGCTTCACCAGCCCCACATGACAGGAAACTTTGTGATATCTGACATGTTCTTGGATTTCCCAAGGTTCTGGAAACCTAGCAGAGGCATCATAGGCCCATCATCGTAGGTAATTAAACATTTAATTAGGTTCAGTGCCCTAGTTGTCTGCCAGAAGGACTCGTGAATTATATTGAGCCCTGTATCTGAACATCAGAATAGTCTCACAAAGGCAGGAGAAGTGCACAGAACTTGGCCTTCCACGGGAGGTGACACAAATGAAGGCTTCCTGTCAAAATAGAGGACTGGGGAGAGAGATTGCTTGGCTTTCAGAGACTGCCCACACTCCTCCTCACTAAGTGGCCCAGATGGAGTTGCTTGTTACACAGCTGTACAGGATTGAGGCCTTTTGTCTGCCTGTCCAGACAATGAGAGAGACTTCTTCCAGCAGGACTGGGGTGCAGAGCAACCTTCAGGCTATACTGCGAGCAGTAAGGGGAGCCCTGGAACATGCAATGTCATAAAAGCATTCTCTGTGTTATGAACTCATAGTATTGAATGCAAATTTCCTAGCTTGGTGCCATTCATCATAGCTACTCTGCTCTGGAGCTTCATCTGTAGGAATACATCCATACATAGACAAAGACGTGAAAATACAGGCTCTTTTTGAGGGGGCAGGTCCTGGGGTTGAACTATGAGCCTGTGCGCTGTCCCTGAGCTCTTTTTACTCAAGGGTAGTGCATTAAGCTTGAATCAAAGCCCACTTCTGGGTTTTTCTGTGATCTCTTAGAAATAACAGTGTCAAGGACTTTCTTACACTGGCTGGATTCAAATTCAGATTCTCTACATCTCAGCCTCCTGAGGATCTTTGATTACAGTCAGCAGCCAATGCACCATCTTTCTTTTCTTAATTTTTTCATCTGGACAATCTGACTTTTTAGCGGGTCATTCCAATGGTTTGAACTTATAAGAGACAACCCAATGTTCTTTATAGCTGCTTTCTCAGAGAATGATTTTCTCTCCTCATCTTCCACTCTGGTCACAGGTTTGATGCCAATAGTGAGAAATGAGTGTCACAGGATTGAGGAGCAAATGTCCACAGGACATGCCAGTTCTGTCACTTAGCATTGAGCTGCAGTGAATTTACTGTCTCAGGATGAGAGGACCAAAAGCTGGAGCGATCTTGATACTGTCTGCATTGCTCCTTTTGCCTATAAAATGATCTAATAATTATAAGGGTTGTGCGTCTCCAACCTTAACTATCTAGGACACACTAGAAGTATCTGCACATTTCTATTTTTAGCTAGTACCTCCTGAGATTTAGATTAAAGGTTTGTGTGGAGTGGCTCCTTGGCATATCCCTGAGGAAAGCTGCTTGAAGCCTCTTCTGGAGATCGCCTTCCAAAGCCAGCCCAAGCAGGAAGTCTGTGAGACTCTTATTGCCAATAAACTACCAGAAAACCAGAAGTGAAGCAGTGGCCTAGAGGGTAGAGCTCCAGTTTTGGGAGAGAAAGCCTAGCAGGAGATAAAGGCCAGACCAGGCAGGAAAGTAAGGGAGGTGCTTATGTCCAATTAATGACCAGATGGCTGGAAGTGGAGCTATGGAAGTAGTAGAAGCTCAGCCTTGAGCAAAACAGCTGAGGAACACATTGTACCCTGAGTTTAAGCCCTGAGATGTCCAAAAAATAAAATTCAAAAAGAGAAGGCCAACTTTATGTATCAGTGCCCTACTTACTTACTTAGGTATGTTACTTCCTTAAGTGCAAACAGACCGTATGCAAAGCTTCTGCTTTCATATACTGATTTATTTTACAGATATGCTTGTTACGCATACTGCATCATTCTCTTTATTTCAGCCCCATTGCCTTGCTCTTCCAGGGTTCCAGGCTTCTGTTCTTATACGATGCACATTGCATCTCTCAGCAGCCTATAGTTACATTTTATTATGAGGCCAATCCAGGAACAGTCACAAATAAGGCAGGGGAAGAGAAGATCAGGGTTTATAGAAATAACCTGTATTCAGAAAATTACACTTGGGGACACAATCTGTAGCATACTTATGTAAAAACTACCATTAAGAACAAAAGATGAGGGGGCAGGGAATGTGGATTAGTGAGAGAGAGCTTGCCTAGCATGCAAGAAGCCCTGGGTTCTATTCTTCACTAGTATATACAGAGAAAATCCAGAATTGGTGCTGTGGCTCAAGTAGTAGAGTGGTAGAGCTAGTGCCCTGGCTTTGAGTTCAACCCAAGAAATGTCAAAAAAGATATATAGGTAGGTAGGGAGGGAGGGAGGGAGAGAGGGAGATACATAGATAGATAGATAGGTAGATAGATAGATAGATAGATAGATAGATAGATAGATAGATAGATAGATAGATAGATAGATAGATAGATAGATAGATAGATAGATAGATAGATAGATAGATAGATAGATAGGTAGGTAGAAAAATGATACATGAATCTGGTCTTGGACGTCAGGAGGAAATAAGGGAACAATTCCTAGTCATGAGGCCTTCTGCAGTGTGCCAGGACACCAGCATCGCCTTCACACAACCACAGAACAGGAACACTGTCTCTTTCCCACTTCTCTGGCAGATGAAGGCCCCAGAGCCAAGAAGGCAAAGCCAGGTTCTAACTCAGGTGCTTGGAAACAGAAGAGAAACGCCCCTCCCTGTCCTTGAACTGGGGATTTGCATTAATGATATGGACAATGAAGGAAGGAGAATGGACTGGCAGAGGTAGAAGAAGGGCCTTCAAATCTGACAGATGTAGAGTCAAAAATCCACTCCCTACAAACAGAGAGCAGGGTTTTTCTACTCTGTTCCTGCCCTCTCTCTCACTAAACTGACTCTCGATTGGTAACCTAAAGATAGCCTGAGGCTCCCTTCACCTAAAGGAGGAAGGTTATTCATTGTTTGAAGAGGCTGAGAAAGCCTGACAATGGTGTAACTCTAACAAATGTTTCAGGTTTCCCCTCATTGCTGGATGTGCCTGGAATGAATGAATGAAGTGGTTTGCAGCTCACTTCCCAGTTGAGTGTGTATCTTCTGCCTCTTTATCCTACAAGCCTAGCTCTCTCCACCTAGCCTGGCTTTTGATACTGTTTTCTGTCCTTCAAATACAGTGTTACACTGGAGTTCTTCCTGCTAACAGGGCTAGGGTTTGAATCCTGAGAACTTCATTTGAACCTTGCATGGGTCAATGATGTTTCTTTCCTTCTTCTATAGCACAAGAATTCTAATAACATTTAGAGTTCAAGTAACTTCTCATCACCAAGGGAAACACAAGAAGCTGTTGAACATCTGACCTTACAGAAGTGGAAGTCAGAGTATCATAGACTTTCCTGTCCTGGTTGGCTTCACCCTGTAATCCTGAGACCTCAGCCTCCTTAGCTAGGTTGATGAGTGTGAGCTACTGGTGTTCTGCTAGGTTCAGGACTGTAATGACATTGACAATACAAGTCAACTGCTTATCACAAAAGTCTTGGGAAGCATATTAAGCCTTTCAATATTGGACCATTCAGATCCCTTTAGCACACAAGGTTATAATGCTAGAATCTGAGAGGCTGGGCAAGTGGATCTGCTACACTTGAGCCTTAAGCTCTGACTCCAATTCTGGTTCACATCAATGTTTATTTTCCAGGGAATGTTCTCCTAATTAGCAGATAGGAAAAGTACTTTGATTAACCCTTACTTTTTTCCTGTTGTGTGTCTTGTATCAAGCCTGGGCCCTGTCCCTGATCAATTCAGCTCAAGGCTAACACTCTACCACTTGAGCCACAGCCCCACTAGGGTTTCTTTTTTTGGTGGTACATGGGACATAAGTCTAACAGGCTTTCCTTGCCTAGGCTGTCTTTGAACGGTGATCTTCAAATCTCAGCATCCTGAGAAGCTGAGGTTCCAGGTATGAGCCACCCGCATCTGGCCAATTGTTTTTGACAGTCCTGGGGCTTATTTTTTTTCAAGGCTAGCACTCTGTCATTTGAGACACTCCATTGCTTCTGGCTTTTTCTGAGTATGTGGCACTGAATATTCAAACCCTGGTATTCATGCATGTTGAACCAGCTGTTTACCACTAAGCCACATTTCTAGGCTCGCCCTTACAATCTTATCCCACAACTTGCCTGTCCTGAAAAAAAAAGGCTTCTGAGTATAAATCAGTAAAGAAATTCCTATAGGAAGGTGTTCAAAGATAAATAAGACAAAATTCATACTTGAGACACAGACTCTAAACATGTGAAAACTATTACAAATGCCTCCATTTAATTATGTATCATGTTTCAACACAAAATGTTTTAATGAAAAATGAATCAATGTCCTAAATTATTGTGTATAATTTTATAAAAGATGTGCAAAATGCAATAAATATGTGTATGATAACACTAACTAAAATACATAATAAATGAATGAATCAAATAAAAAATAAAATAAAAACAAAATCAATAATAAAAATCATAATATGTAATAAACATAATTATGTAAGTAATATCCTATATTACACATGTGTAGAAATACCTATTCCATTGCAGGGCCTCCATTCAGGCCATGGGAACTCTAGCCTGAATTTCATTTCGTCAAGGACAGTAAATTTCGCCTTCACCCATGGTTCAAAGGAGTTACTTGGATGGTGAGATCAAATCCCAGCAATGGTAAAAATATTGGCCCAGTTCCAAGATAGTGACTTAATTTTTTAATGAAAGCAGTTATGTTTATTCAGTTACATACTGAACATTAAAAAAAGCAGTGTAGAATTTTGTACAGCTATTCAGACGTCCTTCCCTTACTCCCAAAGTGCTTCTCTGAACACTACATTGTTTTTTTTTTTTTTGTATGTTTTTTTTTTTATTGTAAAAATGTTGTACGGCGGGGTCACAGTTACTTGAGCAAGGTCATGAGTATATTTCCTATTGAGCATTTTTGCCTCCTCCTTTGTTTACCCCTTACCATCCCTTCCCTCCCATCTCCAAAACTACTCTCCCTGCCAAGCTGAGTGACTTATTTTTAGTTTTGGCTTTACATGGGGTTTGAACTCCAGTAGTGGCAAATCTGCACTTTCCCTCACACTGCTACAGATTTACCAAGATCCTGAAGTCCAATCCCAGGCTAGGAAAGAAAACTGACAGAAATTCCAAATCAGGGAGCTTTATTTTTTTTAATTTAGTTAATTAATTAATTAATTAATTTTTTTCTTTTCTTTTCTTTCTTTTTTTTTTTTTTTTGCCAACCATGGGGCTTGAACTGAGGTCGTGGCAACTCTGCCTCAGCTTGGATCATCCTAGGCTAGGTGCTGCTCGGGACCCATACCCAATCCTGGAATCCTAGGCCCAGAGGGCTTGCAAGATGAAAAAACAGTGGGATAGAATGAAAAGTGGGGAGCTGCAAAGGGCTGGGGATTTATGTTTTTTTCTTTGCACAGTGCCCATCCTGGGTCTGAATCAGATGGCTGCAAAGTGGATCTGACCTACCATATCTGAAGGCTGACGTACTATCAAGGAAATTATAGGACAACCTGTCAACATAGACCCTGGCTTCAAATCCATGTCATGACACCTACCAATGGCAGGAGATCACAAGAGACTCATTCCTATGCATAGGAATACTGATTGAAGGAGAAGTTTGTGCATCGGTCGAGTCTAAAATTGGATGCAATAATCCTAGGACACTGATCGATCTCAATTAATACTTTATTAATCATGAAAAGAATACTATTCCTTTAATGGTGATATAATAAATACCTACCACTTGATAGGAACATAGTATATGTCATTCAATCATAGATAGGCGGCTATGGCTCTTTTTACCAATATATATTTATTTGTATACCACTGTCTGCCTATCCATGTATTGCTGTTTTGCACAATCCTGGGGCAAGATCTCAGCACCTGGGATCCACCTGACAGCTTCATTAGCTAGAGGCTGCTGTGTTCACACACACCTATTCATGAATTGGGACTGCATGTCCCTGATTTCAGATCCTAGAGCTGCCAAAAATTTAATCTTGGATTAAGAAGCCAATCTGTTTTCCTTTTCCGGGAGAGTCCTGGGTGTCAGGCATGATTGAGAAGACATCTACAAATCTAGATGCTATGTGATAGGATGCAAACAATATAATACATTGTTAGGTGTCATCACAGTCAATAAAATAAATGGTAAATAAATGAATAAAACAAAAAATTCAATGAATAACCACCCCAAATATAATATAGTCTGAACATCTGTATGGAAGTTCAATCCTATCTTTAAAATGTATATAAGGAGTATGCTTTCCAGGGATAGGCCATGAATTCAGGCCTAGGGAACAGGCCTGACTATCTGGTCTTCAAGCACGGTGAGCTTCCCCTTCCCGCACAGTGCAACAGAGTTACCTTACAGACAAAAAAATGCCAAACATTCCAAACAAGGGAGCTTCATTAGCATTTTTAATATTTTTTAAGTTCACTTCACCTTTGTTTGATACATTTTGATTTTATAACACTAGAGTTTTTCAAAAAAGAGGTTTAAACTTTTACATTTCAGCATAGCACATTGGTGTTTCTATTTTGACCATCTTCTATGAAGAGTGAACATGAAAATAAGGACACCATTTCTCCCTAGAAGGTTGGGACAGTTGATTTTATTTATATTTAGAGTTATTTCTATAATTATAAATTCTCTACATTTGTGTCATGTTAGTTTTCCTCAGTGCCTACAACGAAATACACTAGGGGAGTGATAGCACAAAAAGTTGCGTTTCTGAATAAAAACTCACTTTTGTGAGGACAGCAGGTACTTGTAAGCATTTTGGGAATGAACTGGATTGTAAAATGAAAAACAAAAACATTGGGAGTGGGATGTAGTCAGAAGTGGAGCATTTGCCTAAAGATCATAAGACTCTGGCATAAATGTTTCCTAAAGCTCAAAGTGTTAGAATTTTATGATCTGTATGAACAAACTTTTTTTTTTTTTGGTCGTGGGTCTGAACTCAGGGGTCATCCCTGCACTTTTCAGCTCAATGTGAGCAATCTACTGCTTGAATCACAATGCTACTTCCGGTTTTCTAGTGGTTTATTGGAATTAAGTGTCTCACGGACATTCCTGTCCTGACTGGCATCCTCAAATCTCAGCCTCCTGATTAGCTAGGATTATCGGCATGAGCCACCGGTGCCAGGCACGTGCACAAACTTCTTAAAGATTGATTTTGAGAAAAGAAACCTGGAATATACTTTTAGTATACATAATTTATAATGCTATGTTTAAGGCACTAATTCAGAAGTATTTATTCATTGGCTGGTTTCTTAGTTTATTTAAAGATATATTATATATATATGCATATATATATATATATATATATATATATATACATATATTATTAAAAACGTAGCTTTGAAGTGTACCTAAGAGCATATGTGCTCATGTAAAATTACACAACTGCACAAGCTTCATTATTTTTTTTCCAGTTTGGTTGGTACCATAAATTATGTGGGATTTTCTACTGTTGTTTTATTCTCTGTTTTTGGAGGATTTCTCTCCCTTTTATCCCCCTCGCTCCCTCCATGAACTTGAACTCAGCTTGCTCTTTCTCGGCTTGGTTGTTCATAGCTGATTTTCTACCACTTCAGCCATACCTGTAGCCGGGCTTTTTGCCAGTTAATTGGAGATGATTTCTGTCAGGCTTTTCTGCCTTCATTGGTTTTGAAATTTCATCATCCAGTTCTCAGCCTCCTGAGTAGCTAGGATTACAGATGTGAGCCACTGGGGTGCCTAGGGATAAATTAGACTTTGGTTGGTGTATTCTTTCTATTTTTCTAAGCATGGGAGAATTTCAGTGAATGTCCTGGGTCTGAAGTAAGATGTATAATACATATGAAAATCTGTATAGTTCTCATAATATGTAATAAATTTAATACGTGTTGTAAGTATAGTAATAGTCAATAAATATAATGAATGAATAATACAAAAAAAATAAATACCCTCAAAGCAATATGCAGTAAACATAAGTATGTAGATATTAATCATTTTTTTCAAGTGTGGATGAATATTACATAACAGGGCTGGGGATTGAATTCAGGCCTAGGGAACAGGCCTGAATTGCTTGTATTCAAAGAGGGTGAGTTTCCCCATTCTCCACAGTGCATTAGAGAGTCCAGATTCTGAGTTCAAATCCCAGGCCTGGCAGAAAAAAACGGACACGAATTCCAAGCCAGGGAGCTCCATTTTCTAAACTTGTTTAACCACTTTGAAAAGTAGTATGGAGGTTCCTCAAAAGACTCCACATAAAGCTACCCTATAATCCAGCAGTCCCACTTTTGGGCATTTACCCTAATGTTTACAAACAAGACAACACTAAAGCTACCAGCACATCTATGTTTATTGCAGCATTATTTACCATAGCTAAGATATGGAACCAACCCAGATGCCCCTCAGTAGATGAATGGATCAAGAAAATGTGGTACATATACACAACGGAATTCTATGCCTCCATCAGAAAGAATGACATTGCCCCATTTGTTAGGAAATGGAATAACTTGGAAAAAATTATATTAAGTAAAGTAAGCCAAACACAAAGAAACTTAGGTCCCATGATTTCCCTTATTTGCAATATCTACTATATGTATGAGTCAAGCAGAAAAGGTCAGATAAAGTGATGTTAGGAAAATGAACCCTAAGATATGTATTTTAAATGTTTTTTTCTTTCATGCATTTGTTTCTAATGCAATTATAAGATTATTTCTTTGTTGCTTTGGATGTCCCTCCCCCACAGTATAACCACTGCTTTCACTGTATTTGATGTCGGTGTAATTTGTGGAGGAGAAGGGGAAAAACAAGTCATTTAAATAAGGATACAGGTGGACCTGTTGCAACAATGAGAAGTGTAAGTTGTCATGTCAAAAATGAACTTTACAACTTCGTTGGGGGAGGATTAGGTGGGGGGCACAGAGGATGGGAAGGGATGTGAAGGGTAAAAAAAGGAGGAGGCTACAATGCTTGATAAGAAATGTACTCACTATCTTGCCCATGTAATTGTAACCCCTCTGTACAGTATTTTCACAATAAAAAATAATAATAAAAAATAAAAAAATATTTTATGTTACTATACTTTATTAAATTTTATTTTATTTTATTTATTAATTCATTTATTTTGCCAGGCACGGGGCTTGGAATTAGGTTGTAGCAACTCTGCCTCAGCCTCCATCACCCTAAGCTGGGATGGTGCAGCTTCTGGGACCACAGCCCATTCTAGGAATCGAGGCTTCAGGGGCTGACAGGAAAACAAATTGAAAACAGTACTGAAAAATAGCCTCGAATTGCAGACAGTCGGAGGTTTCTCGGTTTTCCTTCCTTGCACGGTGACCACCCCGGGTCCAAATGACACCAGCTACAACCTGTAGGTCACCTGGCATTGCTGAAGGCTGGCAGGCTGGCAGCGAACCCACAGCCCAATCTGGACACCTAGGTGTTTGAATCCCTGTCATGGCACTTAGAAAGGGCTGGAGAGCCTAATAAACTATTGCCTGTTCATAGGAATACCAGAGGAATGTGATCATGTCATGGTTGGTTGAGTAGTTTGTCAATCAGTCTAACATAAAATTAAACCCAATATTTACAAGATGTCGATTGATTTTAATTTATAGTTTATTACGCATTAAAAGAATACGTGTGTGTGTGTGTGTGTGTGTGTGTGTGTGTGTGTGTGTTTTGTCGGTAGTGGGGCCTGAACTCTGGTCCTGGGAACTCTCCCGCAGCTTTTCAGCTCAGGGCTAGTGCTGTACCATTTGAGACACAGCACCATTCCTGGCTTTTTCTGATCATGTGGTGCTGAGGAATCAAACCCAGGGCTCATGCATGCAAGACAAGCACTCTCCCAGTGAGCCACTTTCCCAGCCCCTAAAAGAATACTATTGATTAAATAGAATTCTCACTACATACCTGTGAATCACTAGGAAGTTAGTATATGTCATTGAATACTACTAGATAGACATCACTGGAAGTATCTAAATTTCTAAATATATATTTATTTTTATACCACCGTCTGCATAGAAAAGTATTGCTATTTTGGCCAAACCTGAGTCTCGATCCCAGGTCCTGGGATCCACCTGGCATCTGAATGTGATAGAGGCTGCCATGATGACACTCACCCATTCACGAATTGGGCCTCCTAGGGCCTCAGTTCAGGCCCCAGCATTGCTAAAAATGTCTTCCTGGAGAAAGATTCCAAGTGTGATACCTGTTTTCCTTTCCTGTGCAAGTGCTGGGTGTCAGGTATGATGTATATAATATGTCTGCAAAGCTCCATGCTATGGAATAGATTTCAATGAATGTAATAAATGTTATAGGTGCACTCACAGTCAGTACATAAATAAATGGTAAGTAAATAAATAAATAATAAAATATAATGGATCATTTCAACAAACACGATATAAACTGAATATATGGATGTAAGTATAAATCATATAATAAACATGTCTATAAATGTTGCTCTCCAGGACTGGGGCTTGAATTCAGTCCTAGGGAACAGGCCTGAATTCTTGTCTTCAATGGAGGAGATCTTTCTTTTCCTCCATCCCCCTCAGTGCATCAGAGTTACCCAGATCCCAAGATGCATCCCTGCCTGGCAAACAACAAAATGGCACAAAATTCAAGACAGGGAGCTTTAGTAATATTATTAATTAATTAATTTATTTTTTGCCATGCACGTGGCTTTAACTCAGGTCGTGGCAATTCTGCCTCAGTTTCCACCACGCTAGGCTGGGATGGTGCAGCCTATGGACCCACAGCCCATCCTGGATCCTAGACCTCGGGGACTAACAGGAAAACAAAATGAAAACACCACCAAAAAAAAAAGCATCAAACTACAGAAGGTCAGCAGTTTCTATTTTTCTTCCTTGCACGGTGACCATCCTGAGTCTGAATGACATGGCTGCAACCTGTAGTTCACCTGGCATTGCTGAAGGCTGGCGGGCTGTCAGTGAAGCTGTAGGTCAGTAGACGCTAGGCCCTGAGTTTGAATCCTGATCATGCCACTTAAAAGGGGCTGGAGAGTCTAAGAAACTATTGCCTGTCCATAGGAACACCAGAGAAATGTGATCCATGTCATGGTTGGATGAGTAGTCCCTCAAAATGAGTCTAGCATAAAATTAGACCCAATAATCACAGGACACAGATTGATTTTAATTCATAGTTTATTATGCATTTAAAGAATATTATTGATTAAATGGAATCCTCACTAAATACATGAGAATCGGTAGGAACGTAGTATATGTCATTGAATACTAGATAGACACCTCTGGCAGTACCTAAATATCTAAATTTATATTTATGTACCACCATCGTCATAGAAAATTACTGTGATTTTGGCCAAATTTAGATATTTATATTTATTTATGTACCACCATTGTCACAGAAAGTTACTGCGATTTTGGCCAAACAGGGGCTTGATTCCAAGTCTTGGGATCGACTTGGCAGCTGAATGGACTAGAGGCTATGGTGCTGACACTCACCCATTCAAGAATTGGGCCTCTCAGGCTTTCAGATCACGTCCCATCATTGCCAAAAATTTTTTCCTGGTGTAAGATTTCAAGTGTGACACCTGTTATCCTTTTCTGTGCAAGTTCATAACATGTCTGCAAAGTTACATGCTATGGAATAGATTGGAATAAATGTAATAAATATTATGGGTGCACTCACAGTTCATAAAATAAATGCTAAATCAATAATAAAATATAATGAATCACTACAACAAACACAATATAGACTTAATATATAGATGTAAGTATAAATCATATATTTGACATGTCTATAAATGTTATGAGGTGCTTGAATTGAGTCCTAGGGAAGAGTTTAGTTCATTCATGATTCTCATAGGAAATGATCGGCAAGACGTATGGCACAACAATAATTTTTAATTAAGAGTTCATGAAGTGTGACAATAAGAATCACATTCAGAAATTGGAGTACTGACCCAAGAATCAGTACTCACATGATGTAGAGCACATGGGCAGCAAAGATGGCGCTGATAGGGAGTTGAGTGGGCAGAGCCTGATTTGCTTTATGTTCAGTGCATAACTAGACCATGGAATCTTAGGTGCATGATAGGGTGTGACCTTGACAGTGATTGTTTCCTCTCTTCCTCCCCTCCCATGCCACCCACTCTTTTTTGCTTTAAAAATGGCTTGCTCTATGTTAATAAATGAGTTTTCCTGCTTGAGTTGACTCCCCGCTGCGTCTGATTGTCTCCTGGACTGAGGGAGGCTGGGGAACGGGCGAGCTGCCGCACTTAGCTTTCCTCGGACCCTGTCTGTCTTTCGTGTGATGGAAGAAGACCCAACATCTGGCTCCCAACATGGGGCATGAAAGGAAAAATACTGACAGAGGCTAAGCAGTCTCTCAGGGTAAGTGTAACCCTTAGTATGGGCAATGCTATCTCACAGAAGAAGGAAGAGGAGGCAACATTAGGCCTAGAAGGAGTAAAGGAGGACTTGGGAAGTGAGAAGGAAAAGGAATGGGTCAAATTTGACCTAGAACACACTGAAACATGCACCATGGAAGTCAAAACGAGGGGCAAAGTTAGTTCCTCTGATTCAGATGCCCCTGATGGTCATAGGTCCCCTTTTTATTCCCCCAATTGGAGGGGAGGTATGGAACCCTATGCGATCTGTGAGAGATACCTGCAAGACGCGGACACCTACAAACCATCCACAGAGGGGCGGAGTGCTGGGGAAGTAACCTACTAGGAGGTCTACCCTGGAAGGGAAGGGCCACCTGAGAGCATGGACCCTAGGCCACAGGATTTGCTTCCCCAAGCGTATCCGGTCAATCTGGCACCAGGAGCAAACAGGCCCTTGGAATGGTATCCATGGGAAGCTAAGGATCTTAGAGCTCTGCAACAAGGTGGTGGAAGATGGCCCAAACTCTCCTTGGGCCCAGAGCTTATTACAGGACATTGCTTACCACCCAGGTGTCCCTAAAGCCTGGCTGGATGTGGCTAAAGCCGTCCTCACCAGTTCTCAGTTTATTAAATGTGTGCTTTCTTTAAGGAGGAATGCAGAGGGCGAGTAGAAAATAATTGTCAGGTTCAATCCACGATACCTATTACTTATGCCATGTTAACAGGGACGGGGAAGGGTACTCCACTGGCGTCAAACAGGCGGCAATACCTGGCCCGTACCATGACCAGGTGAGGCAAGCAGGACTGGCTGCGTGGTACAAACTGGATGATGGCCCTACTGAGTCCTCCATAGCAGGAGTGAGGCAAAAACCTGGTGAGTCTCCAGCTGAGTTTGTAGACTGAGTCCAACAGAGCATTCACCACAAGCTGCCAGCAGGGAACCTCTGAGATCAGTTTGTAAAGCTACTGGTCTGGGAAGGGATGAATTCAGACCACTACATGGCCTGTGCGGGATTGAGAGAGCATTCACTGAGCAGATGGGTGGTGACCTCACAGGTTGTGGGAATGCAACAGCACCAGTCCCAATCACTAGCTTTAGCTTTACAGGCTCAGACATCTGCAATGACTGAGGCTATTGCCCAGGCGCTGGCAGCCCAGGGCCGAGGAACCCCAAGATCATCGGGGAGAGGGACTTGCAGGGTGTAGGGGGTAATTTCACACACCCCCCAGCCGTTTGGCGGGGGGATTTTTGTAACAGTCCTTCTTAAAGTGTCTCTCTTGCAAGTCTCTCTCTCTGATGATCAACCCCAACAGGTGACCTGGACAGTGATCAGCGCTGACAATGCAGAAATCATCAATAGACCACAAGAGATGTACCTTTGACCTGGAGGCCTGACCTTCATTTTGATTACCACCCTATGTCATTATGTATGGACCATTTAATATTTCTGTAGGAGCAACTTATTTTATGTTACTTGCTCTAATTGTTCTTTTACTACTTGCTTGTACAACCACCTTTTGTTATCCTTTCCTGTAAACATGTCTAAAATCTGCTCCAGAACAACCCCCACCTCTGGACTCTGAAGTGGCAAAGACTGCTCTCCCATCCCTGGCTAATGCTAAAGGACTGCTAATGACATTGCTTGGCCTGGGAACGCTTTTGCTAATTGTTTTCTATGCCTTACTTGCTTTATACGTGCACTGCAAAACTCTTATGAGCTTAGCCAGCCAGTTACATAAGATCAAGCTCCAAGTGAATAAATTTCCCCCGAGAGGAATCGCAGCCAGAGATGGATAAGAGGGGGTGTCAGTCTGGCCAACCTAAGACAGGGCCTTCAGCTTCGCTCTGAAGAAGTTCCCGATGACATATCAGGCAGACAAGGCGATCCACCCAACCTAAGATAGGCGGGTTCGCTTCCTTAAACAAAGACAGGGGAGATGCTGGGAGCCATTTGGAGCTTAAAGTAAAGCTCAAAGTCATCTTGACCCCTGTGCTCGCTTAAAGGCACGTACAAGGAACTGGCTTACTTAAAAGACACCAGGTGCCCAGTATTGCTCTGCTATGTCTGCAGTTGGTTTTAAATTTTCCTTATTTTTCTGCACTATAGTAGAATGGCAGTGTGGGCACCCACGAGGATGCACCATGCCGCATGTGTGGAACTCCCAATACCCAGGGTTCTCCCAGGTTCTGAAGAGGATGACCTTACGAGATACTGACTTTTATATATGCCCAGGAATTAATTGAACTGCTTTGGACATTTCTAACTGTCGTGGGATTGATGTTTATTATTGTCCTAGATGGGGATGTGAGGTAACTGGGACGGCCTCTTGGCTCATGCACAAGGGTCCTCCTTATCCTTGTCTGGCGAATCTCAACACCCAGACTTGCCTCAAACCCCCTGCATGGCCAATGCTATCCTTACCAATGGAATCCTTTTAAAATAACCTTTACAGCGGAGGGGAAAAGATAACTAACTTGGAGGTGGGTCTGCCATTAAAACAAAAAAGAGGGAATCTATAGAGCACATGGGCTGCAAAGATGACACTGAAGGGGAGTGGAGCGGGCAGAGCCCGATTTGCTTTATAGTAAGTAACCAGACCATGGAAGCTTAGGTGCATGATAGGGTGTGACCTTGACAGTGATTGGTTCCTCTTCCTCCCCTCCCATGCCACCCACTCTTTGTTGCTTTAAAAACGGCTTGCTCTGTGTTAATAAACGAGTTTCCCTGCTTGAGTTGACTCCCTGCTGCATCTGATTGTCTCCCAGGATGAGGGAGGCTGGGGAACGGGTGAGTGGCTGCACTTACCTTTCCTAGGACCCTGTCCATCTTTTGTGGGATGAATGAAGACCCGACAACATGGTAGGTGGGATTCTAACACAGCTAGCCACAACTCCTACTCTATCCAAATAGGTATTCAGCTTATGAATGGATGAATATTGTGCCCCACCCCCACCCCGGGGCTCAATCTCAAGTCCCGGGAACCCCCTAGCTCCTTAGTTGCTCACAGGCTGGTATCCTCACCTAGACCCTTTCGCCAATTGGGCCTGCTAAGCTCTGAGTTCAAATCCCAATACTGCCAAAAGATGAAACCTAATGTGAGAAGCCCATCGATCCACCTGTTTTCCTGTCCTGTGAAAGTCCTGGGTCTCAGGGAGGATGGAGAATTCTATATAGGCAACTCTATAACCATAGGAAAAATTTGTTATCTGTGTCAGCCCAGTTATGTCTGTCATCATACTCAATAAAACACAAATGCATCCATGACTAAGACACACAATAAAAAGAGTAACTACACTGAACTCATGATGCATTCCATACATATATGTAA
This sequence comes from Dipodomys spectabilis, assembly GCF_019054845.1. Taxonomy (NCBI): domain Eukaryota; kingdom Metazoa; phylum Chordata; class Mammalia; order Rodentia; family Heteromyidae; genus Dipodomys; species Dipodomys spectabilis. The sequence continues at coordinate 1,730,825 of NW_024870932.1, read as the reverse complement.
ATAGAGATCCTATGTGTAAAATAGGTGGGTACATTATTTTTTCCAGTGCTGGGGCTTCAATTCAGGACCTGTGACCTGGCCTGATATTGTAGTCTTCAAGGATGGTGAGCTTCCATTTCCCCCAGAGTGTTATAGATTTACCCAGACCTGAGTTGGAATCCCAGCTGTGGCAGAAAAATGGTGCGAGTTCTGAGCCAGGTTTTATTATTATTATTATTATTGCCAAGGAAAGGATTTGAACTCAGTTTGTGGTAACTCTGCCTCAGCTTCAATCACCTCAGGGTGGTGGGCTGCCATGGGACCATTGCCGATCCTGGGATACTAGGCCCTGAAGTCTTGCAGGAAAACACACACACACACACACACACACACAAACACACACACACACACACAGAGTATGATATATATATATGTATGCATATATATATATATGTATATATATATATATGGAGAGAGAGAGAGAGAGAGAGAGAGAGAGAGAGAGAGAGGAAAGCCGCGGGATGAATTTTTACATTTTGATCCTTTCCAAGGTGACCATCCTGGGTCTTAATAACATGCCTACAAAGAGTACTTCACCTTGCATTGGTGAAGGATAGTGGGCTATTGGGGAAGCCATAGGACCATGCAGCAATGTAGGCCCTGAGTTCGAGTCCTGGTCCTGACACCTACCAATATGTGGAATTCCCAAGATACTCGTTCTTATGCATCGAAATACCAATAGAACGTGAGCAAACTCATGATTAAATGAGAAGTTTCTGAGTGCATCAATAAGTCTAGTCTAAAATTAGATGCAATGATCCTAGGACGCTGATTGATCTTAATGAATAGTCTATTAAGCATGAAAAGAATCCTATTCCTTCAGTGGTGGCATAATAACTACCTAAGAGTTGGTAGGAAAGTAGTTGATATACTGAATCCTAGGCAGATGTCTCTGGTACTCTATACAAATATATATTTATTGGTATACTACCAGCTGCCTATCCATGTATGGCTATTTTGTCCAGTGCTGTGGCTCAATTACATGGTCTGGGAACTGCCTGGCAGCTTCGTGGGCTAGAGGTTGCCATGTTGACACACCCATTCATGAATTGGGTCTGCTAGGCCCTGAGTTCAGGTCCCAGCACTGCCAACAACTGGATCGTGGAGTAAGAAGTGGAGTGTAACACCTGTTTTCTTTTTCTCTGAGTGTCCTGGGTGTAATACATGAAGGAGAACATGTATACAAATCTAGATATATGTGATATAATGTCATCAATATAATAAATGGAATGTCTGTTATCACAGTCAATAAAATAAGTGGTAAATAAATGAATAAAACAGAAATACAATAAATAACCACAACAAACAAGATAGGGACTGAACATCTATAGGTAGGTACAAATCCTATCTTTACAATGTATATAAATAGTGTGTTTCCCAGGGCTGGGTCATGAATTCAGGCCTAGAGAGCAGGCCTGACTTTCTTGTCCTCAAGCATGGTGAGCTTCCCTTTCATCCACAGTGCTGCAGAGTTACCCAGACCCTAAATTCAAATCCAAAGCCTTACAGATAAAACGGCACCAATTGCAAGCCAGGGAGTTTTTTTTGTTTGTTTGTTTGTTTTTGTTTTTTGCCAAGCTAGGTCTTGAACTCAAATCATGGCAACTCTGCCTCAGCTTCCATCACCCTAGGCTGGGGTGCAGCCACTGGAACAACAGACGATCCTGGGATCCTAGACCTCCAGGCCTTGCGGGGGGCGGGGGGGGGGGATGCACAGAAAATAAGTGGTGGGATGGCCTTTTTAGATTTTGCACCATGACCATCTGGGTCGGAATGACACAGCTCCAAAGGGTACTTCAACTTACATTGCTGAAGGCTGGTGGGCTATTGAGCTATTGGGCCATAGTCCTGCAGGGCAATATAGGGCTAGAGTCAATTCCAAGTCATGTCACTTCTGAATGATGGGAGATCCTAAGAGACTCGTTCCAATTTATAAGAATAACGATGGAATGTTTTAAATGTCATAGTTAAATGAGTTGCTCATGAATGATACTCGTATAAAATTAGACATCATGTTTCAGTCGTCTGGTTGATTTTATATAATATGAAACATTAAAAGAATACTCTTTTTTTTTTTTTTGGTCGGTCGTGGGGCTTGAACTCTGGGCCTGGGCACTGTCCCTCAGCTCTTCAGCTCAAGGCGAGCGCTCTACCACTTGAGCTACAGCACTACTTCTGGTTTTCTGGTGATTTATTGGAGATAGGAGTCTCACAGTCTTTCCTGCTCGGGGTTGGCTTTGAACTGTGATCATCAGATCTCAGCCTCCTGAGTAGCTAGGATTACAGGCGTGAGCCACCAGCGCCCGGCTAGAACACTCTTTCTTACAGGGATGCAATGATTTCAGGATACCGATTTTCTTAAGAGTTTATTTATTTTTTATTGTGAAAATACTGTACAGAGGGGTTACAATTACACGGGAAAGATAATGAGTACATTTCTTATCAAGCATTGTAGCCTCTTCTTTTGTTTCCCCTTCCCTTTCATTCCCATCCTTCTCCCGTCTCCCCACTCAATCCTCCCCACCCCCCCTTCCCCACCTCACCCCCTCAACAAAGTTGCAAAATTAGTTTTCAACATAACAACTTGTACATTTTCTTTCTTTGATGAGTCCCTGCCTGATTTTGGGATGAGGGTTATTATAGCTTCATAGGATGAATTTGGTAGTGAACTTTCTCTTTGAATTCCATTTAAAATTTGAAAGAGTATTGGTGTGTGTTCTGCTTTGAAGGCTTTGTAGAACTCTGCTGTAAAACCATGCGGTCCTGGGCTTTTCTTAGATGGGAGGTCTCATTGCTGTTTCTATTTCAATGCTTGATATGGGCTAGTTAAGATGGTTTAACTCATCTTGATTTAGTTTTGGCCTGTTGATATTTGCTAGGAAAAGGTCCATTTCTGCCAAGTTCTCAGACATATTAGCATAAATGTTTGAGAAGTATTCCCTTATAATGTTCTGAATCTTGTTTGTTTCTGTGGTGATATTTCCATTCTCATCTCTGAGTTTATTTATTAGGGTGTATTCTCTTCTTTTTCTGATAAGATTTGCTGGGGGTCTATCTATTTTGTTGATTTTTTAGAAGAACCATCTCTTTGTTTTGTTGATTCTTTCTATTTTTTATTCTAATTCATTTAATTCTGATTTAATTTTAATTATTTCTTTCCTTTTACAAGATTGGGGTTCATCTTGCTCTTTTTCAAGGAGGCTCAGCTGTCTCATTAAATTGTTAGTTTCGGATCTTTCGAATTTATTGATGTAAGAACTCAAAGATATAACTTGCCTGTGAGTACTGCCTTTGCTGTGTCCCAGAGGAGCTAGTAGTTTGTGTGCTCATTTATGTCGAATACCTTGAGCACATGAATTTCGTTTCTAATCTCTTCCATGACCTACTGGTGGTTCAACAGTGTGTTGTTCAGCCTCCATATGTTACAGGACTTTCTTTGGTGGCTTTTGGTGTTGAGTTCTAATTTTTTTCCCTTGTGATCTGAGAGAATGCAAGGTTTTACTACAGTGTTCCTGAATTTGGAAAAGTTTGCTTTGGGACCTAAAATGTAGTCTATTTTGGAAAATGTTCCATGTGCTGCTGTGAATAACGTGTATTCTGATGATGCTGGGTGAAATATTTGGTAGGTGTCTGTTAAATGTAGTTGCTCTATGCAGTTGTTTATATCTCCGGTTTCTCTGTTGAGTTTTTGCCAAGTTGATCTATCTAGTGGGGATAGTCGTGTATTAAAGTCCCTGACAATTAATGTATTTGGATCTAAATGAGATTTGAGAGAAAGTAGTGTTTTTTGCATAAATTTGGATGATCCATTGTTTGGCGAATAGAGATTTAGAGTTGTAATAACCTCCTGAAGTAGAGATCCCTTAATTAGTATTGAGAGATCTTCTTTATCTCCTCTAACTAATTTTAATTTGAAGTCTATTTTATCTGATATTCGTATTGCAACTCCTGCCTGTTTATAGGGAGCTGTTTGCTTGGTAGATTTTGTTCCAGCCTTTCACATTCAAAATGTGTTGTTTTTATGGACAAGGTGGGATTCCTGAAGGCAATAGGTAGAAGGATCTTCCTTTTTAATCCAACTAGTCTACGTTGCTTAATTGGAGAGTTAAGCCCATTAATGTTAAGAGATAGGACTTAGAGGTATTTGGGAGTTCCTGCCATTTTATTCACCTTCTTTAAGGCTGCTGCAACTGAGTAATTCTTATGGTTCTTGGATTCTCACCTTGGGTGCGGTTTCTTGGTGTTTATTGTGGTCTTGTAGGTTTTCTATGTGTAGGACATCTTTAGGTGTCTTTGTAGAGCTGGTTTGGTGGAGATATATTGTTTCAATTTTTCTTTACTATGGAAGTTTTTTATTTGACCTTCGGATATGAAGGAGAGTTTAACTGTGTACGGTATTCTTGGTTGATAGTTGCTTGTCTTTAGGGGATGGTATACATCATTCCAGGCTTTTCTTGCTTTAATTTTCTCTGCTGAGAAATCTGAGGTGATTCTCATTGGTTTCCCTTTATAGGTTATTGATCTTTTCTCCTTGACAGCTTTAAAGATTTTTTTCTTGGTCTGAATTGATCCTGTGCAGATATTAATTTGACGATAGGATGTCCTGTTCTGGTCTGGTCTATTTGGAGTTCTAAAAGCTTCTTGTATTTGAATAGCCCTGTCTTTTTACATTTTTGGGAAGTTCTCTGCTAGGATCCTGTTAAACAAATTTCCTAGACCATTAACTTCTGTCTCTAGGTGTTCCTCTACACCCATTATCCTCAGATTAGGCCTTCTGATGGTGTTTTCCAAATAGATTTGAGGAAATATATCATATTTCTAGGATTTGTCTTGGATGGTTTTATGTTCTTTCTCTATAATATCTAGGCTGTATTCAATCCCTGAGATTCGATCTTCTGCATGGTCTAACCTACTGTCAAGACTTTCTACTTCGTTTTTTATTATTTCTTCTAATTGGTTGACTTTGATGACTTCAAATTCTTTGTTGGAACTTTGTTCTAGATCTTGTAAGAACTTCTTTACTTCCTTACTTTGGTGCTCAGTGTTTATTCTCAAATCACTTAGTTGATTGGTTATGGTTTCCTAGGACTCCCATTCCTTCTGTTGTTTTCCAATGAGCATTCCCTTTGCCGTCTCACTGATTTCTTTCAGCTCTCTGTTTCTGTATTCCACTAATGCCTCCATTGATCTTTGTCCTTTCTCATCCCGATCTCTCAGTTCCTGTATTTCTCTTTGATTAGCATCTCCACGTTTACACATTTCCTGAATTTCTCTTTGAGTGTCCTCAGCCTGTTCACGCCATTCCTGACTTTCTCTTTGTCTGTGCTCAGCCAGCTCACATAATTGCTGTCTATCTCTTTGACTGATCTCAACCTGCTCACACAATTCCTTTATTTCTCTTTGAGTGTTCTCAATCTGCTCATGAAATTCCTGTATCAATCTTTGAGTAGCTTCCTCAAGCTAATGCTTCTCCTGTATTGATCTTTGGTTTGCCTCCTCTTTCTCCCTATCATGCTCACATTGAGACTTTTGCAGGTTTTAACTCTTTTCATTTACCATGTTTACCTGTAGTGTTTGTAGAGCTTTTTGAGAACTCTCCTCTGGATTATTCATTATCTCTTTTCTCCCCTGATTGTCATGAATGGGAGTTGAGAACCCCTGGCTTGCCATTTTTCTTGTGTTTTTCCGGCTTGTTCTGCCCATTTGGGATGAGAATAACACGTTTTTTGCTAGAACACTATTTTAAGGTAAGCATAAACCAAAGTCCGTAGTTGCACAGTCAAAAGTCTGCAGATACAATCTGGTTCAAGAGATACAATCTATTGAACATCAAACAACTATGTCTTTATGGCCTAAGAACAGCAAAGGAGAATTTGGCAACCAGAAGTTATTAGGTTTAGGTAAAATTTGGGGAACAATAGGATTGGAGGGATGTGGGAAGGTGAGGGAGAGTGGAATTAACCATTTCTTCATCTCAAAGAGGGAAATTGATTGGAGAGAATGATAGCAGCGAGAGAAAAAATAGTAAGAAAAAAAAGAAAAAGGAAAAAAGACAAGAAAAAAATGGAAAAACACAAATTTAATATTAAAAAATGAAATCCTTAAAAACTGCGAGTTTGAAGAAGTAGTATTCAGAGAAGAATGGGGATGGGATGAAAGGAGGGGAGGCATAGAAAGGAGACATGAAAAAATAGAAAAATAAAGATGTTTTAAAATATTATATGGGTATAAATAGGTAATACTGCTATTAAAGAATTTATCTCTAAGAGGTTTTGAATTGAGTAATAAATTTCTGGATTAAGTATGTACACAATTTAGGATAAGATCTAATAATCGATGACGGGTATATTTGAGGTTGACCACAACAGCAATTAAGTCATGCAGAAACGAATAAAAGAGAAGTGAAAAGAATGAGAACAGAAAGAAAGAAAGAAAGAAAGAAAGAAAGAAAGAAAGAAAGAAAGAAAGAAAGAAAGAAAGAAAGAAAGAAAGAAAGAAAGAAAGAAAGAAAGAAAGAAAGAAAGAAAGAAAGAAAGAAAGAAAGGGAACAAAAGTTCAGTAGGGATTAAAAAATAAGCACACACACATATTCACCTAAAATAAAAATTATATGAGGAAGAAAACAATAAACAATAAAAACAAAAATTAAAAAAAACAAAAAATTAAAAATAACGTACAAAAACAAAAAGAAAGTTCTTTCATTTTTTTTTTTTTTTTGTGGGCTGGGGGATAGGAAGATTCTGTATTTCCCTTGTGTCAGTAACCAGACTCTTGATGGAGTCCTTGGTCGGCTTGTGGTGTTTGGTTTTTCTGTGGCTTGATTTGTTACTTATGGCAGTTTGTTTGGGCAAGCCGAAAAATGCTCTGCTTTGTGATCCTCCTCTCAGGCTAGTTCAGTGGGAGAGGGATCTGTTCTGAGTATTGCAAAAGAGGGAGATGTCTGTTTTCTCTTGTTTGGAGATGCTTTGATGAGGTTAGGTTCTGGGTAGAGTTGAGGCCTTTCAGCAAACAGTAGCTTTTCCCTGAGGGGCTAGCTTCTGAGACACTCACAGAGCACAGCCTGCAGCCTTTCTCAGAGTTTATGTTTACTGAATTTCAATAGAATGTCTAAGCTGCTTTAGGGAGGCACAGGCTCTGGCTCTGTTTACCCAGTGAAGAAAGCCACTCCCAGGGGGCAGATTTACTCTGCCTGGGGTGGGTGACTTTTTCCTGGGTGGAGTTGAACCTGGCAGGTCTGGGCAGGTTCATGTGACCTGCCAAATAGCTGTCTTGTTTTCTCCCAAGGCCTGAATTGGAACTGGCAACTCAGCCAAGCCTTTGTCAGTATCAAAGATGGAGATCTCCCGTAATGGGGTGGGGCATGAATGCCTTCCCTCCTCTGATCCCTAAGAAGGAGTGAGGATGTCAGGCTTCTACTCCATGCTGCCGGAGTCTTGGTTCCTGGGTCGTCTCTGGTCTGCGATCTGCAGTGTGAAGATATCTGCTCCTTGTCAGTTCTTGCTGGTGTTGAGTAGAATCAGCTTGCCCGCTGCATCTGGTGCCTTTGTCCAAGACCCTCTGTCTTGCAGGTATGACGGCTACGGGAACCGCCGCTGCTGCCGCTGCCACAAGGCAAAGAGACAGATCTGAGCACTTCCCAGGAGCGGCAAGTGCTCAGATTTGTCTCTTTGCCTTGATTTTCCCTCTCTGGCAAAACTCTCTGTACTGTGATGGCACACTTGGTGTAATTCTCTGGCCTAGTACTGTTCACTGGAACACTAAAACTGCTTTTTTATGCTAGAGCTTGTTTAGCCTCCAGCTTCTCCTCCACCGTCTTCCTGACCTTATCTTGAGGCTTATTTTATATTCCTGACATTTTTTCTACAGTTGTAGTTAATTTTTCATGATGGGCTAAGTGTATTATATTGGATATATGAAAGTAAACTGAATGCTTATCCCATTAATCCTTTGCCACTTGTCTAATACCAATATAAATTATCCATGTGTTTGATTTAATGAAAAAAACAACAGATATAAGCAAGATAAACCAGTCTGTTGTAGATAAGTATTTTCACCTTTCTTTTGAAAGTTGGTCCTTTTTTTCACTACAGAATATTCTTGAGAAAATGTGCTCCAGGCTCTACAACTGAAGAATATTATGGTTTGATCTATTATAAGAGAAGGAAGGAAGGGGAACCTTCCTTCCAAATGTTTGATTCCAGGAATGTGATATGCTTTATGGTGCCTGCTTGGAAATGAACAATTTTCACAGTCAACCTTGGAACGCCATCTTGATAGACAACTTCTGTAAGTGGTTACAAAGCATTATTGATGGCTTTGCAAGGATGCCTGATTGCCTTATTGTGGGACAATTAAAACAGGAATTTAGTAAGCTGCTCTTTGTATCTTTAGAAAAACCCATCGACTCTAGGCCAGGGGATCACAGGGGCCAAGAGAAACTACTACCTTGAATAGTAATCCTAGACCTCTAAAACAAAACACACACACACACACATGCACACACACACACACACACACACACACACACACACACTAACAAATACACAAAAAGCACTCCAGTAAGCACAGCCAGGCAGGGTTGCTATCACAGCCTAAATGAAATCAGGCAAAAAACAGAAGCTGAGAGTCATTTAGCTGATAACTAAAATATTTTTTATGAGGCAAACTCAAATGTGACTCCAGAGAGAGAGTCAGAAAGACTGATCAGAGACACTAAAATTGGTCACACAAAGATTGGAAAGTAGAATGCCTTGTAGAACAAATAAATCATAGAAAGCCTTTGCATGTAATAACAAGACAGCAGATCAAATTCCAGAAATGCACATTTTCTTAGTAGTCAGCTTAATCAACTATCAATACAAATCTTTGAATTCTTAAATATTTGACCATATGTGGGAGGAGGCTGAAGAGAAAGAAAATGTCATCATTCTCTTAGGAGGTCCAATATCACATTAATAAGTAATCTAGCAGAGATTTGTAATAAAAAGAAAACACAATTCTTCCAAATGAGGGTTTTATTTCTTTTGATGTAAAAGTTCTTAAATTAGGTGCTAGCAGTTACCATACACTTGATCCAGTCCCTCAGCTGAGTTGATATTGACTGCAGTATTCCCACATGAAGGAAAGAGAAAATTTACAAATGTCTGATGAAATGAGTTAAAGGTGAAGTGTTCTAATAATAGTATCTGTGGTTTAGACACAGGTGAAGAGGGCGATTTTCTTTTCTAATAATCCCCCATTTTTACCTGGTGCCAGTGACTCACAGCTATAATCCTAGCTACTCAGGAAGCTGAGATCTGAGGACTTCATTTCAAAGACAGCCTGGGCAAGAAAGCCCTGAAACTCTTATTTCCATTTAACCCCCAGAAAACCAGAAGAGGCACATTCACTCAAGAGGTAGAGCATTCACCTTGAGTTGAAGAGTTCAGGGACAGTTCCCAAGCCCAGACTTCAAGCACCTCGAACAACAACAACAAATCCCCATTTCATGGACTGCCTACATCTTCTCCTAACATTCAACAAAGGAGCCATTTTATCCCCCACTACCTTTAAGTCCTAAACTAGCTACTGGAAATAGATTGATTTGGTATCTTATATCAAACTGTTCATATTTGCGGAAACAAACACCAGCAGTGGTAAATTTTTTCCAGTCCTTCAACTCTGGGCCTGGGCCCTGAACATGGATATACTGGTAGCTTTCATGTGAGGCTGTTTGTTATTGATTGGATTACTGCCCCTGAGGGAAATTACTGGGTCTTAAGGGAGATATAGGTTTAGTCTTTTCAGGAAACTCCGTACTGCATTCCACAATAGTTGAACGAGTTTAATTTCCCACCAACAGTGTAATAGAGTTCCCAATTGTCCAGCATTTGCTATTCTTAGTTTTCTTGGTAATGACCATATTAACTGGGACGAGGTAGAATCTGTCTTGTTTACTTATAGATTTGTATGCACCTTCTAGTTTCAATAAATGAATGAATCCATGAAACCTATATTGCTCTGTGTCTGCATTCCTTTCTCTTTTCTATTAATATAATTTTCCCAAACTTTTTATTTTCCTTACCACTGGTGAAAAGTCATCTTTCTGATGGGTGAATATAATCCCATTGTGTGTGTGTGTGTGTGTGTGTGTGTGTGTGTGTGTGTGTGTGTAAGATGACTATAGGCCAATGAATTCATTTCTAAGCATGCTGTTTCATCTGTAATTTTGTAATTCCATATTAAAGTTGGATTGCTTTCTCTACTGCATGGAAGAATATTGTTAGGATTTTGATGAGTATTGCATTGCAAAATTGGGGGAAATATTGCAATGTTTAAAATGTTAATTCTTCTAACCAGGAACATTGAAAGACTTTCTATTTCCTTGAATCTCCTTCAATTTCCCTTTGTATATTTTTAAAGTTTTCACATATAGGTCCTTCACAATTTTAATTTAATTAATTCCTAGTTTTGTTGTTGTTGTTTTGTTCTGTGTAGATTTAATTTGTTTTTGAGGCTAATACATATAGGTTGTATTTTGAATTTCAGCGTGGATCTTCCCATTGTTGGTAACAGAAAAACTACTGATCCTTGTGGTTTTTATACCCAGCTACATTGCTGAAGGTTAGCATCACCTGTACTAACTTGAGGGAGGAAGCCACAGGGTCTTTTAAATACAGGGACATTTCATCTGTAAAAAGGGATAGTTTTACTTCTTCCATATTTGTATCTGCTTGATGTTTTTCTCTTGTCTATTGTTCTTACAAGAAATTCCACTACCATGTTGAAGAGTAGTAGAGAGAGTGGACATCTTGTCTCATTCCTGATGTTAATGTCTTCAGGCTTCCACCGTGAGGTAAATGCTAATTATCTGTGTCATATACATACTCAGTATTATATTGAGGAATGTTCCATGCATTCTTAGCTTCTCAGACCTTTTAATCATAAAGCGGTATTGGAGCTTGTTAAAAGCTATTTCTACATCCCTATAGACGATCATATGTTTCTTGACCCTGCTTCTGCTGATAGTTTGTATTATGTTTATTCACAAGAATATTAAATCGACTTTTATCCAAGTTGAATCCTATTTGATCATACCATATGATTTTTTTAAGTTTCTGAAATTGGTTAGTGAGAATTTTATTAAGAAGTTCTTCTTTAATGCTAATCAAAGAGTTGAGTCCATAGTTCTCTTTATTTGGTGAGTCCCTACGTGATTTGGGGAAGAGTCTAATTCTAGCTTCATAGAATGTGTTTGATAATGTGTCTCTCATAGATACTAGATGGATGCATCTTGTTTATAAATGCTATCTAATCTATGTCTTCTATTTGGAAATTTAAGTCCATTGCTATTGAGAGTTAAGGCAGAAATATCTGATAAGTCCTGCTATGTTATACACCTGTTGTTAGGAACTGTGCCTGATGTACTCTTAATAAATTTACCTTGAACTCTTGTAGGGAACATTTTATATAACCAGTTCCTGTTCTTCTTGATCTTCTCTATGTAGGATATATTTGATTAAATTCTATCATGCTGATTTGATGGAAATACGTTGTTTCAAGTTGTCTTTGTCATGAAATATGTTTATTTATCCTTTAAATGTAAAGGAAAGTTTGGCTTGGGACTGTATTCACGGTTGGTAGTTGTTTACCTTTAGTGTTTGTCATACATCATTCCAGGCTCTCCTTTTTACCATATCAGCTAAGAAATCTATTTCTATTCTAACTGTATATCCTTTATAAATAATCAATCTTTTCTCTACGGCAGCTTTAAGAATCCTTTCCTTGATCGTTAATGATCCTCTAATGGATTATGATGTCATGGTGGATTGTTCAGTTCTAGAATTCTGTGTTTGTTTAAAGGCTTCTCTTCTCTGAATGAGCCTATCTCTTTGGATGTTTGGCATGTTCTCTGCTAGAATTCTGTAATATGTTTCCCATCCATTTAGTTTCCTGCTCTTCTCCTTCTTGATACCTATCTCCTCAAAATTTGATCTTCTAACTGAGTCTTGACGTTCTGGCAAGATCATTTCTTATTTCTTGGATTTGTTCTAAATGATTGTTTCCTCTTCCCTATTAGAGCTATTTTGTATTTGGCCCTGAGATTATCTTCTATGTCATCTATTTGCTGTGGAGACTTTCTACTTTGTTTTTGATTTCCCCGTCTTCTAGTTGGTAATATTTTAGGGGTTCTGTCTCTCTATTAAACCTTTGTTTTAGGTCTTTTATGGACTTTATGTATATTTTTTTTGGATCCAGTCATGGGGACTTAACTCTGGGCCTGGGCACTGTCCCTCAGCTCTTCAGCTCAAGGCTAGCGCTCGACCACTTGAGCCACAGTGCCACTTCCGGGTTTTTTCTTTTTCTTTTTTTCTTTTTTTTTTTTGCTTATGTGGTGCTGATGAATTGGACCCAGGTCCTCAGGCATGAAAGACAAGTGCTCTACCACTGAGCCACCTTCCCAGCCCTCTGTACATTTTTTCTTTGGGTGGAGTTGTTGCAAGCGTTGTTTTCTTAGCTGTGTCTTCTCTCATATCTTTTAACTAGGCATCCATTTTTTCTTGGACTCCCTTGACTTCTCAGAATTTATTTATCTTTCTGTTTGTAGTCTTCATGAATTATTTTGCTAATCTTTGGTTGGTCTCATTTGTTCACAAATTTCCTTGTAGAGGTTTTCTATCTTTCCATTAATCACATTTTTCAGCAGTATCTGTAATACGTTTGATAACTCTCTTCTAGGTCCTTGATTGTCTGTTTTAATGCCTGGTTATTTACTGTGTGAATTATACTACCTTGAGGTCACTTTTCTTGTATTTTTCTGATTTGTTTTGTCCATTTGGAGGTTTTCTTTGGAGGATCTATGACCTTAATAGGTGACTCTCTATGTTCTTGGTTGATTTGCCAGGTCTTTGTTTGGTCTCCTGTTATGATTTGTTTTTCTGGAATTGCATTTTTGTCAGGTCCATTAAGTGTAGTAATAGAAATCAGTTGTGGTGAGATGTTGTGATGTTAATATTTGTGGTTCCAGTGACAGTTCGGAATGTCCAGTGGTATGGTGAATTGTCTATGTGTACGGATGTGGCTTTCTCTGATGTATGCTTCTGTTCCTGCTTTTTTCCATGTTGCCCATTTATTTCCAGACTGCAGATGTGCTTTTGAATGTGTTGGCCAACACAGTCATAGCAGTCAACTACCTGGCTGGCACCTTTTCATAGAATTCTGTTTTCTTGTGAAGACAGTATAAAATCTTCTTATGAATTATATGTTTATAGTTATGTCAATTTTTATAGCTGCATATCTATAATTATAGCTGATTTGATGTCACCCTCTAGAAGTGGAGTATCTGCTAGGACTATAAACCTCTGTTTCATTAGAGATTGCTAGGATAATTTTCTGTTGTTATTCTGTCATTGTTTTTCCTCTTCCTCAGATTTATTTTTTATATTGTGTATGTTTTCACATAATTTAGGATTTGTAATTGTTGTATCAGGTTATTTTTGTTTTTCTGCTTATATTACATTGAAGTAGTGATTTCAGGCTTGTATGAAGAAACAGAAAGAGACAGAATGTATCTTATTACATTGAGAGAAAGAAGACATTTTAACCTATTTACTACAAATAAATTCATATTAAGCAAAGCTAATGAAAATAATTACTTTTTTACTCTTCAAAGGATGAGTATAGTATTCTTGGATATCTTGGAAGAAAAGACTTTAGACTCATTGCAATTGCTAACTTACATTGAAATTAATGCCTAAACGTTCTTCTTCAGAAAGACAAAAGCTCCATTGCTTTCATATTAGTATTATAAAATCATAATAGATGCATGTTGAATTGTTTTCCTCTGCTTTTTTTCAATTCCATTCTTCATCCATTAGGTATCTAGGGCTTTGAATAACCAATTCCTTAAAATACATATATTTCTTATATTGTGATGTAAATCTCAGTAATATAAATATGAATTTATCTTTGATTCGTATCTTGAGCTACATTCATATGAAATTTATGGAGTCTCAAACAAGAAACCTGACTATTTTACTCTATTCTATGTTTTAATCAATCAATCCATTCTCTTTAGAAATATGTTCTCATCTTTTATATTGCTCCAGTAAACAGAATGTGTTTCTAGTAGTTTTACTGACGTAAATATAAAGTTTGGAACAAGAAGACAACCTCCCCCCATTATCACTTTAAAGAAAACCCTTGGGGATTATTTTATATATAAAAATAAAAAAGAGCAATGCAATGTTTATACATGAATAACATAATGGTTAAGTCAATTAGACATAAGAACTACCACAGCAATTCTCAATGGACTTAAAGGCACCAAAATATTGTGTTCATGAATATCAGTCATTTAAAAAAATAACTAGTCAATACAAAGTTTATATTATATTTGAAACTTATAAAATGAAAATTACACTCAGATTTGTTGTCAATACCTGTTTCCATGAATACATTTATTCAGCAAACAGGGAAACAAAAAATAAGCTTTTGTCACATATAATGAAAAACCTAGAAGCAGACAGTCTTTCCTTAAGATGATAAGTACCTGCAAATTGTGTGATTTATTCAAAGATAATATAAACATTCGTAAGAGGATTTGTGATCAGAAGTGATAGGTAAGCAAAGTAACTGGAAAACTGTATGCTTAAATTGAGCTTTCAATATAGGATGACAAATTTTCAATAAATGAGCCTATTATTCTGTATCTCTAACACACATACAGTATTCTACATTTTCCCACATACTCCCATTCTCTTACCTCGGTTCCTGATTAATATTCTTCTTTTTCATGATGTCAATTCCTTCTAAAATAAAAAGGTGGGCATTTTGTCCCTAGATCCAATACATTTTAGTATTTTGGAATAGTAATATGAATTCATGGAGTTTGACTTGAATGTCAAGTTTGAAGATGTTGTATTCAAGGTACTGTTAATTGACCTGAAACATACAAAGATACACGGTATACAAAGAAGGGACTTGATCTCGGGGAAACATACAGGTCCAAGTAAGATCCTGAATCAAAGAAAAGCAAGGGAACAAACATCAATCAACTATAATTACAGAGGAATGGAACTGATCTCCGATGTGTGTGTGTGTGTGTGTGTGTAGAGAGAGAGAGAGAGAAAGAGAGAGAGAGAATTCAGTGTGGCGTCCATATTTACACTTCATAGAGCATTACTTGTTAGGGAGGAGGTGCCCATATCAGAGCTGTGATACTACTGTCATCACTTTACTGCAAAAAACACTTGCTTAATCTCTAATTAAATTTGGAAAATAGACTAACATCTTATGTGATTGTTTTGACAATTAATTACTATATTGAAGGCCAAAGGGAGGAATTGGAGATCAATATAATCTTTTTCTTCTCTTCTAAATATTACACTGCAATAGATGTGATTTCAGGAGTCTTCTGCCATGTACTGCCAGTTCAATGACTAATATGCTTAATAATATGTAAATATGATAGGGAAACTGATCAGCCAGCAAGCAGGAAGAACTAGTGATAAAATTGAGCTTTTGAGCAGGGTTGACACAACTTTTAGGAATGTAATTCTTTCATATGAACTTCAAATTTTGTGGCTTTCCCTGTGTGACTAAATGTCAAGAAAGTACTGTAGAAACAAGAATTCTTGTTCAGCCAAGTAGAAAGTGCTCATGTTCCCATCCTCACGTTGCAAATTTCCATTCCCTATAGACTCTCTGTTAGAGTGCTTCTATTTAGTATATTTCAGCACTTCATCCTTCCCTGTGGGAGACAAGAAAAAAGATACTTTTGTTTGAGTATTAAATTACGTAAATTAGCATGTACAGGCATGATTTGTATAATTACAGAAGTTTGTAATAAATATAAGTAGGGATCATTTCACAATAAAAATATAATTAATATCACATAATAAGACTAGAAGTCACAGAATTTTGTGCATGCAAACGTACATTAGATTAGATGCAGAATTTCTATTTTGAGATAAACTTTATATTGAAGTATAATGGACTTTAAGAATGGAAACATTTTATTGTTTTGTTAATGGTTATTCATTTTCAGAAGTGGCAGTTTAATTTTGCTCTTTCCATAATATATTAAAATATTTTATTTTACTCCCTCTATTTCCTTTTTGTTACTCCTTTCTCCAAAGATCTTCTGTTTTTCACATAAAATTACATCTTTTTATATCCACATATAAAGTAATTTGGAAGATTTAAGCTAAACTGCAATTTAATCCAAGACGTACAGTGGATTATCAGGTTGAACAAAAAGGGGTATTTTCTGTTAACTTCTGAATTGAGTTATCATTATTATTATGGTTAGGGTTAGGATACCAGACAGAATTAGAATTAGGGTTAGAGAAATAGAAAATTTAGGCTCAACACAGGATGACCTATTGCAACAATAATACTCATAGCACACTGTACTGAAAATGAACTTTACACCATGGGTAGAGAAGAGTAATGGAGGTTGGAGAGGGAAGGGATAGTGGGACAACAACAAAGAAGGGGGTAACAATGCTCAAAAAGACATGTACTCATTACCTTACACATGTAACTGTAATCCCTATGTAAGCCTCATTACAATAAAATAAAATTAAAAAGAAATGAAAAATAAAACTTGACAGGAATTAGAAAAACACTGTTAAAAATTTAGGGTCAAAATGCAAATAAAATTTAGACCTACACGCTGAGCAAGAGATAGCATAATTGTGAAATAGACGCTTGCTATTAACATTATGATTCTGTTATATGTAGGTTTAGGATTAGGCAAGGTGATCCAGTTAGAGCTGGGTTTAGGATGAGAAAAAAAAAAGTAAGATATTGTGTAAAACTGCCACATATTTTAAGAAGAATGAATAACATCAAAGTTAGAATGAATGAAAACAAGCGTGGGTGTTATTTTAAACATTCATATATAATTTGGTTTAAAGTGTTACTGTTTTAGTTCTTGTTAGGATTAGGGAAGGATAAGCTTTAGGGTACAATTTAGTTTTCCACTAAGAAGTAGAAGCAAAAAATGTGTGATTGAATAGAATCCAGACAATTTTCCTTACATTAACCATTTGGTGTTAATTCAGGTTGTGATTAGGATTAGGTTTCTGGTTAAAGGAGGTTAAGGATTGAGTAAAGAAATATATTAAACTGGTGGCTCACGTCCATTATCCTACCTTTTCAGGAAGCTGATTTCTGAGGATCGCATTTCAAAGCCAGCCCTGGCAAGAAAGTCTGTGAGAATTTTATCTCCAATTAACCACCAGAAAACCAGAAAGTGGTGCTGTGGCTCATGTGGTAAAGTGCACACCTTGAGCTAAAGAACTCAGGGATCATGCCCATGCCTAGAACTCAGGGATTAAGCCCAGACCCAGAGATGAAACCCCACAACCAACAAAAAGAAAAAAAAAGGAATGGGATAAATGTTAATTAAATCTGAACTTATTTTAGGTTCTAGGAATTCAGGAAAAGCTGGGATAATGGACGTATAATGTATTTCATAATATCAGGATTTGAGATCAATTGGTTTAATGATTCCTCTTATGGAACAGGATAGGTTCAGAGATAAGAGTGAGAAAATCTGTAGGGTTTAGGAAGACTTGCAATTTATTTCAAGAAATACAAGTGGAATTTCAGTTAGGATTGCACAAAACCAGTATTTTTCATAAATTTTAGAATTGTGATACCATTTGTGTTAAGGTTATGGTTAGGATTCAAGCCACGTTTAGGGTTAGAGTGAAGGAGAAAAAAAAATGAAGCTCAAATTGATGGTAAATTTTGGAATAAGTCTGCTAAGAATTAGAATGAATTTGAATTAGAATACTGCTATTGATATTAGAATCTACTTGCAATTAGGCTTATATTTATTCTCAATATTCCAGTTAAGATTAAGTTTCGGGTTAGAAAGTGACTAAGATATTGGAAAAAAATTGAAACCTATGTTTGGAAGGCATATTTGAATCAAGTTAGGATGAATGAAAACTAGGGTAAAACGAACTAGTAAGTGTTAGTATTGACATAAAATTTGGATTAAAATCAGTGTCAGTATTTTGTTCTGATTATGATTAGTGTTATGAATAGGAAAGTTTTAGTAAAAGTTGAGTTTTCACTATCAAGTAAAAACAAAAATGTGAGACTGAATAGTAACTAGAACATTACCATTATATACATATGTATATATATATATATTTCTCGGTGATCATTCTTGTAATGATTAATGAGAGTTTTACAGCCAGGTTTAGGTTGAGAGTTAGCATTGAGTAATGGACTAGAGGATAAGTAAATATGAAATTTTTTTAGGATACAGTGGTTCAGGAAAAGGTAGGATCAATGGACAGTGTTTTTCCTGATAAGAGAATTTGATTACAAGTAATATAATGGTTCATGTTAGGGAACAAGATAACTTCAGAGACAGAGTCAGGAAATTTGTTGGAATTAGGAAAAATTGAAACTCCTTTCCAGAGTGCAAACTGGAATATTCATTCCAATGAATAAAAACTAGAGTATTTTTTAATATTAATTTTGGACTATTATTAGGTTGAAAGTTAGGTTTCAGTTCCAGCTGGGCTTAGTGTTAGCATTAGGGAAATGGAAAATTTAGGGTCAAACTGAAAGTAAATCTTCGTATAACAAGTCAAGATAGAATTAGGATGAATATGAAATACAAAACTGCTAATAATATTAGGATTGGGATATGATTAGTGTGAGGATTAGCCTGAATGTTCCAGTTAGGGTTCGTGTTAGAAAAATGACAAGATATTGAATAAAACTAGAAACTATTTTAAGAAAGATGAGTTGAATCAAAGATAGGATGTATAAATTTAATATATTTGTGTGGCTTTTTGAATGCAAAGGCAAGTGGTTCTAGGGTTAGAGTTACTTTTTTTAATTTATGAACTAATGAATTAAAGGCACAATTCTTTCTTTCTTATAAACTAAGACAGTCACGATTTGGGTAAAAATTCAATTTTCTACATGAAAATGTGTCTTAAAATATTTTCCAACCAGCATTAAATAATAGTGAGCAGGATGTCATTTATTAAAATTAGGTAAGTTGATGATACAGCTTTCAAAAATATCCAAACACATAGGATTGGAACTCAGATATATCATTGGGAAAACAGATCTTGTGCTTGCTCTAGCTGGGAAATTGTGTGTGTGTGTGTGTGTGTGTGTGTGTGTGGCGGGGGGGGCCTGTAGTCAGCTTATTCTGTGGAAGTATGGCATTATACCACGTAGTCACAAGTTTTCTTCTGGCTTTTTAATAGTTAATTTTAGATGCATATCTCATGGATTTTCCTGTCTGGACTTAATCTTCTGATCCCCAGCAATCCTTGGGTTAGTATTACTGTGGGTGCTACCACAAAGTGACAGTTCATTAAACTGGGAGCAATATGGAAGTACTTGTGCAAGATACAAAGTAACCAGTTCATTAATGTGGGAGTAACAGGATCACATTAGCTTGCCTTCAACATTGTTTCTGATGAGTTTAACTGAAGCCCAAAGTATAATCCAAACCTATTAGCCACACTGTATGAAGTAGCACATATTCATGATGTAGAATATGTACAATGAATTAAATCCTGAATCAAAACCCTTTGTTGGGTTTGTAGCAAAGAAATAGAGTGTCATTGAAATGAAGTCCAGACAGGAGGCCGTAGCGAGCAGCAGAGCATTTGCTTAGTGTGTGTCCAACCCCCAGGACCATAAAGATGTAGAAGAAAGTGAAAGTGTAGGAGAAAGAGGAAAGGAAAGGAGGAGGAAGGGGTAAGAGAGGAGAAAGGGCATAGCACGAGAGAGAAGAGGAGGGGACAGGGAGAAAATAGAGGTAGGAGAGAAGGAAGAGGGAAACAGGAACCTAGGGATGAGGAGCAGGAGAGGAGGCAGGAAGAGGAAGATAAATGTAAGATAACAACAAGAGCTGTTGGAAAATATTTTGCATAGGCGATCTACATGTGCAGGCAGGATTATTTTCTAATCAGAGAAATAGCTAGATAGGTGACAATATGGGTGATACCTGTTGCTTGGTCATTTTATTCTCTTTCTTCAGTGAGGTATTCTGAAGAAATATTGAGTTTGGTGTTTTACAGATACACTTCAGGATTTCTTTACATGAATCAAACATGGGAAAGGACTAAATGCAACTTCTCTTAATTAAAAAATAATAGAAGCTATATGTATTGGTGTTACTATGCATGAAGAAATCCTGGAGATTTCTGGTTAATTCAGAGGTCCCCATGGAAAAATATAGGACAAGAGGAAAGCAAAACTGTTTTTAAAGTGTAATATGTTATCATTAATGAATAGTTTTCCTGGACATTTTTCGTTTTTCTTTTTTTTTTTTTTGCCAATTGTTCATTGCTCCAAGGCTGTGCCCTGGAGCACTTTCCAAGTCACTACGTGAAACTCCATTTCTGTAGTCCCTGTGGGTGTGGGTGCCTTCTTAGGTCACCCGTTGAAATGTGGGGCCAACTCCCTTACGGTGGATGTGCTGTGAGTGGATGTGTGTGCATGCTCCCCAGTATTGCTAGATGAACCCCGCCCACACTTCCCACTTAACTTCCCAGTCTCAGTTGCTCCATTTCACCCAGCAGCTGGCAGCTATGGGGCTAGAGTTGAGGCCACTGCTGCCCTCTCCTCCTCCAGTTGTGCTAGTACTGGTCTTCTGTGCTCCTGAGTGCGTGGCCCATCCTCGGGAGACTCTGTTCTGGAGTCACTGCCTGTCCCCATGAGTGCGGGGTGGGGGAAACCATGTTTGTACACTGCACAGTCCATGGGTAAAGGAAGGCTGAGCATGCAGTCTGCCTCCTTGGGGCCAGGTAGCCCAACCTTGGTTCACCTCATCAGGCTTTAAGGGGGTCTGGGGACTGGAGCCATGTGCTGGCCCCTCTGCGAGCCGGCTTGTGACAGCTGCAGCAGCTCAGCAATTTCGAGCCCCTACACCATCTCTGTGGACCTCCATTTTCTGGTCCCTGTGGAGTTGGATACAGGTCCAACCCTACATATGCCCATCCATGCCAGAGGAGCCTGGATTTGCAGCACACCAGCTGCAGCACCGAGGGACTGAAGCCCCTTTGGCTTTGCTGTGTAGTCTCCTCCGTCAACCTTCTGGCCCATATGGGCCCAGCTCTGGGTACCATTCCAGGGATACTCCATTTGGAGGCAATGGGCTCACCCCCTACCCTCGTTGTTCTCCAAAGCAGGGGAATGGGCCTGGCCTTGGCAGTGTAGTCTGCACAGATGGAAGGCAGGACTTGGCGTCTGCCCTGCCCTCTCCCTTGGCTTTGACATCTGAGTCTGGGTTGCTTGATTTGGTCACTAATGGAGACTTGTTGGCTACAGCCCACCGCAACAAGTGCTATACTTGCTGCAGCAGCAATGCAGTGTCCTGGGCCCCCTTAGGGTCACCACATGGACCTCTGTTGGGTCTACATGGGCTGGGTGTGGGTTTCATCCCAGGACTCCCAATAGGAAGTGCCACTCCCCTTCGTGGTACTGAAAGCAAGAGGTGGCACATATAATATCTACTTTCTAACACTTTCCTTTATTGAGAAAAACAGAACTGGGAGATACAAATAAGTTTTATAAAAACAAAATATATAAACTATATCACTTCCACCTGTTAAACCATTGAAATATTTTTTAATCCAGTATGAATTCTGTCTGTAATTACTTACTTTACACTTGAATGTAACTAATGTTATATATTTTGTGTGTATTTTACTATTCTAGTATAACTTTATTTGTACTACTTACATACAATTTTTTTTCAAATTCTGAGATTTAATCACGTGTTTATGGGTAAGAGTTTTGTTGTACTTTTATTTCAGTTTTCCATTATGGCCTTATGAATACAAACAATAAAATCCATTCTTGCTAGCAAAAAGTTCAATGATTTTGAACTAGAGACTCAAGGATAGAGCATTACATATCATACAGTAGTATGTATCGCTTTGTTTAATACTGCTCCATAAACTAATTAGTAATTCAGACGGCAGCCACTTCATCTGGCATGCTGGTCTGTCTGGTGAAGTAGGATCCTAGTTGCAGCATCTTCATATGGGACCCTTGTGTGCACCTCTCCTGGGACTGTAGGAGAAGATCAGGGTGCACCTGCTGTCAGACTAGGGCAGCAACCCGGCAGCTGCTGCGTGAATGACAAAATGCCACTGACTCACATCTAGCACATGCCTGCCACCTGGGACTGGGCCTTGAGGATCAGCCCCTGGTAGCACACATACACCACAGGGCAGGGGCCGCCCACCTAGGAAGGAGTACAGATTGAACAGAAGCCAGTCTGTGGATCAGCTTGTACAATATTTATCCTTCGTGGAGCACAGGACTACTCTGCTCTGCTGTGGAGAGAAGACAAGAAAGACAGGCCCAGGAGGGGTGATGCCAACTTTTGTACTCAGGCTGACAAGCAAACTTTCTTCCATGCTCTCTCGAGCAGGCTCAGGAAGCCCTTCCATGCTCCTTGTCCATGGAGTAGCAGCCAGAGACACTCACATCTTGTATTCCTGGCTGCTTTTTGGAGTTTGCTTGTTAATTTATTCAGAGAGCCCCTCCCTCAGACAGCAGAGTTATATTCTGGGTTTTGTAAAAACGTTCAGCATCTGAGCATTCCCAGGGTTTTTTTTATTGTTTCTTGTAAATGCGTTGTGAAATTTGTGTTTTAGGTGTTGAGGTGGGGGAGGAGGAGCCAGATTATGAACATAGTTTCCTAAAAGCCTTTCATCTAAAAATGAAAATAGATTCTCTCTAAAAATGCCTTTCAGGAAATAAATTTGAGATGGAGAAAAGGTTGTTTTCGCATGAGATGAAAATGTGCTATTTTTATATGCATGTTTTATGCATTCAAATTACACTTAAGTAATTCACTATCTAGGAACAATCGTCCAGACCTAAGAATTAAGTGTTTTGTGAGCTATAGGCAGGGTTATCACAAAAGACCTCTTTGCTATTCGGGGTCTTTTACTGTTCCATCTGACTTTTTGGATTGCTTCTTCTATTTCATTGAAGAGTGAGATTGGGATATTGATAAGGATCACATTGAATTTGGAGATAGCCTTTGGCACTATTGCCATTTTCATGATGTTAATCCTCCCAATCCATGAGCGTGGGAGGTTGCCCACTTCCTGAGTTATACTTTCATTTTCTTTTTCAGGTTTTTAAATTTCCATCATAGAGGTCTTTCACCTCTTAAGTTAACTCCTAGGTATTTTATTTTTTGTGTGGGTATTAAAAAGGGGTTGCTTTCTTAATTTCAGCCACACTCATATTGTTATTGGAATACAGGAAAGCCATTGATTTCTGAGGGTGAATTTTATACTCGGCTAGTTTGCCAAAGTTTCTGATAAGCTCAAGTAACTTGGGAGTGGGGAACATGGGGTTCTTTGAATACAAGACCAGCTCATCTGCAAAGATGGAGAGTTTTACTTCATCTTTCTCTATTTGGAGTCCATGTAAGTTAGCATCTTGTCTTATTGCCCCATCTAGCATTCTAATACTAAAAGAGTAGTGGAGAGAGCAGACATCCTTATCTCATTCCTGAATTTATAGGAAATGTCCTTAACTTTTCACCATTAAGTATAATGATGGCTTTAGGTTTGTCAATCCTTAGAAGAAAGAACAGCACTAGAGCAATATCAGTTCCAAATTTCAAACTCTACCAAAAAGCAATAAGTAATAAGAAAAGCAAAAAGTAATAAGAACAGCTTGGTTCTGGCACAAGAACAGACCTGAGGACCAATGGAGTAGGACTGAAGACTCAGAAATGAATTATGAACCCCTGACCTATAGCCACTGAATGTTTGACAAGGGAGCAAAAAAATAGAATGGAAGAAAGACAGCCTTTTGAGTAAATGATGTTGGCACAGTTGGTTAAACACCTGTAGAAAACTAAAGCTAGATCCGTATATATCACCCTGCAAGAGAATCAACTCCAAATGGATCAAAGACCTCAAAATAAAAGAAGACACCATGAAAACATTGCATGAAGGAATAGGATAAACTCTAGAGCTTTTTAGTACAGGCTGAAATTTTCTTTATAGAGAGCCAGAAACAAAGAGTAAAGAAAGATAAATTAAGAAATTCATTTTTTAATTCATCTCTTATGAAACTAGTAATTTGCTATTACAAGATGCGATGGAATTATAAATTCCAAGTGCTAATGGAGTCTGTATACAATAAACATATTATAATAGTAAAAAAACAGAAATCAAAGAAAATTTGGACAAATGGGATTACATGAAACATCAGAGCTTCTGCAAAGCAAAGGTCATAGTTAGCAAGATCAATAGAAAGCCCATGTTCTGGGAGAAGATCTTCATGAGACATAAAACAGACAAGGTCTCACATCTAAAATATACTTAGGACTCAAAAAATTAAATTCTCCAACAGCAAATCCTCAAAGAAACAACTGCTCGATAACTAAGTGGGCTAAAGACTTAAAGAGAGAGTTCTCTGAAGAGGAAATAAAAATGGCCATTAGGCACATGAAGAAATGCTCAACTATTCTAGCTACAAAGAATGCAAATCAAGACAACATTGAGATTGCACCTTACTCTAGTTAGAATGGCTATAATCAAGAAATATAATAGCAACAGATGTTGGAGGGGATGTGGCTAAAAGGACTCCTATTGCATTGTTGGTGGGAGTGTAAACTTGTTTAAACACTTTGTAAAGCAGTATGGAAGTTCTTGAAAAGACTCCAGGTAAAGCTCCCCTATGACCCAGCAATCCCACTTTTGGGCATTTAGGCATTTACCCAAATGATCACAAACAAGGTCATACCAAAGTTGCAAGCGCAACCATGTTTACTGCAGCATTATTCCACGTAACTATGATATGGACCCAACCTTGATGCTCCTCAGTACATGAATGGATCAAAAAAATGTGATACACACACAAACACACACACACACACACACACACACACACACACACACACACACACACACACACAATTGAATTCTATGCCTCCATTAGAAAGAATGAAATTGCCGCAATTTTTAGGAAATGGAAAGACTTGGTAAGTATTATATTAAGTGAAGTAAGTCTAGGCCCAAAGAAACATAGGTCCCATGTTTTCCCTTGTTTGGAAGGACTAGTACATGTCTAGAACAAGCACAGAAGATCAAAGGCTATGTACATATGACCATATAAGATGATGTTAAGCGAAATATACCCCAAATCAGAGACACAAGTGGATTTATCTTTCTTGCCTTTTGTTTTTAATAAACTTATAATGCACTATGTGATTCTTTTGTAGGTTCATACCCCCATGGTATAATTCCTGTTTTCACTGTATCTGATTCTAGTGTTCTGCATCTTTTATATACATTTTTGTAATTTGGGGAGTGGAAAGGTTATAGCAGAATGCTGAAATGGGGATGCAGGTTGACTCATTGTGACGATGAGTTGTACAGGACACTGTGTCGAAAATGAATTTATAATGTCGGGTAGGAGTCAAGGAGGAAGGAGTTGGAGAGGTGGGGAGGGAAGTAGTAGGGGAAAAACAAAGGAGGAGGTAACAATGCTCAATAGGAAATGTAATCATTACCTTACTCATGTAACTGTAAACACTCTGTATAGCATTTTTACAATAAAAAAATATAAAAAAATCTTTTCCTGGTGTAGATTTCCAGTGCTGTCCTGGGCATTGCATTTTTTGCCTTTTCTGGCTGCGGTTAGGTCCACCTGTCCAGTGGATCAGTAGTCTTCACAGCTTCTTGGGCCTGAAGTGGTACTTGGACTATACAGTGGTGATTGGAACCAGGCCAAGGACAGGATAAAAACACTTCCAGGGCATGGCTTCTTCATTCCCCATGCAACTAGGATTGCAAGCAGAATTTCTCTGAATTTACTCCAGAAAACAATCACTGCACCAAAAGGCAAGGTCACCAAACACCTCCCCTCTCCCCACATTCCCTACTTGCTCCCTCCTTGGGAAAGTACAAAAGAATTTTGCAGGTTTTGGTAAACACACAATTGTCCACTACCTCCCCTGGTAAACTAGGCTTAAAGTCACTAAATCATGTAAACGGATAATGCCACCCTCATTATTCTGGACAAGAACTTCAGGTTGTTTGATCCTTTAATTTGTTGTTGGTGGTGGTGGTGGTAGGAGGGCCTGAACTCTGGGTCTGAGCACTGTCCCTGATGAGCTTTTCATCTCCAGCTAGTGCTCTACCATTTGAGCACAAAGCCATTTCCACTTTTTCTTCTTATGTCGTGCTGAGGAATTGAACCCAGAATGCAAGACAAGCACTCTACCACTGAGTCTCCTTCCCAGCCCTAATGCTTTAATTCTTCAAATTGTATTTTTGTCGGTCCTGGAGTTTAATTTCAGGACCTGAGTGTTAACATATCACTGAGTTCTTCAGCTCAAGGGGAGCCTTCTACCACTTGAGCCACAGAGCCACTTCTTGTCCTCATAATGATGAGGAGAATATTTGAAATTGAATATGTGATTACAGAGGTGTGCTTTCTTGAGGTATATGTTCTTAGCATAGTTTATATACTGTTGAAAATGAGACAGTTAAGATAGGGTTGTTGACATTCCTTGTATCCTTAACAGTATAATAATAAAACCAGTTTTATAATATATTATTTATAGTAATTATAGAATATCCCTAATTATGCATATATTATAAATATATCATTTATATTTTATGTAATATAGTATTTTACGTATATTATGCATACATAATTTAATTTCTCTGCTCATCTGTCCAGGAATTAAATTAGAAATGTCTTTGAAAATTGATAGTAAAGTAGGGTCCTTACAAGTTCGATTGCAACATAGCGTTTTACCCAATAAGTAGTTATTTATTCAGAATTGGTTTAGAAATGGAATATCATAACATAATTGAACATTCAGAAATAATTATGTAGGAACATGCCAAGGATGGAATTCAAAAAATATAACATGAGGACCTGTTGCAACAATGAGAAGTACAAGTTGTCATGTCAAAAACGAACTTTACAACTTGGGAGGTGAAGGACTGGGTGTGGGGGGAGGGAGGATGGGAAGGGATGGGAAGGGTAAACAAATGAGGAGCCTACAATGCTTGATAAGAAATGTACTCACTATCTTGCCCATGTAATTGTAACCCCTCTGTACAGTATTTTAACAATAAAAAATATATAACATGATTCATATGTGTAATCCCAGCTACTTAGGGGCTGAGATCTGAAGATAGCTATATGAAGCCAGTCTAAATGAAATGGCTCAGGGACAAGACCCAGACCATAGTTCAAGTATCAGTACTGGCACAAAAATAAATTATGTGACTAAAACATACAAATATATTTAGTTAAATAAAGTTGTCATTCCTTGTATCCTTCACAGTATAATACTAAAACCAGTTTTATACATGTATTATTCATAATATTTATAGAATATTATTTATAGAATATCAATAATGATACATGTATTATAAATATATCATTTATATGTTATGTAATAGAATACATTACATATATTATGCACACCTAATTTATACTGATAAAACTAATATCCATTAAATTGATATAAGTTTTAGAATAGGGAATATATTTTCTTTAGTACAACAAGAAAGTAACTAGTCACAAAAATTATTTCTTTTGGATTATATATCCATAAAAACTATTCCCTGTGTATTCAAGGTACTTAATGATAAAAACCTGTGATCATCAGAAAAAGTGGATTTGTTCTCCTTAAGGAATTACTCCAGGAATAATAAACAGTGGACGGTTAGTGATGTTCATTCAGGTATTTTTGTAGAAATTAAACCGATCTTTACTTGGTATAAAGATCACTTACACTGTCATTATCCACACCCTTTTCATTTAAAAATGCTTATATTCTGTAGCATTGTTATTGCCCTTATAACCATAATTAGGAAGATAATGTGAGTTCATCTGCTCCATAACTCTTTAAAGATAATGAATGTTATAGAGAATAGCCTCAGATATGCCTGGTGGAAACCTGGATTTGAATTACAGGTCTACAACTGATCAGTCTTAGGTACTTGGGAAATTTGTTTGGCCTTCTTGTCTACTTCTGTTTTTAGTAAAATACTTAATTCATTTCCTAACTTGAAGAACACACATGAGCACTAAAATTACCCTAATTCAAGTGCAGTGCTTGGAATGGTGTCTGCCCATTGTGGAGTAGGTCTCAAAGAAGTCAGTTTCCACCAACATGGTCACAGCATCCTTCCTGAAGGCCTTAAGAAATATATACCCAATTGATATTAATATCTGTGAAAATTTGTCTTTACTACCAAAAAAAGAACTTGAAGCCATCAAAGCCAACCAAATAGAAGGAAAAGAGATAAAAAACAAAGTAGAGAGTCTTGACAGCAGGTTAGATCATGCAGAAGATCGAATCTCAGGGATTGAAGACAGCCTAGATATTATAGAGAAAGAACATACAACCATCCAAGACAAGTCCAAGAAATATGATAGATCTATCCAACACCTGGAAGACACCATCAGAAGGTCTAATCTAAGGATAATGGGTGTAGAGGAGCACCTAGAAACAGAAGTTAATGGTCTAGGAAATTTGTTTAACAGGATCCTAGCAGAGAACTTCCCAAACATGCAAAAAGATAGGCCTGTCCAGATACAAGAAGCCTTTAGAACCTCAAATAGACCAGACCAGAATAGGACATCCCACCGCCACATTATAATCCACACAGGATCAACTCAGAACAAGGAAAAGATCCTTAAAGCTGTCAGAGAGAAAAGGGTAATCACTTATAAAGGGAAACCAATTAGAATCACCTCAGATTTCTCAGCAGAGACAAGCAAAGCAAGAAGTGCCTGGAACGATGTATGCCATGCCCTAAAAACAAACAACTATCAACCAAGAATACTGTACCAGCTAAACTCTCCTTCATAACTGAAGGCCAAATAAAAACCTTCCACAGCAAAGAAAAATTGAAACAATACATCTCCACCAAACCAGCCCTACAAAAGATTCTTAAAGATGTCCTACACATAGAAAACCAACAAGACCGCAATAAAGGCCAAGAAACTGCACCCAAATTGAGAATCCAAGAACCATAGGAAGAACCCAGTTTTCACAGCCCCCAAGAAGGTAGATAACATGGCAGGAACTCCCAAATACCTCTCAGTCCTATCTCTTAATGTTAACGGACTGAACTCTCCCATTAAGCGACATAGACTGTCTAGTTGGATTAAAAAACAAGACCCTTCTATCTGCTGCCTGCAGGAGTCACATCTTGCCCGTAAAAACAAACACATTTTCAATGTTAAAGGCTGGAACAAAATCTACCAAGCAAAAGGACCCCATAAACAGGCAGGAGTTGCAATCCTGACATCAGATAAAATAGACTTCAAATTAAAATTCGTGAAAAGAGATAAAGAAGGTCGCTACATACTAATTAAAGGATCTCTCCTTCAGGAGGATATTACAATTCTAAATATCTATTCGCCAAACAATGGAGCACCCAAATTTATCAAAGAAACACTACTTTCCCTCAAATCCCATATAGATCCAAAGACATTAATTGTTGGGGATTTTAACACACCACTCTCCCCACTAGATAGATCAACTCGGCAAAAACTCAACAGAGAAACCGCAGATCTAAACAGCTGGATAGATCAACTAGACATAACAGACATTTACCGAACATTTCACCCAGCAGCATCGGAATACACGTTTTTCTCAGCAGCACATGGAACGTTTTCTAAAACAGACCACATTTTAGGTCACAAAGCAAACTTGTCTAAATTCAGAAACATTGAAGTTATACCTTGCATTCTCTCTGACCACAAGGGAATAAAATTAGAACTCAACACCAAAAGCCACCAAAGAAAGTCCGGTATCACATGGAGGCTGAACAACACACTGCTGAATCAGGAGTGGGTCATGGAAGAGATTAGAAAGGAAATTCAAATGTTCATGCTATTCAACAAAAATGAACACACAAAATACCAGCTCCTCTGGAACACAGCAAAGGCAGTACTCAGAGGCAAGTTTATAGCTCTGAGCTCCTACATCAACAAATTGGAGAGATCTGAAACTAACAATTTAATGACACATCTAAACCTCCTTGAAAAAGAGCAGCAAGATAAACCCCAATCCAGTAGACGGAAAGAAATAATCAAAATTAAATCAGAATTAAATGAATTAGAATCCAAAAAAACTATAGAAAGAATCAACAAAACAAAGAGTTGGTTCTTCGAAAAACTTAACAAAATTGACAGACCCTTAGCAAATCTTATCAGAAAAAGAAGAGAACACACCCAAATTAATAAACTCAGAGATGAGAATGAAAACATCACCACGGAAACAACCAAGATTCAGAACATTATAAGGGAATACTTCTCAAAACTTTATGCTAATAAGTTTGAGAACTTGACAGAAATGGACCTCTTCCTAGCAAATATTGACATGCCAAAACTAAACCAAGATGAGTTAAACTATCTTAACAGGCCCATATCAAGCATTGAAATAGAAACAGCAATAAGAGACCTCCCAGCTAAGAAAAGTCCAGGACCAGATGGTTTTACAGCGGAATTTTACAAGGCCTTCAAAGCAGAGCTCACACCAATTCTCCTCCAATTCTTCAATGAAATTGAAAGAGAAAGCACACTACCGAACACATTCTATGAAGCCATCATAACCCTCATCCCAAAACCAGGCAGGGACTCATCAAAGAAAGAGGACTATAGACCCATTTCTTTGATGAACATTGATGCAAAACTTCTCAACAAAATTTTGGCCAACCGACTTCAACAATTCATCCAAAAAATCATACACCACGATCAAACAGGATTCATTTCAGGGATGCAAAGCTGGTTCAATATACACAAATCAATTAATATTATCCATCACATCAACAGGAGCAAGAATAAGAACCACATGGTTATCTCAATAGACGCAGAAAAAGCATTCGATAAGATCCAACACCCCTTCCTGATGAAGGTTTTGGAAAAATTAGGAAACCGTGGAACATTCCTCAATGCAAGGAATACAATAAAATATAAAGGCTGTATATGACAAACCTACAGCCAGCATTATAGTCAATGGTGAAAAACTAAAGCCATTTCCTCTTAACTCAGGAACAAGACAAGGATGCCCACTCTCTCCACTTCTCTTCAATCTAGTATTAGAATGCCTAGCTACAGCAATAAGACAAGATGCAGGCATAAAGGGGATCCAAATAGGGAAAGAAGAAATAAAACTCTCCCTCTTTGCAGATGACATGATCTTGTATTTAAAGAATCCCATAGACTCCACTCCCAAATTACTCAAGCTGATTCAAAACTTTGGCAAAGTATCAGGTTATAAAATTAACCCCCAAAAATCAATGGCTTTTCTGTATGCCAACAATGAGAAAAGTGTGGCTGAAATTAGGAAAGCAACTCCATTTGTAATAGCCCCACAAAAAATAAAATACCTAGGAATTAGCTTAACTAAAGAAGTGAAGGACCTCTATGATGAAAACTTTAAAATCTTGAAAAAGGAAATCAACACAGAACTTAAAAAATGGCAAAACCTCCCATGCTCCTGGATTGGAAAGATTAACATCGTGAAAATGGCAATACTTCCCAACGCCATCTAAAAATTCAACGCAATACCTATCAAAATCCCACCCTCATTCTTCAAGGAAATAGAAGAGGCAATCCAAAAATTCATATGGAACAATAAAAGACCCCGAATAGCAAAAACTCTCCTCAACGGAAAGAACACTGCTGGAGGAATATCAATACCAAATTTCAAACTCTACTATAAAGCCATAGTAATCAAAACAGCTTGGTATTGGCATAAGAACAGACCTCAGGACCAATGGAATAGAATTGAAAACCCAGAAATGAACCCACAGACCTATAGCCATCTAATCTTCGATAAGGGAACTAAAACAATAGAATGGAAGACAGACAGCCTCTTCAGTAAATGGTGCTGGCAAAACTGGTTAACTACATGTAGAAAACTAAAGCTAGATCCTTATATATCACCCTGCACCAGAATCAACTCCAAATGGATCAAAGACCTTGAACTCAAAGCAGACACTCTGAAAACATTACAGGATGGAATAGGAGAAACCCTGGGTCTCCTTGGCTCAGGCCGAAATTTTCTGAATAGAGACCCGGAAACACAACAAATCAAAGAAAGGTTGGACAAATGGGATTGTATAAGGTTGCAGAGCTTCTGCAGGGCAAATGACATAGCTAGCAAGATCAATAGAAAGCCCACGGATTGGGAGAAGATCTTTACTAGCCATACAACGGACAAGGGTCTCATATCTAAAATATACTTGGAACTCAAAAAATTAAACCACCCAACAACAAATCCTCAAAGAAACAACTGCCCAATAAGTAAGTGGGCGAAAGACTTAAAGAGAAGCTTCTCTGAAGAAGAAAGAAGGATGGCCAATAGACACATGAAGAAATGTTCAACATCCCTAGCCATAAAAGAAATGCAAATCAAAACAACATTGGGATATCACCTCACTAAAGTTAGAATGGCAAAAATCAAGAACTCTAACAACAACAGATGCTGGAGGGGACGTGGAGAGAAAGGAACCTTACTTCATTGTTGGTGGGAATGTAAACTTGTTCAACCACTTTGGAAAGCAGTATGGAGGTTCCTCAAAAGACTCCACATAGAGCTCCCCAATGACCCAGCAATCCCACTTTTGGGCATTTACCCAAATGATCACAAACAAGGCCAAACTAAAGCTACCAGCACAACTATGTTTATTGCAGCATTATTTACCATAGCTAAGATATGGAACCAACCCAGATGCCCCTCAGTAGATGAATGGATCAAGAAGATGTGGTATATATACACAATGGAATTCTATGCCTCCATCAGAAAGAATGACATTTCCCCATTTGTTAGGAAATGGAAAGGCTTGGAAAAAATTATATTAAGTGAAGTAAGCCAGGCCCAAAGAAACATAGGTCCCATGGTTTCCCTTATTTGCAATATCTAGTATAGGTATGAGTCAAGCGGAAAAAGTCAGAGAATGTGATGTTAGGAAAACGAACCCTCAAATATGTATTTTAATGTTTTTGTTTCTTTCATGCATGTGTTCTAACGCATTTATAAGATTATTTCTTTGTTGCTTTGTATGTCCCTCCCCCACAGTATAATCCCCGCTTTCACTATATTTGATGTCAGTATAACATGTGGAGGAGACGGGGACAAACAATTCGTTTAAGGATTCAGGTGGACCTGTTGCAACAATGAGAAGTACAAAATGTCATCTCAAAACCAGCTTTACAATGTCGGTGGGGGGGGAGGGGGGATATGTTTGGGTGAGGGGGAGGGGGGAGAAAAAATAAAGAATAAAAAAAAAAAGAATAAAAATTACTAGAATATATCATCCAGAACCAAATGACTTTATCTAATAAACTGTATATTTTATTAGAGTTCCTATTTCTGAAGAAACTCCTACAGTGGATTTGAACATTAAAAATATTGCTTTCAAAGGAAAATAGACCTAGCTTTGAAGCCTATTTCTACCAGTTCCTACTTGTTTGATCTTGACAAATTTTTTAATGAGTTTTGCTTCTCTACTTCTTCAAAATAAAATTTAAAGCATGAGCTTTCAGTGTTGTTATAAATATAAAAGCAAAAAAGAATGTGTAAAGCATTTACCACAGTGTCTGTACATAATGTTTAATAAATGCTAACTGCTAATATTACATGTACTCATACTAATAAAATTATTTATTGCTCAAAAAAAAAACTTTTGTGAGTCATGTATATTCACTTCCTCATTTGCCAAAATTAAATTCATAAGTCAAAACATCAAATTACTTACTTTATAATATATGCAGTTCAACTGGCACCACTAGCACCTCCATAAATCAAATGCAAACTAAAAGCTCTACTTAAAAATCCAACATCTAAAGCAGTGTTGGAAATACAAGAAGATACACAATAAATCTGAAGTAGTGAGATCTTTAACACTGGCAATGAGCAGTGATAGCTGAATATTTAACCACGCTTGAAAAGTTCAGGTGTTCACTAACTATGTGATTAGAGTTGCAGATTTGACCTTGGTATCAATATTGGAGATAAAATTCAAAGGCAGCTAAGGTTGCTGCAGTATTGTAGCTCAATCCAGTGTGACCCTGCCTGATAATGGTAAAGCCCAGAATAGATGCTAAGTCAGTAAAATGTATAGGAAGGATTCTCCACTGAGAATAATTGCAGGGGGTGATCATCACTCTTGCGTTGAAAATGTATAGCCCATCATTCTACTTTAAGCTTTAGCATATTTCTGATCTGAAGACCATTATAACACACCAATGTGCCATGAATGCTGAGCAGTGTAGGCATATATTACTCTAATATATGTAAAATCCTTACAGGTATGGAATGGCCTGACCCTGACACTTCATTTTGTGTCTTGAGTTTCATGGAGAAATGCTCATAATTAGGCAATTCACACTCATCTAATTCTGAATCAGGAAACTGAGATAAGGTATTAGGGTCATCACTCCAGTCACATGGCCTGTGACCTATGAAATAAATGACATTGTTTCACAATGTATATGTGTTTCTGAAAATGTATGCAATACCAAATACCAAAAGGGACAATTATCTATCTCATATTATCAGAAGTAAAGATACTCCTGAATTGTACTTTCTTGCTAGAGGATCATAGGGTGACTGCTGATGTTTGGTATCTTTTCAGGTGCTCCTATACATTTGTCAATGTTCTTTGAGGAAGTGTTTTTCATGGTTTGTTTTGAAGTGTTCAGAATATCAGTACTGTCACTAACTGCAACCATGCGACAACCAAGATGATGGGATACCTAGACAAAGAAGTAAGAAATCACAGGAAGTGAGAGGAAAGAAATCACCAGAGGACCCAAAGTGTCATTGCCAACTTCTGGATCCCTAAATCCTGCTTGACGGGGGGGGGGGGGGGGGGGGTGTTGGTCAGTGGCTGCAGGTATGTCCACAAACAAAGACATCAATATAGCTTGTGGTTACAACTATTAACATGAAGTATTGTTTGTAGACATAGTGACAATTGAATCCCTTATTGTTAGGGAGCAGAAGGGAATAATAGTCATTCCAACCATAACACAGACATCCATCTTGTCTCCAAAATCTTAATATTTTAGTGTCCAACAGCTCGAACTTAAATACTCTTGAGGTAATAAATCATACCCCTGTCTTCCCTTGACTGCTTGGCCTTTCAAGAGCACAGCTCTCAGCCTTTCGATTGCTGTTTGAGATGGCTTCCCAATCTATCCTTTTCCAAGTCTAACAGCTTGACTTTTAGAATCACTCACAAGGTCTGTTACAGATGTATTATTTTGAAAACAATATTTTTTCTAGGATATGCTCAATTTTAAAATTTTATTTTATTTCAAAAATACTGGACAGAGTATTTACAGTTACATGAGTAAGTTGCATTCCTTATTGAATATTATTACCCACTCCATTGTTGTTCTCCTATCCCTTCCCACCACCTATACCTCCCACCCACTCCAAAGTTGTAAAGTGCATTTCCGTTATATAGTATCTTGTGAATATCATTGTTGCAATGAGTTACTCTTTTTAATTCTTTCATCATTATATTTTTCCCTTTCCTTCTCCAAATCAGGTAAATGTATATACATGATGGAAGGAACCAGAATCAAGACAGAGATTGCCAGGGATAAACCAATGGTAAAAGACAAATGAAATAAAATAAGATCTAGATACTCTACCGACATCAAGGTTGACATCTGAAAAAAGACGGCTTTTTCCATGTTTTGGAGTACATTTCAATTAGCTTCATTTTGTAAGGTCAAATATACGTACCTCTGGATCCAGTAATCCCACTCCTGGGCATTTGTCGAAATGATCTCAAGCTAAAACCCATTAAATATACAACTATGTTTTTGGGAGCAATATTGGAACCAATCAAGATGCCCCTGAAGAGATGAATGGATCAGGAAAATGTGGTATATATAAACAATGTAATTTTATGCTTCTATCAGAAATAATGACACAGCCCCTTTCATAATAAAATGGAAAGACTTAGAAGCCAATCATATTATGTGAAGGAAGCCAGACTCAAAGAAACCTAGGTTCCATGATTTCCCTCATTTTTATTAATTAATATATGCTTAGGATAGTCCTTAAACTCTTAATATTCCCTGTTTTCTCTCCTTTTTCCTCTCTTATTCCATTTGTGTGTGTGTACACACACACACACACGCCCACACACGTACACTAATGAAACTTGACTCAGAGCCTCAAATTCTTGCTTGGTTTTTTTCACTCATGATTGACTGAGTCTGTAGTATTTGAACCAAGGTTTAACTCTATCTTTGATTGAATAATTGAACATAAATGTCTCATGGATTGCTACCCCAGCCATCTGTGAACCATGATATTCCAATCTCAGGCTCGTGACTATCTAGGAATAGGGAGGAAGCACTGGCATCCAGCTCTATTGCCAATTGTCTTTTCTTTGTTTTGTTTTTGCTTTTGTTGGTTTTGTACATCCAAAATGTGTAAGGAAAACTAATCTTTTGTAATAAGGACTACTCCCATAAAATGTGTGTGGTTTAACGGTTACCTTAATAATGTTGTGCTTTTGCATCCACATTATATGATTTGATTTTTTGAACTCTATTGTTGTGAACAGTCAAGTTACTTATATACAATTTGAATCTTCTGGTCTTGGTTTTATAGTTTGTTAGGTGTTTCCAAACAGAATTTATCAAGGTTTAACTCTGTACTACTGAAGCAAGACTTTTATGATTATTCAATGTCTTGTAAATCATAAGTTCTTCACTGCTTGTGGCACCATATGAGCACAGGTAGTTTCCTATAAAACCTCCACATAGTTTAGACCTCAATGCCACGCACTCTTCTGCCAAATATGCAAGGGCATCCTTTGTAATTTTCCATTCATTTTCACTGTTCTTCACTCTACTCTCCAGTGTTAAATCCTGTGATGGTCATGTTGATTTTCTCCCCTGTTACATTAATTATTGCATCTTCTTAATGTACTTCTGTCCATTCCCTTTGTGCTTTGGCTTGTATCCCTCTCATCTTGAAGAGCCAGAAATTGGGGATGTGTTCTTCACTCTTTATTTCAGACATCTATCTTTACTTTCTACCAATACTTTCATCGAATTTTTTTTGTAAAGTATAAGGCCTTGAAAATAATTATTGCATTTTTATGGCTTTATTATTTGGCATTAGGAAGAACATAGGTCAGTAATTGTAACTTAAATAAAAGAAGATTGCAATCATGCTTCAATAGATATTGTTCATTGGATAATGTTTACTTCAAGGTCTGCCTACCTGCTTCCTTTTCATTGTTTTGTTTATTTTTCAATGCAGCCTTTTCTTCTGGAAAATAATTTTGGGCCTAGAGAAAATCAATTCCTACTGTAATTAGTCATTAATTTTATTCCAACATCATTTCACAGATCCTTTGAGTCTCTTCAGGGTCTCTATAGAAGTGCTTTACATTCTCAGATATGTTTTAACAGCGATGCATTCAAAGATACATACACATTGTTTAAGTCACCATTTTGATGACTGGAAAAAAACCATGCTGCAATCTCACTATATGGCAATTTTATTGTTTTAAATTCTTTTAGATTAAAGTTGATGCTGGAGAACGAACAATCTGTGTACAATTTTATATTTTCCTATTAATTTTAGTATACCTTCCAATATTATAAAAAGTTAAAACATTATTACTACTTATATAGTTTTAGGATTTCTAAAATGGTTAGAATAAAAGTTTCATTCATTCACAATTTTAAGACAATAGAGTGTCCATTATTACTAAGTGAGACATTTAAAAATTTTTATTTGTGGTTCTTAAAAGTTATTCTGGGGAATCAAGTCCAGTGCTTCATGTGTCTTAGTCTACTGTGTGCCTCTGAGCCTGATGTGACCTATGGTTTTGTTTTCGCTCAACTGGAATAAAGAAACTTTTCACTAGGAAGGAATTATTACTTGGTTACTTTCTCCAATATCTCTCGCATACATAAAAGTAATACAATTCTATACTGACAGAAAATGGTGTTCCTATTTGGAGTAACTGTTTATTTTTTGTCGACCAACTCTTCACTAAGTCTTGCCACTTTCCTATCCCCCTTCCCATAAAACATGACTGGATCCACTGGAAACCCACTTCCAGTCAGCCTCCTCATTTAAAAGTCCAACCTTAACTAACCTACCCACTGGTAGTCCTGCTGTAAACTTTCAAAGGCCTGACTGCAACCAGACTACTTCCTGAAAGCCCTCCTCTGCTACAGGGAAAGCCTTCTTCAACTCCACCCTTTCCTGGAATCCCTGCTCTGTACCACCAGAAACCAGGCCACATCCATATCTCCTCCTTCTATGTCTCTCCTTGCTCCACCAAGAACCCAGCCTACATCGGGCTTCTCCCTCGAATCCTCACTTCATCCACCAGATACCCAGCCCCTAACTACACTATTTTCTCATAAACCCATTGATCCCATATCCTAGTACCTCAAACTCCTCCCTTCTCTTTCATACCCCACCCCCCAACCAGACTTCTCCCTCCAGTCCCTTCTGGTTTCATCAGAAACTCTGCCCCTCTCTGTCTGCTTCTAAGTGGCCTAACTTGTCAAACACAGCCCCGAACTCTTCCCACAAAGACAATCATGCTACACAAAAACCCTCCACCTCCGTATAACTGCCCTTGAAGCCCAGCCTTGGTTGGCCAGAAGCTTCTCATATAGCCCATCTCCTGCCTGGAAAGCCAGCTCTGCTTCACAACAAGTCTCTCCACCTCCCATACCTACTCTCTCAATGCCTTGGATTGCTCCCCAGGTAAATCCAACCCTATTGGATCCTCCCTCGGATCCACACCGTACTCCAACAGATACCCTGCCCATAATTATCCTGCACCTTTGTAGACCTTCCACTCCTTCTCAAAGCCCTTCCTCCAATTAGCCCCATGGCTCTAAGGCCTGACTTTCTCTACAAAACCCCCACTAAAAAACCCCCACCACACTATCCCATCTCTCGACACTCACATTGCTTAACTGGAAACCAGTGCACCAGTTGGCCTCCTTCTGGAAGCCTCACCATGCTCAACTCTAAATCCCTGTCCCTCCGTAGTCCCTTTTTGAAGGTTGCCTTGCACTACTGGAAACCCTGTCCAAAGTCCTTGTCCTGCCTTGTAACACTGAAATCCCCACCCAACCTTACTCCTCTTTTTGAAGTGGTGACTGGCTACACCAGAAAGCCGTCTTAACTAATCTAGTCCATTGGATGCTAACTCTGCTTTAACAAAACCCTGGTCCTGAAAATCTTCTCTATACATTGTGAATACATCCTGCTCTGCCAGAAACCCCACCTCCTCCCTAACACACTTCCCAAAGGCCTGCCATTCTCCACCAGAAACCATGCTTCTTACTTGCCCACTTCTTCCTAGCACTGCCCTGCCGTCTTAAAGCCAGACCCTGAAAAGCCTCTCCCTCATAGATCCGTATTCCTGAACCAGAAACCCCACCTTCTGTCAGCCTCTTGCCTCCATTCCGTTCCCTGCCTTATGGAAAACCACACCCTACATATCCTACTAGAACTCACAGTGCTCCACCAGAACCCCTCCTCTAAGTAACCTCCTCCTTTGTAGCCTTGTTCTTCCTTCTCAAAGCTCTTCCCCAGACAGCCTCCTCCCCAGGGACCCAGTCTTCTTCCAGTGAAAACCTGTCTACCTGCCAGCCTCCATCCTAAAGTCCCACCTATTCCACAAGTCTAGTCCTTCCTGTCCCCTCCCTACTATCACAAAGTCCTACACAGACTGGCCTTCATCTCAAAGCCCTGCCCTGCTCCACCACAGGGACTGTGCCAATACCAGCTCCTCCTTTGAACCAGACAGGGCTCCACCAGAAACCCCACACCACCTCATAAATTTTATTAGATGCCTTAGTCTAGTTGTAGGTTCTGTTATCAAGCAGATACACATTGTGTGAAAATGTATGAAGATGATTCCTCTAATTGGAAAACATTCTTTGAAGTATTAGTAAGATTTCATGAGTGATCATTTTATTTCTGGAGAATTCATGCACATTTGTGCCCATTAACTTAAAAAATATTAGTTATTTTAAATCCTCTGGCTTTTTTGAGGAAAGAGTTAGTCTGTATAAAGATGACTTTCAACTCATCTCTCTAATGAATAATTTTGGAGTTGCTTCCCTTACAATATACTGGAATTTTTAGTAACAGAAATTGTCTACCAAAATCAATGATTTTCCTCCTTCCACTAAAGTGCCCTTTGGAAAAGACTGAAGTGAGATTACTCAGGTAAAATGCCAGAAATAAAGACGCATTTTGAAATTAGAACACAATTATTATGAAGACCCCACCCACTAGACTTACATTCCTATTGGTCCAACATTGTAAGCCAGACCAGTATTTTACCAAAGCTTTGTATGTGGCATGCTATGGCTTATTCAGGCTTGATACAAAATGTCTCAGCCCAGAATTAAATGATGACATTTATAGCTAAAATTACGTAAAGTCATTATTAACATCTAACGCATGGTGAGGTTTTTGTTTATACTTCTCTTTTTCCCTTTCTTTATTCCTCCTTCTTTCTTTTATTTATTCCTTACTTTCTTCATTTTTCTTTCCTCTTTTAGGAAATGAGTATGAATTTTGATATTGTATTTGCTGAACAAGTATACTACCATTAGAACATTCTTTTTTGATTTAGTTACTTTGCTCATAGGTTATCAATTTTGCTGAGGGCCAAACAGAGGCTAAGTTCCCCATTTCTGTCTGCCAAGTAGCTGGGATTACAAATGCATTCCAACATGCCAGGATTTAAGATGATATGAGACTCTTATTACTTTCCTTGCGCACTGGTTCTGAGCTGTGATGCTCTCAAGTTTTAGCTCTTCAATTAGTGATGTGAGTTCCAGTAGCCTGCCCTCAGTATAGATTGTCTAAATGAATGATTAAAGGCAATTTCACTTTAATCTCTTTTTCTTTGCCAGTCCATGGATTGTTATAGTTTTCTTTCTAGAAAATTTTTGTGTATATGTTATATGTGCACATTAATTGTAAAATGTTACTTTTTCCTCCTTTTTTGCTTTTTTTATTTTTCTTGGTCATGGGGCTTGAATTCTGGGTCTGGGCATTGTCCCTGGGCTCAGTGCCACTTCCAGTTTTCTGGTGGTTAATTGGAGGTAAGAGTGTCAGAGGTTTCCTGCCAGGGATAGCTTTGAACTACCATCCTCAAATCTCAGCTCCTGAGTAACTAGGATTACAAGAATGAGCCACTGGCACACAGCTAAAATGGTACTTATTTTAAGTTATATGATATAGTTGAAGGAGTAGCATGAGTGTGTGGAAAGGTAACTTTCAATTCATCTCTCTAAATAACTTTTTTCATTTTCATAATATTAATTTCAGTGATTAATAATCGAAGCTCCCAAAGTAACAGTATGATCCTTCATTTTCTCCTTCCCATAGATACTATTGGAAGAAAATGAATGAGATTTAATTCTAAGACAATACGTACTTGAAATTATCAAAAAATATTTTGATGATACATAAAGAGCCACATAACGCAACGTGCTTTTCGTTTTCTAAAGAAAGGAATGTCATACAAGTATGTTTATTGGCAGGCTCTTTTCATCTGAAAAACAAAGAAAAAACAATATCCTAAAAAAGCTGAAAGCGATCAGCAACCATGTAAATGTGATATAGCATTGAAGACTTGAAGACATGAATTGGTTCAGATAAAATAATTCTTTGAGAAAGGTATCTGTTCAATTAATTTATTCATTACAAATTTTTTATTTTTATTTATATGTTAATATATAAATACATACGTGTGTGTGTGTGTGTGTGTGTGTGTGTGTGTGTGTGTGTGTGTGTGTGTGTATCAGCAGTATCTGTCCAGTAAACTGTCTGGTTATGTATGGTTAGGTAATTTCATCATGTCAAGTTCATCAAAAGGATGGACTTCCATAAACCTTAACAACCCTGCAACATCACTGCACATGCAAACTTAAGTGTTCATCATTGTAAGCTAGACCTGTGTTTTACCAAAGCTTTATATATAGTGTGCTATTTTTCCATTTAGGCTTGACACAAAATATGTTTGGCCCTAGAAATAAATGATAGCATTTATTACTATGATAATTTAGTGTAAATCTTTATATTGAACACATGGTCACTATTGTTGTTTTTTCTTTCTTTTTCTTATTTTATCTTTAGGAAGTTGATTTGAGTTTTGATGTTCTGTTTGCCAGACAGGTACTCCACCACTGGAGCCACTCCATCAATCCTTTCTCATTTAAGTTACTTTACTCCTAGAGTAGCAATTTTTGCACCCATCCCAGAAAGTAGGGATTATGATTGCATTCCAATATCCCTACCTAGTAGGTTGATATGAGTGTTTCTTTTCCTTCCTAGACTGATTCAGAACTGTGATCCTCTCAAATTCTACCACTTTATTTTATGGTGTAAGCTCCAGTTCTGCCTACTTCTAAAAGATATGACAGAAATAAATGATTACAGGTAATTTGAGTTAATCATTGATTAATATGGGTGATTTGATATAAAAATGTAGAGTAAGTTTGAAAGTATAATCACAGTAGTCAGATATTTTGCTAAGTAATTTTATTTCACATTAAAAACACATCTCGACCAAAATTAAGGGCTTACTTTTGCTGTCTGTCAACTTGTATGTCATTTGGGAAAATAAACTTCATGTCTTCCATGTGTGATAAAGGACTTTGAGTGGTCTGATGTGTTAGTTCACATCTATAATCTTGGTTAGAAATCAGAAATAAATAGATCACCATTTGAACATAGGCTAACCAAAAAATTAGGAAGTCCCAATCTCAACAAAGTAGTGGATCATGTTGAAGCATGCCATTAATTTCAGCACAACAAGAGACTAAGTCTCTGCCAAGTACCTGTGCCACTTAGGTAACTGGCTCACAGTTACCTAAGTTACCTAAGTTACCTAAGTTACCTAAGATGCCAGTCAACTGTCCTGATGCAGAAACTGGGCTGAGATTGCCCAAGAGGAGGGAGGAGTCTGCCACACTTTCCTAGGTTGGACCTCACAGAATGCAGTGAGCTTGCTTGCTTTACTCCCCTAAATGCCTTAATATGCCATGCTGCTGAGTGTTCATTATTTGATTCCAGTGATCTGTGGTAGAGGTATAAGGGAACATTAAATTAAAGTTCACATTCACTAATTGA
Organism: Dipodomys spectabilis; assembly: GCF_019054845.1. Lineage (NCBI taxonomy): Eukaryota > Metazoa > Chordata > Mammalia > Rodentia > Heteromyidae > Dipodomys > Dipodomys spectabilis. Next base: position 1,687,630 of record NW_024870932.1, on the reverse strand, counting down.
GCTGCTCTTCCCAGCCTGTGAGTTCAACTCAGCAAGTGTTCATTATTTGAGAGTTGAGAATACTGAAGTAGGGGAGAGAGAGAGGGTGAGTGAGAAAAAGGAGAGAAAGAGAGAGAGAGAGAGAGAGAGAGAGAGAGAGAGAGAGAGAGGGAAGGAAGGAAGGAAGAAAAAAGAAAGAAAAAGTAAGAGAGAAAGAAAATGTTTGAGAATGAATTTTTTTAAGTCTGGAGTCACATGGCAGTACTACATGTATTTAATATTAGGTCTGCCCCAGGCCATGCAGACCCTATGCAGATGCCTTTTCACTTCTTGGCTAAGTTTCCACCCTTTATGTGTTATCTAGGTATCTGGCACACCTGGAGGCAGCCACCTCCTCCTCCCACTAAGTCACGACCTGGTCAGCCTCTGATCACACTTTCCATCTGACTGGAGGTGAGTCCCAGGCCCTGAAGTCACATCCAGATGCAGTATTGTTAGTGTTTCCCCCTACCTGGCCACACCTCATCTGATCCTTTGCCTAGATACATCCAGGCCCGAGGTTGGGTCGCCCTATTTTTTGTACATGCCTTCCCACCATGTATGGCATGGGCAGCACTTCAGTAAATAAATAACTTTACCTGGCTTAATACCGTGTTGCGTTCTCGTCATTGGTTACCTAATGAACTTCAACTAATTAGTATGCTTTACACTTCAGAATTTCTAGTTATGAATCCATGGATATTTTTGTGACATATGGGAGTTCAGTATCTAGAAAACACATGCATTAACTCATAATTTAACATTATAATTCTGGCAGGAATCTTTAATAACAGCTTAATTAACCATAACATCTATTTTGTTTACTTTCCTTTGGTTTTTTTTTTTCAGCTTAAAATAATAAGAGTTGTCGGGACAATATGAAAGGATCTCTGGTTTCATATTTTCTAATCTCCCTGGGCTACAACCTGTGTGCTGCCAGGTCAGATGATGGTACTTTGAAATCCTAGAAAGAAGATGCACATCATAAGGGCCAATGGCTACGGGATTTCTCAGATTTTTTAAAAATGTAATTGTTACTAATTGTACAGTGAGGTTACCATTTCTCAATTCATGTAATGTGTATATTTGTCTTGTTGACAAGACCATCCTTTCCTGAGCTTTCTCCCAGTTTGTGTTTTTTTGTGTGTGTTGATTGTTTTTGTTTTTGTGCCTGACCTTCTGCTTGAACGCAGGATTGGGTGCTGCCTCTAATTTTTTTTGGGTGGGTCCGTTCATGGGGCCTCAACTCTGGGCCTGGGCACTGTCTCTCACTCTTCAGCTCAAAGGTAGTGCTCTACCACTTGAGCCACAGCACCACTTATGGTTTTTTCTTTTTGCTTATGAGGTGCTGAGGAATCGAACCCAGGGCATCATGCATGCATGGCAAGCACTCTACCACTGAGCCATCTTCCCAGCCCCCGCCTCTGACTTTTTATAAGCAAGGCTACTCTACCTCTGAAGCCCCAGCTCCATTTATGGTTGTTGGTTGTTAATTGGAGAGAAGAGTCTCACAGATTTTCTCCCTCCAGCTGGCTTTGAACAGTGATCATCAGCCTACTGAGTAGCTAGGATTAGGCCTGAGTCCCCAGTGTCCAGCCAATAAAGAGTTGGTTTCATGCTTTCCTGGTTGTGTTACAATTTTCCTCACCTCTTAGCACTAATACTACATATTGCCTGGCTCAAATCTGAATTGGTGGAACATGCTTGTATTTGAGGAAGGCAGGAATAGGAAACTATAGGCCATAGGGACATATAAGCTAAAAAAATCATTCGGAATATCGCATAAAGACAAATAAGTTTACTGCAAGTTTACTGTGTTCTGTCTTTACTGTTAATTCTGCATGGCCTATGAATGATGTCATACATATCCAAATAGCCATTGGTAGAAATAAGGTTTCTCATCCTGTCCTAAAAACAAAACAAAAACCAACCAAAAATATTATGTATGAGCCCAGCAATTTCCTCTAATTAGAGACCAATCTGCCTTAGTTTATGAAAAAATGTCCTTTATTCAAGTGCTGCTACTTTTTCTGACCACAAATATAATGAAATTTGTAGTAGACTGTAGAATTGTATACCAGAGCTGTCATTTTAATTCTCAAGAAATTCAGACATTTATATGTTTTTATTTGTCAGTTGTGGCGCTTGAATTCAGAGCCTGGGCACTGACTCTGAGACTCCATGCTCAAATTAGTTAGCACTGGGTCAATTGAGCCATGGAGCCACTTCAAGCTTTTGAGTTGTTAATTGGAGACTAGAGTCTTATGGGGACTTTTCTTCTTGGGCTGGCTTTGAACGCTGTCCTCAGGTCTCAGCCTCATGTGTAGCCGGGATTACAAGCATGAGCCACTGGCACCTGGCTTCACATAGACTTTTTTTTATTGTAAAAATAACATACAGAGGAGTTACAATTAAATGGACAGGTTATTGAATAAATTTCTTATCAAGCATTGTTGCCCTGTCCTTTGTTTCCCCTTCCCATACCTTCTTATCTCCACCACACACCTTCCCATCCCACCCCCACTACTCACCCCTCCTGGTCAAAGTTGTAAAGTTCGTTTTTCGACATATTGGCTTGTACATCTCATTGCTGCAATGGGTCCACCTGTATCCTTTCTTAAAAATGTGTTTTTTCCTTCCCCTCCACAAATTATACCAACATCAAATACAGTGAAAGCAGTAGATATACTGTGGGGAAAGGACATACAAAACAACAAAAAAATCATCTTATGAATATCTTTGAAACAATCGCAAGAATGAAAAAAATATTTGAATCTTTCTCTTGGGGTATATCTCAGCCAACATCAACTTATCTGACCTTTTCTGCATGTCTCAGACATATACTAGTTATTGCAAATAAGGGAAAACAAGGGACTTATGTTTCTTTGGGCCTGGATTACTTCACGTAATATAATTTTTTCCAAGTCTTTCCATTTCCTAACAAATGGGGCAATGTCATTCTTTCTGATAGAGGCATAGAATTCCATTGTGTATATAGACCACATTTTCTTGATCCATTCATCTACTCAGGGGCATCTGGGTTGGTTCCATATCTTAGCTATGGTAAATAATGTTGTAATGAACATAGTTGTGCTGATAGTTTTGGTATGGTCTTGTGATCATTTGGGTAAATTCCCAAAACTGGGATTGCTGGGTCATAGGGGAGCTCTATGTGGTGTCTTTTGATGAACTTCCATACTACTTTCCAAAGTGGTTAAACAAGTTTACAGACCCACCAACAATGCAGTAGGCTTCCCTTCTGTCCATATCCCCTCCAGCATCTGTTGTTGTTAGAGTTCTTGATTATAGCCATTCTATCTGGGGTAAGGTGGTACCTCAATGTTGTTTTGATTTGCATTTCTTTCATGGCCAGGGAGGTTGAGCATTTCTTCATGTGTTTATTGGCCATCCTTCTTTCCTCTTCAGAGAAGTTTGTCTTTAAGGCTTTAGCCCACTTATTTATTGGGCAGTTGTTTCCTTGAGGATTTGTTGTTGAGGGATTTAATTTTTTGAGTTCCAGGCATATTTTAGATAGGAGACCCTTGTCCGTTGTGTGGTTAGTTAAGATCTTCTCCTAATCTGTGGTTGATCTATTGATCTTGCTAGCTATGTCCTTTGCCATGCAGAAGCTCTGCAATTTCATGCAATCCTATTTGTCTAACTTTTCTTTGATTCATTGTGTTTCTGGGTGTCTTTTAAGAAAGTTTTGGCGTGTGCAAAGGAGACCTAGGTAGTCTCTTATTCACGGACTCCACTCCCAAATTACTCACGGTGATTCAAAGCTTTGGTAAAGCAGTAGGGTATAAAATTAACCCTCAAAAATCAATGGCATTTCTGTATTCCAATAATGAGAAAAGCGTGGCTGAAATTAGGATAACAACTCCATTCGTAATAGCACCACAAAAAATAAAATACCTAGGGATTCACTTAACCAAAGAAGTAAAGGACCTCTATGGTGAAAACTTTAAAAACCTGTTAATGGAAATCAAAACAGAATGTAAAAAGTAGAAAAACCTCCCATTCCCCTGAATTGGAAGGATCAACATCATGAAAATGGCAATACTTCCCAAGGCTATCTATAACTTCAATGCGGTACCAATCAGTATTCCAACCTCATTCTTCAAGGAAATAGATGAAGTAATCCAAAAATTCATATGGAACAATAAAAGACCCCAAATAGCAAAAATTATCCTTAACAGAAAGAACAGTGCTGGAGGAATATCAATACCAAATTTCAAACTCTACTACAAAGCCATAGTAATCCAAACAGCTTGGTACTAGCAAAAGAACAGACCGCAGGACCAATGGAATAGAACTGAAATCCCCGAAATGAACCTACAGACATATAGCCATCTAAACTTCGATAAGGTAGCTTAAAAAAGAATGGAAGAAAGACAGCCTCTTCAGTAAATGGTGCTGGCAAAATTGTGTTACTACTTGTAGAAAAATAAAGCTAGATCCTTATATATCACCCTGCACCACAATCAACTCCAAATGCTTCAAAAACCTTGGAGTCAAAGCAGACACTCAAATAGTCATTTTATAATGATGAACTGCTTAGTGTCTCTGGCTCACATATATAATCCAAGCTATAGTTAGGAATAAAAGTATGAGAAACAAACACTGAATGTGTGTTGTTCATGATGCTTCTGCATTGGCATGATTTAATATTGTTTGCTTCTTATAGTACAATGCTCTTATTTTTATTTTTACCTAGGTAGGGGAGATAAGTGCTAGCCAGTGTTGAACCTTCTTTGGTTGAGAGGGATCCATGTGGTAGTTCTTGCTTTGTATGGCATGTAATTGAAATCTGCCTGCTTTCACCTCCCCATGGACCAAGATGATAAAAGTATTCCATCATGCAAAGCCACGGGTTGGGGATCATTGCAGGTAAAACTTCACTGGTCTTGAAACGATGTCCCAAATAGCTAGCTTTACAGGCATATGCCTTCAAAACCTTGTTGTATTCTGTTTCACTTTGAAGTAGTGTTTGTAGTGTTTGTACACACTTAGAGATAAAATGATAACACACTACATGTTTAATATATAGAATAGTCAATATAATTAGCAAGTTTATCTCTTAAAACATTGCAGCTAATATATTTTGGTAACTTCCTGACTCTGCTAGTCATATTTTTCGAATATACCATAAACATGAATACATCAATAATGTGCACTAGAAGATTGGATGTTGATAGATATAGACAAGTTAGTTTTTGTGTAGTAAATATATATTTATCTATTGCTGCTCTGAGGAATATTATCATATATTCACCATAACAATACCACCATATATTCACCATGACAAAAATTTTCCTGCAGTGTAGAATTTTCCATTTCATAATCTGCCATCTTTTTATCTTTTTACATTCTCATAAGTATGAATTTTTTCTTGTTTCTTCTAATGTTTTGAAATTATTAAGATGGAATTAAAAAAATTGTAGAGTCTCCTAAAATTAGCTCATTTTGTTTGGTTTGTGCTAAGTCATTAAAACCAAGGTTTCCTGAAAGTTATGCTAGCAGACTATATCACTAAATTGTACTGTAATTACATCTTATTATTGTATTTTGATATAGGATTTTGCTGTTGCTGTTTTATGATATAGTGTCCTGAAGCTGGACTGAAACTTGCAACCCCACTGCCTCCATTAACAATGCTTTATCACCAGGTTGTGGAGGCTCATAATTATAACTCTAGCTAATCAGGAGGTTTATACCTGATATTTAGGTCAGACAGCCTGAGCAGGAAATTTTATGAGTCTCTCTTCTCTAGTTCACTAAAAAAGCTTGCAGCTGAACTGTAGTACAATTGGTAGAGCACTAAGGTCAAGGGAAAGAAGCTTGGGATTGTCATATAGCCCCCAAGTTCAAGCCCTAAGACACAAATATGCACAGACACACATTCATACAAACACACACACATACACACACACACACATTCACACACTCCCACACACTTGTACACGCACAAAGTCCCAGGCAAAGTTGTTCCTTAAATACTTATCCAGAGATTGGACAACAGCCTACTTATTTGTGAAGGTTTTTCCTTGATTATTTTGATGGAGGAGAATAGTTCATGGGGCACAGACGACAAGACTTTAGTGAGAAATACTTTATATACAACTAGCTTATAAAAAGAACAGGAGCACAGTTTTTATCTTTAAATCTTACATTCTTTCAACTATACTATTTTTAAAAAATAATCATTGAATTATGAGAAAACAATGCACCTCTTCCCTTCTCCCCTTCCCCTCTGTCATAAAATATGAGAAAAGATTCAAAAATACTCTTTTATCTTACAAGAATGTACACCTGTAAAAATGTCTGACTATATGTGTAACAATACATGTGTTTTCCAAAACTTGTTTGATTTTCCCATTGCTAAGAATTTGACTTTTTTCCAGATGAAAGCACACTGGGGCTTCAAGGGCAAACAAGATTAGGAAACAAAAACCTAATAATGTCTTAGGAAGTAGATGTCAAAAATAGATACAAGAAGCACGTGGCAGGCCGAGGGGGCCCTGAGAGGCAAAATGATTTGTGCAGGATGAGAGGAACAGTGACAAATAAGGCCTGGATCTGACCTAGGAAAGGCTCTTTGAGTCTGAGACATGCCTGTATCTAGGCCTAGCTGATGCTATTGGGTTTTGACAATGTCCACATATGTATAAAGTGATGTAGGAGGGGAGATTTCAGCCTCCAGTTTGTCTTTGGGATGGTCTTATGTGAGCAAGCAGCTTAGATCATTGGGCTCTGAGAGATGACACTAATTCCCTCACAATGGAATAGAATATAGAACTCTGAGAGCCACGCAACTGTAACCTACAGTTAGCTCAAGCCAGCTCACTTGGCCTGTGGCTCAGGAACAAGAAAGATGTTCCTGTACTGTTTTCAAAGTCAAGAGACTCAGGTCTCAAGCATGAGATGTGTGAGTGCCTCACTCGATGCTGCAGACATTCGATCAGTGCCCAACCACGAATCCAATGTTTCAGGACTTTTTATAAGAAGAAACCAAGGAAATCACAAGGAAATTCAGGCAAGGTATAACTATGACAGTAAACCTATTTAATCTCATCCTAGCCCACAGTAGAAACTTCTTCTTATGTGCTTTTATATGTGTAGATAGAAAATAGTTGCTGTGCACTTTTCAATCCACTCTAATACAATTACTCAGTTTGAAGTGTACTCCCATTTCCGTGTTTCATAGGTCCATTCTTTTTTACCACCTCAGTGTGACAATGAGTCCGTCCAAACCCTGAATGTGCCTTATAATATATGGAGCCTGGACTCAGGCTTTCTGGAAATTCTGGTAATGGACCTGGTCCCTGCCTACCAGAAAAGTGATCCCTTCTATGTGGGAAACTTTCTCCACCACTACACAGAGCATAGGACAATGGAGCAGTTGCTGGATATTCTGTTTAAAAAGGGAGTGTTCCTGGGATGGGAAGGTGGCTCTGTGGTAGAGAGCTTGCCTTGTATGCATGATGCCCTGGGTTCGATTCCTGACCAAGTCATAAGCAGAAAACAAGCCAGAAGTGGTGCTGTGGCTCAAGTGGTAGAGTGCTAGCATTGAGCTGAAGAGCTGAGGGACAGGGCCCAGGCCCAGAGTTCAAGCCCCATGACAAACAAAAAAAGTGAGTGTGCCTAAGCCAGGCACCAGTAACTCACACCTGTAATCCTAGATAATCAGGAGGCAGAGATCTGAGGTTCACGGTTCAAAGCCAGCCCTGGCAGGAAAGTCCATGATACTCTTCTCCAATAAAACACTAGAAAACCAGAATTGGTGCTGTGGCTCAAGCGGTAGAGTGCTCCCCTTGAGCTGAAGGTCTGAGCGATAGTACCCAAGCCCAGAGTTCAAGCCCCATTACAAACAAAAGAAGTTAGTGTTCCTCCTTCAATCCCAGGGCTGATGAGACCCCCTGGCAGAATATTGGAATAGTTGGTACATCTCTGAGGCAGTTTCACTGGGGTCTTGTCAAAGGAGCTTGGTTTGAGACAAAGAAGTGCAGTCCTTGGCTAGTTCCTTAGGACTGGGCTGCCAGAATATTTCATGTGCCTCATAAGCTAGTGGAACCTTAGTAATTTGCTTGCTGAGAGACTAGGATTTAAGGAAGGAGCAAGTGGCACCCAACGTCCACGCTTACCTAGGAAATCACTAACTTGGAGGCCTTTGAAGGAATATAGACAGAAGAAAGGAGGGAACTTTTACTTTAATTGGGGGCTTGAGTGCTGTCCCATTTCTAACACACTACCAATTGAGCCCCAGGTCCAATTCTGGCCTTTGGCTGGTTAACTGAAGATAAGTGTATTTAGATTTTTACAAACTAGACTGGGTTCAAACTGTGATTCTCAGATCTCACCCTCCTGATTAGTAGGATTAGAGGCATGAGCCAATGTGCATTTATATGGATAGATGCACATAAGCATCTTCACAGAATTACCATGAAATTGTATAGACATATCTCCAATTTTGTCTGTCATGTTTACATTACCATGTGGGACTTAGCGAGTCCTATGTGTGTCCTGTTAGTTCAGAAAAGGAGAAGCATAGATTTAACTTCCTTCTCTCCTCCCATTGGTACCGATCCTTCTACCATAACTGGGAAGAAGATGAACAAGTGAAGAAGTAAGTGGACGCTGGCACAAAGAGAAGTTCTATCATTGAAAACTTGGTATCTTTGAGGTTTCTGAATCAAACTCAACTTTCTTCTTTGCACACCAGTTGGGATTTTCACCAGGAGGTTGAGGCTTGGCACTTCAGTGGATAGCAGATTACACAGTTGTTGTGATTGTGCTTTTGGACTCTCATGGATGACAGGGAGGGCTGTGTGTAGCAAGTCAGATCCAGTGGGGAAACAAATTTCTCTTCCTATTACAGGGAGAATTTTAGAGGATTATATCTGAGAAATTACTAGAAGTGGGTTGTGAGGAGCATCCTGCTTGCAGGAGTCTCTTTCCACCTCCCAACAATCAATCTGCCCACAGCGTTGTTTGTTTCATCTTCCCTATGTGGATGGACTTCTACCCTGATGATTTCTATGAGCCCAAGAACAATGACACCCTGAAAGAACTTACACAATATGTCAAGCTCAACATGCCCTCTTCAGACCTACTCTTCCACTTACAAATTTTCTGGACCAGCTGGAGGAACCCATGAGACCAAGGAAAAGAGGAATAAGTCCTTGTTTAGATGCCTCAGAGCTTGTGAGTAGATAGAACCTGAGTCTCTAGGGATGTGCCTGATTGGCCAAGAGCCCTTAGTACTCCCCAGCTTGGCAAAATTTCCTTTTATGGATATTCTTTGCAAGGTAATGTCTGTTCTCCTTTTGAAAGAACTTGGAAGTAGCCACTCGTTAGAAACAGCCTACCTCCTCATCAGTGTTCAGTCCCAACTCAAATCCTATTGATCCTCCCATTAGATCCTCTTGGAAGTTTAGTGACACCTTAACGTCTAAGGTCTACTCTAAGATTCCTGTACCTATGTCCATTCTCAGGTTTGCATCACCGTAGAGAAGCTCCTGCAGAGCTCCATATAAAGAACCCATCAATGATGTCATCTATGGTGACTGATGGAGATCAAAGCCATCGCTGATCTCCAGAAATCCTGTGAAGGTAGAGGGTTTTTTTTCAATTTGTAGAAAGGCCAAAATAGGTTTTGAGTCCTGTGGACATCCCACTGATTCTGAACCCCATATGTGATGCAGGTGTATCTACACATACCACCAAGGAAGAAGACATACAGAATGTCTTACATTGATGTTCACAATCCAGCTAGATCAGCTCTAAATCAGTCAAAAAAAAAAAAAAAGCCACGTCTCGTCTTGGTGTGCAGGGTAAATGTGTGCTAATGGAAAATGACCCCAGTCTATGTTTAGGAAAACTAATAAGTGAGGTCCAAAATCTAGATTCAGTTGAGGAAAGGGAATCTTTCCTCACAGAATACCCAGACCAATCTCTCGTCTTGCAAGGGATCCAATTTCCAATTGATAAATTAGAATCTGTCCCTCCCTGGACTCAGGAAGAAAATCCTGTCTTTAATGAGGAAGTAGATCCCTTTGAAGACTCTGAGGCAAAATTTCTGCCTGAAGGCAATTTAGAGGCCAGTCTAGATTTTGAGATTCCTTCTCCCCTTCCTAAGAAAATCCTTATTTTTCTTTTTCTCCTGATTTTTGTAAAAGGTTCATTCTATTTATTTTTCTAACTTTATTAAAATGTCAATGTTTTTGACATATTCTAGAATTCATGAATCCTAAATATATTTCTTTTTAAACGTACAATCTGAAGAATCGTGCATACCTGTTCTGGAGGCGGGGAAGCAGAGTGACAGGGGGCTGTAGAAGAGAGCCTACTGGATATAATGGGAGCTGTTAAATGCAAAAAGAGTGAAACGGAAGCCAGACCATGCCTGTATGGGGTGATAAGGTGGCTACAAAAGGTCTAGGACATAGCAGATCAGATGTCCTAGAAAGTTATTCTGTCAATTGGGACAAATGCCACAATACTTATAGCGGTAAGTGGGACTCTCTTCCAACAATGAGTTCAAATCTGTATACATTTTCATTGTATTCATTTGCCTTGAGCAAATATGGAAGGAAAATTTGGCTCCAATAATATAAAAAGTCTACTTTGGGCTGAAAATATTTGACAAAATATATAGGTGATGTGTATACTGGAAAGTAAAAGCCATAATCAATAGAAGAAATAAGGCTTACATAGATGAACAAACACAAAATCAGGAAAAATTTCCACAGTTAAATCAGTTATATGTAAATACATGTTATATTTTTTATGTTATATATAGCATATTATATAATATATAAGATTCAATATTACTTTTCAAACTAAAAAGGCATTTAAACTTTCAGAATTGAGTGTTTTTTTGCACAAAACATTAGTGTAAATGTTATTGGAGAAAGTAGTGATATAATTTGATTATAATTATATGAATATATATTGGTGTGTTTCTAGATATAACACTGATTTTAAATAAATATTGTATACATATATTTGTATGTATCTGTCTATGAAGTGAATATAATGAAAGTGAATATAATGAAACTGAGTATAGTATGTATAAAAAAGTTGAGTCCATGAAACTCAGACCTGTAATCCTACTGATGTAGGAAGCTGGGTTTTGAGTTTTAGTATCTCTTATCCCTAAGCCTTAGATTTTTCAGACGAGGCATGGGCCCTCCAGTGTAGAAAACAGACACATATACCATGGGATCACACTCCCTTACCCCAGAAGAAAGTCAGTAGAAATCAGGACAAGCCTCTTATCTTGACTGTGTACTCAGTTCCTGTACCAAGAAGGCCATCTTTAGAACACCAGATGGAAAGTTGGCATTCCCTCCAAAGGTTCTAAAAAGATCCTTCTGAACGATAGTCTGACTATATTGAATTAAATCTTTTTTCCCTTCGCAAGCTGCAAACACATAGAAACATGACAAGAGCTCAAGAAAGATGGTTAAAGACTTACAAATACATAAAATTGTATACTTTGTTTCAGAAATTCAGTGACAAATCATCAAAGGCATGGAAAATTTTTTTAAAGGAAATAGAAACATACTCTGAGTTTGACTGGGTGATATTTTGGTTGCTGAATTGTTGAATGCACTTCTGGGCAAAGGAGACACATACCTTGGGGAAATTGTGTGGGGTTGGGTGTCCTCACACGGCTTCACAATTAAATGGCCATAACATCTAGGATGTAACAGCCAAATTTGCCATGGCAGCAAGTAGGTGTCAGGCACTGATTTTGCCCTGAAGTGGACTCAACAACATCAACAGGCACAAAGAATGAGAAGGAATTACTATTAGCCACCAAACTTCAGCTTGAAGAGCTGTCCTGACCAGGACTAGGATAAATTGAGCTGGAGAAGGCTGATCTCCATGTAAGGCTCCTGAGCACTATGGACTAGTGTGTGTGTGTGTGTGTGTGTGTGTGTGTGTGTGTGTGTGTGTGTGTGAATGTGTGAATACTGGGGCTTGAACTCAGGGAGATGACCTTTAGCTTTTTTTAATCAAGGGTAACAGTCTACGACTTGAACCAAATTTCCATGTCTTGATTTTGAATGGTTAATTGGAGATCAAAGTTTCAGTGTTTCACATGTTCATTCTTTGTCCCTCCTTTTCAATGACACCTGTAACTTCTTTTTTTTGGGGGGGGGGTTTAGACGTGGGGCCTGAACTCTGGGCCTGGGTGCTGACCCTCAGCTCTTCAGCTCAAGGCTAGCGCTCTACCGCTTTTGCCACAGCACCACTTCCGGCTTTTTTCTTTTTGCTTATGTGGTGCTGAAGAATCGAACCCAGGGCATCGAGCATGCAAGGCAAGTGCTCTACCATTGAGCCACCTTCCCAGACCCCCCATTTAACTTCTGAAAGAGAGATAAATGTAAAAAAACGAAAAAAATGAAAGAAAATAAATATCATCTTGTTTCTGTTTCTTGGTCACTGATTATTTTTGAGATAGTGCTTCTTACTAATAAGAATTACTGGTAGAATCTGAAAACCTATTTGAGTAATAAATTAACTAGGAAAAATGTTGTCTCCTATTTTTTATCACTACATTTCTTTTTGTCTAAGTATAAATGCCAGACTTACCCTAAGGGCCTACAATAAGCAAAATGGCTTATAGAGCTCAGATCATATCTTTCCACAGAAGATGATAGCCCCAGAAGAAAAACATGTCCACAACTTGCACAAGAAAGAGAGAGTTTGATGTCTCCTTGAATCTTAGGATCGTACTCATGAGGAGCCCTGGGGACTGATGACAGCTTAAGGACCTAACATTTCCTGTGTCGTTCCACCATAGGAACAGTCACCAGTCTCCCATCACACTGTAGGTGCCATGCCTGACTGGTGACCTTGGATGTGTCATGAGAACGTGCAGCAGGGCTCTGTCATGGTCATTGGAGAGTCAGGATTGCACACTAAGAGGACATTCATGAAGGTGGTAACAAGGCCTGAGTCAGGGTTTTGTCAGATCTAGATGATTTGTAACAGGCACTACTGTATTCTGGCTAAGAATGTGGGTATATCATCGGGGTCTTGCACACAAATTTATCAAGTGTTAGCTTGCAACATTTCTGCATGAAAGCCAACAAAAGGTCATCAATGCCCTCTGAACATATTCTCATCAATATTTAGTAAGTAAAAAGCTATAAAATCAAGTTCATCATGAGGAAAAATCCGATATGAAAACCAAATTGCAGGAGCATTTACAAAAAAATGTTTTTCTGTATGTATCAAATGTGACAAAATATTAAAAGTTAATGAAGCTGGGAAAGTTAAATTGATTTCTTTTTTTACTATGGTTGCAACTATCTTTTATATTTCAACTACTTAACAAAAAGAAGGTAGGCCAAGCACCACCGGTGGCTCACACCTGTAATTCTAGCTATTTAGAAACCTGAGATCTGAGGAAAGTGAATTGAAGTTAGACTAGTTAGGAAGGACCAGTGAAACTTTGATCTCTAATTAACCATTCAAAATCAAGACATGGAAGTTTGGTTCAAGTCGTAGACTGTCACCCTTGATTAAAAAAGCTAAAGGTCAGCTCCCTGAATTCAAGTCCCAGTATTCACACACACACACACACACACACACACACACACACACACACACACACACACACGCACACACAATCTCAAAAATAACCAGTGACCAGGAAACAGAAACAAGATGATACATATTTTCTTTCATTTTTGTCATTTTTTTACATTTATCTCTCTTTCAGAAGTTAAAGGGGTCATAGAAAAGGAGGGACAAAGAATGAACACGTGCAACACTGGTATTCAATTGGTACTATGTTGAAAATGACCTATGCAATTTGTTTTGGGGGAAGAACGGGAAAACAGAAAAAGAGATAAAGTGAAAGAGTAACATTGTCCAAAAAAAATGCACTCAGGGAATTAGAGCTGTGGCTCAATATGAATGCCATTATTCAGCAAAAGATCTCAGAGAGAGTGTCCAGGCCCTGGATTCAAGCCTCATTACTGACTAAAACAAAAACAAGAAAAAAGAAATGTAATCATTACCACACGATTGTAACTAAAATCTCTACAGCACAATAATAATAATAATAACAATGATAATAATGATAATAGAAGATGATGATGAAGAAGAACAAGAGGGAAGTTAAAAAAAACCAAACCAGTGAGAAAAATTGAGAGAGCAAGGGAAGTACTGACCTTTCAAAAAGAAATATATCCATACCTGACTTATATAACTGTAACCTCTGTGTAATTCACATTTATAATAACAATACAAAAGAAAAAACAGAAATGGAGTGCTGGAGCCATAACTCAAATGGGAGGTCAGACTAATATGTATGTGATATCAAGGTCAACCCCCTTATCAATTTCTCCTTCAAAAATGGCTCTTCTCATCACTTGTGCTTTCCCTAGCTTATGAAAGGGGGTGCAGTTAAAGAAAGAGAAAGGTAATCTGTCAGGCACAGAACTGTACTTGCAAAAAGCAGTATTCACTAGAACACATGTTTACTAGACCACATGATGACTCCATGTTTTCTGAAATAAACAGAACTAGTTGGACTTGAATACATGCTCCACTGTATACTAGATGGGGACTCAAAATTAATGAAACTCTCTGGATCTCAAATTCTTTACAGGTAAAATGAGCATAACAATACGTATCGCACAGCATTATGAGATCTGGTTGTCATCAAACATGGAGCGGTTTTATCTTAGGTGTGTGTGCAACACTCAAACACTGCTGGAAAGAGTATAAACTGGCACGATGTTGACTATATTACTTAACAGTAATACAACATGCCTGTAATCCTACTTACAAAAGAGGCTGAGAAAAGAGGATCAAGGTTTTAAGTCTGGACAGGAAACTGGATCAGACTCATCTCCAATGATCTCTAAAAAAGCTTGAGGTGGAGTTTGGTTCAAGTGGTAGAGTGCTAGACTGGAGCATAAGCCTCAGGAACAGTGCCCAGGCACTGAGTTCAAGCCCTAGGACCAGCACAAGCACACACACACACTAAATTTTTTGTGTTTCTATCAACCTGCTTAACAATATATTCCCTCTTCCAAGCTCACCTGATATTTTTTGTTTTAAAAGGGACTTCCTGTGTAGCACAGGCTGCTCCTAAACTTACAATCCTCCTGGGTACTGGTAGTACAGGCATGCCTACTATAATTGGCTTCACTCAGTAATTCTATTTATAACATATTAGCAAGAAATTCATTCATACTCATGAAGATATTTGGCTTAAAGCTGTTCACAGTAATATTCTACTGTACAAAATGTAAATAATATAACTGGATTTGGTACTATCCTACCACATGGTAATACCAGCCAATACTCAGGAACCTGACACAGGAGAATAAGCAGGTGAGGAAAGCCTGGTCTACGCTGCAAAACCTGGTCTCCAAAGGAAAGAAAATCTATAAATATTAATCTACTATGAAACATACCATATGTGAAATTTATATAATGTAACAAATAGATCATTGTTAATAGAAATAAAATTTTGGCAGAAACTTTAAATACATACATATGCATATATATTTAAACTTGTAGAAATAAAATTTCAAGTGCTTTTATCTCCATCTTTCAGACTACCTGTCACCTACTTATTTACTGACACATTGATTTCTGTTTAGTCTTCACAAAACACTGTTCTTTCACATAAGTACACAAAATTGTAAAACAAAAAGTACAAAACAAACATTATCATAAATACAAATGTAGTTTAATCCCTACCATAATAATTTGGAGAAAACATACATTAAGTTAATGGCATTGTATACTGCTCAGGAGGGGGAGTCGAGGAAAATGTAGATTATATATGTGTGTGTGTGTGTGTGTGTGTGTGTGTGTCTGTCTGTCTGTCTGTCTGTCTGTCTTTCTGTCTGTCTGTCTGTGTCCGTGTGTTTTTCATGAGTAATATTGGAGTTAGAATTTATCCTATTATTCTTGCTTGTTCTTTTTGCTCAAAGCTGACACTCTACCACTTGATCCACATGTCCACTTCTGGATTTTGGTTTCTTAATTGGAGAAATATCTCAGATTTTCTAATATGGGCTGCTTTAAACTTGAATCCTCAGTTTTTGACCTCTAAAGTAGCTAGGTTTTAAAATATGAGCCACTGGTGGAAAGCAACTACGTTAACATTTTTGCATGTTTGAATGAATTTTAAAGTAAGACATATATGTTACTTTTGAGAGTGACTGGAAATAGTAATTAACGTTTAACAGAATTTAAAACATACAAAGCTGAGAATTGCAAGTAGCTGAGAACAGAATGGAATAAATCAAAATTACCTATGACAGTTTTCAGGCTGTGCACAGAAATAATTACATTGTTGGGAGCCCAAGGCCATCAGATAGCTGAGCTCCAGCTGGCTGCTATGCTCATGAGGCCAGCTGGTGCTATTCACAAGAATGTGATGTTGTTGGATGGTAGGGATCAGCTTCAAGTTAAGAACCTGAAATATTTCTATTGATCTAGAAGGGGAAAAATACCAGGACAAGAAATGTGATGAAAATTGCTGAATGCAAAAACCATCCAGTCAAAGGAAGACAGAATAACTCTTTCTATATCTGAAAAGAGTATTCTCTCACAGAGTCATGAGCTGAAAATGGTGGTCAATGTTTGTAATTTCTGAAATTGGGAGGCTGATTTAGAAGTTAGCTTGAGGCCAACCTAAGTTTTAGGCAATCAGACGGACATATAGTAAAATGCTATCTTAAAACAACAACAACAACAAAAGACCCAGTGACTGGGAATATGTTTAGTGGTAGAGTGCTGGCCTTACATGCAAGAAGCACTTGATTTAATTCCTCAGTATGACTTAAGCAGAAAAACTGGAAGTGGTGCTGTGGCTCAATTGGTAGTGTGCTAGCCTTGAGCAAAAGAAATTCAGGGAGAGTGCACAGGCCCTGATTTCAAGCCCCATCTCTGGCAAAATTAAAAAAAAAAGTGCAAAATGCTGTTTGTTGAAATAAATATGTTGAAGAATTTTTATACTCACTAGAAAATTGTGCTGTTGGGAATTCATAATGAACTTTGTTAGGAAAAATTAAAATAAATTAATGAAATATTATCTAGCATTGGAAAGGACATAGTGAGATGTAAAAATAATTGATGCCTATGGTTAATTGAAACAACAATGTTATAGATACACTTGCCAGATTGTGATTTTTTAAAGTATATAATCGTGGGTTTTTTCTTTTTCAAAATAATTTCACTGCCAGGCGTAGCTACTAAGGAGACTGAGAATTATTCAAATCCAGCCAGAGCAGGAAAGTCTGTGAGACCTTTATATCCAACTAAAGGTTCAGAAAATGTGAACTGGCACTGTTGCTTAAGTGGTAGATTGCTAGTCTTGAGCTGAAGAGTTGAGGTACAATGCCCAGACCTAGAGTTCAAGCCCCACAAGTGACAGAAAATAGTAATAGTAATAATATTAATTTTATTGTTACTATTAAGTTGTTATATATAAAGGCTACCAATTCATAAGTTTTTCCTTTCCTAAAAGAAATACATATCCATCTTCATTGCCAACAACCAGGATTTGGCCATCTGCTTTCCAGCTGATCTCTGGGTGTAGAGTCAATATGTAATACACAGCAATGCAAACCATTTCTGACTGTAAATAATTTTTCTCTGCACATCTTAAAAATCAATGCTGACAACATGAAATAAAAAAATCCCTAAGTTTAAAACATTCTTCTAAAAAAGTTAAAGAAATCCTGACAACAAGTATTTTAAGAATAATTTCAGAGGGATTGGGAAGATGGTTCAGTGGTAGAGCGCTTGCCTTGCATGCCTGAGGCCCTGGGTTCGATTCCTCAGCACCACATAAAGCAAAAAGAAAAGAGCCAGAAGTGGCGCTGTGGCTCAAGTGGTAGAGCGCTAGCCTTGAGCTGAAGAGCTGAGGGACAGTGCCCAGGCCCAGAATTCAGGCCCCATCACTGGACCCAAAAAAAAAAAAAAAAGAATAATTTCAGAGAGCTTGAACTCAGGGCCTGGGTTCTTGCTCTGAAATTTACTACTCAAAATTGGGTTGCCACTTTGATCCACAGTGCCACTTCCAGTTTTCTCGTGGTTAGTTGAACAGAAAAGTCTCACCAACTTTCCTATCCAACCTGGCTTTGAACTTGGATCTAGAGATCTCAGCCCTCTGAGTAGCTAGGATTATAGCCATGAGCCCCTGGCACCTGGCTTTTTGCTTACCTGAGACAGAGGCCAGTTAATATTAAATGTCAATCATGTTTATCTTTGTAAACTGAAGTTAACTGAAATGCCTTCCACTAGAAATAAGGAATCAAATGAGTAGTTAGGTTAAATCGTTCTTACCAAAAGTTACATATTTTCCTTGTTTTTTTTTTTCTTCCAAAATTGTGTGCTTTCCAGAATCATACCTTATCTTTCCTTGCTGGTTTCTTTGGTTTATTTCATAATTGTCCACAGCTTCTTCAGCCATCATTTACTTATGTGAAGAGCTTTCAAACATATATTTTCAGCCCAAATTCCTTGTATACACCTCTCATCCATATATTCAAATGACATAAAAACTTGTGAAACAGTAATCATCTCTTATCATTATTGGATATTAATGTGTAAGTAAAATTTAAGAAAATAACATCAATAATTATAACATGATTTTAATAGTAATGCTAAACATAAATACAACGTTGATTATATTCTGAGCAATTTAATAAAAACCTCAAGGAAAAGAAATCACTTTTTTTAGTGCTGATATTATGGTTTAAACTCAGGACCTTACCTTCTCACTTAAGCTTTTTCCCTCAAGGGTGGTGCTCTGTATTTAAACCACAGCTCCCCTTCAAATTTTATTTGGGGGATAATATAGAAATAAGAATCTCATGGAATAAAAAAATCATTTGTGTCCCTATCTTGGGGTTCATTTCACATAACATTCTCTTATAATGTTATATGGTACCATGTGCTACTTACTGAAAGTGAGGTTAACCATGGGACCTATGGTTATTTCACTTAATAAAATTGTTTCCCCTTCTTTCCATTTCCTAGCAAATGTGGCGATTTCATTCTCTCAGATGGAGACATAGAATTCCAGTGTGTGTGTGTGTGTGTGTGTTTGTATGTTTGTGTGTGTGTGTGTATGTGTGTATAACATTTTCTTGATCCATTCATCTACTGAGAGGCATCTGGGTTGGTTCCATATCTTAGCTATGGTAAAAAAATGCTGCAACAAACATAGTTGTGCCGGTAGCTTAGTATGGTCTTGTGTGTTATCATTTGGTAAATGCCCAAAAGTGGGATTGCTGGGTTATAGGGGACCTCTAAGTGGAGTCTTGGAAAAAATTATATTAAGTAAAGTAAGTCAGACAAAAGAAACATAGGTCCTATGGTTTACCTTATTTGGAATAACTAGTGTATATCTGCCACAAGCATAAGAGTTCAAAAGTTATGTACATACCACCAGATAAGATGATGTTAAGCGAAGTGAATCCCAAGATAGGGTTTATAATTTACCATGTGACTTTTTTTTGTTTTTGTTTTTGTATTTTCCTCCACCAAGGTATAACTCCTCTATTCACTGTTTTTAATGTTGGTGCCCAGCATCTTGTATACACCGTTTCTCTAGCTTGGGGAGGGCAAGGGAGAAAACAAAATGTTTAAATAAGGCAGGCTGACCCGTTGTAACAATGAGATGCACAAGACACTATGTTGAAAAAGAATCTTTACAATATGGTCAGGGAAGCAGGGAAGGGAGGAGAGGGGGAGTGTAGTTGTGGGAGGTGGGAGGTAGGGGAAAAACAAAGGAGGAGTTAATAATGTCTCATAGAAAATGTACTCATTACCTTGCTCATGTAACTATAACCCCTCTATAACATATTTTTTCAGTAAAAACCTCTTTTATAAAACAGAAGGTGTCATGTACAGCAAGTATAGCAGCTCACATATGTAATTCCAGCTGATTGGGAAGCAGAGATGACAAGGATCATGGTCTGAGGCCAGGCCAGAGAAAAAACTGCCACGACAGCCATCTCAACGAATGAGCTTTCCATAGTGCTTCACATCTGTAATCCTAGCTAATTATGTGGGAGGCATAGGTAGTAAAGCCTCAGTCAATCTAAGATCATACCCGGGCAAAAAGTTCAAGAACTCAAGCAATTAAATGGACAAGAAGTATGGTAAAAGTAGTTGAGCTTCTTGATGCTATACAACCAGAGTGTGTCTAGCAAGCAGGGAACCCCTGAATAGAACCCTTCCACCAAAAAGCCTAAATAATTTTAGCCTATTTGAACATCTAATTTCAAGGAGCCTGACAGATCAGAGATGATGACATTCTCTTTAAAATTAAGTATTCAAAAGAGACAAAGTTATTTAGGTTTTGAAAGAATTGAAAAGGAAAATGCATGTGATTTTTGTTAGCTCTGTAATTCTTGAAAACATGAAATGTACTCAAGTATTTAATATATATCCATATGTGTGCATATGTCCATGTATATATGTATATCCATGTATGTATGTATATATATATAGATGTATATATACATATGTATATGTATATATATGTATCTACATATATATACATACATACATACAAGTGGTTCATCTCTTTTCTGTGAAGCAAATGGTAAAAATGAATCTGTATAATCACTACTCAAATGCATGAATAGACAAAGAGAATGAGCAGAGAACTCATATTCAGGAAGTTATGGCTAGCCCATAACCCTGAAAATCTTTTACATCAGTTTGCATGTTTCAGTTACTGCAGTACAGGGACAGTACGACAACAGTGGGATACTAGGCAGATGAAATGAGAAATGACAGATACAAATGTTAAAATATTCTTTCTGATGGTTAAGTAGAATTTCCTGTGTGTGTGTGTGTGTATTACATTTTCTTGATTATTTTTTCTCTTGAAAGTTATCTGGGCAGATTCAATAAGAATGGTCTGGCTGAAACCTTTACTATATCCTAGTTTGTGATCTTTCAAGTAAATGCCTGGAGTAGAGTTGCTGGATCATATGGAAGTGGGTAGTCAAATGAGGGGTGAAGGGTTAAAAGGTAGAATATTGAACAGGAGAAAAGGGGGAAAATGCAGAGAGGAATCCAATAAACATCCTACAATATTAAGAAGAGTGAAGGAAGAAAAGGGATGGATGAGAATATTGAAAGGGTTGGCATTGATCAAGGTATATTGTATGCATAAAATGCTTTGTTTAATGATAATTTCTATCCTACTTAAAATAATAATTAAAAAATCATGTCCCTAAACTGTTATGCAATTAGAAGCAAAGAATGAGAATTTGCTCAGATCAACTCCAAGGTCTATAAGTCTTTTTTGTTAGGATAAGTTTTAGAACAACACTAATGATACATATCACCTGAAGAAAATTGAATGACTTTCAGGTATTTAAAAGAATCATTTTGGAGATATGGCTCAAGTAGCAGAGTGCTACTTAGTGAGCAAAGCTGTCAGATAATGAATTCAAGTCTTAATCTCGAACAAAAGTGCAAACAATCAGTAAAATTCAGGCACTTTCCTGGGCACTGGTAGCTCATGCCTTTAATCCTACCTTTAATTAGAAGGCAGAGATCTGGAGATGTCAGTTCCATGTCAGCTTAGATAGGAACGTCTGTGATTCTCTCATCTTCAATTCACTGCCAAAGAAAGCTGGAAGTGGACTCCTGGTTCAAGTGGTAGAATGCTAGCCTACAGCAAAAAGCTCAGGGGCAGAACCCAATCCTAAAGTTCAAGCCTTAGAATAGTGCATTTACATACACAGGGGAAGTAAGTCACTCAAGTTCTCAATCTTCCATTTCCCTAATCCTAACTCAAATCTTGGACAGAACCCTTAGAGTAACCTTGATGATAATAATAACCCAATCTTAAAATTAATGGAAAATATATCCTAACAGATACTCATTGTCTTTGAAATGATTTGCACTTTGCTCCAAATACTACAGATTCCCTGACTTGGACTCTGAAATCGTTCCCTATTATGAATCATTAACCTCAAATCTTCATATCATGAAAACTTCCGTAGTTTCTACTGATCTTAACTTTTACTGAACTCCTCTATCTCCAAAAAGAAGTTGCAGGTTTACTTAAAATCTACTCTAGTTCCTAACCCTAACTATATATCTAAACCTTACTAGAAACCTAACTCTAAATTTAATCCTATTGGACCCTGGATAAGAAACTTAAGAAAACTCTGTAGTTTTTGTTAAATTTCACACTTATTTTACTTGAAAGTGTTAGCAGAAAACTCAGTTTTACCTTAAAGCTTACCCTTCCCTAAGCCTAAGTCTAATCTGAACTAGAAAAGCAACCCTAGCCCTAGAACTAATAGCCTTTGGATTCTAAAGGTCATAAAAATACATTCGTTTTTATTCATCCTAAATTTGATTTAACTCATCTCTCTAAAAATAATTTGTAGTTTTATTCATTATCTTGCCATTTTTGTAACCCTAACCTAACTGGAATATTGAGGCTAACCCTCACACTAACCATACCCTAATCTTAATATTATTAGCAGTTTCTTATTTTCACATTCATCCTAATTCTAATTAGACTTGTTATTCGAAGATTTACTTTCAGTTTGACCCTGAACTTTCCATTTCCCTAATGCTAACACTAACTCCAGTTGGAACTGAAACCTAACTTTCACCCTAATGATAGTCCAATTCTAATGTTTAAGAAAAATACTCTGTTTTTATTCATTCTAATGAATACTCCAGTTTGCACTCTGGAAATGAGTTTCAGTTTGCCCTAATTCCCATAAATTTTCTGACTCTTCCTCTGAAGTTATCTTGTTCCCTAATATGAACCATTATATTATTTGTCCTCACATTCTCTTATCAGGAAAAATACTACAGTTTCCAATGATCCCACCTTTTCCTGAACCCCTGTGCCCTAAAACAATATCAGATTTACTTACCATCTAGTCCATTAATTAACTCTAACTCTCAACCTAAACCTGGCTGGAAAACTCTCATTAATCATTATAAGAATGATCACTGAGAAATAAATATAATGATAATGGTCTAGTTACTGTTCAATCTCATATTTTTGCTTCCATTTGTTAGTGAAAACTGAATATTATACTAAAACTTTCCTATTCATAACACTGTTCATACTGACCCTAATGTTAATCCAAATTATATGTCAATACTAACACTAACACAAGTACACTAGTTTTCACTCATCCTAACTTGATTCAAATAAGCCTTCCAAAAATAGGTTTCCATTTTTTTTCCAATATCTTAGTCATTTTCTAACCCTAAACTTAATCTTAACTGGAACATTGAGAATAACCATAACCCTAATTGCAAGTAGATTCTAATATTAATAGCAATACTCTAGTTCACATTCATTCTAATTCCTGCCAGGCTTATTCTAAAATTTACCTTCAATTTGACTCTCATTTTTTCCTCCTTCACTCTAAACCCAATCATGGCTAGAATCGTAACCATATCCTTGACACTAACGGTATCTCACTTCTAAAATTTATGAAAAATGCTTGTTTTGTGTCATCATTACTGAAATTCCACCTGTAATTCTTAAAATAAATTGCAGATTTTCCTAAACCCTATAGATTTTTCTCACTCTTAACTCTGAATCTATCTTGTTCCTTAACAGGAATCATTATATCCATTGATCTCAAATCCTGATATTATGAAATACATTATACTTCCAATATCCAAGCTTTTCCTGAAATCCTAGAACCTAAAATAAGTTCAGATTTACTTAACATTTAACACATTTCTTTTCTTTTTCTTTTTGTCCAACGTGGGGCTTGAACTCTGGGCCTGGGCATGATCCCTGAACTCTAGGTCATGATCCCTCAGTTCTTTAGCTCTAGGTGTGCACTTTACCACTTGAGCCACAGCACCTCTTTTGGGTTTTCTGGTGGTTAATTGGAGATAAATGTCTCATGGACTTTCTGCCATGGCAGGCTTTGAACTGCGATCCTCAGAAATCAGCTTCCTGACTAGCTAGGATAGTAGGCACGAGAAACTAGTTTAACCAATTTATTTATACTATTCTCAACCCCCTTTAACCAGAAACCTAATCCTAATCATAATCTGACTTAACACCAAATAGTTACTGTAAGGTAAATTGTCTAGATTCTATTCAATCACACATTTTTTTGTTTCTACTTCTTATTGGAAAACTAAATGTTAGACTAAACCTTATCCTTGCCTAAACCTAATGAGAACAAAATGTAATTCACCCTTTAAGCCAAATTATGTCTGAATGTTTAAAATAACACAGACACTGGTTTTTATTCATTCTAAACTTGATGCCATTCATTCCTCTTAAAATATGGTGTAGTTTTGCACCCTTTTATATCTTACATCTTTTTCTCATGTTAACCGCAGCTCTAACTGGAACACCTTGCCTAATCCTAAATCTACATATAACCGAATCATAATGTTAATAGCAAGCCTCTATTGCACTTGTATTCTCTTGCTCAGCGTGTAGGTCTAAATTTTACTTGCATTTTGAGCCTACATTTTTTAAGTGTTTTTCTATTTCCTGTCAGGTTTTCTTTTTCTTTTCTTTTTTTTTTTTTGGTCGGTAATGGGGCCTAAATTCTGGCATTGGGCGCTGTCCCTCCACTCTTCAGATCAAGGCGAGTGCTCTACCACTTAAGCCACAGCGCCACTTATGGTTTTCTAGTGGTTTATTGGAGATATGAGACTCACAGACTTTCCTGCCTGGGCTGCTTGGAACTCCGATCCTCAGACATCAGCATCAAGAGTAGCTAGGATTAAAAGCAAGAGCCACTGACGCCCATCTTTATTATTTTTTTAAATTTTATTTTATTGTAAAGATGCTTTAAAGACAGATTAGTTATACGAGTAAGGTAATGGATATATTTCTTGTTGAGGACTGTTACACCCTTCTTTTGTTGTTCTCCTACTACCCCCCTCCTTTACTACTCCCTCCCCTTGGTGTAAAGTCCATTTTCAACAAAGGGTCTTCTGAGTATCATGTTGCAATGAGTCATCCTGTATTGAATCTATTTCACTAACCTTAATTCTAATTTTGTCTGGGATCCTAAACATAACCATAATAATAATGATAGCTAAATTCAGAAGTTAATAAAAATATTCAAGTTTTTATTTATCCTGTTAATTTACTATCCAACTTGAATTAAATTGCAGTTTAGCTTAATTATGTTTCCAAATTAGATTATATGTGCATATATAAAGATGTAATTTTATGTGAAATGCAGAATATATTTGGAAGAAGAAGTAATGAAAAGAAAATAGAGGGAGGGAGTATAATCAAATGCTTTAAACATATTATGGAATTGCCACTTCTGACAATTAAAAACCATTAACAAAATAACTAAAAATTAATAAAGAACACACTGCCGTCTAGTATTTTTTAAGAGAGCCATGATATGTCTTGTGAATAAAATACTTGTGTTAGATAAACTTTGTTCATGCATATTTTATATTGTCATTGGTCAATTATTAAGTTAATGAATAATAATATATCAAATAAGATTCTATGAAAAAATCATAAAATAGTTTTTTAGTAATTGAGAAAAAGTTATAGTCATGAATTTTAGGAAACTAAATTTCTATTTCTCTATGAAGCAATGATTTAGGTTTACTAATCTAATTATTTTAGAGAACATAATTGGCATGAAAAACAACTAACTGTACATCTTGTTTCTTTAAGGAGTGATGTTGAAACATTGTCTTTCATTCAAATGAATATTTAGGTTTACTTTTCAAAATAAATGCAATTTTATCTCCTTTCAGAACAAGTATTTAACCTGGAATTAAATGTATTAGCATATTCAAGTATTTAAAAGCTAAAATTTCTATGTTTGATACGTAGCTCTACATATTCAGAATGACACAATTTTTGTATTCGTAAATGTCTAACCACTGGGATTTTTGCTTCATCAATATAAATTATCTCATGAGGTTGTTGCAAAGGTTCCAGTAGCCAGTGTGGTGAAAAAACATTTCCTGAATTCTAAAAATTAAATCTTATCATTTTTAGCCTTTGATTATATCATTTATTGTCTCTTCAGAGCAATTAAGCTAAACTAAATACCACTTTTTAAAGATTTTGCTCACATTGTAAATAAAATCAACACAGGTCACAAAGGGACTGATTATTTCAGACTCATCATATTTGGTAAAGTTAGTGTGAAGAATGTAGAGAGCAGAAGGTTCGTATACTCAATAAATATTTTGGTTAATTTAAATTAAATTAAATATCTGGATTTCTAATTTGGAGGTTAATCACATGGAAACAGGAAAATAATTTTTTGAAAATAATTACTTTGGGACCATTTTTCTTCTTAAAATATGAAGCAAAAATATCTCTAAGAAATATATTTTTTTCAATAAAATGTTTCAACCCTTAGTAAAGTGCTTTATACTTTAATATAAAGTCTGTCTCAAAATAGAAATTCTGCAACTAATCTAATGTGTGTTTTCATGCACAAAATTCTGTAACTTCTAGTCTTATGTGATTTTAATTATATTTTATAGTTGTGACATGATCCCTACTTATATTTATTACAAACTTCTGTAATTATACAAATCATGCCGGTACACACTAACTTACGTAAGATAATATTCAAACAAATTTATCTTTTTTTCCTGTCTCCAACAGGGAAATATGATGTGCTGAAGTATATTAAATGAAAGCACTCTAACAAAGAGTCTTTATGGAATGGAAATTTGTACCATGAGGATGAGAACATGAGCACTTTCTACTTGGCTGAACAGGAATTTTTGTTTCTACAGTATTTTCTTACTTTTAATCACACAGGAAAAGCCATAAACTTTGAAATTCATATGAAGGAATTGTTTTAGTAAAAGATGTGGCAACCCTGCTCAAAAGCTCGATCTTATCACTAGGTCTTTGTGCTTGCTGGCTGATCTATTTCTCTATCATATGTTTCATATTATTAAAAGCATTAGTAATTAAGCAGTAAGTACATTACAAGAGATTCCTGAAAATTACAGTTATTACAGTTTAATAATCAGAACTGAGGAAAAAGATTATATTAATCTCCAATTTCTCCCTTTGGCCTTCAATTTGTCAATTAATTTTCAAAACTATCATGTAAGATGTTAGTTTATTTTTCCCTTTTTAATTAGAGATTAAGCAAGTTTTGTTTTTTTTTTTTTTTTTTGCAGTAAAAAGTGATGACAATGGTATCAGAGCTCTGGTAAGGGCACCTTCTCCTTAACAATTAATGCTCTATGGACTGTAAATATAGAAGCCACACAAATTCTC
The DNA here is from genome assembly GCF_019054845.1 of Dipodomys spectabilis. Classification (NCBI taxonomy): domain Eukaryota; kingdom Metazoa; phylum Chordata; class Mammalia; order Rodentia; family Heteromyidae; genus Dipodomys; species Dipodomys spectabilis. The sequence goes on along the minus strand of NW_024870932.1, from coordinate 1,660,359 downwards.
TACACACACACACACACACACACACACACACACACACACACACAAACACACACACACACACAAACAAGCACACATACACACACCCCACTGCCACCCAGACACATCAAAGATATTTTCCATTCCCTTGTAATGATAGTTGATTGATGTTTGCTGCATTGCTTTATCTCAGCTTCAAGATCTTTCCTAGACCTTTATCTTTCCCCGAGATCAAGTCCCTAATTCTTAGTATACTGAGTGTCTGTGTATTCACAATAGGTTCCTGCCTGCTTCAGGCCAATTAATACCCTGAATAGAGTATCCTGAAACTTCACATCCCAGTCTAACTCCATGAGTTTATACACCGTTGCAAAATACTAAAATTTATTGAATGTAGAAACCAAGAGAACACCCACCTTGTTACTATAGTAGCAATTGACATCATGAAAGTAGAAGAATATTGATCAAGAACTGAGGTACGAGAATGGGGGTATGTCTAAAATGTAGAATACTGGATATGTGTTAGAGATACAAAATCATCATCTATAGGCGTATTTATTGATAACGTAACCATATATTGAAAGCACTATTTACAAATACAGTTTTTCAGTTACTTTGCTTACCTCTCACTCCTGATCACAAATCTGCTCATGAATTTTTATAGTATCTTTGAATAAATGACACCATTTGCATGTATGTAACATCTTAAAATAAGACAGTATGCTTTTACATCTTTCTTTCTATACGACAAGCCCTTATTTTTTGTTTCCCTGTTTGCTGATTAACTGTTTTCCTGGAAACAGGATATTCACATCAAATCTGGGTGTAATTTTTATTTTTTAAATTTGAAATATAAACTTTGTTGTAACTTGTGATTTTCTAAAGATGAGTGATATTCATGAACACTAATATGTTGGTGCCTTTAAGTAAATTGAGACTAGATGTGGTGTGATAGTTCTTGTGTCTAATTGACATAACCATTAGATGATTCATGTATAAACATGTGTATTGCACTTTTTTATTTATATATATAAAATAGTCCCCAAGGATATACTTTAAAGTGATAAGGGGGGGATTGTCTCCATGTTCCATACTTTATATTTATTTCAGTAAAAGTACTAGAAATAAATGTTTACTGGAACAATATAAAAGAACATATTTTCTTTAGAACGTATTTCTAAAGATAATAGATTTATTGTTTAAAGAATAGAAAGGAATAAAATAGGTTTCTTGCTTGGGACTGAATAAATTACATATGAATGTAGCTCAAGATGAGACTCAGAGAAATTCATATTAATATTACTGAGATATATATCACAATATACGCAATATAGGTATTTTAAGGAACGGGTCATTCCAAGCCCTAGATACCTAATAGATGAAGAATGGTATTGAAAATAGCAGAGGAAAACAATTCAACATGCAGATGTTATGATTTTATAATACTAATATGAAAAAAAGGAGCATTTGCCTTTCTGAATGAGAATGTTTAGCCAGTAATTTCAGTGAAAGGTATCAGTTGTAATCAGTCTAAAGTCTTTTCCTCCAAGATATCCAGGAGTATGATACTCATCCTCTGAAGAGTAAATAAGAGTTAATTAGCTTTGCTTTATATTAATTTAATTGTAGCAAATGGGTTAAAATGAATGCACTCTTTCTTTCAATGTAATAACTTACAGTTGTTTTACCTAGACTCAAGACCCCCCAAAGATTACCAGAGACCTCGACCAATGCAAGTAACAAAGGCGTCTTTTATTTGCAATCCCCAGGCTGGTGCTCTGTGCAATCAGTAACCCATGACACAAAGAGACCCCAAGCATAGAATCAGCACAGTTTTTATAGTATTAAACAAACAACTTTATGGAAGTTTTACATGAGAAATTACATGATTGATTAACATTTTAATAAACTAAGCTATACATATGTGATTGGCTAATATTTTTGAGGTGTTATTGACAGGAAGTGTCTGGCCACTGGGTCACCGTGTCCTGCATAGCCACCCAATGTTTGGTGAATGCATTTGGAGAAAATTCTTGTGGCTTTTCAAAGGATTATTTATGTCTCAGTTGTCCAGGAATTGTTTTTCTTTTTGTGACATTTCTGGGTCCAACCCATGGTTATTTTCATAATTCATACCTCACAAGATGGTTGCTAGCCTGTAATGGAGTTACTTAGGCCTTCATTGTGCCTCTTTAAGCTTTAAGCTCTTCACATTTCATATTATTACTGTCTCTTCATACAAGCCTGAAATCACTATGTAAAGGTAACACAAACAGAAAAACAAAAATATCTTGATACAACCATCACAAATCCTAAATTATGTGAAAAAAATCCACAATATAATAAATGAACCAGAGGAAGAGGAAAAACAGTGGGAGAATAACAACAGAAAATTACCCTAGATTTCTCTAATGAAACAGAGATTTAGAGTCCTAGAAGGTACTCCACTTCTAGAGTGTCACACCAAGTTAGGTATAATTATATATAGATATACAATTCAAAAGAATATTTTATACTGTCTTCACAAGAAAACAGAAATCTATGAAAAGTTACCCAGCCAGGAAGGTGAATGCTGTGACTGTGTTGGCCAACATATTCAAAAACACAATTGCAGTGTGGAAATGAAAGGGTCACTTGGGAAAAGATCATGAACAGAGAGACAGTCACATATAAACATAGAGACAATTCACCTTACCACTGGATAGTCGGAACTGTTGTTGGAACCACAAGTATTAATTTGACAACATCTCTCACAACTGATCTCTTCTCCTACACTTAATGGTCTAGACAAAAGCCTAATTCCAGAAAAACAAATCACAACAGAAGACCAAAGCAACACCTGACAAATCATCCAAGAACATAGATAGTCACCTATTAAGATCATAGATCCCCCAAATGAAAGCCAAGAAATAGTTCAAATGGACAGAACAAATCAGAAAACTATGAGAAAAGTCATGCCAAGGTAATATAATTCACACTGTCAATGAACGGGCATTAGAACAATCAATTATCTAGAAGATGTTTTTCAAAATACATTACAAATACTGCTGAAAAATGTGATTAATGAAAAGATACAAAACCTCTACAAGGAAATTTGTGAACAAGATGAGACCAAGCAAAGATCAGCAAAATAATTCATGGAGACCCCAAACACAAAGAAAAATAAATTCTGAGAAGGCAAGAGTCCAAGCGAAAAATGGATGCCTAGTTAAAAGACATGAGAGAAGACACAGCTAAAACACATACCTCCCCAGTCCCCACCAAATAAAATGTTGTAAAGAAAATCCATACAAGACCTAAAATGAAGCTTTAATAAAGAGATAGAAACCCTAAAACAATAACCAATTGTAAGACAAGGAAATCAAAGAGAGGCTCATTCAGATAAGAGAAGCCTTTAGAACACCAAACAGAGTATGCCAGAACAGAACAAACCACCATCACATCATAATCCATTAGAGGATCACTAGACAACAATGAAGGGATTCTTAAATCTGTCAGGAGAAAAGACTGATTATATAAAGGATATACAGTCAGAATAAATACAAATTTCTTAGCTGATATGGTAAAAAGGGGAGCCTCACATGATATATGACAAACATTAAAGGCAAACAACTACCAACCATGAATATGGTCCAAAGCCAAACTCTCCTTTACATTAAAAGGATATATAAAAATATTTCATGACAAAGAAATCTTGAAACAATGTATCTCCACCAAATCAGCAGGATAGAAGTTAATGAAATATATCCTACATAGAGAAGATCATGAAGAACAGGAACTGGTTATATAAAATGCTCCCTACCAGTGAACAAGGTAAATATATTAAGAGTAGATGAGACACAGAGCCTAATAGCAGGTCAATAACATAGCAGGACTTATGAGATATTTCACAGACTTAACTCTCAATATCAATAGACTTAACTTACCAATTAGAAAATAGACTAAATAGTAGTATAATAAAACAAGACACATGCATGTAATATCTACAAGAGACACATTTTATTGACAAAAACAAACACATATTCAAACTGAAAGGCTGGAAGGAAAATCTTCAAGCAAATGAACACCATCAACAGGCCACAGTAGAATTACTAACATAAAATAAAATTCAAAATAAAATTACTAGGAAGAGAAATTATATATTGATAAAGGCACATCTCCATTAGGTGGATATATCAAGTCTAAGTATCAATGCCTGGAGCACCCCACTTCATCAACCAAATATTACTTAACCTAAAAACATTTCTCAACACATCATTGAAATGCATGGATAGGTCATCCAGGAAAAATTCATCCAAGAAACTGAAGACCTAAATAACTACATTGAACGCCTAGCCCTAACAGACATCTACAAAATATACATTCAGCATCAGTATACACATTCTTCGCGGCAGCTCATGAAAGAGTCTCCAAAATAGAACATATCCTATATCACATAGAAATTCTATCCAAATTGAAAGAAAAATTATTTGAATTCCCATATGTTGTCAGACCACAACAGAATAAACTTAGAATTAAAAAAGCTAAAGCAAAAAAAAGTTCCCAAACCCATGAAGACTGAACAACACATTGCTGAATGACCAGTGAGGCACTGAATACATTAGAATGAAAATCTGAAAGTTTCTGAAATTTAACAAATTGAACACAAAATATACCAACTCCTCTGGGAAACAGTAAATGCAGTAATTAGAGGAAAATTTATAGCTCTAAGTGCCTACATCAAGCAATTGGGGATATCTGAAGTCTGTATTTTAATTATATACCTGAAAATTCTTGAAAACAGGAACAAGGCCAAACCCAAAGCAGAAGACAGAAACAAATAAAAAAAAATAAATCAGAAATAACTAAATAAAGACAAACTAAAACATAAAAAGATCAACAAAACAGAATTGGTTGTTTCAATAAATTAACAGAATTGATAGACCCATACCAAATCTAAGAAGAGAACTTACATAGATAGAAAGATAAATAGAAAGCACACAGATTGGGAGAAGTTTGTTACTTGCTCTGCAACAGGCAATGGCCTTACATCTCAAATATATTTAGAGCCCTAGCAGTTAACTCCCCTCAAAAACAAATCTTCAAAGAAACAACCCTCTTAATAAGTGCGCTAAAGTTTTAAAGAGAGACCTCTCTGAAGAAGAAATATGAATGGCCAATTGAAACATGAAGAAATATGCAACATTTCTGGCCATAGAAATACAAATAAAAGCAACATTGAGATTCCACCTCCCCCCAGTTTGATGACCATTATGAAAAAAACTAACAATAACAGAGGCTGGTCTGGTGGGAATATAGCCAAACAGGAATGTTACTACAAAATGGGTTGAAAAGTAAACTTGTTCAAATACTCCATAAAGAAGTATACAGGTTCCTCAGAAGATCTCCCCTATAACCCAGCAATCCCACTCCTGGACAATTACCCAAATGACCACAGACAAGCCCATACTAAAGTTACCATCACAACTATGTCAATTGTAGCAGTGTTTACCATAGCTAAGATATGGAACCAACACAGATGCCCCTCAGTAGATGAATCGATCAAGAAAATGTCATATATATTCACAACAAAATTCTATGCTTCCATCAGAAAGAATGACATTGCCCCATTTGTAAGGAAATGGAAAGACTTGGAAAACATAATACATCAAACAAGCCACATCCAAAGAATTATAGGATACATGTTTTCACTCATTTAAAAAAACTAGAATATGTTTAGGATATTCCTATAAAAGATCACAACAGCTCAATAGTTATATGCATGTCACCATAGAAAATGATGCTTATTGAAATGAGCTCCAAGAAATGGATACAAGATGATTGTATAGTGAACTTCTTTTAGTTATTTCGATTTACTTTTTCCTCTTTGGATTATTCCCTGTAGTCATTGTTTTTGATTTCTGTACCTTTTGTCTTATACATAAGTTTATCTGATTTGGGGAAGGGAAGGGAAATCACAGAAATAGTCGGACAAAGATTAACCAAAGCAACAGTGATATACACTAAGCACTATGTTAGAAATGAACTTTACAACTTTGGGGAAAGGGGATATCAGGGTTGGGGGAAGCAGGAAAAAATGAGGAAGTGGTAACACTGTAAAAAAAAAGTACTTTTACTCATGTAACTGTAACCCACCCCTTGCAATATCACCTTCATAATAAAAAAACCAAAAAATAAAATAAGAGAGCTTACAGGAAGCTCAGCCTGACTTTTCTGCCATTCTCCCTAGGACAATGGGTGCTATTCAGTCCACTTCTTGTGGTGCTAAGTCCACTTTTTGTCAGTCGTAGGGTTTGAACTCTGGGCCTGGGCACTGTCCCCAAGCTCCTCAGCTCAAGGCTAGCGCTCTACCATTTGAGTCACAGCACCACTTCTGGTTTTCTGGTGATTCTTTGGAGATAAGAGTCTCACAGATTTTCCTCCCCAGGCTGCCTATAAACCATGGTCCTCATATCTCAGCCCCCTGTGTATTTAGGTACCAGCACTTGGCTTAAGTGTAATTCTGACTCTCTCTCTCTCTCTCTCTGAAGAACTTATTTAATGGGTGCTAGAGGAGGTGGCCCAGCATCCCCATGTGGCTGGAACCAATGTGGCCCTCTCATTCTGGAGGTGGGCTGTGGGTCAGGAGTTGTCTCGCTCAGTCTGTTGTTCCAGCTCCATGAGGTAAGCCCCTCTGTGCTCTGGCTAGATCGTGACGGTTATTCATTGTCCATCTAGCCTTACTGGACTCAGTATTGTGTTCAATGTCCTTTTCTAGCAAAAATTTCTGGCTAAAATTATGATACATAGTTACGGAATGAAAAAGTAATGCCATCTTAAGAAAGTCATTTAGGGCTCTGGGAATGTGGCTTCACAGTACGGTGATTGATTAGCATGCATGAAAACTTCGGTTCGATTCTTCAGTACCACATAAACAGAAAAAGAATCACTGGAAATAGTGCTGTGTCTCAAAGTGGTAGAGGGTTAGCCTTGAACAACAACAACAAAAATAGCTGAGGAATAATTCCCTATCCCTGAGTTGAAGCTCCAGGACTGGCAAAACAACAACAACAACAACAACAACAAATATTTAGTTAGTAAATGGAAAATAAACAACTCATATTTGGAATATATAATTGCTCCTTCATACTCATACCTGACAATAGTCCCTAATTCATGTACTTTACCTATATTAGTATACAATATTGAAAAAAAAACAAAAACTTTTGTTCATTAAGTCACGGCAATTAATGCCAGGAATGTGCTTAGATGTCAGGTGAAGATTAATTCTGGAAATTCAAAGATTCCAGGTTTTTGAGTGGTCACTGCTAATCACAATCAGAAGGATAGTATAAGTGAGATTTGGGAATCTTTTTGATAAGTCATGGCACCAAAAAGGCAGAGGCTAATTATAGTTTTTACAGAAGAGAAGGAATAACTCCAGATGGAAGGAATAAATGGTAATAACTAAGTTATACCACAAAATGTTCTAGGGAACCATTTCTGGTTATTAAAGAACTAGTCATCAACTAGGCTTATTCCTCATTGCCTTTAGCATTCTAGTAATTAGGCTAATTGTTTATCTCTGTGTGATAAGTTGTATATCCTTCTATGCTATACTTTCATACCTGAACTCCTTTGCTTTCTAAAAATCTCAGTCTTTTATATTTCTCTATGAACAATTTCTGATACTAAGTCGACAAATGCAGACAGAAGAAGATGCTAATGTAAGAGTCCCATAACACATGAATCATTAATGTAACAACATGAAAAAGGGGGATAAATTTATTGCTACCTCGACTTTTCTAAAAAGTTGCAATGTCATCATTTGATTCAAATTTCCATTCTTTGTCTATATAGTGTCAATAAGTGCACATAAATGCAAATATAAGACGGATGCTGGTGCCTCACACCTGTTATCCTAGCTACTCAGAAAATTGAGACCACAAGATTGTGGTTCAAAACCAGCCTGGTCAGGAAGGTCCATGATCTTTAATTAACCACATGAAACCCAGAAGTGGTACTGTACCAAAAGTGGCAGAGTGCTCAACTTGAGCTGAAGAATTGAAGGAGAGGGTCCAGTATCAGAGTTAAAGACCCATGACCAACAAAAAAGGGCAAATATGACTTTAATTTTCCCCAAAAAGAACGACAAAGTCAATAGTAATCTTTCCAATTAGAAAAAAATTATTCCAAAATGATTCAGTGCACCTACTTTTGTTGAGTTATTTAAGTTATGGTTTCTTTGCTGGACATATTCTCTTCTTTTAAAAATTGTCAAATATTAGATTTATAATAAATTTCATCTAATATTTCTTGGTTCAAAAGAGAAATCCAAGGCGAAACAAAGGAGGAGGCTACAATGCTTGACAAGAAATGTACTCATTATCTTGCCCATGTAATTGTAACCCCTCTGTACAGTATTTTCACAATAAAAAATAAATAAAAATTAAAAAAAGAGAAGTCCGTACAGTTGAAGTCACTTGGATTTATTACTATCTCAGTTCAAAGCCAACCCAGGCAGGAGAGTCTGTCTAACTCTTATCTGTAATTGAACACTAAAAAAGCCAGAAGTGGAGTTTAGGCTCAAGCAATAGAGTACTAGCTTTGGGGGCAGGTGGGCAGGAAAGACAACTGTACTGGGACAGGTTCCACCCTCTGGGTTCAAGCCCCGAAACCAGCACAAACTAAACAAACAAACAAGCAAATGAAAAAAACCACCTGTTTCTTTGTGACCATACTTAAAGCATTGGTTTGAGAAGAGGCTCCTTTTGCTGATCGTACTAACTGGATCCTGCTTTTTGGAATCCTTATTGCTATGGAGAACTCAGGACGAGACTAAAGAATTGGGTAACTGACTCCTGCAATAGGAGAATCATCTCAGGAGTGAAATATCCGTGCATAAGTCTCTTTAAAACCCCCATATCTTTGTTTCTTTGCAGGAGAACACTTTTAAAACAAAGTTATTGCCTTTTATTTTATGCTGGCCTTCAAATGGCATATTGTTAACTTTTGTTATACTCTCAACTAGAAGTTTACAGACAAGTTTTATATAAGTAAAGGACAAACTTGAAAAAGTCAGGGACAGAGTTTCTTTCAGGCCTTGGATTCTTTTCTTGTACCGTAAAAAGGACAGCACAAATTACCTTGAAGTTTGTCATTTTTCTATGTTCAATTCCTCTCTTGGAATCAGTTTCCACTTGCAATAACAGTTCCTTCCACTTACTTCCAGTAACAATCCATGGTGCTGCTCTAGGTAAAATGAATGTTTTCTGGCTTCACTGAAATAGCACAAGTATATCTTTGGACATGAGGTAACATGTGTTTCAGAGATAACTTCATAGCGAGAAAATATGGAATTTGCATGGCTTATAAAACCTTATTCATGTACATAAGGCCATATAAGATGATGTTAAGTGAAATGGAACCCAAGACAGGGACACAACTTGCTTTTTCTTGCTATTTTTTTAATGTATCTAACATGTAGTATGCGATTTTTTTGTTTCTCTTCTATTTTCTTCTTCCATGGTATATAACCCCTGTTTTCACTATATTTATTGTCAGCGACCTGCATCTTGCATATACATTTTTATAATGCGGGGAGGGGAAGGGAAATAACAAAATGCTTAAACAATTATACAGTATGACCTATTGTAACAATGAGTTGTACAAGGCACTATGTAGAAAATTCGCTTTACAACTTGAGGGGGGGAGAAGGGAGTTGGGTTGGTGGGGAGGAAAAGGATTGTAGGAGAAATACAAAAGAGGAAGTAACAACGCTTGATAGATAATGTACTCATTAACTTTCTTATGTAACTCTAACCCCTCTTTAAACCATTTTTACAATAAAAAAAACATGAAAAAAATCCTGGAATACTTTAAGTTCAAAATTTCCTAAGTGCTCTGTAATTAAGACCAATTTTATGTGGGAAGAATGTTCTCAGAAACATTTTTTGTGAGTGTGTGTGTAGTGCATTATTTCCCAAGTGTACATAAGTTAGAAGTAGGAGAAACAATACGAATAATTAGAGAAAAAGAAGTTTTGTGCTTAAGTATAATGGTTCAATACACTATAGAAGACTCTTCAAATAAGACAACTTTGAAACAATAAATCCAAGGCCAGTATGTAGATCTATGGGAGTTATATAGGGAAAGCTTTACTACTAAGTGGAACATGAAGGATGAGGCCACTCTTCTTTTCTACTAGATCTAAATCATGGCAGCTAATCATGCAAATTTGTAAAAAGTAGAAGAGAAGAGTAATTCTGGTTCCAAAACAAGTCAGATATAAGAGCATAGACAACTGGAAAAAAAGGCCATGTTGAGAGAGCAGGAAATATAGCAGCAATGAACTGGTGGATAAGATCACATTTCTTTTTCTTTTTTTGTTTTTTTTAAATTGTTTTGGATTTTGAACTCTGGGCCTAGGCAATGTCCTTCCCCTCTTCAGCTCAAGGCTAGAGCTCTACCATTTGAGCCACAGTGCCAATTCCAGTTTTCTGGTGGTTAATTGGAGATAAGTGCCTCAGAAAACTTTCTTACTGGTGCTTGATCTGAACTGCAATCCTCAGATCTCAACCTCCTGAGTAACTAGGATTATAGGTTTGAGCCACCAGTACCAGGCTTAAGATCACATTTCTAGCAATGTACACTCAGGATATGTAATGTGTATGTTCATCTATCTTTGTATGAATTCTTGAGTTAAAATCTAGGCTACAGGTTAGACTTTACATTCACAAAAATGTTTGTAGTTTAAAACCATACTCCTGGAAAAAATAAAAACTAAGAATGTAAAAGAGTCTGTAAAGTTCAGTTTGCATCCAGCCTCGGCAGAACAGTCTTTGCAACACTACCTATAATTAACCAGCCAAAAGCTGCATTGGACGAATGGCTCAAGTGATGGGATACTAGTTATGAGCAATAGTGCTGAATAATAGCCTGAGGTTTTTGCATACATACATACAAACATTTACATACGCACAGAAGCACTTATATGTGCAAACACACATATGAAACAACCCTCACAATGTGTAGAAAAGTTAGAAAATAATAGAAAATATGTCCTGAGTAAGACTAGAATCAAGTGATAATTTTTAATATTAGAAAGTCGTCAAGTGAACTTTCCCCCCAAAAGATTGAGACTATTACATAGGTAGTGACCAGAGATAGTAAAAGAGTCAAGTAATAATTATTAAATGGATTGGATCCATGGAAGAATGAATCAGAGACCCCTGTAGGTGCATCTGAAAATGTTCATATCCTGTGTCAAATGTTAGAACAGTTTGAGCAGTCAGTCGTGGATAAGATCATCGGAGAAGTTCAGAATTACTAGTATGTTTCTCGATTAAATAAGCCAAGAAAATATGGCAGGGCAATGTGATAGAAGTCTGGAATTCTAGCACTCAGACTAATACAGGAGATTAGAGAGTGGATTAAATAGTAATACCTTCCCTGGACTAGGTAGTATAATTTTGCCTCCGTAAAACCAACCAAAGAACAAGAAAGGAATTCACAGTTGGAATTTTGGGCTAATTTTGTCATTATGTTTTGAGAAGTCAAGTTTCTTATTGAAATGCAACTCATATATCATCCTCAGTCGTGTTTTCAATGTTCTCTTCATTACAGAATACTTCTAGATACAAAATACGTCAGGATTCCGAACCAAAAATTTGAAAACTTTATCATCATTCTGTTGGATTCCAAAGAAATAATGAAGGATTACAAAAGCTTAAGCCTGGAGAAACAGCAAAGTTATCTAGTGTAGGACTTTGTAGACCTTACTAAATTAGAATTTAGATTTGAAATAAATATCTTTTGCTTGTAATTTCATATTCTATAGGATACTACAAAATACTTTTTAAGTAGAAGTTTTAATTTACAAATTCACAAATGATTCTGACGTTTTATTTGTCTAGAATATTCTTTCAAGAGAGTTGTAATTAGGACTTAGTTAATAGTTAATTCCAACAGTTCATGTATAACATGATAATGTGAATAATCTAGAAAGAGTTGAGAATAAATGGAAGCTATTAATTTATAAATTTAGAAAAAGAGCAATGTTTTGAGAGTTTGGTTTAACATGGTATGAAGAGAGTTATTGTTTGAAATCTTTTTTCTTCTACCTGTACATAACATAGGAAGAAATTTCCTTATTTATATATCTATGTATACAATGAGAAAAATGCTAGGTTTGGGGTTTGTTTTCATTTGTTTTTGTTGTTTTGTTTGTCCTAGGGCTTGACGTCTGGTCCTGGGCACTATCCCTGAGCCTGTTTTTTGCTCAAGGATACTGCTCTACCAGTTGAACCTCAGTGTTACTTGTGTCTGGCTCTTCCTGAGCAGTTTATTGGAGATAAGAATCTAAGGAAACTTCCTGCCTGGGTGGGCTTTGAACCAAAATATACAGATCTTTGCCTCCTGAATATCTATGGTAGACGAAAAGATATGTATAAATAATATTGTCAAGTTTTCTGATCTGAAGAATACCACTTGAGGGAAAACGATGCAGCAAAGTTTAGTGTAGTGTTCTTTCCGCAATAGAAAAGGCATAATATTAGCAGAAGTGTAGAATTTTTTTCACAATAGAGATAAGCTAGTCATGCTGTGAATTTAGGGAATTTTAAGGTGCAGCTTACAAAGTGTAAACTGTTGGGCTAGAATGACTTTACTGCATAAAATGTTGGGATTGATTGTCATTGAAATAATAGCTTACTATGATGAAAAAATGTTTACTCTAGAGAAATTAATTATTATAGGTACTTCATAGTTTTATCTTCTACCAGAATGTGGCTAGTTTCTCTGTTGACCTTTAAATATGTAATTCCCCATTGGAAACTGTGTCTATTGAAGAATTAAATAAAATGCATACAGGCACTGTTTTAAATGTCTCTGGTATGGCATGCTCAGAATTTGAAAATGAGTAGTTAGTAGAACACATATATTCTTTCCTCTTAATAAATATTCAGTTTTAAAAATTAGGAGTTTCCAGAGAATTGATTTTCTATTTAGTATGAGACAATACTAAAATGTTTTTTTTTAAATAATGGCAAGTATATTCTGAGAATTTTGTATAGTTTGATTACATTCAAGTTGATGACCCTCTGAAAAAGAAAGGGGCAATTAATTCAAATTAGAAGCCAAATATTGTTCATTTTTAAAAAATGTAATACATATAGAATATCATTTACTATAGAAATACAGTGAAATTATATTTTATGTAGCATGTTTTTAAATTTAATTTTATTGTCAAGGTGATATATAGAAGGGGTTGCAGTAATTGTAAAGTAGTGAATATCTAACAAGTCGAACTTTTTATGCCATCCCTCATTTTTCTCACACTTTCACTTCACCCCAATACCCCTCACAAGTTGTAATGTGAATATCCTACATGTTGTCTTGTGAGTATTGCTGTTGCATTGGTTTGCACTTTGTCCTTTGTCTCGCCATTTTGTTGTTCCTCTTCCCTTGCCAAATTAAGATACATGTGTATATAATACACAGGATACTGAAATCAAATACAGCAGGGAATAAACCATAGGGGAAAACACAAAAGAAAAAAGAAATCACATAGTACAATAAAAACAACAACCACAAAGAAACACCTCTGGTTCCATGTCTAGGAGTTCATTTTGCTCAGCATCTTCTTATATTTATACATAGCTATTGAGCCATTCTGCTCATCCCTAGGACTACCTTAGACATTACTTAATTATTACACATGAGAAAAACCATGGAATCTGTTTCTTTGTGTCTTGCTTATTTTTCTTAGTAGGATTTTTTCAAGTCTTTCCATTTGCTTATGAATTGGTAGCTTAGAATTCCACTGTGTGTGTGTTTAATGGATTCGTTCATCTTCTGAGTGGCATATTGGTTTAAATCATGATTGCATGTAAGTATCATTAGGGTCATTCAAAAATGACAGATGCAAGGGGCTGGGAAGGTGGCTCAGTGGTAGAGCGCTTGCCTTGCATGCATGAGGCCCTGGGTTCGATTCCTCAGCACCACATAAGCAAAAAGGAAAACGCCAGAAGTGGCCCTGTGGCTCAAGTGGTAGAGCGCTGTCCTTGAGCTGAAGAGCTGAGGGACAGCGCCCAGGCCCAGGGTTCAGGCCCCACGACTGGACCCAAAAAAAAAATGACAGATGCCACCTCCCCAGATATACTAAAATCACGATTTCTAAGTAAGATAGTTTTTATGGTGGTACAAGTGTTGAGATACCTGGATAAGTCTAATGTATTTCTTGCACTGAGTTAGGCAGGAAGACATCATTTAGGATAAAAATGGTAGTGACAAAATATTACCATGAGAAAGCTTTTGGAGGCTTCCAGAAATATGAAGAAATTCAGATAATTTTGATGAATTTAGAAATGCAAGCTCAATTAAGTCTCTTTAAATAAAAATTATGTAAGTGGAAGGGCAAAAGAAGACGAAGAGAAGAAATAACTGACAGCAGACCATTGTTTCAAGTTAGAGTATAAAAAGACATAATCTATAACTTCCCAGTTGAAAAGAGACCAATATAATGTGTCCCACTTAATTTAGATACATGCAAAATATTTACTTGGCTTTTTCCTACTTTAAAGCTCCAAAATAAATGAAGAATTATAAGAAAAGTTATGTGATGCCATTACTTCAACCAGAACACTAACTGTGATGAGCCCTCTTTTTCGCACTTTGCACTTGGAAAATAGTCACTAAGTTGATGATGTTGTGATGTGATTAGAGTCAGAGTTAGGGACTTCTACTGGTAGAGTTATCCCAAAATAGTTTAAAGCAGTTTTCCGCCCAAGATATCCAACTGCATTGTCTGAAGCTGTACTTTGAACACACCCTCAAACTTGAGTACGTAATTTGAAATTAGACTTCAGCATTTCCTTGACACATTCTACTTTGTGCCTTTGTCTTTTTTGCACATTCCTTTTGAGTTCATAGTTGCTCTATTTCAATTTCATCTTTATAAACTACTAATAATATTGTTCAACTATCACTTCTTGTTTGCACACACCCAGTGTCTGTATCAAGGTACTTTGTCTATGTTAAACAGTAGGGTAATACTCACTCTCTAAGGAGAAAATTTCCACAGTATAACCCTATGCCCACCTTAGAGGGTGTAGAATTTAAAGCATTTTGAGACAAACAGTGATATTAGAAGTGAAAGCCTCGGAAGATGGTGGAGGAGAAGCTGGAAGCTAAACAAGCTGTCGCATAGAAAGCAGTTTTAGAGTTCCAGTGAACAGTCCTAAGCCAGAGAATCACACAAAGTGTGCCATCACAGGACAGAGAGTTAGGCCAGAGAAGGAAAATCCAGGCAAGGAGAGAGATAAGAGCTCTTGCCAGCAGCCGCCATCGCCACCGCGGCAGCAGTGACAGCGGTGGCCAAACCCACCATACTTGAATCACAGAGAGCCCAAGACCAAAGAACCAGACACTGCAGGCGAGCGGATTCTACTCAACACCAGCATGAACCAACAAGGAGTGTACATCTTCATCCTGCAGTTCTCAGAGCAGAGACGACCCAGGAACCAAGACTTTGCATGAGTAGAAGCATGACGTACTCACTCCTCCTCAGGGAGTAGAGAAGGGAAGGCCAACCCTCCACCCCCCCAGTACTGGAGATCTCCATCTTGCATACCGACAAAGCTTGGTGGAGTTGCTAGCTCCGACTAAGGCCTTGGAATAAAATTAGAGTAATTTAGCAGGTAACAAGAACCTAAGCCGACCTGCCATACTCAGCTACATCCAGGGAAAAGTCACTCAGCTCGGGCACCAGCCCCAGGAGTGGCTTTCTTCACCGGGTAATCAGAGCCAGAGGCTGCCCTTCCCTTTAGCAGCCTCGACAATCAATTGAAATTCAGTAAACAGAAACCCTAAAAATGGCTCCAGGCTGGGCTCTGTGAGTTTCTCACAAACTAGCCCCCAGTAAAAGCTACTGTTTGATGAAAGGCCTCAACACTACCCAGAATCTAGCCTGATCACAGCATCTCCAAATTTGAGGAAAAAGCCATCTCCCTCTTTTGTGATACTCAAAGCAGATCCTACTCCCATTGAACTAACCTGGGAGGAGGATCGCAAAATCCTGGGAAAAGCAGAGCATTTTTCTCCCTGTTCAAACAAACTGACTTAAGAAATCAACCAAGCCACAGGACCACAAGCAGAACAGAGACTCCAACAAGAGGCTGGTTACAGAAAAAAGGGAGATACAGGATTTTGCCCACCCCTCCCCAAAAAATGAAAGAATTTTTTTTTCTTCTTCTTTTTTTTTTTGGTATGTTTTATAAATCTTTTTTTCTTCTCTAAAACTTTTTTTTAAATTTTTACTTTTTTGGAAAAAAATTGTTTTCTAGTAACTTTTTTTTCATCTTATAATTTTTATTTTAGGGATACATGTGTTGCTTGCGTTTTTCTTTCTTTTTTTAAAAAAAAATTTCTTTTTGTTTTTTGTTTAGCTCTACTTAACTTCTGATCTTATTTCTTCCTTTCTTATCCTTTTCACCTTTTCCTCTCTTTCGTTCTTCCTTATGTAACTTAATTGTTGTCCTGCATATCCTCAGATAAACCCGTAGTTGACTATTAAACTCTATCCCCCATTGTGTACACACTTAATCCACAAATTTATTACTCAATTCAAAACCTCTAAGACTTAAATTCCTTAATAGCAGTACTACCTCTTTATACCTATATAATATTTTAAGTATTTTTATTTTTAAGTTTTTCTCATCTCCATTATATCCCTCCCTTCCTCTCATTATATTCATGTTCTTCTCTGAATAGTTTGTATTCGTTTCTGCATAATATTATTAATTTTTACTTTTCTATTTTTTCAGGTCTCTTTTCTTTTCCCTTTCTCTTTCTTCTTTTTTTTCTCTCTCTACGTTCATCCTATCCAACCTATTTTCTGCTTTGAGATTATGACTTAGTTAAGTTAACTATCCCTGTGCCTTCCCACATCACTTTTTTTCATATTTTTTTACCCACACCTCTCCCTAACCCTAATAATTTCTGGTTTTCCAAATTCTACTTTGGGGTTCGTAGCCCATTAATATATAGTTGTTTGTTGTTGCATAGGTGTATCTGTTGAACAAGATTGCATCTGCAGACTATTGATTGTGCAAATTCAGACTTTGGTTGATGCTTGCATTAAAATAGAGTTCTAGCACAAAACTGGTTTAATTTTCATACCAAATGGGCAGAGTAAGCCGAAAAAACACAAGCAAAATGGCAAGTACGAGTATCGCAATTCCCACTCATGATAATCAGGAGACAGAACAGATAATGAATAATCCAGAGGAGCGTCCCCAAATAGCTCTACAAACACTGCTGGCAAACATGATAAATGAAAAGATTGAAAACATACAAAGGACTCTGTGTGAGCATGATAGGGAGAGAGAGGAGGCAAACAAAAGTCAATGCAGTAAAAGATTGAAAACCTACAAAGGACTCTGTATGAGCGTGATAGGGAGAGAGAGGAGGCAATCTAAAGGTTTATACAGGAATATCATGAGCATGAGGAAGCTACTCAAAAACTGATACAGGATTTGTGTGAGTAGCTTGAGAATATTCAAAGAGAAAGGCAGGAATGGCGTTAAGAGGCTGAGAATACTCTAAGAGAACTACAGGAATGGCAGGAATGGGACTGGGAGGAACGTAAGGAAAGAGTAATACAGGAATTGAGAGAGCAGGATGAGAATACACAAAGATCACTAAAGGCATTGATGGAATCCATTAACAAAGAGCTGAAGGAATTCAGGGAGACCACAAAGGGATTGCTGAAAGGAACCCAACAGAAGGAATGGGAGTCCAAGGAAGCCATAACAAATCAACTAAGTGATTTGAGAATAAACACTGAACACAAAATTAAGCAAGTAAAGAAGTTCATACAAGATCTAAAAAAAAGCTTCAACAAAGAATTTGACCAATCAAAGCTGACCAATTAGAAGCAAAAGAAATAAAAAACAAAGTAAAATTCTTGACAGCAGGTTAGACTGTGTAGAAGATCGAAATTCAGGGATTGAAGACAGCCTAGATATTATAGAGAAAGAACATACAACCATGCAAGACAAGTCCAAGAATTATTACAGAACTATCCAACACTTGGAAGACACGATCAGAATGCTTAATCTAAGGATAATGGGTGTAGAGGAGCACCTAGAAACAGAAGTTAATGGTCTAGGAAATTTGTTTAACAGGATCCTAGCAGAGAACTTCCCAAACATGTAAAAAGTTAGGCCTATTCAGATACAAGAAGCTTTTAGAACTCCAAATAGACCAGACCAGAATAGGACATCGCACTGTCCTATTATAATCCTCAAAGGATAAACTTAGACCAAGGAAAAGATCCTTAAAGCTGTCAAGGAGAAAAGATTAATCACCTATAAAGGGAAACCAATAAGAATCACTTCAGATTTCTCAGCAGAGACAATCAAAGCAAGAAGAGCCTGGAATGATGTATGCCAAGCCCTAAATACAAATAACTATGAACCAAGAATACTGTACCCAGCTAAACTCTCTTTCATCACTGAAGGCCAAATAAAACCTTCCATAGCAAAGAAAAATTGAAACAATACATCTCCACCAAACCATCCGTACAAAACATTTTCAAAGTTGTCCTACACATAGAAAACCAACTAGACCACAATAAAGGAGAAGAAACTGCACTCAAACTAAAATTCCAAGAACCATAGGAAGAATCCAGTTTTCACAGCCCCCAAGAAGGTGGATAACATGGCAGGAACTCCCAAATACCACTCAATCCTATCTATCAACATTAATGGATTAA
This sequence comes from Dipodomys spectabilis, assembly GCF_019054845.1. NCBI lineage: Eukaryota > Metazoa > Chordata > Mammalia > Rodentia > Heteromyidae > Dipodomys > Dipodomys spectabilis. Next base: position 1,641,629 of record NW_024870932.1, on the reverse strand, counting down.
CTCTCCAAATAAGCGACATAGACTGTCTAGTTGGATTAAAAAACAAGATCTTTCTATCTGCTGCACTCAGGAGTCACATCTTGCTCGTAAAAACAAACAATTTTCAATGTTAAAGACTGGAGCAAAAACTACCAAGCAAACGGCCCCCATAAACAGGCCGGAGTTGCAATGCTAATATCAGATAAAATAGACTTCAAATTAAAATTCATGAAAAGAGGTAAAGAAGGTCGCTACATACTAATTAAGGGATCTCTACTTCAGGAGGATATTACCATTCTAAATATCTATTCGCCAAACAATGGAGGAACCAAATTTATCCAAGAAACACTACTTTCTCTCAAATCCCACATAGATCCAAATACATTAATTGTTGGGGATTTTAACACACCACTCCCCCCACTATAGAGATCAACTGGGCAAAAACTCAAAAGAAACCGCAGATCTAAACAGCTGCATAGATCAACTAGATTTAACAGACATCTACCGAATATTTTACCCAGCAGCATCAGAATACAGGTTTTTCTCAGCAGCACATGGAACATTTTCTAAAATAGACCACATTTTATGCCACAAAGCAAACTTGTCCAAATTCAGAAACATTGAAGTTATCCCTTGCTTTCTCTCTGACCACAAGGGAATAAAATTAGAACTCAACACCAATAGCCACCAAAGAAGTCCAGTAATACATGGAGGCTGAACAACACACTGCTGAATCACGAGTGGGTCATGGAAGAGATTAGAAAGGAAATTCAAATGTTCATGCTATTCAACAAATATGAGCACACAAATTTCCAGCTCCTCTGGGACACAGCTAAGGCAGTACTCAAAGGCAAGTTTATAGCTCTGAACTCCTACATCAACAAATTGGGGAGATCTGAAACCTACAATTTAATGACACATCTGAACCTCCTTGAAAAAGAGCAGCAAGATAAACTCCAAACCAGTAGATGGAAAGATATAATTAAAATTAAATCAATTAAATGAATTAGAATCCAAAAAAACTATAGAAAGAATCAACAAAACAAAGAGTTGGTTCTTTGAAAAAATTAACAAAATTGACAGACCCTTAGCAAATCTTATAAGAAAAAAAAGAGAACCAACCCAAATAAATAAACTCAGAGAGGAGAATGGAAATATCACCACGGAAACAACCAAGGGTCATGATATTATAAGGGAATACTTCTCAAAACTTTATGGTAACAAGTTTGAGAACTTGTCAAAAATGGACCTTTTCCTAGCAACTATTGACATGCCAAAACTAAATCAAGATGAAACCATCTTAATAGGCCCATATCAAGTATTGAAATACAAACAGCAATAACAGACCTCCCAGCTAAGAAAAGTCCAGGACCAGATGGTTTTACAGAGGAATTCTACAAGGCCTTCAAAGCAGAGCTCACACGAATACTCCTCCATGTCTTCTATGAAATTGAAAGAGAAAGTTCACTACCGAACACATTCTATGAAGCTACTCACTACATTGACTGTTGGCCTTACATTTCTCATCTGTAAATGGATGTAATCTACCAGAAATATTGAAGAATATTTGTTGACTTCTAGAGCAAGAAAAAAAGTGAAGAGTCCTTACATTTTCCACTTTAGCTTACACATAAGGAAAGAGTCAAATTTAGTTTGTTGGTATAAAGTCACAAGTTGTTTCATGCAGAAATAAAAATAAATTTTAACTCCTGGCTCTATGGCCTGGGTCCTTTAATGGTAACTACAGATATATAAGTGGTATTATGTAAATTGTGCCATGTGTTCACAGCTGTCCTGAAGGACATACTCTTAATAAATTATTGGAAATATTGGTTATTGAATACTACCTATAGGAGAATGTTATTTGCATTAATCATACTGGGTTGAAAACTATATCTTAGTATATCAAAATGTGGAAGTAAATGATTTTATTTATAAGAACACAATACCACCAAGAAAAGTGAGTAGGTTTATCATGAGTTCTGGGAAGATGGCGGAGGAGAAGCTGGAGGCTAAACAAGCTCTTGCATAGAAAGCAGTTTTAGAGTTCCAGTGAAGAGTCCTAAGAAAGAGAATCACACCAAGTGTGCCATCACAGGACAGAGAGCTAGGCCAGAGAGAGAAAATACAGGAAAGGAGAAAGCCCTGAGCACTTGCCAGCAGCCACCGTGGCAACGACAGGGTGGCGGCGGCAACTGCAGACACCATACCTGAATCACAGATAGTCCAGGAGGAAGGAGTCAGACACAGCGGACCAGCGAATTCCACTCAACACCAGCAAGAACAGACAAGGAGCGGACATCTTCATCCTGCAGTTCCCATACCAGAGATGACCCAGGAACCAAGACTTGGCATGAGTAGAAGACTGACTTCCTGACTCCTTCTCAGGGAGCAGAGGAGGGAAGGCCACCCCTCTCCCCCCCCCAGTACCAGAGATCTCCATATTGGATACCGACAAAACTCGGCGGAGCTGCTAACTCCAATTTAAGCCCGGGAATAAATCTAGTGTCATCTAGCAAGTCACAAGAGCCTAACCTGACCTGCCAGACTCAGCTACACCCAGGAAAAAGTCACCCAGCTTGGGTGCCAGCACCAGGAGTGGCTTTCTTCACCAGGTAATCAGACCCAGAGGCTCCTCCTCCCTTTAGCAGCCTCAACAATCAACTGTAATTCAGTAAACATAAACAGTGAGAGTGGCTCCAGGTTGGGCTCTGTGAGTTTCTCACAAATGAGCCCCCGGGAAAAGCTACTGTTTGCTGAAAGGCCTCAACTCTACCCAGAACCTAGCCTAATCACAGCATCTCCAAACTCCAGGAAAAAGCCATCTCCTCCCATTGAACTAACCTGGAGGAGGATCGCAGAGCATTTTTCTGCCTGTTCAAAGAAACTGACTTAAGTAACCAACCAAGCCACAGGAACACAAGCAGACCAGAGACTCCAACAAGAGGCTGGTTACGGACATAAGGGAGACAAAGGATTTTTCCCACCCCTCCCAAAAAAATCAAAGAACTTTTTTTTGTTGTTGTACCTTTTATAAAAATTTTTTTTCTAAACATTTATTTTAATCTTTAATTTTTACCTATTTGAAAAAATTGTTTTCTAGTAATTTTTTTTCCTCTTAGAATTTTATTTTAGGGGTATAAGTGTATGTGCGTTTTTCTTCTCTTTTTTTTGTTTTGTTTTTTTGTTTTGTTTTGTTTTTTGTTTAGCTGTACTGAACTTCTGATCTCTTTTTCTTTCGTTCTTATCCTTTTCACCTTTTCTTCTCTTTTGTTATTTATGTGACTTAATTGCTGTTCTGCACATCATCAGATAAACCCATAGTTGATTATTAGACCTTATCCCCCATTCTGTACACACTTAATCCACAAAGTTATTACTCAATTCAAAACCTCTGAGACTTAAATTCCATAATAGCAGTATTACCTCTTTATACCTATATAATATTTTAAATATTTTTATTTTTAAGTTTTTCACATCTCCTTTATATCCCTCCCCTTCTCTCATTATATTCATGTTCTTCTCTGAATAGTGTGTTTTCGAAACCTGTAAAATATTTCTAATTTTTACCTTTCTATTTTTCCTCGCATCTTTTTGTTCCCTTTCTCTTTCTTCTTTTTTTCTCTCTGTCTACTTTCATCCTATCCAACCTATTTCCTGCTTTGAGATTATGACTTAGTTAACACACCCTGTGCCTTCCGACATCACTCTATTCTTATTTTTTACCTTCATCTCTTACTAAACCTAGTAATTTCTGGTTTACCAAATGCTTCTTTGTGGATCGTAGCCCATTAATATATAGAAAGGAAGTAAAGAAGTTCATACAAGATCTAAAACAAAGCGTCAACAAAGAATTTGAAGCCATCAAAACTGACCAACTAAAAGGAAAAGAAATAAAAAACAAAGTAGAAAGTCTTGACAGCAGGTTAGACCATGCAGAAGATCACATCTCGGGGATCGAAGACAGCTTAGACATTATAGAGAAAGAACATACAACCATCCAAGACAAATCCAAGAAATATGAAAGATCTATCCAACATTTGGAAGACACCTAAGAAGGCCTAATCTAAGGAAAATGGGTGCAGGGAGCACCTAGAAACAGAAGTTAATGGTCTAGGAAATTTGTTTAACAGGATCCTAGTGGAGAACTTTCCAAACATGCAAAAAGATAGGCCTATTCAAATACAAGAAGCTTTTAGAACTCCAAATAGACCAGACCAGAATAGGACATCCCACAATCACATTATAATCCACACAGGATCAATTCAGACCAAGGAAAAGGTCCTTAAAGCTGTTAAGGAGAAAAGATTAATTACCTATAAAGGGAAACGAATTAGAATCACCTCAGATTTCTCAGCAGAGACAATCAAAGCAAGAAGAGCCTGGAATGATGTATGCCATGCCTTATAAACAAATAACTATCAACCAAGAATACTGTACCCAGCTAAACTCTCCTTCATAACTGAAGGCCAAATAAAAACCTTCCATAGCAAAGAAAAATTGAAACAATACATCTCCACCAAACCAGCCCTACAAAAGATTCTTAAAGACGTCCTACATATAGAAAACCAACAAGACCACAATAACTACCAAGAAACTGCACCCAAACTGATAATCCAAGAACCATACGAAGGACCCAGATTTTGCAGCGCCCAAGAAGGTGGATAACATGGAAGGAACTCCCAAATACCTCTCAGTCCTATCTGTTGTCATTAACAGAATTAACTCTCCAATTAAGCAACATAGACAATCTAGTTGGATTATAAAACAAGATCCTTCTATCTGCTGCGTTAAGGAGTCATATCTTGCCCGTAAGAACAAACATATTTTCAATGTTAAATATTGGAACAAAATCTACCAAGCAAACGGCCCCTATAAACAGGCGGGAGTTGGAATCCTAATACCAGATAAAATAGACTTCAAATTAAAATTTGTAAGAAGAGATAAAGAAGGTTGCTACATACTAATTAAGGGATCTCTCCTTCAGGAGGATATTATAATTCTAAATATCTGTTCTGCAAACAACAGAGAACCCAAATTTATCTAAGAAACACTACTTTCCCTCAAGTCCCACATAAATCCAAAGACAGTAATGGTTGGGGATTTTAACACAGCACTCTCCCCACTAGATAGATCAACTTGGCAAAAACTCAACAGAGAAACCACAGATCTAAACAACTGCATAGATCAACTAGATTTAACAGACATCTACCGAATATTTTACCCAGCAGCATCAGAATACACGTTTTTCTCAGCAGCACATGGAACATTTTCTAAAATAGACCATATTTTAGGCCACAAAACAAACTTGTCCAAATTCAGAAACATTGAAGTTATCCCTTGCTTTCTCTCTGACCACAAGGGAATAAAATTAGAACTCAACACCAAAAGCCACCAAAGAAAGTCCGGTGTCACATGGAGACTGAACAACTCACTGCTGAATCACTAATGGGTCAAGGAAGAGATTAGAAAGGAAATTCAAATGTTCATGCTATTCAACAAAATGAGCACACAAATTACCAGCTCCTCTGGGACACAGCTATGGCAGTACTCAGAGGCATGTTTATAGCTCTGAACACCTACATCAACAAATTGGAGAGATCTGAAACCTACAATTTTATGAGACATCTGAACCTCCTTGAAAAAGAGCAGCAAGATAAACCCCAATCCAGTAGATGGAAAGAAATAATTAAAATTAAATCAGAATGAAATGAATTACAATCCAAAAAAGTATAAAAAGAATCAAGAAAACAAAGAGTTGGTTCTTTGAAAAAATTAACAAAATTGACAAACCCTTAGCAAATCCTATCAGAAAAAGAAGAGAACACACCCAAATAAATAAACTCAGAGAGGAGAATGGAAACATCGCAACGGAAACAACCAAGATTCAGAACATGTTAAGGGAATACTTCTCAAAACTTTATGCTAATAAGTTTGAGAACTTGTCATAAATGTACCTTTTCCTAGCAATTATTGACAGGCCAAAACTAAACCAAGATGAATTAAACCATCTTTACAGGCCCATATCAAGCACTGAAATAGAAACAGCAATAAGAGACCTCCCAGCTAAGAAAAGTCCAGGACCAGGCCTTCAAAACAGAGCTCCCACCAATAGTCCTCCAACTCTTCAATGAAATTGAAAGAGAAAGTTCACTACCGAACACATTCTATGAAGCCATCATAACCCTCATCCCAAAACCAGGCAGGGTCTCTTCAAAGAAAGAGAACTCTAGACCCATTTCTTTGATGAACATTGATGCAAAACTTCTCAACAAAGTTTTGGCCAATAGACTTCAACAATTCATCCAAAAAATCATACACAATGATCAAACAGGATTCATTTCAGGGATGCAAAGCTGGTTCAATATAGGCAAACCAATTAATATTATTCATCACACCAACAGGAGCAAGAATAAGAACCACATGGTTATCTCAATAGATGGAGAAAAAGCATTCGACATGACCCAACACTCCTCTATGATGAAGGTTTTGGAAAAATTAGGAATCCATGGAACATTCCTTAATACAATAAAGGCTGTATATGACAGACGTACAGCCAGCATTATACTTAATGGTGAAAAACTAAAGTCATTTCCTCTTAACTCAGGAACAAGACAAGGATGTCCACTATCTCCACTTCTCTTCGACCTAGTATTAGAATGTCTAGCTACAATAAGACAAGATGCAAACATAAAGGGAATCCAAATAGGGAAAGAAGAAATTAAACTCTCTCTCTTTGCAGATGACATGATCTTGTACTTAAAGAATCCCATAGACTCCACTCCCAAATTACTCAAGCTGATTCAAAACTTTTGCAAATTAGCAGGGTTTAAAATTAACCCTCAAAAATCAATGGCTTTTCAGTATGCCAACAATGAGAATAGTGTGGTTGAAATTAGGAATGCAACTCCATTTGTAATAGCCCCACAAAAAATAAACACCTAGGAATTAACTTAACCAAAGAAGTGAAGGACCTCTATGATGAAAACTTTAAAAAATTGAAAAAGGAAATCAAAACAGAACGTAGAAAATGGAAAAAACTCCCAAGCTCCTGGATTGGAAAGATTAACATCGTGAAAATGGCAATATATTCCAAGGCTGTCTACAAATTCAATGCGATACCTATCAATATTCCAACGTCATTCTTCAAGGAAATAGAAGATGCATTTCAAAAGAAAGAACACTGCTGGAGGAAAATCAATACCAAATTTCAAACTCTACTATAAAGCCATACTAATCAAAACAGCTTGGTATTGGCACAAGAACAGACCTCAGGACCAATGGAATAGAATTGAAAACCCAGAAATGAACCTACAGACCTATAGCCATCTAATCTTTGATAAGGGAGCTAAAAAAATAGAATGGAAGAAAGATAGCCTCTTCAGTAAATGGTGTGGCAAAATTGGTTAACTGCTTGTAGAAAATTAAGCTAGATCCTTATAAATCACCCTGCACCAGAATCAACTCCAAATGGATCAAAGACCTAGGAGTCATGAAGACACTCTGAAAACATTACAGGATGGAATAGGAGAAACCCTAGGTCTCCTTGGCGCAGGCCGAAATTTTCTTAATAGAGACCTGGAAACACAACAAATCAAAGAAAGGTTGGACAAATGGGATTGCATGAAGTTGCAGAGCTTCTGCATGGAAAAGGACATAGCTAGCAAGATCAATAGAAAGCCCACAGATTGGGAGAAGATCTTCACTAGCCATACAACGGACAAGGGTTTCATATCTAAAATATACTTGGAACTCAAAAAATTATATCCCCCAACAACAAATCCTCAAAGAAATAATTATCCATTAATAAGTAAGCGGGCTAAAGACTTAACGAGAAACTTCTGTGAAGAACAAAGAAGGATGGCCAATAAACTCATGAAGAAATGCTCAACCTCCCTAGCCATAAAAGAAATGCAAATCAAAACAACATTGAGGTACCACCTCACCCCATTTAGAATGGCAAAAATCAAAAACTCTAATAACAACAGATGCTGGAGGGGATGTGGAAAGAAGGAAACCTTACTTCATTGTTGGTGGGAGTGTAAACTTGTTCAACCACTTTGGAAAGTAGTATGGATGTTCCTCAAAAGACTACATAGAGCTTCCATTTGACCCAACAGTCCCACTTTTGGGCATTTACCCAAATGTTTACAAACAAGAGCACATTAAAGCTACCAGCACAACTATGTTTATTGCAGCATTATTTACCATAGCTAAGATCTGGAACCAACCCTGATGCCCCTCAGTAGATGAATGGATCAAGAAAATGTGGTATATATACACAACGGAATTCTATGCCTCCATCAGAAAGAATGACATTGCCCCATTTGTTAGGAATTGGAAAGACTTGGAAAAACTTATATTAAGTGAAGTAAGCTAAGCCCAAAGAAACATAGGTCCCATGATTTCCCTTATTTGCAATATCTAGTATATGTATGAGTCAAGCAGAAAAGATCAGATAATGTGATGTTAGGAAAGTGAACCTAAGATATGTATTTTAAATGTTTTTTCTTTCGTGCATTTGTTTCTAATGCAATTATAAAATTATTTCTTTGTTGCTTTGTATGTCCCTCCCCCACAGTATAACCCGTGCTTTCACTGTATTTTATGTCGGTATAATTTGTGGAGGGGAAGGGGAAAAACAAGTCGTTTATATAAGGATACAGGTGGACCTGTTCCAACAATAAAAAGTACAAGCTGTCATGTCAAAAACGAACTTTACAACTTGGGTGGGGCGGAGGATTGGGTGGGGGGAAGGGAGGATGGGAAGCGATGGGAAGGGTAAACAAAGGAGGAGGCTACAATGCTTGATAATAAATGTACTCACTATCTTGCCAAGTAATTGTAACCCCTCTGTACAGTATTTTCACAATAAAAAAGAAAAGTGAGTATGCATTAGAGAGGCTGCAGAAATAACATTAGGGTTTTTACTGTCTCTACCTATTAATGTAATTTTATTTCCTGGTGTTGAAACTCTCCTCTTGTTATTATTGTATGTAATCCAATTCAGTTTATAACTATGTATTCAATGTGGGAAATCTACTTCAAAGAATTGTAAAGTTTTTTCCTTTTCAATCACCTTATCATTGTCAGGCTACACTGTGGTCATCATCATCATCTTTATCAAAATTATTATTAGCATCATAAGTACTAATTAATGAAAGTCTTATATGTTCCTATGATTTTGCTATTATTTGTCTTTTGATTAATATTTTTAATGTTAACACTGTGCATGCGTCCATATTAAAATTTTGAACAAATAAAGAAACAAAAAACTAAACCATATCAAGTAGCTTGACTGTGAGCTTATAACAGATTATAGAATAGATTTTTGAAGCATTCCTAATTCCTAACCAGTATGAATTAACTTCCTCTCTCTGCCTCATTACACAAAAATATTTAAGAGTTTGGACAGAACTTTTTCAAGTAATATACTGTAAATGTTACTACAATGTCATAAGAATATCTAAAATTCCCTTGAAAGTAAAAGCTATACTTTCCATTGAAATATTAGTTATTTTATTCTAGGAAACTTTCACAAAAATAGACTGCATATCTTTGAAATATAAAAGGTCAAAAATAGCAAAAGTTTTTAGAGTCTGTCTTCAGAAATATATGTATATATAAACATTAATATTATGTCTAGAATGACATATATTTTTAGAGATTGTCATCAGAAATATATACATATATCTAAATTTATGTGTAGAATGATGTACACTATAGTGAAACAAAAATCTTAAAACATAATTAAAATAAAAAAAAATACATCACACCAAGTGCCAGTGACTTACTCTTATAATTCGACCTGGGTAATGAGATCTTAGAAATGTGTTTGAAAGTGGCCCAGACAGAAAACTACTTCTTAGATTCTTATCTCTAATTAACCACTAAAAACATGAATTAACTCTGTGTCTCAAATTGGAGATTGCTGTCCTTGAGCATAAAAAGGCTTAGGGATAATGCCCAGGCCTGCAAACAACACCCACAACAACAAAATGTATCACATTAATTTCACAAAAGCATCTTTTAACTGCTGTGAACATTTCTTAGAAACATGAATAAATGCCCCTGGAAAATGTCAAGTAAAAAGTATAGAATATTTACGTCTATGTTAAAGACATGACTATTTAGATTGTTTAAGATATTTAGGTAATGATTAGGAATTAAGAATAATGATCGGTAGGTAATATATTGGGAGTGGTTTGTCATTCTATTTTATGATAGTAATAGAATGATATTTATAATGGTTATATAAAATACTCTTGCTTCGTATTTGAATTATAATAAATTATATACATTTTTAAATGTTTCCAATGGAAAGGAATATCAATTCTTATGTAATTTCAAGCAATTGAGAAAATTATTCCAAGGCTGGTTTTCTCTAAGACTATATATCTTTTCTTGTTCTAGTTTTCATATGTTCATAGAAATTAAAATTCCCAAAATTCAATGGATTTTGACATTCAGGAACATCTTCATAGATACTAATATTAGAATCCCTTAAGTGGAATTGTTTATTTCATTTGTTACTTTCACAAATAAATCAAGATGATATTGTATTTTGTTTCTTTTCACTGCTATTGGCTCTTATCTTGAGAATACTTTTTCCCTAGCAAAGTAGAGAAAAACAATTGGATTGACCAAGTAACATGGCTTTCATAAGATGCAGATGCATAGATTTGTGTCTTCTGTCATTTGCCAAAAGTTTCTTCCAGAAAAGGTTATCAATTATTTATAAGTGTTGCTTAATTTCTAGTTATTCCAGTTATCACATACACTTTTTAATTGAGTTAGCTCTGAATAAACTCAAAATAAACAGACAAAAAATCCTCAAAATGAACGGAAATCATATTATTGTTTTAAATGTTGTAGTTTACTAAGTTTTTAAGCAAACACAGAAAATATCTTTTTAGGTATTCTGCATTTTGTGTGAAGTATTTTAACAATAGTTTTTTTGCTGACATGTAATTCACTTGAAATATATTATCTCCTTTTATTGTATGCATTTTAGTGCTTTGGAAATGAATTGTACAATCATAGGTTTTCCAAGCCTAATTTTCACAAATTTGCTTTTCTTCAAATAGAAATGCTGTAAATTTTAGAACAGACATTAAAGTAGATATAAAATTCATTTACAGGAATTTGTCAGGCATACATCCTCTATAGTGAGCCTTTTCAAAATTTGTTTTTTGGGATTATTTCCAGGGTCTCACACAGAGTACGCAAGTTCATTCTCAATCAACCACATTCCCTGTCCAAACAAGTTTTTTACTTCTCTTTAATACATACATAGACGTGTAATGGATAGAACCTATTCAATTCTCTTTGACCTTTTGAAAACTTGCTTGCTTTAATGATTGAAGTATTATACAAATTCATTTGCTATGTGAAGTATATCAATTTCTCCACAAGTGTATTACTATATTTGTGTCATCTTTTTAGATGATGGTCCTACTAGTGAGTTTTCTCTTTATTTATTCTTGGATACTAAAGAGGAACTTATTTCATATGCTCTTACTATTTACATATGTTCTTTAAAGAAATATCCTATTTGGGATAAGGATATATGGAATTAGAAAATATGAAAATACTTAGACTCAGAATCATTGTAGCATTAACATTGTAGCATTAACAAATATGTGTCCTCTATCTGTTAGATATGTTTTCACTTCTTTTACATTGTCCTTTGAATTATGAAAGATTATAAGTTGATATTATCCAGTTCATTCTTGCTTTTCTTTACCCACTAATGCTTTCCATGTCATATTTTAGAAACCTTACTGATCCAATGCCATGAATTTTTATGTTTATGTTTTATATGTTTTTATATCTCACATTTAGTTTCATAATCATTTTTTATTTAAAATTTTTAAATTTTTGTATAAGGATTTAGGTAGTAGTATAAGAACTTTTTTTAAATCTAGGGAGGCAATAGTGCCACTACACCCATTTAAGATTCTATTTTTATTTCATAAAGTCATGGCATCATTTTCAAATCTATTGACCATAAATCAGTAATATTTTTATTGTGAAAATACCATACAGAGCGGTTACAATTACACAACAGTATTAACCAAAGCATACTATTTGCAGAGGAGTATTTACAAGGTGTAATTTCTTATAAAATTGAACTTTTAATCCAACAAAATGAATACCAGATATCTATCACTTGGAAGATGTGAGCGGAAGTCAAAGGGAAGGAATAAAGAGAGTTATGGAGGAAGAGAGTGAAGGCATAATATTCAACTAAAAAACATGAAAGTGGGGTGAGGTTTGGAAGAGAATGTGAAAGTTATGTAAAGATACATTGTACTTATAACCTGATTTGTGGAATGGAAATTCTTTTGAACAACTATTTAATAAAAATATAATTAAAAACAATGGAGACATCTGATCTTAAACTGCATTCTCTTAAACCATGAATCAATATAATAGTTTCCTCCTCAGAAATTTTCTTTGCAGGCATTTTCCTCATAATGCCAAAAAACTGACCAATGCAATGAATATCAATATATCACATTGCATATTGTAAATAGACACAATTTAAAAATCACAGTAAAAAATGTTAGAATTCATCACATGATAAAATAACAGGTAGAAAGTATCAAATGCTGAATGATAGTTTTTCCAAGTACTTTACCTATGGTATCAAACTTAATCCTCACAATAATCCCATAAAGTGGAACTACTTCCATTTTTAATTCTCTGATGATGTTATTGAAATCTTCAGAATTGGAATTACTAGTACAGCATTGCACGCTGGTAAGTGTTAGCCTGAGGCCCATCTCCCACTCTATCAAATAACCTCATTTTATTTTATGACTAAAATACCAGCACTTTGTCTACTAATTCTAGGAAATTTTCCCAGAATTATTGTGTACACTCTAATAATATGTGACATTATCTTTGTTAGAAAATAGGTAGCTATAATATGAAAATTCCAAGCTCATAATCAATTAAAACATCCCTGGTGAAAGGAACTGCTAAAGTATAACATTCTTGATTTCTAGCTCAAAATAGTAGAAATCATATTCTATCCCTTCACTCAACACTGCACTGCCTGGGGACCCCATCTCTGTTTAACACAGTCATACCGAAAGAGTGTCCTGCCCAATTCCCGATGGAAACAGACTGCAGGTGTTATGGACCAATCATTTCCACATTGTAGCTCACCTAGGTTGTTTACCATTATAAGTATTTTGATTGCTTTTTATACCCAACATTCTGAGTAAAATGTACTACTTTAAAATGTTATTAAGGGCTAGGAAGGTAGCTCATTGGTAGAATGCTTGCCTTGCATGCATGAGGCCCTGGGTTCGATTCCTCAGCACCACATAAACAGAAAAAGCTGGAAGTGGAGTTTAGGCCCCACAACCAAAAAATAAAATAAAATAAAATGTTATTAAATCAAGACTGATATAAAAATCACCTTTGACCCCAGATAAATATTTTACCTTTCATATACCCCAAAATGCAGTCTGAACTATCATTAATGTCAGGAACAAGAGGTTAAAAATCATAGACCCAAGACCTAAGCATGAATTAAAGACTCTCCACCTTGTCAATACAACTTGTTTAAAAAGTCACCAATACTACTGCATTTTAAAATTTTTCTTATGAAATGAAGATTCAATTATAAATTATTAACACTTGAAAATAACTCATTTTCTTGGGAGTAGGACACAAAGCACAAGATTAATCCTAATCATTTTAAAGGACCTTTATTTATACTCCAAATTCACTCCCATAACTACAATGATATGAAAAATAACTGAAGTACAGAAACACAAAGAAATAATTTAACTGCATCATCTGCATTCAAAGGACTGTGTTAATAGAAAACAAAGTTAAACTAATAATTAGCTTACCAAATTCACTTACATTCTTTTATTCTATTTCATTTAGTTTCATAAAAACTAGATTTTCATAAGATTATGCATAAAATGTCTATATACCCACTTCCTTTTTCAGATCTTAACAATATTTATTTCAGAAATGTCTTTAGCTCTATAGTCAATGAAATGAAATTATACTAAAATATTCAAAGGGTTTTCTGAAATTGCAAGACTCGCTCTGGGATGTTATTTATATTGGAAAAGATATTCGAAAAGCCTTATTTGTTAAGTTGCGATAGTTACTCCCACAAAAGAGCCATTAGCCCTTTGCATGTACAAAACAACTTCAGATACATCCACTTTGTGGAGATGACACATGCTTTTGGTTCGTTTGTTTTTGAAAGAAATATCTAACAAGCATATCAACAATACCGATTTTCAGTCAATATGATGGGATATTCAAAATTGATAAATATTGGGTTGATTACCTCGTAGTGTGAATAGATATGATCTTACAAAGAAAGTTATTTTCAACAGAAAGCCAGAAAGAGTTTATCCACTTTGTGTTTCACGGGAATAACCAGAAAGCAATACCTATTTGGTCCAGTTGGTCAAACTCACTCCATGAGCATATGTTAAAAGTATAACAAATTTAAGAGGTCAAATACTTATTTTGTAATGACAGTCATCATATAGCTCTAATTTACTACCTAAATATATCTGAATCTTCTAACCTAACATATAATAAGAGCTGAAAGCAGTCTCTTTTATCTAACTTAATATGGTAAATCCTTTGATTCTGATGATATTATTTGACAAATAAAATGTACAAAAGAGTGGTCCAACTGAAATGACATGACAGAATTCTGATAAATAAAAACATTGCAACAAAGTTAGCTCTTTTCAGCCTCACCCTGTCCACATTGGCAAGCAACATTGCAACAGCACATACACACATATACACATACACACATATGCATACATGTATACACACCTATACATGCATGCTAAATTCATGATTTATTGTACAAAAAAGTTCAAATAAAAAATTAATGATTAGTACAAATGATAATTTGCCTTACTACAAAATAAATCACAATCCAGGCACCACAAATGTTACATTTTACCTGCCTATCCACATGTGACCACTTTATTTATATTTAATTACTTAATTAACTAATTAATTCAATTATTTGTTTGGTGCTAATACTAAAGCTGGAACTCAGGGCCTGTCTCTGTCCCAGAATTTGTTATTTTTTTGTTTTAGTTTTCTCAAGGATATCATTTTACTGCTTGTACCACAGCTCCAGTTCTAGCTTTTGTTGGTTTCTTTCAAAGCAGAATCTAATGGACTTTTTTTTGTTTGATCTGCTTTCAAACCACAGTCCTCAGACTTCATCTTTCTGATTAGCTACGATTAATGACATGAGCCACCAGTGTGGCTTTTGCTTTTTCCTCTATAGTTATCTAATGCACATACTTAGATAGTAATTTAAAAATGAGAGTATAGAAGCAAGATGTACAGTGATGATTTTGTCCTGTCAGAAATTCAAGTTAGTAATGTAAATTTCTTCTTAAGAACATACACAAAAAATACCATGATATAGTATAAGAGAACTCACAATTGGACATATGAGTTTTAAGAACTTTCTAATAGATCCATTATTTATTGGTACCCAAAATTAGAAAAAAATAATGTATAATGTAGTACTAAAATAGAAGTCCTTTACATGACTAGTTACATTCCTTGTTTTTTTAAAGACACTTGTTTTCATCTAAAAAAATAGGCCTGTCTATTTTCTTCATGTGGTTTCAATGATTGAAGGTGCTTAATGCGAAATAAAAACGTATTAGTAGTTCTTTGCTATCAATTAAATCTCACTTTGTCTTTTTGGAGAATATAATGATCAAAGCAATAGTTGAGAATCAGTAAGCAATTGTCCAGAATCATGCTTCCAGTGCAAGTGAATCAACGTAAGTAATGCTCAATACCATTTTCCACAAAGTTTTGTCACAGATACAATCGGCCTACCTCCTTTTGCTGCTTTCCTAGCCTGGACCTATTCCTTCATTGTACATGCAAAGTGTGATTCAACTGATTTCATTCAGATCTGTTCCTAGAATTATCAAGAATTTAGATTCTTGTCTGCAATAAGATTAAACCTACGTCTCCTCATGGAGGCTGCTAAAAATGTATTTACCAAATTCAAGTAAATACACAAATTTTATTTCCATCTTTTTTAAAACATAAAATTCTGTTTGCTCTATAAATTAATCAGAGGCATGCATTTGTGGCTATCTAGGTCATTGCACATCGTCTCTCTTCCTCTCTCTTTAATGTTTCTCATAGATAAGAGGATTGCTCTATAATTATTGTAATTTATTTTGCTTTTATATTTTTGGTTGCATCATTTTACTTTCTGCTCTGCCATTTCCCAAATGATTTATATAGAGGGCATTATTTCATCTTTTCTCATTCCTAGAATAAGCTGCACATGAAGACACTACTGGTCCTTATTTTCAGTCTGTATCTTTGAATATGGAAGAAAATCTTTCCTCTGCTCTCATCAATTCCATTCTCTCCAGTTAGAATAATTTCGAATAGTAAAAATGGAAAAGGGGAAAATAAATCACGGTGAAAAAACAGATGCAGAAAATTAACCGGATTTTTCTGAACAGTTCAACTAATGTGAACTATTAGGGAAATACATGGACACCTCATTCTCACTGTCACTCAAAGCCTCTAGTTAGGCAATTCTTAGGAATATGAGGATCATGATTAAAAAGTGAGGAATGGTATCAATTGCAAAAAAAATGGAGAAGGATCCATGCAAATTTCTTCTTTGGGCTGCTGAAGATAATCAGGTTATTACAGTGCGGAGACTACTTTCCAAAAAAGCCACTCATGTGAATACTAGAGATGACGATGAGTATACCCATATTCATTAGGAAGCCTACAGTGGACACTTAGACACTGTCCATGAGTTGTTGGCTCAAGCGGCAGATATTCATGCAATAACTGTAGATGGTTGGACAACCCTGCACAGTGATTATATCTGGAATAATACTAGAGTGACTTTTTTCTTACTTCATCATGATTCAGATACCAATGGCCCCCTTGCTTCTTGCTGCTGGGAAGAGAGATAGCAAAGACATGTTGGATCTGCTTCTGTTGAACCATTATGTCAAATCAGGTCTGAAGAACAACTTGGAAGAAACTGTATTTGATATTGCCAAAAGGATAAGTATGTATCACTATCTCTTTGAATTTTTACAAAGCTGCACAAATTGCTCTCCTAAATCATAATTGTTCGGTTAAGTTTATTAAATTTCAAAAATGCCATTGCATTCTTTGTTTCCATACTAAATATTTTCACGATCCAAATAACAACAATAGCTTATTGTAACAATTAATGGATTCCATGGAAGTCTTCCAAGTGAATTGCATGACTTTGATGTCAAAATGTATTCAAGAGTTAGTTTTATACATCTATAATGATTTCTGGAGAGTTTTTGGTATTTTTATTGTACTTAAGTGGTTACATAATTTCACAGTATTGTGGAATAGTGATGCTCAGTTAAAGTCACAAACACATTCTAACATTTCTGGAGCAAATTGTCTATCACAGTCTATAACATTTATGAGTTCTATGAGCATTGCGATACAGTTATTCCTTCCACATTGGTTGGTATGTACATTTCTTTTGTTTTGCATAACATCAGCTGTTCCCTTTTTCCCAATTGTTTTCTCCCTCCCATCCCTGCCATTAACTTGCTTAGTTCATTTTGGTCAGTGTCCAGTGCAGCTGACGGGTTTTTCCCTGATTCCCTCTACTTCTATGTCATCTTCCTGGTTCCCCTCCATTGTACACATATATACCATACATGTGATCAGCAGCATGGGGTTATTTAGTAGAGATTCGACCAGATGAGTGGAAGTCCTTTGTTTCTTAAGTCCTGTTAATTTTGTCGTATTACCTAACATTTTGGTTTTAACATCCACTTATCAGGGAGAACATGTACTGTTTGTCTCTTTGCTCTTGGCTTACCTTGCTCAACATGATCACCTTCTAGCTCCATCCATTTCCCTGCAAATGCCATTATTTTGTCATTTCTAATGGCTGCATAATATTCCATTGTGTATAGATACCACAATTTTGGAATCCATTCATCTGTGGTGAGACATCTGGGTTGTTTCCATATCCTGGTTATTACGAACAGTACGGCAATAAACATGGAGGTGCATGTGTCCTTGTATACTGGTTCCTGTTGTTCAGGATAGATGCCTAGAAGTGGTATGACTGGGTCGTAAGGGAGGTCAATATTTAGCTTTCTTAGGACCCTCCAGACTGTTTTCCAAAGTGGTTGTATGAGTGTACATTCCCAACAGCAGTGTAGTAGGTTCCTCTTTCTACACATACCATCCAGCATTTGTCATTGGCTGACTTGAGGATGTGGGACATTCTGACTGGGGTAAGGTGGTATCTCATGGTTGTCTTTATTTACATTTCCTTCAAAACCAGAGATGGTGAACATTTCCTAATGTGTTTCTTTGCCATTTTTATCTCTTCTTCTGAGAAGTCTCTCTTTAGTTCCCTTTCCCATTTAGTAATTGGTTTGTTAGGTTTTGGAGGGATTAGTTTCTTGAGTTCCCTGTATATACTGGATATTAACCCCTTGTAGGATATATTGCTGGTAAATATTTTCCCCAATTAATTGGTTGTCTTTCTAGCTTGGTTGCGATAGCTTTAGCTTTGCAGAAGACCCTGGGACTCTGTTCATGAAATTCTTTCCTGGGCCTATAAGTACAAGTGTCTCTCCTACTCTGCCTGCAGTGTTTTCAGAGATTCAGGTTTAATGCTAAGGTCTTTGATCCATTTTGAGCTGATGTTGGTGTATGGTGATATGCTGGTGGCCACTTTTATTCTTCTGCATATGGCCACCCAGTTTCCCAGCATTAGTGGTTGAAGAGGCTGTGTTTCTTCCATTGTCTGTCTTTGGTTCTTTTGTCAAATGTCAGCTGACTGTAGGCATGTGGATTTATTTCTGGATCTTCTATTCTATTCTATTGGTCTTCGGGTCTGTGTTTGTGCCAGTACCATGCTGTCTTTGTTATTATGGCTCTAAAGTAGAGTTTGAAGTTTGACATGGGTATACCTCCCATGTTGTCTTTATTTGCTAGAATTATTTTGGATATTCTAGGTCTTTTTTGGTTCCATATGAATTTTTGGACTGTTTTCTATATTTCAGAGATATACATCATTGGGATTTTAATTGGAATTGCATTGAATTTGTATATTAATTTGGGGAGTATTGACATTTTCACTATATTGTCTGCCTATAAAAGAGCATGGGAGGTCTTTCCATTTCCTAGTGTCCTCTGTAATTTTTTTCTTTAACTTTTTATAGTTTTCATTAAATAGTTCTTTTACATCTTTGGTTAGGTTACTTCCCGAATATTTTATTTTGGGGATGTTATTGTGAATGGGCTTGCTTTCCTTTATTTCCCTCTCTGCTTGTACATTGTCAGTGTACAGGCATGCAACTGGTTTTGGGGGTTTATTTTGTATCCTGCTATGTTGCCGAAGTGATTTATGATTTCTAAGAGTTTGGGGATGGAATTTTTGGGATCGTGAAGGTATAGTATGATGTCATCTGTAAAAAGGGATAGTTTAATTTCTTCTTTCCCTATACAGATCCTTATAATGTCTTTTTCTTGCCTTATTGACCTGGCTAAGAGTTCCAGGTCTATATTGAACAGGAGTAGAGACAGTGGGCATCCTTGCCTTGTTCCTGATTTTTTTTCGAGGGTCCGCTCATGGGGCCTGAACTCTGGGCCTGGGTGCTGTCCCTCAGCTCTTCAGCTCAAGGCTAGCACTCTAGCACTTGAGCCACAGCGCCACTTCTGGCTTTTTTCTTTTTGCTTATGTGGTGCTGAGGAATAGAACCCAGGGCTTCAGGTATGCAAGGCAAGTGCTCTACCACTGAGCCACCTTCCCAGGCCCCTTGTTCCTGATTTTAAGAGAATTGGTTGTAGCTTTTCCCCATTAAGTATAGTATTAGCTATTGGTCTATTGTAAATGGCTTATAATGTTTTAAGAAATGTTCCTTCTATTTCTATTGCCTCCAGAGCTTTTAGCATGAATGAATGTTGAATTTTATCAAAAACTTTTTCTGCATTTGTGGAGATAATCATGTGATTCTTGACCTTGGCTCTGTTGATGTGTTGGATTATATTTATTGACCTACGTATGTTAAACCATCCCTGAATCTCTGGGATGAAGCCTACATGGTTTTAGTGTATGGTTTTTTTTATGTGTTTCTGCATTCTGTCAGCTAGAATCTTGTTAATGACCTTTGCACCTGTGTTCATCAAGGACATTGGCCTGTAATTCTCCTTTTTGGTTGGGTCTTTGCCTGGTTTGGGGATGAATGTGATATTGGCTTCGTAGAATGTGTTTGGGTTAGCTCCCTCCTTCTCTGTTTCTCTGAAGAGCTTGAGGAGTATAGGTATTACTTCTTCTTTAAAGATCGTATAGAATTCTGTTGTGAATTCATTTGGTCCTGGGCTTTTTTTTTTGTTGTTGGAAGACCTCTGATTGCTTCCCGTATCTCGTTGTAGGATGTTGGCTTATTTAATTGATTTACTTCTTTGCTCAATTTGGGAAACTTGTATTTCTCTGAAAATGCATCCATTTCTGCCAGGTTTTCTTTCTTTAGAGGGTATAACTTTTGAAAGTAGTCCGTTAAAATTGTTTGGGCATCTTGGGTATGTGTTGTGATTTTTCCCGTAGCATCCCTAATCCTGTTAATATGGGTTTCCTCTTTTCTTTTTTAAATTAATCTTGACAAATATCTCTCAATTTTATTCGTTTTTTCAACCAGGTTTTTGTTTGGTTAATTTTGGCTATGATTCTCCAATTCTCTATTTGGATAATCTCCGCTCTTAGTTTGGCTATCTGGCTGTGTTTAGTAAATTTAGGTTCCATTTTTTCATGTTTTTCTAGCTGTTTTATTTGCAACATGAGATTATTTTCTTGGTCTGTCTCTATTTTCTTGATCTGGGCACTGATGGCAATAAATTTGTCCATCAGGACAGCTTTTGCTGTGTCCCAAAAGGTTTTTGCGATGCATTTTCATTTTCATTGAGTTGTAGGAATTTTTTAAATTTCTTCTTTAATCACTTCCATTACCCAGGCATTGCTTTGATGTGAGCTGTTCAATTTCTATGTATTTTAGTAATTTCTGCAGTATGTTTTGTTATTGAGAACTAACTTGATTCCACTATTGTCAGATAACATACAAGGGATTATGTCAATCCCCTTGAATTTGCTTAAGTTTCTTACATGAACTATTATATGGTCTATTTTGGAGAAAGTACCATGAGCTGCTGAGAAGAATGTGTACTATGTTGATTTTAGGGTGAAATACTTGGTAAATGTCAGTTCTGCTTGAACTATGGCCTCATTAATTTGATAGCTTCTTTGCCAATATGCTGGTTGGTAGACCTGTCCTTTGGTGAGAGTGGGGTGTTAAAGTCTCCTAGTATTATCATATTGGATCTATTTTATTCTGTAAGTTTGAGAGTATTTGCTTAACATATTTGGGTGCACCAATGTTTGGGGAATGTTAGGTAGATTATGGTAATATCCCCCTCTTGTATTGTTTCCTGTATTAATATGTAGTGTCCATCCTTGTCTTTTTGTATTGATTTTAGTTTATTTTTTTACTGTTGATTGGATCTTTTTTTAAAATTTTTATTGTAAAGATACTATACAGAGGGTTACAGTTACATGAACAAGGTAATGAGTACACTTCCTATTGAGCATTGTTACCCCCTCCATTGTTTTCCTCCTACCATCCCTGCCCTCCTTACTTCCCCGAGGTTCTTTTTTAAAAAAAATTGTGATTAAGTGATTACATAACTTCCCAAATTTCACAGTATTGTGAAATAATGATGCTCCTTTAAAGTCACAAGTTCATTCTAAATTTCCTGGAGCAAATTGTCTATCACAGTCTATAACATATAACAGTGTACACAATACAACATACATGTGATCAGCAGTATGGGGATATTTAGTAGTGTTTCGACCAGATGAGTGGGAGTTCTTTGTTTCTTAGTCCTGTTAATTTTGTTGTATCACCTAACATTTTGGATTTAGCATCCACTTATCAGGGAGACCATGTACCGTTTGTCTCTTTGCTCTTGGCTTACCTTGCTCAACATGATCACCTTCTAGCTCCATCCATTTCCCTGCAAATGCCATTATTTTGTCATTTCTAATGGCTGCATAATATTCCATTGTTTGTAGATACCAAAATTTTTGGATACATTCATCTGTGTTGGGGCATCTGGGTTGTTTCCATATCCTAGCTATTGTGAACAGTGCTGCAATAAACATTGAGGTGCACGTGTCCTTGTATATTGGTTCCTGTTGTTCAGGATAGATGCCTAGAAGTGGTATGACTGGGTCGTAAGGGAGGTCAATCTTTATCTTTCTAAGAACCCTCCAAAGTGCTTTCCAAAGTGGTTGTATAAGTGTACATTCCCACCAGCAGTGTAATAGGGTTCCTATTTCTCCACATACCCTCCAGCAATTTTCATTGGATGATTTCTGGATGTGTGACATTCTGACTGGGGTAAGGTGGTATCTTTGTCTTTATTTGCATTTCCTTCACCAACAGTGATGATGAACATTTCCTCATGTCTTTCTTGGCCATTTTTATTTCTTCCTCTGAGAAGTCCCTCTTTACTTCCCTTGCCCATTTAGTAATTGGTTTGTTAGGTTTAGGAGGGATTAGTTTCTTGAGTTCCCTGTATATACTGGATATTAACCCCTTGTCTGATATATTGCTGGTAAATATTTTTCCCAATTAGTTATTTGTCTTTCTAGCTTGGTTGCAATAGATTTAGCTGTGCAGAAGATTTATATTTTAAAGTTGGCCCATTTGTTGAGTCTTTCTCCAATTTGTTGTGATCCTGGGACTCTGTTCAGGAAGTTCCTTCCTGTGCCTATTGGTTCAAGTGTCTCTCCTAATCTGTCCTGCAGTAGTTTCAGAGATTCAGTTTTAATGTTAAGATCTTTAATCCATTTTGAGTTGATGTTGGTGCATGGTGATAGGCTGGGGTCCACTTTTACTTTTCTGCATGTGGCAGCCCAGTTTTCCCAGCAGTAGTGGTTGAAGAGGCTGTGTTTCTTCCATTGTATGTCTTGAGCTCCTTTGTTTAATATCAGCTGACTCTAGGCCTGTGGATTTATTTCTGGATCTTCTATTCTGTTCCATTTGTCTTCTGGTCTGTTTTTGTGCCAGTACCATGCTGTCTTTATTATTATAGCTCTGTAGTATAGTTTGAAGTGCGGCATGGATATCCCTCCCATTTTGCCTTTATTCCCTAGAATTGGTTTGGCTATTCTAGGTCTTTT
The DNA here is from genome assembly GCF_019054845.1 of Dipodomys spectabilis. NCBI lineage: Eukaryota > Metazoa > Chordata > Mammalia > Rodentia > Heteromyidae > Dipodomys > Dipodomys spectabilis. The sequence goes on along the minus strand of NW_024870932.1, from coordinate 1,618,387 downwards.
GTTGTTCCATATGAATTTTTGGACTGTTTTCTGTATTTTAGTGATGTAAGTCATTAGGATTTTAATAGGGAATGCATTGAATTTGTATATTAATTTTGGCAGTATTGCCATCTTCACTATATTAACTTGGCCTATCCAAGAGCATGGGAGGCCTTTCCATTTCCTAGAGTCTTCTGCAATTTCTGTCTTTATCTTTTTATAGTTTTTATTAAATAGTTCTTTTACATCTTTGGTTAATTCCTAAATATTTTATTTTGGGGGAGGTTATTGTGAGTGGGGTTACTCCCTTTATTTCCCTCTCTTCTTGTACATTGTCAGTGTACAGGAAGGCAACTGATTTTTGTGGGTTAATTTTGTATCCTGCTACTTTGCCGAAGTGATTTATGATTTCTAAGAGTTTGGGGATGGAGTTTTTGGGATCATGAAGGTATAGTATCATGTTGTCTGCAAAAAGGAATAGTTTAGCCTCTTCTTTCCCTATGCGGATCCCTTTCATGTATTTTTCTTGCCTTATTGACCTGGCTAAGGCTTCCAGGACTATATTGAAGTGCAGTGGAGACAGTAGGCATCCTTGCCTTGTTCCTGATTTTAGGAGAATTGGTTGTAGCTTTTCCCCATTAAGTGTATTATTGGCTATTGGTCTGTCATAACTGGTTTAATTGTTTTAAGAAATGTTCCTGCTATTTCTATTTTCTCCAGAGCCTTTAGCATGAATGAATGTTGAATTTTATCAAAGGTCTTTTCTGCATCTGTGGCAAAAATCATGTGATTCTTGACCTTGGCTCTGTTGATGAGATGGATTACATTTATTGACTTACAGAATAAAATAGATCCCAATACGATAATACTAGGAGACCTCAACACACCACTCTCACCAAAGGACAGGCCTACCACCCAGAGGATTGGAAAAGAAGCTACCAAATTAAGTGAGGCCATACTTCAAGCGGAATTAACTGATATCTACCGAGTATTTCACCGTAACACAACACAGTACACATTCTTCTCAGCAGCTCATGGAACTTTCTCCAAAATAGACTATATCATAGTTCATGCAAGGAACTTATGCAAATACAAAGGGACGACATAATCCCCTGTATCCTATCTGACCATAGTGGAATCAAGCTAGTTCTCAATAACAAAGCATACGGCAGAAATTTCTCTAAAACATGCAAATTGAACAGCACACTTCTTAGCAATGCTTGGGTAATGGAAGAGATCAGAGAAGAAATAAAACATTACCTACAACTCAATGAAAATGAAAAAAAAACAAACCTCGCAAAGACACTTGTGGGACACAGCAAAAGCTGTCCTGAGGGGTAAATTTATCGCCCTCATTGCCCACATCAAGAAAATGGAGACAGACCAAGTAAATAATCTCATGTTGCAATTAAAACAGCTAGAAAAACATGAAAAAATGGAACCTAAAGTTACTAGACGGAGCCAGATAACCAAATTAAGAGCAGAGACTAACCAATTAGAAAATCAGATAATTACAGCCAAAATTAACCAAACAAAAAGCTGGTTCTTTGAAAAAATAAACAAAATTGATGGACCGTTGGCAAGATTAATTAAAAAAAATAAGAGGAAACCCATTTTAACAAGATTAGGGATGCCACGGGAAAAATCATAACACGTACCCAAGATATCCAAACAATCCTAATGGGCTACTTTCAAAAGTTATACTCTCTAAAGGAAGAAAACCTGGCAGAAATGGATGCATTTTTAGAGAAATCCAAGTTGCCCAAACTGAGCAAAGAAGTGAACCAATTAAATAAGCCAATATCCTACAACGAGATACAGGAAGCAATCAGAGGTCTTCCAACAACAAAAAAAAGCTCAGGACCAGATGGATTCATAGCAGAATACTGTAAGACCTTTAAAGAAGAACTAATACCCACACTCCTCAAGCTCTTCAGAGAAACAGAGAAGCCAATATCACACTCATCCCCAAACCATGCAAAGACCCAACCAAAAAGGAGAATTACAGGCCAATTTCCTTGATGAACTCAGGTGCAAAGATCCTTAACAAGATTCTAGCTAAAAGAATCCAGAAACACATAAAAAAATCATACACTATGACCAGTTAGGCTTCATCCCAGAGATGCAGGGATGGTTTGACACTGTAATGATTTTAATGACAAGTTTATTTTATCAGATATAAGGATTGCTACACGTGCTTTCTTATTAGGGGCATTTGATTGGTAGATCCTTTTCCAACGCTTCACTCTGAGTTTGTTTGCATGTTTGGCTTAGAGGTGGGTCTCCTGAAGGCAACACATGGATGGGTCCTGTTTTACGATCCAATCTGCAGTTCTTTTTCTTTTGATTGGTGAAATAAGTCCGTTAATCTTAAGAGATAGAATAGAGAGATGCATTATGGTCACTGTTTTTCTTCTTTCTTTTCCTCTGTCCTTGCTCAGATAGACTTCTATTAATGCTTGTCTGGGTGCAGGTCCCTGTTCCTGGTTGCTTTTCTCAGGTTGTGTTCCACCTTTTAGTAGTCTTTGTAATGCTGGCTTAATGTTTATGTATTAATTTAGTTTTTTCTTTGCTATTAAAAATTTTCATTTCTCCATGGAATGTGAATGCTAGCTTTGCCGAGTATATCAGTCTGGGTTGGCAGTTATTGGCTCTCAGTGCTCATGTGGTACTTTCCCAGGCCTTTCTTGCATTCAGTGTTTGTGTGGAGAGATCTGTAGTGATTGTAATATTTTTCCTATAGTAGTATAGCTCCTTCTTCATTTTTGCTGCATGCAAGTTTGTTTCCTTATCATTCAGATCTATCATTTATACTATAATGTGTCTAGAAGTGTTTCTCCTGGGATCCTGCTTGTTAGGTGTTCTATATGCTTCTGTTATGTGGGTAAGATGTTCTTTTTAGAGATGGGGAAAATTTTCACCGATTATCTTGTGGAATAGGTGCTGCATTCCCTTGCTTTGATATTCCTCATCTTCGTATATGAAGGTTAAATTTCTTGGCACTATCTGCTTGTCCTTGAATTTCCCTTTGGTATAATTTAAGTGATTTTTCAATATCTGTCATTTTTTGGTCCAGTTGATGTATTCTGTCTTCTGTATTCCATTTTGTTCATTCTGTTAACTGTGGTTTCCATTGTGGTTTGCATGGAGGAAAGGGACTCATTGTTGATTTCAATGGATTCAATGTTGGTTTTCAAAATACTAATCTCACCTCTTAATGAGGTATGTACTGCCTCTATTTTGTCACTTATCTCACGGCTTAGTGAGGTGTGTGCTACCCCTATTTTTGCATGCATCTCCTGTTTGATGTCCTGCACCTCTTTTGGTATTTCGACCCAGTGTTCTTTCAAATTCTTGTCTATTTCTCACTTTATTCTTGAGTCATTGCCTCCAGCATGTCTTGGATATAGTGTTTGTCTTCCATTCCTGCTTTTCTCCCACTGGGGCTCTCCCCTGGATTGCTGCTGGCTTTTAGAGATAGCTTGCTATCCTAGGTGTTGATAAACCTTGTAATATTTCTCTGTGATTTTCTCATGGGGATTCAGGGATTATTGCAGACAAATCTGAAATTTTGTTTTGGTCAATAGGTGTCTGTCTTTGCTTGATTACTGTTTCTGTGCTGGTAGAGAGAGTCTGTATCTGATCTCAGTTCTGTTGGGGGCCGACCTCCAGCTGCTGGTCTGACCCACACAGGATTCTCAGCTCTCTGCTCTAGATCACTGGCAGTTCCCGCCTTTAGAAGGGTTGAGCAGCCTAGATTGCTCCTGTTTGTTCCTACAGGTGCTCTTGGCGAGTTCGGATGTGCTGGATGTACTCTCCCAGATGCTGGAGTCTGCTATGGTCTCCTGATGTTTTGTTTTGTTTTACTTTTTGGCTAGTTGTAGGCTTGAACTCTGGTCTTGGGTGCTGTCCCTCAGCTCTTCAGCTCAAGGCTGGCACCCTACCATTTGACCCATAGCACCACATCTGGCCCTTTCTGCTTATGTTTTGTTGAAGAATCAGATCCAGGGCCTCTTGCACATAAGACAAGCACTGTACTGCTGAGCAACTTACCAGCCTGAGCTCCTGACTATTATCAGGTGCTGGAGGCCTGTGTTGTTCAATTCCCAGCCTAGAATACATGGGTCGGGTTCTTGTGGGGTTTGGGGTTCTCTTGTCCTGAACCCCCTGCGTCTTTTGCTGTCACAGGCATGATTACCAGGGGTGCGTTTCCCCTGTTTTTCTCCCCTCTGCTGAAGCGTATACTCACCTTCTGATTTCAGTTGGGAGGAGTTAGTTATGTTGCTCAGGCACCAGATCCCCAGGCCTGGTCCCAGACCCCAGCCTGGGGCACACCTGATGGACCTGTGCTGCTATGTATCCCACCTAGATTACGCAGCTTGGAGTACACAATTCAAATTTCTTCCACCGTTGGGTGTCTTGACCCAGTGGCATTGTTCCAGGCTTGGGCATTTAAGCTTCCTTCCAGGGTCTCTCTTGTTCAAGCCTTGCCAGCTGAGTGTGATCCATGGGCTGGTGGAGCTCTTGAACAGTTTCTAGTTTTAGTGGGTCCTGTGGTGTAGGTTTTGGGGTAGGGGGTCTGGGGATTCCCACCAGCTCTGGTCTCCCTTGAGGAATACACTGTCCCCTGCAGGGTACTCACCCTGGAGCTAGTTGTTTCTGTGTGATGTAGGTTGCTAGTTGCCGTTGCAGTGAGAGTTCAATTGAGGTAGTTGTGGGCTAGGCTGAGAGGTGGTGGCTCCGTGTGTTTCTTTTCTGTCACTGCCTCCATTGATACTGTTTGGGTCCACTCCATGGGATGGGCCTCCGGCCTCCACCCGAGGGGTGGGGAAGGGGCCTCTGTGCAGGTGCTGATCTCTGGGGTTTGTCTCTGTTTGCGCTCTCTTGATCAGCATCAGTTCCTTTCAGTTCTTCTGCTCTGGTGTTCTGTGGGCATCTCATGTATCTCTGAGGTTCCTGCCATGGGGCTGAGTGGCTTTGGTGGGATGGAGCCTCTCTGCTCGAATGGAGAGTGAGGGGAAGGGGTGGGATCTTTGTGTAAGTTCCCTGCTCGGAGGTTTCTTCATTCGTCACGATCAGCGTTCTGACACTGGTACATCAAGGGGCTTTGGTGCGGGTAATCTGCACACAGCTCCCTGTGTCTCTGGGCCACCGGCAGCTCCCACCAGGCCAGGCTGGCCATGGCTTGGCACGCTGCTTTGTGACCATTAGACGTTGGGGGAGGGGTCTTCATGCTTCTCTGTTGTGAAATTCTTCTTTTTACTCCTGTTTTTCTCTGGATGTTGATTTTTTTGTTGTCGGTATCTTGGGGAGATTAAACATTGGAACTCGAACTCTCTTTTTGGTTGGGGAGAGCTGTGGCATTCCCCTACTTCCCCATCGCCATCTTGGACCCCCTCGAGTTTTTGCTTTTTTTATTCAGATATAATTTTAATTTATCTGTTGAAATGAGTACTAAAGAAACTAAAGTTATTTCTGGTGCTTATCTGAAAAATTATACTTTAAAACATTCTGTATTCTGTTTGTATAATGCCCATAATCTATTTTATTCTTTCCTAGATATAAGACTTTGAATAGTACATTGTTTTATAATATATAGGTTCATTAATAAATGTGTCCTTTCAGATTGCATTCCATACCAAAACAGTTTAAGATTCCTTTTTTACTAGGTCTTTATAGTATATTTCTTTGGAATAAAATGACAATGTTGTCTAATTTTAAAAGTTTTATAAAGATTATGCAATGTAAAGGCCTTTCTAAGGTGAAGATTTAATACACTGATGTCAAACTAACTTTTATTTATATGAATTACATGTATTGTTACACTTGTAATTTTGTAATCAACTTTTTAATAATTGTTTTTCATTTCTTGCATCTGAAGAATGAAAATTATGGAATAATTCACAGATTTTTATATCATCCTTTGCAATTGCCATGTTAATCTCTGTATTGGTGTAATTTTGATATATGTGCTGCTGAAGCATATAATGTCCTCTAAATTTAGGTAGTTAATGATGCAATATTTATACAGGATTATATCCTTGGGTGCCTATTTGTAACAAGGAAACATTATTGTTCCTAACAATGATACTGATCTTCTTTCCCTAAAATTCTGTGTATAATGGAAAATAATTATATTGTTCAATTGATTGCTCACGTTTGCAATTTTTTTGTCAATGACTATTTTAAATCTTTTTCATTTTAGATTTAATCATACTTTGAAGCATTTTTAGCTAGGACCAAAGGGGATGGCTTTTTCAAGTACTTATTTATCCAACTGAGTTAGCTTTGTGTAGCTAACAGATTCAAAGTAAGCCTTGCTTAAGAGCTACTTCTAAACTTCTGCAGCTGAAATTTTCCCAAATGAAGTCTCATTGGCACAAATGTCTACTTGACATTTTACCATTCTTCCATGTAATATCAGACCAACCAGAATATCTTACCCTGATAGTGTAAATTGTCTTACTTGAACAAAACAAATCTTAGTTCCAAGGGATCATAGAAAGATGAATATTTCAGACAGAACTTTTCAGACTAGAATGTTTTTATCAAAATATAATTTTTTATTATACCTACCATTTCAAAATAGCTAAAGCCAAGAAGGTGAAAAAATTGTTCACATGCGTGATTACCTAATGTCCTGGCCTATTTACCTTCCATCCAGGCAGGAACTTAGACTAATGCTTTTCTATCACCAAATATTTTCATAGCTCCAGGAGAAGTCCATATGTTTCTCCTTGATATTAGGCCATAAATTGGTAATGTTTCCTCTTGCCTTCAGTCTGTAAATCTACAAAAGGTAAAGGTTTAAGTCTAACTCTACCAAACACTGAGGTAGAGATAATGGAATACTTTAAAAAAGAGTTGCTTTTGATACCCTAACCAAAACAGAACAATGCAAAACATGTGCCATTATATTATGTTATATATAGTTATATATTTTATATTTATATGTGCTGATTTTATATTTCACACAGTGAAACTTACTAGAATCAATTGATAATTTGAAAAGTAAATTGATATTTATTTATTCCAATAAATAGAATTGGAATATAAATAATTAGGTTTAGAATATATATTAGAATATAAAAAAGTATCAATGCAATGTCTTCGATATAAACTTGTGATACCTTCTATGTGTTCATGGTCTTCTGAATTCACATTGTTAAAAATCAATGTTGTTTCCTCTAATCAATAAGAGATTTTACTCTGATGCTCTGTTTATTGTTTTAACTCACTGGTCCCAAACTGTTTTTCTCCATATTTCTGATGCATTCCTACAGATTATACTCCAATTGTGCTAATATGATATCTAAAAGACATTATTCTTCTATAGACCCATGGGTCCTAATATCTTATGGCTGAGTTACCTGCATCATTAGATAACAGGGGCAAGACTTCTCACCTAAGCTTACGCAACATGCCAGCAGAAAGTAACTGAAAATCCATCTCAATTTCTCATTTCTTATATTTCAGGGCTCCAATTCCTTGAGAAACAAGAATTAGCAGCAAGCAATTGTGTAATGCAAGGCAACTTAAAATGAAAGATGAAGTCACAAAATCGAGAGAAATTACTGTATTTCAAACTGAATTTACAGATGGCCAGCCCATATGAGTGAACAAGATCAGAAAATGTCACAAGATTATTTTTAATACCCCTCCCCTAATGACTAATGTAATATATCAGGCCAGCATAAGTGGGCCCAAAAAATAGTTCCTGTAAGGATGGATCCGTGATTGATCTACCATGGTCAGGAAAACTTGACTTAGAGGCCAATTGTAATTCAGCAGAACATTAATTGAGAAGATCGGTAGTGCTTCAAAACACTGGTACTTTAGTATAACTTGGTTCTGTGGTATAAAAAGGTTGTCATTCTCAAACCAAACTACATTTAATCTCCTGAAAGTGTATTCCTTTTCAAATAAACTTTTTGAAATCACACTTGCCAAAATAACCTTTGGTAAGTAGATGACACTTAGTGACATTACAAGTTTTTCAAGTGTAGGGAGCAAGATACAATAGAGTTGATTTATTTACCCAGCACTAATGTCAAACAGGTTCAAACATTCATTAAAATCTAGAAATAGTACCACGCACCGTTTGTGTTGTTCAGTAGGTGCCTTCCAGAAATTTGTTAAATGGATCAGCCTCCCATATTTCAACCCCAAACGTTAGCTAATAAAGTAAATTTCATCACTTAATAAGGGGCATTTTAAAAAGTCATAAATACTTGCCTTATCATATACTGTTTTGTTTTCCCTCTGTCTAGCATAGTAATATATATGTCTTTAAATCTTGAGTATGGGTACTCATCTGAGATGTGACAAAATCTATCTTCTATTTCTATCATATTCCTCTATAGTAGTAAATGTTGGTTTTCTTCTTTTTCCAAAACTTATAGGAGGTAGAAAGTCTTATTCCATGTAAAATAAAATAATCACACATCATTTTACAAAGCCCTTTATAAAAACTGGTAGTTAAGAATACATTCAAAGCCATTTTTAAACTTTCTTGTTGACTAAAGATTAATCTTCAAATGAATGAGAATATAATCATGTCTAGGTGTTTCAAGTCTCCAGTCTTGCAAATTGTTATTGCAGATGAATGAATTATGGAAATATAAGCTGACATCAGTTCAAGTATATGCAGGATTGAAACTCCATGGAATGTATATAAACCTTTCAAATATTAACAGACAGTTTAACAGAATGACTATCAGGAAGTTGAAACCAGACAGGCATAATAGTAAAGACATAGAATGAATGAAAAATGGAACAAGGGGCAAGTACAGCTAGAATACTCAATCTACACATTTGAGAAAGGAAGTGGTAAATCGGAAATAAATCTTGGGGAAGGGGGTGGTTGAGAATGATAGAAGGAGTCACTGTGATCCAGGAGCAATGGATAATTACGTGGACATATTTAATTGTAAAACACTTGCACAACCTTTGGAAATTCAGTTAAAAGACACAAAAACACATAAAAATCACAACCAAACAGCACTCTCTAGGGAGTATGAATATGACCTCTCAAAAATTTTAAGCAGTTAATGGAGGGAAGTCTTGGTAAAAGCAAACAAAGATGTTCAAAGAGGGCAGTTTGGTGTAGGGGAGGATTCCGAAAAGATTTAAATAGATTATCTAAGGTTATAAATCACCTATATCTGTGCAAATATTATCTTTCTTCTATGAGTTCTCTTTGTTGGAACTGGATACTCCAGTCCTGTACCACAATTGATAGCTTGGAAAGATGGAATGGAAGAAACAAGATGAAGAACCCATTACTCCACTGTAGAGAAAACAATCCACTATTTTTTCTCTCATCTCTCTTCACTACATTTTATTCATACTTTTAGGTCAATTCTTTTTGAATTACATTTTCTTTCTTTATTCTGGCAAAGTAATTGGTCAAATAATTCACTAAAGATTATTTGCCATTTTCTTGATTATGCTGTTTAATTGACTAAGCGAGTCCATTAAACTTTCCTCTTGCATTTGGTTGCCATGAAACAACATCTATGTTAATGACGACAAATCTAATGTAAAAATTGTCTCCAGAAAACCAGTCAAAGAAGCTGTGATTACAAATACTTGGCTAACTTTTTTATTTTTCCTTTACCTTGAAAGTCTTCTTGTGTCTAAATTGCCCAGAAAAATAAGTACTCCATCACTTTTTGTTTCAATCAATTCTAACCTCAAGGATATATTTTGCTAACAAGATGCTTAGAGGAAACCAAAAAATACTCCATTTTTATCTTCTCACTTAAGACTCTCCTTACATACCATATCAGGAACAGTGAAGTTATTCTTTGCAAAATTATTACAATATATTATTTTTCTCTTGTTCTTGCATTTGCTCACCAAGATGTATGGAGAAGAATAGAGGTAAATCACCCATTCCTTGGAAGAAAGGTCTGTTACAAAAGGACAACGCTTCTGTGTCCTACTTGTATGTCCTCCTCTCAGCTCTTTCCTGATTTCCAATTAAACACAGCTTCTTGGCTTCAAGTCTATTGAAGCCTCACCCACTGCTTCGTCTTCATAGTTTCTCTTTTAAAACTCTTTTAAGGGTAGAGACCCAGCTATATACAACCAATCTGAAAAAGATCACAAACCACAAAATCTAAAGGAGTTTTATGACTCTTCAGGAGGACGATTGGGAGACCTAGGACTCCCCATGCCAATCGTTTGCTCATCATATACCTGCCTCGGTTTGTCCCCTTTCCTATTTTCCAATACTCGTCTCTGTACTGATCTGGATATGACCAGGTGTCAGGAATGGTAGTGGTTAGAGCCCCGTTCTTTTTTTTTGTCTAGGAGACAACTCCTCCGCTACTGGCACTCTCAGCAATCACTGGCAACCCAATGGCTCATATCCTTTTGCAGGTTTGGTACGTGTTCCCCCATTTATTGTTCTGGCTACTAATGACTCTCAGTTTTCCCAGGTTCAATTGATTCGTCCGCTCACTAAAAGAGCACGAGGATTGATCCTTGCAATCGGGTCCGTAATCATTGCTACAGAGGCTTCAGCTACCACCGCCGCTATATTGCTGTCCCAAAGCGTGTCCACCATGCAACAGATAAACCAGCTCATCCCTCAATCATCTTAAGGGAGGCCTCCTTGTGCTCCAACAACGAATAGACTTGCTCCAAGAACAGATTATGTTTCTTTGATTACAACAAGGAGGACTATGTAATGCTATGACTACTTCTGTCTGTCAGCTTTCCACTCCCGCACCCAATTTCACTGAACTTAGTAACTACATCAAAGGCCCTTGGTCCCTTAAGTACTTAAACTTCACCCAAAACTTGCTGCATGATCTTACCCACCTAAACCAGACCACCATACAGCTTATTCCCGCTGCCTCCTGTTTAGAAGATGTGCTTTAAAAGTTACAACAATGGTTTTTGCCATCCTCTCTGGTCATCTGGGGAGGCCTTGCACTTGTAGGGCTTACTCTCCTAGGAATTATTAAATGCTTGCACTCCTGGCAAAAATGCTTCCAAAAACGGGTCACCATAATGATGGTCCTTTTAATAGACAAGGGGAAAATTGTGGGTAGAGCCGGTCAGATCTGGTTGAGTCAGCTAGAGTAGCAGTTGAAGCACACTTCCTGCTCATAGAGACGTGACCCACAGGCACGTCTGCCTAGCTTGCAAGCCATGAACTGTCCATGCTCCCTACATGCCCCTGGGGGCCCAATCAGTGCCTGTCACCAAGCAGTGCCCATCATCAACTCCCCGCTAAGTAATTGGCTGGGAAGGACTCAGGAGGTTGGGAAACCTGGGGCTATAAAATCCCAACCCTTGTGCAGAAATAAACCAGACCTGCTTAAGCCTGTTCTCCTAACGTGTGTTCCTTGAGTGCGTCGTTCACACTTACCTCCTGCCAGAGATCTAGCCCTACAATGTATCAATGGGGGAGGCCTTATAGTCCTTCACCTTCATTAGACTTGAAGCTAAGAATCTGTGATTAGTTGGAAATCAGGCAAGAGCTAACAGGGGGATAGAGAAATAGGACATAGGAGTATTGTCCTTTTGTATAAGACACTGTCATCCAAGGTATGGGTGATTCAACTCTATTCTTCTCCATACATCTTGTTGAGCAAATGAAAGACGAAGAGAACAAAATAATCTATTGAAATGTTTTTGCAAAGAATAACTTCACTGTTCCTGATATGGTATCTAAGGAGAGTCTTAAGAGAGAAGATAAAAGTGCAGTATACTTCAGTTTCCTCTAAGCATCTTGTTAGCAAAATATATCTTTGAGGTTATAAGTGACTCATCCAAAAATTGGTGGAGTACTTATTTTTGAGGGCACTTTAGACACAAGAAGACTTTTAAGGTAAAAGAAAAAAGAAAAATGTATAGCTAAATATTTGTGATCACAGCTTCTTGGACTGGTATTTTGGAGACACAGTTTTACATTAGAGATTGTCCTCATTAACATTGACGCTGGGTTTCCGTGGCAAGGGGGAAGTTTAATAGACTCACTTGGACAAGAAAACAGATGATAGAAAAAAATGGCTAATAATATTTAGTGAATTATTTTGACCAATTACTTTGCCAGAACAAAGAAGGAAATATATAATTCAAATCACTTGACTTAAACTTATGAGTAAAACTAGTCAATAGAAATGAGAGAAAACGTAGACGACTGTTTCCTCTCCAATGGAGTAATGGGAATGGGTTCTTGATCTTGTTTCTTCCATTCTATCTTCACAAGCTATCAAGTGTGGCTCAAGACTAGAATATCCAGTTCAGACCAAGAGAACTCACAGAAGAAAATATTTGCAGCAGATGTAGGTGATTTAGAACTTTAAACAATCTATTTACATCTGTTAAAAATCCTCCTCTACCCAAAATTGCTCACTTCGAACAGCTTTGTATGCTTTTCCCAAGATTGTCCTTCATTAACTATTTAAAATTTTGAGAGGTCATAATCGTACTCTATAGAGATTGATGTTTGGTTGTGCTTTTTGTGTGTTTTTGTTTTTTGTTGTGATTTTTCACTCAATTTCAAAAGGTTCTGAAAGTGTGTTACAATTAAATATGTCCATCTAATTGCCCAATGTTCCGGGATCAGAGTCACTCCTTCTATCTTTCTCAACCAACCCCTTCTACAAGATTTATTTCCGATTTACCACTTCCTTTCTCACATGTGTATATTAGGTATTCTAGCTGTACTTGCCCCTTTTTCCATTCTTCATTCATTCTATGTCTTTACTATTATTCCTTTACTATTATTACCATTATTTCAACTTCCTGATAGTCATTCTGTTAAACTGTCTGTCAGTACTTTGAAAGGTTTATATACATTCCATGGAGTTTCAATTCTGCATATACTTGAACTGATGTCAGCTTATATTTTCATAATTCATTCATCTGAAGTAACAATTTGCAAGACTGGAGACCTGAAGCACCTAGACATGATTTAATTGCCATCCATTTGGAAGGTTAATCTGTAGTCAACAAGAAAGTTTAAAAATAGCTTAGAATGCATTCCTAACTACCAGTTTTTATAAATGGCTTTGTACAATGGTTTGTGATTATTTTATTTTACATGGGATAATATTTTCTACTACCTATAAGTTTTGGCAAAAGAAGAAAACTAAAATTCACTACTGTAAAGGAAAATGATAGAAATAGAAGACAGATTGTATGTTTGTCAAATCTCTGATGAGTACTCATATTCAATTCTTTAAGTCTTATTTCTTACTATGTTAGACAGGGAAAACATAAAACACCATATGATAAGGCAACTATTCATGACTTTTTAAAATGCACTTATTATGTGATGAAATTTACTTTATTAGCTAATGTTTTGGTTTGAAATATGGGAGGCTGATCTATTTAAAAAATTTGCGAAGCCACCTACTGAAAAACACAAATGGTGGGGGGTACTATTCATACACTTTAAGGAATGGTTGAACCTGTTTGGCATTAGTGCTGGGTAAATAAATCAACTCTATTGTAACTTGCTCCCTACACTTGAAAAACTAGTAACCTCACTAAACATCATCACTTGTAAAGTGTTTTTTTTGGCAAATGTGATTTTTTAAAGTTTATTTGAAAAGGAATATACTTTCAGCAGATTAAATGTAGGTTATCATTTGTTTGAGAATGACAACATTTTTATACTACAGAACCAAGTTTTACTGAAGTACCAGTGTTTTGAAGCACAAAGGATCTTCTCAATTAATGTTTTTCTGAATTATATTTGACCTCTATGTCAAGTATTCCTAGCATTGGTAGACCAATTATGGATCTATCGTTCAGGAACTATTTTTTAGCTTGCTGATACTGGACTGAAATCATTCATCAATCATTAAGAGAGGGGTATTACAAATAATCTTGTGACATTTGTGGACTTTTTCACTCATATGGGATGGTCATCTGAAAATTGAAAGTTTGAATTACTGTACTTTCACATTTTGTGATTTCATCTTGCATTTTAAGTTGCCTTGCATTTCCCAATTGCTCACTGCTAATTCCTGCATTTCAAGGAATTGGGGCCCTGAAATATAAGAAATGAGAAATTGAGATGGGTCTTCAATGACTTTCTCTTGGCATGTTGCATGGGCGTAGGTGGGAACTCTTGTCCTTGTTATCTGATGATGCGGATAACTGGGACCTGGGATCCTAGGACCCATGGATCCTGTGGAAGAATAATACTTTTTAGACATCATATCAGCAAAATTTGAGTATAATCAGTAGGAATGTTTTTCATTTCTTGCATCTGAAGATTACAAATATACAAGTGTAATAATATATGTAATTAATAGAAATAAAAGTTAGTTTGACATCAGTGTATTCAATCTTTACCGTTTTAGAAAGGCCTTTACATAGCATAACCTTTACAAAACTTTTGAAATAAGATAACATTGTCATCTTATCTTAAAATGTTTCTATATGGAATGCAATCTGAAAGGACACATTTATTAATGAACCTATGTATTATAAAACAATGTCAAATTCAAAGTATTATATCTAGGAGAGAATGAAATAGATTATGGACATTATACAAACAGAATACTAAATATTTTAAAATATACTTTTTCAGACAAGCACCAGAAATATCGTTAGTTTCTGTACTACTCATTTCAACAGATAAGTTAAAATTATTTCTGATTTAAAAAATTACAAACTCTATAGAAATCACTATAGATGTATACAAACAACTCGAATATATTTTGACATCAAAGTCAGGCAATTCACAGGGAAGAATACCATGGAATACTTCACAAATTTTCATATCATCTTGGTGCAAGAGCCATGTAAATCTCTGTATTGTAATTCAGGTAGACCTGCTGCTGAAGCATGTACTATCCTGTAAATTTAAGTAATTAATGATGCAATTTTAAGACAGATGTGCAATGATCTAGCTAGCCACAAAATCCATCCCTCTGATCAAATTATAGAGCAAATAATTTTATTTTTTAAAAGAGATGGAAATAGAATTTAAGATCAGATGTCTCCATTGTTTTTAATTATATTCTTATTATCTTAAATACTTGTACAAGGGAATTTTCATTCAACATATCAGTTTTTTTATGTAAAATGGATCTTTATATAACTTTTCCACACCCTTCCAAACCTCACCCCACTTTAATTTTTTCTAGTTTCATACTATCTGCATTGAATATTATACCATCACTCTCTTCCTCCATAACTCTCTTTATTCCTTCCTTTTGACTTCCACTCACATATTTCAAGTGATAGTTTCCTGGTCCTCATTTTGTTGGAGTAAAGTTCAATTTTATAAGAAATTACACCTTTGAAATACTCCTCTGCAAATAGCATGCTTTGGTTAATATTTTTGTGTAAACTTGTATAAATTTCTAGCTTCCAAATATGACACAGAATATGGGTCCTTTGTGTGTCTGGCTCTGACTTAGTTCACTTAATATATTTTTAGACCTATTCATTTCGTTGCAAATAATGTAACAGTCTTCAAAATGGATGGGTTCAATCCAATTGTGTATATGTGCCACACATTCTCTATCCATCACTCTGCCAAAGGGCATCTGGGCTGTTTCTGTAACTTGGCTACAGTGAATAGTGCAGCAGTGAACATGGATGTGAAAGTGATTTTACTGTAACCTTTTGGAAGAATTCATCACTTCCTTTGTGGGAGCAATCCTCTAGCCAGTTTTCCAGAATAAGAACATCCCTCCCTTCATCTTCATCACAATGTATTGCAAGTCCTCAAAAACACACTCCTACAGGTCTCAATAAGCTAAAACCACACTGTGCCCATATTCTTTCAATACATTTTTTTCATAATTGTACATATAATTTAGTGAGAACCTTCTATATACTTTCCTAATGTGGGAATGAGGGACAAGACAGAGTAAACATAAGAAATATGCAACTTAATTAGCTATTATCATATTCAAAATCATGTTCAGCTCTAATTCATAACCTCACATAATATTATTTTAATCTTTATTTGATTACTTCATCTAACCTGTAAATTATGTCAGGTGAGTTAAAAGCAAAGGCAAAAAGTGTGGTTTGATTTTGACACTCATGTGTGAGGTTGCACAACATGGGCAAATAGATGGATTAGAATTAATAGCTCTTATCCATTTTGTTAACGTAGAGATGGTTTTCCCAAACTGATTCTCGAATTCGTATTCCATTGAACAACAAGAAACATGTGATAATTTCCTTTGTTTTGCTCCTTATTAACTTTTGTTTCCATTATATTTTATAATGGATGATTTCATAAATGTACTGTAGATACAAAAATATGTTAAAATATTTCTATCCATATGCATTGATATATACATACACACATATATTATGCAGGTTATAATGATAATGTACAATTTCAGTAAGTGTACAATTTACTAAATTATTAAAACTATCGACAGCTCATGCCTGGCATCCTGGTTACTCGGGAGGCTGAGATCTGACGATCATAGTTTGAAGCCATCCTGGGCAAGAATGTCCAGGATAATCTTATCACCAAACAACCAACAGAAAATCAGAATTGGAACTGTGGTTCAAAGTAGTAGAGTGGTAGCCTTGAGAGAAAAATCTCAGGACATCATCCAGGTTCTTAGTTTAAGAAGTACAATCTACCCAAATAAAATCTATTTAATTTACACCTGTGTAATTAAAGTATTTCCATCACCCAAATGCACAACCATGCTCATTTGCAAGGTAACTCTGTTTTGTCTGAAGTACCATAAAATATTTTCACTTAAGTTGAAAGCATTGAACCATGGGGTCATTCTATCACTCTAATGCATTTTTCCACTCAAATCTTACAATTATTCCAATTATTTAAAATCATAGCTTTTTACTTTAATACCCAAATATTAGAGTTTGACTTGAGTGTCTTGTGCCCCCTAAATGGTTGTTTTTACCACTTTGTCATTTCCCCAGTCCTAAATTATCCTGATTATTTTTCAGATCCTTGTGTATGACCTTGGGCTCAGTCCACGTTATGTTATACTTCCTGGAATTTAGAATAACAGGTGCATGGTATTGTGTACAGATCTTTCTGTCCACTCTGGGCTTTAACCTCTATCCTCACAAGAGTAGACTCCCATGTAGTCAGGATTTTCATAAGTTTGTCATAGCTGAAGTTTTTTTTAAGTCTTTGCATTTCCTGCAGGTTCTTGACTACTGAATTAATTTGTTTTCTTGGGTTGTTTTGTTTCATTTGAATGTATGTGTTGAGTTGTTCCTCACTTTTCCTTTTATTCCTTTCAATCAAGTTCTTACCTAAAGTGCTGAGAAACCAATTCTTCTTTTTCATGATAGTCAAGGTGTACATGATTTATTCCAAAGCAATTTCAGTAATATTTAAACATCTTCATATCTATGGATGGTACATAAATGATAAGTGCTGCGACGGGTCTTTTTATTTCCACAGCAGTCTTTGTCATGCACAGACAGATCATGAAATATATGAAGGTAATAAAACTACAGATGCAAGCAAAGAGAAGAAAAAACCATTATTAATTTTTTGACAGAGGCTTGAGTTCTAGTGAAAGAAATACGTTGCTTGATGCAAGATTTCACAAAATTGTATTGCTAGGAGGAAGCTAAACAATCATCTAATTCTACAGAATTGAGGGAGAAGAATCAAACTCCTGAATAGTTTACATATGGGTCAAATAAAAGCATGCTTCTAAAAAGAGAGTTGACTTTAGAGAAACATGATGAGTTCTATGTAAATAGGTGCTTAGCTGATTTTGTTAATTTGTAAACTAATACAGGGAAGTAGGGTACAGCATGGTAAAAAATGAACTTCGCATTGAAATACTCATGTGTGTGTGTGTGTGTGTGTGTGTACATGCACGTGTATACACGCACGTGCATGTGCAAGTGCTCATTTATTCATTCATCATCCCTAAGCTTCTGTGTCCAAGGATAGTGGTTTACCACTTGAGCCATTGTTCCACTTCTGGCTTTTTGGAGATACTCGCATGTATTTTCATGATTGGACTGGCTTTGAATAGTGGTCTTCATATCTCAGCCTCCAGAGTAGCTAGCTAATCTTACTCAGCCTCCAAGTAGCTGGTTAAAATTGGGCCTGTCCTCTATACTTCACTGCTCTTTTATTCTTGTCCTGAGGTGTTTACATGCCTAAGTCATATATATGTCTAGTTGCTTTAAGAAATACTCTGACTGCTTGGCACCAGGGGCTCCCATCTGAACTCTTAACTACTGAGGAAGCTTGAGAACACAACCCAGGTCAAAAGTTTAGTGGACTTCCTTCTCAATCTATAGCTGGGTGCATTGGATCATTTCCACCATCCTGCACTATCTACAGGTTAAGATTGGAAGGACTGCCGAATCCAGGACAGCCAAGTTAGGAAGCTAGACAATTTGGTGTGCAACTCTTATGCCATTGATAATGAGAAGTCTAAAAAGTCAGATCAGGTGCATGTTCTTTTGAAAGGGAACCCCTATCCTAAAATTAACTATTGATATGACACCAGTCTAACAAAAACAATACCCAAGTTGAACACAATTTCCCACAACCAAAATAAGCATATACTTTAACATGCAAAAACTTAGTACAATCTTCTCTTTGCTCTAAAATCAGCTTCATCTAATTATCATATGATGTGACAGAATAGTTTCTTCATTAAACTGATTATATATTTTAAAAAAAACCTAGAAAATTCTTTCTCACATATTAAATGCAAACTAATGGCAAATTGCCTAAGTTCTTACCTATTTGACTACCACTATAAATTCATCTTATGATTATTATTAATGGTAATATATTCAGATTTATTAATTTACTTTGTAACAGTTATTAAACTTTTGGCTTCTCTGCTGAAGTTGAAGTATTTAAATAGTATCATCAAATTATATTACTTGGGTACTTAGGGTAGTTTTTTTAAAAGTCTTAAACCAATGGTTTCTAGTAATTCTGTTTTTTTTGGGGGGGGACGGTCCGGTCGTGGGACCTGAATTCTGGGCCTGGGCGCTGTTCCTCAAGGCTAGTTCAAGGCTAGCACTCAACCACTTGATCCACAGCGCCACTTCCAGCTTTTTTTTTCTGTTTATGTGATGCTGAGGAATTGAACCCAGGGCCTCAAATATGCAAAGCAAGAGTTGTACCACTGAGCCACCTTCCTAGCTCTCTATGAATTCTTAATTGGTATATTATTTAGTTTATTTTTAATTTCAATTTAATTTTATTGTAAAGGTAATGTACAGAGGGGATACAGTTAGCTAAATAAAGTAATGAGTACATTTATTATGGAAGGAACATTGTTATCTCTTCCATTGATTTTGCACACTCAAAAAAAAACTACTGATGCTTTTCCTGTCGCTATTGACCAATGGATACTTTTCTTTCTTCATGCATTTTTTATTTTGAAATTGATATACAGAGGGCTTACAGTTATTTAAATCAACTAAAGAATACACTTCATTTTATTTTCTAAATTTCAAATTTTGAACATAATTATTTTCTTTTGTTTCTTTAGGGTAATTCTTTTTTCAGAGTTGTAGGATTAGTTAATTTAGTTTTGCATAATTTTAGCACATGTAAATTATTCAGAGATATATTTTTGCTTTCAAAATAATTAACATGTGACTATTTAAAAATTATTTTCTTAAATTTTATATGGTTGATGAATTTAAATAAATTTATTTTCTTATAGTTCTAAACATATTTGTTCAGGTAATGAATACTGTATTTTCAAGAAGCACATACTTTATTTAAAAAGGCTGCATTACATGGTCACTTTTTGGAAATATTTATACTTGAATTAAAAAAAACTGAGCTGGGCATAGTGATTTGTGGTTTCTATTTTCTAACTATGGTGGGAAGTGTAAATAGGGTTTGTAATTTGGGAGAGACTGAGAAACTATGAGAACTTATCATAAAATTTCCAGAGTGAAATGATTAGAGATATAGCCATGCCTAGCAAGATAAAGAGCACCTGGTTATTATATTCTAAATCTTGAGTTAAAACACCAGTAACATCAATCTTTTGCCAAAATAAAAGGATACATGTTTCAAAATGTTTATTATTTAAAACTTGTTTGCAAATTTCTCATGTCTTTTATTTCTTAATTTTCAATTTACGTAATCAATAAGAATCCAAGTATCTTGTGACTGTTTTATTTCTACTAAACTTTTAAATAGTATGAGCAATATTATAATTTCATATATTAAAATACTTTTACTGTTTGTGATAATTTGCTCTGTTTAATATGATAATAAAAATATTCCAAGTGTGTGTATGTGGTGTGTGTGTGTGTGTGTGTGTGTGTGTGTCTGTGTGTGTGTTTATGTGGGTTTTTTGTGTGTGTGCTTTGTGTGTACTTTGTAATGCTTGGGAGATCACACAATTGCTTCACATATGTTAGGCCAATGTTTTATCACTGAACTATACTGTCTAGTTATAATACAAATAGTGTTTTAAGTTATGACTTCTTAAAAGTTTCATTCCTACTATCCTTTTTCAAAATTATATATGATAAAATGTGATACATCTTCTATCCACATTAGCAATTGTTAGTTTTATTCTTTCTCTTATTTCTTTGGAAATGAATTATATTCCTATTACAACTTTTTTACATTGTAACATCTCTATACAATGCTTTGTTCTCTATTTTATTTTTTCCATGTTATCTGACTTTGAGTCCAATGAAGGTAACAGATTTTTCAAAAATAAATTCTTAGATTTATGGTCCATAGATTTTGAAAAGGATGCTACGAGATTTTATGAAATAAAAACAGAATCTTAAATGTTTGTATTGGCACTATTGCCTCTCTAGATTTAAAGAATAATCTTAGACTACTACCTCAATCCTTTGTTTGTGTGTATGTATGTTGGTCATCGGGTTTGAACTCTGGGCTTGGGCGTTGTCCATGTGCTCTTCAGCTCAAGGTGAGCACTCTACCGCTTGAGCAACGGCAAAACTTCCGGTTTTCTAGTGGTTTATTGGAGATAAGAGCCTCATGGACTTTCCTACCCGGGATAGCTTTAAACCACCATCCTCAGATCTCACCCTCCTGAGTAGCTAGGATTACAGGCGTGAGCCACCGGCACCTGGCCTACCCAAACCTTATAAAGAATGATTATCAAACTAAATGTGAGATGTAAAAACCGATAAAACATAAATGTAAAAATTCATGACATCGGATTAGTAAAGGTTTCTAAAAATTTGACATGGAAAACATTAGTGGCTAAAGAAAAGCAAGAACTGGATTATATCAAGTGATAACCTTTCATAATTCAAAGGACACTATAACAGAAACAAAACCATATCCAACAGATAGAGGGCATATATTTGTTAATGCTACAATGTTAATGCTACAATGATTCTGAAACTTAAGTATTTTTTGGGAGGGATCCGGTTGTGGGGCCTGAACTCTGGGCCTGGGTGCTGTCCTTCAGCTCTTTAGCTCAAGGCTAGCGCCCTACCACTTGAGCCACAGAGCAACTTCTGGATTTTTTTTGCTTATGTGGTGCTAAGGAATCGAACCCAGGGCCTCAGGCATGCGAGGCATCGCTCTACCCCTGAGCCATCTTCCCAGCCCCTAAAACATAAGTATTTTTATATCTTCTAATTCTATATAAATTTTTTCCTGAATAGTATATTTCATTAAATAACATGCAAATTAATAGTCAATAGGAGGAGCATATGAAATAAGCTCCTTTTTAGTGTCTAAGAAATAATAAAAACTCACTAATAAGTCCATAATATAAAAAGAGGACGCAAAATATAGTAATGCATTTGTGGAGAAATTGATGTACTTCTAATAGTGATCGATTTGTATAATACTGCAATCATTTTAGCAAATAAGATTTCAAGTCTTCAAAAGGTGAAAGAGAATTTTATAGGATCCACGCATTACACTTCTATGAATGTATTAAACAGAAGTAAAAAACTTTTTTTGGATAGAGATTGTAGTTAATTGACAGTGAACTTGAATAGTATGTGTGAGACCCTGGAAATGATCCCCAAAAACAAATTTTGAAAAGACACACTATAGAGGTTGTATGATGGGCAAATTCCTGTAACTGAATTTTATATCTATTTTTAATGTCTGTTCTAAAATTTACAGCATTTCTATTTGAAGGAATGCAAGTTTGTGAAAATCGGGCTTTGAAAACCTATGAAGGCACAATTCACTTCCAAAGCATTAAAATGTATACAATAAAAGGAGATAATATATTGTAAGTGAATTGCATGTCAGGAAAAAAAAAACTATTGTTAAAACTTCTTCACACAAAATGCAGAATAGATAAAAAGATGTTTTTGGCGTTGGCTAAAAACTCTTTGTAAACTACTGCATTTAAAGGAAAGATGTGATTTCTGTTTATTTTGAGGGTATTTTGTCCGTTTGGGTTTATACAGAGATAACTCAATCCAAAAGTATATGTGATAACTGGAATACCTAGGAATTATGCACCAATTCTAATAATTTTTTATTATTTTTATTGTGAAAATACTGTACAGATGGGTTACAATTACATGGGCAAGATAATGAGTACATTTCTTATCAAGCATTGTAGCCTTCCCCTTTGTTTCCCCTTCCCATCCCTTCCCATCCTCCCCCTGTCCCCCACCCAATACTCCCCGCTACCTGCCCCCCAAAGTTGTAAAGTTCATTTTTCAATATAACGACTTGTACATCTCATTGTTGCAATGGGTCCACCTGTATCCCTAATGTTTTCCCATGGCTTCCCTTATTTGCAATATCTAGTATATGTCTGAGTCAAGCAGAAAAGGTCAGATAAGGTGATGTTAGGGAAATGAACCCTAAGATATGTATTCAAATGTTTTCTTTTCTTTCATGCGATTGTTTCTAACACATTTATGATTATTTCATTGTTGCTTTGTATTTCCCTCCCCCACAGTATAACCCCTGCTTTCACTGTATTTGATGTTGGTATAATTTGTGGAGGGGAAGGGGTAAAACTTCAAAGTAAATGAGAAACTTTTCTGGAAGAAACTTTTAGCAAATGACAGAAGACACAAATCTATGCATCTGCATTTTATGAAAGTCATATGTTACATGCTCAATTGCTTATCTCTAGTTTTCTAGGAAAAACGTATTCTCAAGATAAGAGCCAAAAGCAGTGAAAAGAACAAAATACACAATCATCTTGATTTATTTGTGAAAGTAACAAATGAAATAAAATAATTCCACTTAAGAGACTCTAATATTAGCCTATGTGAAGATGTTCCTAAATGCCAATATCCATTAAATTTTTGGAATTTTAATTTCTACTAACATAGGAAAACTAGAACAAGAAAACAAATATAGACTTAGAGTGAACCAGCCTTGAAATAATTTTCTTAATTGTTTTGAAATTACAAAAGAATTGATACTCCTTTGCTTTGGAAATCATTTAAAAATATTTATCACTTATGATAATTCAAATACTAAGCAAGAGTAATTTTATATAATCATTATAAATATCATTTTATTACTATTGTAAAATAGAATAAAAAAAACCAGTCCCAATATATGATGTACATATCATTATTCTTAACTTCTAATCATTACCTAAATATCTTAAACAATCTAAACAGTCATGTCTTTAACATAGCCGTAAATATTCTATACTTTTTTACTTAACATTTTCCAGGGGTATGTATTCATGTTTCTAAGAAATGTTCACAGCAGTTAAAAGATGCTTTTGTGAAATTAATGTGATACATTTTTTGTTGTGGGTGTTGTTTTTAGTGGTTAATTGGAGATAAGTATCTAACAAGTACTTTTCTGTCTGGGCTAGTTTCTAAAACAATTCTAAGATCTCAGCACCCAGAATAGCTCTTATTATAAGGGTGAGTTACCGGCACTTTGTTTCATGAAGTATTTTTTAAAATTTTAATTATATGTTAAGTTACTTGTTTCACTATGATGTATATCATTCTACACATGAATTTAGATATATTTATATATTTCTGAGGACAAATAATCTCTAAAAATATACTATTCTACACATAACATTTATATATAGAGAGAGAAGACAAATATATATATATAGAGAGAGAGAAGACAGACTCGCTCTAAAAATTTTATGCTGCTATTTTTGAACTTTTTCATTTCAAAGATATACAGTCTATTTTTCTAAAAGTTTCCTAGAATAAAATAACTAATATTTCAATAGAAAGTAGAGTTTATTACTTTCAAGTGAATTTTAGATATACACATGATATTGTAGTAACATTTACAGTATATTACTTGAAAAGATTCTGCCCAAACTCTTAAATATTTGATTGTAGTTAGGAGGAGAGAGGAAGTTAATTCATAGTGATTAGGAATTTGCAATGCTTCAAAAAATCTATTCCATAATTTGTTATAAACACATAGTCAAACTATCTGATATGGTTTAGGTTTTTTTTTATTTGTTCAAAATTTCAATATGGATTCATGCACAGTGGTAACATTAAAATTATTAATCAAAAGACAAATAATAAAATCATAGACACATATCTGACGTTCAATAGTTAGCACTTATGTTGCTAATAATAATTTTGATGGGGAGGATGATGACCACAGTGTAGCCTGATAATTATGATGTTGTGATTGAAAAGGAAAAAAATACGTAGATATCTTTGAAGCTGGATTTCCCACATTGAATGCATAGTTATAAATAGCGTTAGATTACATACAATAAGAATAACAGGAGGAGGGCTGGGAAGGTGGCTCAGTGGCAGAGTGCTGGCCTTGTCTACATGAGGCTCTGGGTTTGATTTCTCAGCACCACATAAGCAGAAAAAGCGGGAAGTGGCACTGTGGCTCAAGTGGTAGAGAGCATTGAGCTGAAGAGCTGAGGGACAATGCCAGGCCAAGAGTCCAGGCCTCACGACGAACCAAACAATACAAAACAAAACAAAACAGAATAACAAGAGGAGAGTTTGAATATCAAGAAATACAATCACGTAAACAGGTACAGACAGTAAAAACCCTAATGTTATTCCAGCAGTCTTTCTAATGTATACTCACTGTTCTTGGTGGTATTATTTTCTTGTAAATAAAATCGTTTATTTCCACATTTTGATGGACTAAGATGTAAGTTTCAACTTAGTGTGATTAGTTCAAATAACATTCTCATATAGATACCATTCAATAAAAGGACACAAGCTGCAGAGCCAGGAGTTAAAATTTATTTTTATTTCTGTATGAAACTATTTCTGACTTTATACCAACAAACTGAATTTGACTCTTCCCTTATTTGTAAGCTAAGTTAGAAAATGTAAGGACTGTTTACTTTCTTTTTCTTTGCTCTAGAAGTCAACAAATATATTCTTCAATATTTCTGGTAGATTACATCCATTAAATGTAAGACCAACATTCAATGTTGTGAGTAAATAATGGTGGTACTCGAATTTTTGTCTGAGTTCTTCACTCTGTGTGCTTACAAGGAGAGTCATTGGGTGAAGGAGAGGACCAATATGAAAAGAGTATGGGGAGAAATGCATACTTAGTAAATAGTTGTTTTAGGACTGAGTGAGTGGTGATGAGTATTTGCAATAGGCTGGTGTGTCAGGGTCATAAAAAGGAGTACATAGAAATTACATTAGTGACAGAAACTGAGAAAATCTTGATCATTCATCTTATCTAATGGATGGAGGTAGGGTAAGAGGAAATCTAAAGTTTTTGCACATCTCTGTCTCCTAACTGTGTTAGTTACATTCTTGGTGATAAGGATGGATTTAGATGGATTTATCTTGGTGATAAAGATGGATTTAGAGGAAAAAAAACTCTCTGATAGTTCTAATATTTATGTTAAACAGATGCAAAGATAGGTCTGTTTGGACATCATCAAAATATTCATGACCATGAATATGAAAAGTAATAAAATCAGGGACATTATTAAAGGGAAGAGGAAAAGGAAAGTTCTGACGAAAGTGTGAACAATGTGAGTATCAGTGTGGACAAGATTGGAGGAATGTGATAAATAAGGAAACAAAAAAGGAATAAACACAGATTTACAGAAGAAAAGGAAGGAAAGAATTTTCAGGAAGATATTGAATGAAATCTACTATTTGGATTTGAAAAGTAAAAGGACATAGACAAGTTCAATAAGAACAGTGTTTTGGTGAAAGTCATATTGATAAAATGTTGAGATGTGAATGTGAGGACAAAATTCTGGATCGATTAATTCAACAGATCCTGTTGATTCTAAATGTTGGGAACAAATACTTAATCCTGACCTTAGAAATATTATACAGATATAACTGTCATGAACTTTTATTACTGGTATTCTGTGAATATTTTTGAAAACTTTATTTAGCTAGGAGATTATAGATTGAACTACAACACAAAAAAGCCTAATTTGTCCTACAGTTCCAATTAGTGACCCATCTATCCATATCAGTTTGGGATTTTATTGAAATATATTTAGATATGTTTGGATATCTTATCAGCCTACTCATTATAAATGTAGGACAAGTAACACCAAGTATTAGGTTGAACATACAGCTTTACTGATGTGACTGGAGACTCCTGTAATTGATTCCTCTTTAGAATAGAAAATGCCTCAATAGCAATTGACACATCATAACTCCCATATACACTATTGAAATCTAATTCTTGTTAGGTATATCTCCATACTGAAATAACCCTGTCAACCAACCTGACACAAATTCTTTTGTGTGTGTGTGTGTGTGTATTTCTTATCTTTTATTATATTATAATAAAGGGAAAAATATCACTTACCATATAAATTATAATGAAAACTGGATCATAAATCCTTAGCTTAAGATTGACACTGGAAAACATATGAAAACTCAACTGGCATGAAATATACATGCTTCCAAATACATATGTGTGTTAAGATGAGGGAGTACATAAAATACACAAATTAATATTAAGAGAACACTCATTTAGGTAAAAAGAATGCCCACTAAATCTAACTTCAAGACTTAATTTTTTGTAGGTGAAGAGATTTATGAATAAATAAGCCATCTAAATTCTAACAGTGAACAAAGCTTTCTAATTTTCAGATCTTTTGATATTCACTTTAAACTTTCTGACACAAATTCTTATATGTAGGAAAATGTTCTTATAAACTTCAAGCTTTTATTGAATGGAAAAATTCAGACATTACTCTCACCACTACGATTAAATGCCTAAAAAGATAAGACATTTTGCTTCAATGCCTTTCTTTCACTTTCTCATACACATTGTCAAGTAGTGAAGGATTCTGATTTAACAATAATACAATCGTGACTTGTATTAACACAACATCTAGGATCTAATGTTAACTTGGACACTTACTAATTAGCTCCAAATTTTGTGGATATTTATATTTCTCCTGGGTAAACTAATGAACTCCAGGAAAATGTCCTTAAGGAGCCTTTCAATTCTAATATCACTGTCTCAAAATTCTTTAATTTCTACATCCTTTAATGTGGGCAGAGAGTGAGTATTACCCTATTGCTTAACATGGACAAAATACCTTCATACATAGACTGGGCGTGTACAAACAAGAAGTAGTAGTTGGACAATGTTCTTAGCAGTTTGTACAGATAAAATGGAAATAGAGCAACTATGAACTCAAAAAGAATGTGCAAAGAAGACAAAGTCACAAAGTAGAATGTGCCAAGAAAAGCTAAAGTATAATTTCAAATAAGGTGCTCAGGTGTGAGGGTGTGTTCAAAGCAGAGGTTCAGACAATGTAGTTGGATATCTTGGGCGGAAAACTGCTTTAAACTGTTCTGGGATAATTGTACAAGTAGAAGACCCTAATTCTGACTCTAATCAGCCACAACATCATCAACTTACCAAGTGCAAAGTGAGAAAAAGAGGGCTGATCACAGTTAGTGTTGAAACAATGGCAATCACATAACTTTTCTTATAAGTGTTCATTTATTTTGGAGCATTTAAGTAGGGAAAAGCAAAGTAAATATTTTGCATGTACCTAAATTAAGTGGGACGTATTATATTGGTCTCTCTTTAACTTGGAAGTTATAGATTATGACTTTTTTACTCTAACTTGGGACGATGACCTGCTGTCAGTTATTTTCTTCTCTTACCCTTTTTTTGCCCTTCCACTTACATAATTATTATTTAAAGAGACATAATTGAGCTTGCATGTCTAAATTCTTCCAAATTACCTGAACTACTTCATACTTCTGGCAGCCTCCTATATCTTTCTCAAGGGAAACATTTAGAAACTACCATTTTTATCCTACATGATATTGGATATCTTCCTGGCTAATTCCTGCAAGATATATATTAGACTCATCCTGTATCTCAACATTTGTACCACCATAAAATACTATTTTACTTAGAAATCATGATATTAGTATATCTGGTGAGGTAGCATCTGTCATTTTTGAATGGCCTTAAGTGATACTTACATGCAATCATGTTTTAAACCAATATGCCACTCAGTAGATGAATGAATTGACAAAATGTGGTTTATATATGTACGGAGTAATTCTATGCTTCCTATTCATAAGGAAATGGAAAAACTTGGAAAAATCCTACTAAAAAAATAAGCAAGACACAAAGAAACAAATTTCATGGTTTCCCTCATTTGTAATAACTAGGAAATATCTAAGATAGTCTTAGCAGATGAGCAGAATGAATCAATATCTATGTATAAATGTCCATATAAAATGATGCTGAGCAAAATAAACTCCTAGATATGGAAAGAGAGGTCTTTCTTTGTGGATGTTGTTTTTAATGTACTTTGTGATTCCTTTTTTCCTTTGTGTTATCCCATATGGTTTGTCCATTGTTGTACTTGGATTCAGTAGCCTGTGTATGGTATATACATTTATCTTCATTTGGCAAGGGAAGCAGAACAATAAAATGGTGAGACAAAGGACAAAAGGCAAACCAATGCAATAGCAATAGTCACAGTACAATATGTTGAAAATTTACAATACAACTTGTGAGTGGTATTGGGGTGAAGGAAAAGTGTGAGCAAAATGAGGGAGGGGATAAAAATTTTGATATGCTATGTATTCAATACCTTACAATTAATGCAACCCCTTCTATATATCACCTTGACAATAAAATTAAGTTAAAAAATGAGCTACATAAAATATAATTTCACTGTATTATTATAGTAAATATTAATATATGTGTATTACCTTTAAAAAAATGAACATTTTGGTTGCTAAATTGAATTACCTCTTTCTTTATCAGACATCAACTGGAATGTTATCAAACTATACAATATTTTCAGAATATACTTGCCATTATTTTGAAAAAATATTATTTTAGTGTTGTCTCATACTAAAACAGAAAACAGTTCAATTCTATGGAAACTCCTAACTTTGAAAACTTACTAATTGTTAAGTGGAGAGAATATATCTGTTCCTCAAAATTCCTATAACTACTAACTACTCATTTTCAAATTCTGAACATCCCATACCAGAGACATTCAAAAGAGTACCTGTTTTTATTTTATTTAATTCTGCAGTAGATGCAGTTTTGAATGAGGCATTACATACTTAAAAGTCAACAGAATAAATCGACACGTTCTTGTAGAGGATAATACTATGAAGTAACTATAATAATTAATTCCTTTTTTTTTTTTTTTGGTAAGTCTTGGGGCTTGAACTCTGGGCTTGGGCACTGTCCCTGCGCTCTGCAGCTCAAGATGAGCACTCTACCACTTGAGCCACAGCGCCACTTCCAATAAAAATTCCGTAAGAGTAAACATTTGTTCATCAGAGTAAGCTATTATATCTATGACAATCAATCCCAAGATTTTATGCCGTAAAGTCATCCTAGCCCAACAGTTTCCAAATTGTAAGGTGCACGTTAAAATTCCCTAAATTCACATCATGACTAGTTTATCACTATTGTGAAAAAAATACTACATTTCTGCTAATGTGATGCCCTTCCTCTTGTGGAAAGAATACTACACTTAACTTTGCTACATCATTTTCCCCGCAATGGTATTCTTGAGATCAGAACACTTGCAAATAGTATTTATTTTTAATTTAATTTTATTTTTTTATTTTACTATATATATTATCTATCATAGATATTCAGGAGATATGGATATCTTAATATTAAGATTTGAAGATTATGGTTGAAAGCCCACCCAGGCAGGAAAGTTCCTTGGATTCTTATCTCAAATAAACTCATAAGGAAAAGTCAGACTCAAGTGGCATTGATGTTCTAGTGGTAGAGCAGTAGCCTTAAGCAAATACAGGCTCAGGGACAGTGCCCAAGCCCAGAGGTTAAGCCCTAGGACAAACAAAACAACAAAAACAAAATTAAAAATCCTCAAACCTAGCATTTTTCTCATTGTATACAGAGGTACATAATTAAGGAAATTACTTCCTGTGTTATGTAAAGGTAGAAAAAAAAAAGATGTCACACAATTACTCTCTTCATACCATGTTACATCAAAGTCTCAAAAGATTGCGCTTTTTCTATATTTATAAATTAATATCATCAATTTGTTGACAATTTGTCTAGATTATTCACATTATCATTTTACTCATGAGCTGTTGGAATTATCTATTAACTAAGTTCTTATTGTACCTCACCTGAAAGACTACTCTAGTCAATTAGAATGCCAGAATAATTTGTGAAATTGTAAATTAAATCTTTTATTTGAAAAGCATTTTGTAGTATCCTATAGAATATTAAGTTACAAACAAAAATTATCTATTTTAAATCTAAATTCTAATTTAGGCAAGTCTACAAATTCCTATATTAAATGAACTTTCCTATTTTTCCAGGCTTAAACTTTTGTAATTTTTCATCATTTCTTTGGAATCTAACAGAATGATGCTTACTTTTTCAATTTTTGGTTGGGAATCATGAGCTCTTTTGCATCTAGAAATGTTATGTAATTAAGACAACATTTAAAACACAACTGAGGATTATATATGAGTTACATTTCTATGGGAAACTTGAGTTCTCAAAACATAATGACAAAATCAACCCAAATTTCCAACTGTGTTTTCCTTTCTTGTTTATTTTTTATTCCTTTCTTGGTTGGTTTTATTGAGGCAAAATTATAGTCTGCTACTTAGGCAAAGTTTCATATCAACTCAAGTAACTTGGGAGAGGAGTTCACGGAGTCCATTAAATACAAGATCATGTCATCTTCATGATTTTTTTCTTCTGTTTTTTTTTCTTTTTAAAAATTTATTAATTTTCTTGTGAAAATACTGTACAGAGGGGTTAAAATTACCTGCGCAAGACAATGAGTACATTTCTTGTCAAGCATTGTAGCCTCCTACTTTGTCTCTCCTATCCATCCCTTCCCATCCTCCCCCGGCGCCCCCACCCAATCCGCCTCCTCCCACCAAAGTTGCAAAGCTTGATTTCGACATAATGACTAGTACATCTTATTGTTGCAATGGGTCCACCTGTATCACTATTTAAACGATTTGTTTTTGCCCTTCCCCTCCAGAAATTATACCTACATCAAATACAGTTAAAGCAGGGGTTATACCATGGGGGAGGGACCTACAAAGCAACAAAGAAATAATCTTATAAATGTGTTAGAAACAATCCCATGAAAGAAAAAAAAATATTTGAATACACATCTTAAGGTTCATTTCCCTAACATCAACTTATCTGACCTGTTCTGCTTGGCTCAGACATATTCTAGTTATTGCAAATAAAGGAGACCATGGGAGCTATGTTTCTTTGGGTCTGGCTTATTTCACTTACTATATTTTTTTCCAAGTCTTTCCATTTCCTAACAAATGGGGCAATGTCATTCTTTCTGATGGAGGAATAGAATTCCATTATGTATATATACCACATTTTCTTGATCTATTCATCTACTGAGGGGCATCAGGGTTGGTTCCATATCTTAGCTAATGTAAATAATGATGCAATAAACAAAGTTGTGCTGGGAGCTTTAGTGTGGTCTTGTTTGTATTTCTTACAGGGACACAATAATTTCAGGACACTGATTTAATTAATAGTTTATTAAGGATGAAAACAATAATATTAATTATATGGAAGCATAATAAATACCCAAGAATTGTTAGGAATGTAGTCTATATAACTGAATAATGGATAGACATCTCTGGCACACTATAAATATATATATTTATATCTGTTCTTATTTTGTCAACCCAAGAGGCTCAATCTCAGGTCTTGGGAAATGCCTGTCAGCTCAGTTTGTCCCAGGATGGCAGGTTGACGCTCAATCATTCATAAATTTGGCCCTGTAGGCCATGAGTTCAGATTCTTGCACTCCCAAACAATGAATCATGAAGTAAAAAACAGATGGTGACACATGTTTTCCTTTTCTGTGAAAGTCCTGTATGTCAGGTATGAAGTGGAATACATATGCAGACCTATATCCTATGTAATCAATGTAATCAATATTCTATGTGCCATAATAGTCAGTAAAATAACTGGTTACTACATGAACAAAACAAAAGTTTAAATGAATAACTACACTGAATGCAATATGGAGTCAATATATGTATGTAAATATAAATCATATATTTAAAATGTACACAAATAGGATGTTTGCTAGTGGTGGGGATCGATTTCAGGCCTAAGGAACAGACTTGAATTTCTTGACTTCAAGAAAGCAAGCTTCCCCTTCCTACACAGTGTAACAGAGTTACCCAGACCATGAGATGCAATCCCAGTCCTGGCAGAAAAAAATGGCATCTCTATGCTATGTGACAACCAATTCTTAGGTATTTCATTATTTCTCCTTTTAATGAATGTAATTTTTTAAATGGTTAATAAAGTATTGATTAAAATCAATCAGTATCCTAGAATATAATTGTATATAATTTATAGTAGAATCATTCAAGAAACTGCCCATTCAATCATGACATACATCACATTCCATTGGTATTCATATGGATAAAAATGAGTTTCTTGGGACATCTTCATCCTGCAGTGACCAGACCAGAGACAACCCAGGAAACAAGACTCGGTGTGAGTAGAAGCCTGAAGTCCTCACTCCTTCTCAGGGAGCAGAGGAGGGAAGGCCACCTCTCCCACCCCCCAGTACCGGAGATCTCCATCTTGGATACCGACAAAGCTTGGCAGAGCTGCTAGTTCCAACTCAGGCCTTGGAATAAAACTAGAGTCATTTAGCAGGTCACAAGAACTTAACCTGACTTTCCAGACTCAGCTACACCCAGGGAAAAGTCACCCAGCTCGGGTGCCAGCCCTAGGAGTGGCTTTCTTCACTGGGTTATCAGACCCAGAGGCTGCCCCTCCCTTTAGCAGCATT
Source organism: Dipodomys spectabilis (assembly GCF_019054845.1). Classification (NCBI taxonomy): domain Eukaryota; kingdom Metazoa; phylum Chordata; class Mammalia; order Rodentia; family Heteromyidae; genus Dipodomys; species Dipodomys spectabilis. The sequence goes on along the minus strand of NW_024870932.1, from coordinate 1,585,262 downwards.
GACAATCAATTGAAATTAAGTAAACAGAAACACTGAGAATGGCTCTAGGCTGGGCTCTGTGAGTTTCTCAAAAACTAGCCCACAAACAAGCTACTGCTTGTTGAAATGCCTCAACTCTACCCAGAACCTAGCCTCATCACAGCATCTCCAAACTTGAGGAAAAAGCCATCTCCCTCTTTTGTGATACTCAAAGCAGATACTACTGCCATTGAACTAGCCTGGGAGGAGGATCGCAAAATCCTGGTTAAAGCAGAGCATTTTTCTGCCTGTTCGAACAAACTGACTTAAGAAACCAACCAAGCTACAGGACCACAATCAGACCAGAGACTCTAAGAAGAGGCTGATTACAGACACAAGGGAGTTACAGGATTTTTCCAACCACTCCCAAAAAAACTTAAAGAACTATTCTTCTTCTTCTTCTTTCTTCTTCTTCTTCTTCTTCTTCTTCTTCTTCTTCTTCTTCTTCTTCTTCTTCTTCTTCTTCTTCTTCTTCTTCTTCTTCTTCTTCTTCTTCTTCTTCTTCTTCTTCTTCTTCTTCTTCTTCTTCTTCTTCTTCTTCTTCTTCTTCTTCTTCTTCTTCTTCTTCTTCTTCTTCTTCTTCTTCTTCTTCTTCTTCTTCTTCTTCTTTTTGTACCTTTTATAATTTTTTTTTCTTTTCTAAAACTTTTTTTAATCTTTAATTTTTACCTTTTTTGAAAAATATTGTTTTCTAGTAACTTTTTTTCCTCTTATAATTTTTATTTTAGGAATACATGTGTATTTGCATTTTTCTTTCTTTCTTTTCTCTTTTTTTTATTTTATTTGTAAACATACTGTACAGAAGGGTTACAATTACATGGGCAGGATAATGCGTACATTTCTTACCAAGCATTGCAGCCTCCTCCTTCGTTTACCCTTCACATCCCTTCCCAGCTTCCCCCTCCCACCCCCATCCCAATCCTTTTCCCCCCCTAACCCCCCCTCCCGCAACGACGTTGTAAAGCTCGTTTTGGACATGACAACTTGTCCTTCTCATTGATGCAACAGATCCACCTGTATCCTTAAACGACTTGTTTTTCCTCATCTCCTCCATAAGTTATATAGACAACAAATATAGTGAAAGCAGGGGTTATACTGTGGGGGAGGGACATACAAAGCAACAAAGAAATAATTTTATAAATGCGTTAGAAACACATGCATGAAAGAAAGAAATATTAAAATACATATCGAAGGGTTCATTTTCCTAACATCACATTATCTGGCCTTTTCCGCTTGACTCATACATATACTAGATATTGCAAGTAAGGGAAACCATGGGGCCTATGTTTCTTTGGGCCAGGCTTTCTTCGCTTAATATAATATTTTCCAAGTCTTTCCATTTCCTAACAAATGGGGCAATGTCATTCTTTCTGATGGAGGCATAGAATTCCATTGTGTATATATACCACATTTTCTTGATCCATTCATCTACTGAGGGGCATCAGGGTTGATTCCATATCTTAGCTATGGTAAATAATGCTGCAATAAACGTAGTTGTGCTGGTAGATTTAGTGTGGTCTTGTTTGTAAACATTTGGGTAAATGCCCAAAAGTGGGATTGCTGGGTCATAGGGGAGTTCTATGTGGAGTCTTTTGAGGAACCTCCATAATGCTTTCCAAAGTGGTTGAACAAGTTTACATTACCACCAACAATGAAGTAAGGTTCCCTTGTCCACATCCCCTCCAGCATCTGTTGTTGTTAGAGTTCTTGATTTTTGCCATTCTAACTGGAGTGAGGTGGTATCTCAATGTTGTTTTGATTTGCATTTCTTTTATGGCTAGGGAGGTTGAGCATTTCTTCATGTGTCTATTGGCCATCCTTCTTTCTTCTTCAGAGGAGTTTCTCTTTATGTCTTTCACCCACTTGTTTATTGGGCAGTTGTTTCTTTGAGGATTTGTTGTTGGGGGATTTAATTTTTTGAGTTCCAAGTATATTTTAGATATGAGACCCTTGTCCGTTGTATGGCTGGTAAAGATCTTCTCCTAATTCTATGTCCTTTGCCATGCAGAAGCTCTGCAACTTTATGCAATATCATTTGTCCAACCTTTCTTTGATTTGTGTTTCTGGGTCTCTATTCAGAAAAATTCGGCCTGAGCCAAGGAGACCTAGGGTTTCTCCTATCCCATCCTGCAATGTTTTCAGAGTGTCTGCTTTGACTTCGAGGTCTTTGATCCATTTGGAGTTGATTCTGGTGCAGGGTGATATATAAGGATCTAGCTTTAGTTTTCTACAAGTAGTTAACCAATTTTGCCAGCACCATTTACTGAAGATGCTGTCTTTGTTGCATTCTATTGTTTTAGCTCCCTTATCGAAGATTAGATGGCTATAGGTCTGTAGGCTAATTTCTTGGTTTTCAATTATATTCCATTGGTCCTGAGGTCTGTTCTTATGCCAATACCAAGCTGTTTTGATTACTATGGCTTTATAGTAGAGTTTGAAATTTGGTATTGATATTCCTCGAACAGTGTTCTTTCCATTGAGGAGCGTTTTTGCTGTTTGGTGGTCTTTTATTGTTCCATATGAATTTTTGGATTGCCTCTTCTATTTCCTTGAAGAATGAGATTGGAATTTTGATAGCTATTGCGTTGAATTTGTAGATAGCCTTGGGAAGTATTGCCATTTTCACGATGTTAATCTTTCCAATGCAGGAGCATGGGAGGTTTCGCCATATTTTAAGTTCTGTGTTGATTTCCTTTTTCAAGATTTTAAAGTTTTCATTGTAGAGTTCCTTCACTTCTTTGTTTAAGTTAATTCCTAGGTATTTTATTTTTTGTGGGGCTATAACAAATGGATTTGCTTTCTTAATTTCAGCCAGACTTTTCTCATGTTGGCATAGAGGAAGGCCATTGATTTTGGGGGGTTAATTTTATACCCTGCTACTTTGCCAAAGTTTTGAATCAGCTTGAGTAATTTGGGAGTGGAGTCTATGGGATTCTTTAAATGCAAGATCATGTCGTCTGCAAAGAGGGAGAATTATATTTCTTCTTTCCCTATTTGGATGGCCTTTATGTCTGCATCTTGTCTTATTGCTGTAGCTAGGCATTCTAATACTAGATTGAAGAGAAGTGGAGAGAGTGGACATCCTTGTCTTGTTCCTGAGTTAAGAGGAAATGGCTTTAGATTTCCACCATTAAGTATAATGCTGGCTGTAGGTTTGTCATATACAGCCTTTATTGTATTGAGGAATGTTCCATGGATTCCTAATTTTTCCAAAACCTTCATCATAAAGGAATGTTGGATCTTGTCGAATGCTTTTTCTGCATCTATTGAAATAACCATATGGTTCTTATTCTTGCTCCTGTTGATGTGATGAATAATATTAATTGATTTGCATATATTGAACCAGCTTTGCATCACTGAAATGAATCCTGTTTGATCATGGTGTATGATTTTTGAGGTGAATTGTTGAAGTCGGTTGGCCAATATTTTGTTGAGTAGTTTTGCATCAATATTCATCAAAGAAATGGGTCTATAGTTCTCTTTATTTGATGAGTCCCTGCCTGGTTTTGGGATGAAGGATATGATGGCTTCATAGGATGTTTTCGGTAGTGAATTTTCTCTTTCAATTTCATTGAAGAGTTGGAGGAGAATTGGTGTGAGCTCTGCTTTGAAGGCCTTGTAGAATTCCGCTGTAAAACCATCTGGTCCTGGACTTTTCTTAGCTGGAAGGTCTGTTATTGCTGTTTCTATTTCAATGCTTGATATGGGCCTGTTATGCTGGTTTAACTCATCTCGGTTTTGTTTTGGCATGTCAATATTTTCTAGGAAAAGGTCTATTTCTGTCAAGTTCTCAAACTTATTAGCATAAAGTTTTGAGAAGTATTCCCTTATAATGTTTTGAATCTTGATTGTTTCCCTGGTGATGTTTCCATTCTCGTCTCTGAGTTTATTTATTTGGGTGTGTTCTCTTCTTTTTCTGATAAGATTTGCTAAGGTTCTGTCAATTTTGTTAATTTTTTCGAAGAAGCAACCATCCAGGACAAGTCCAAGAAATATGATAGATCTATTCAACCCTTGGAAGACACCATCAGAAGGCCTAATCTAAGGATAATGGGTGTAGAGGAGAACCTAGAAACAGAAGTTAATGGCCTAGGAATTTTGTTTAACAGGATCCTAGCAGAGAACTTAACCAACATGCAAAAAGATAGGCCTATTCAGATACAAGAAGCTTTTAGAACTCCAAACAGACTAGACCAGAATAGAACATCTCACTGTCACATTATAATCCACACAGGATCATCTCAGACCAAGGAAAAGATCCTTAAAGCTGTCAAGGAGAAAAGATTAATCACCTATAAAGGAAAACCAATTAGAATCAACTCAGATTTCTCAGCAGAGACAATCAAAGCAAGAAAAGCCTGGAATGATGTATGCCATGCCCTAAAAACAAACAACTATCAACCAAGAATACTGTACCCAGCTAAACTCTCCTTCATAACTGAAGGCCAAATAAAAACCTTCCATAGCAAAGAAAAATTGAAACAATATGTCTCCACCAAACCAGCCCTACAAAAGATTCTTAAAGATGTCTTACACATAGAAAACCAACAAGGCCACAATAAAGGTCAAGAAACTACACCCAAACTGAGAATCCAAGAACCATAGGAAGAAACCAGTTTTTGCAACCTCCAAGAAGGTGGATAACATGGCAGGAACTCCAAATACGTCTCAGTCTTTCTCTTAATGTTAACGGACAGAACTCTCCAATTAAGCGACATATACTGTCTAGCTGGATTAAAAAACAAGACTCTTCTTTCTGCTGCCTTCAGGAGAAACATCTTGCCCGTAAAAACAAACACATTTTCAATGTTAAAGGTTGGAACAAAATCTACCAAGCAAACGGCCCCCATAAACAGTCAGGAGTTGCAATCCTAATATCAGATAAAATAGACTTCAAATTAAAATTCGTGAGAAGAGAAAAAGAAGGTCTCTACATACTAGTTAAGTGATCTCTCTTTCAGGAGTATATTACAATTCTAAATATCTACTCTCCAAACAATGGAGCACCCAAGTTTATCCAAGAAACACTACTTTCCCTCAAATCCCATATAACTCCAAAGACATTAATTGTTGGGGATTTTAACACACCACTCTCCCCACTAGATAGATCAACTCGGCAAAACTCAACAGAGAAACTGCAGATCTAAACAGCTGCTTAGATCAACTAGATTTAACAGATATCTACCGATCATTTCACCCAGCAGCATGAGAATACACGTTTTTCTCAGCAGCACATGGGACATTTTCTAAAATAGACCACATTTTAGGCCAGAAAGCAAACTTTTCCAAATTCAGAAACATTGAAGTTATACCTTGCATTCTCTCTGACCACAAGGGAATAAAATTAGAACTCAACACCAAAAGCCACCAAAGAAAGTCTGGTATCACAAGGAGGCTGAACAACACACTCCTCTGAAGAAGAAAGAAGGATGGCCAATAGACACAGGAAGAAATGCTCAACCTCCCTAGCCATAAAGAAATGCAAATCAAATCAACATTGAGATACCACCTCACCCCAGTTAGAATGGCAAAAATCAAGAACTCTAATAACAGCAGATGCTGGAGGGGATGTGGACAGAAGCGAAACTTCCTGCATTGTTGGTGGGAGTGTAAACTTGTTCAACCACTTTGGAAATCAGTATGGTGGTTCCTCAAAAGACTTCACATAGAGCTCCCCTACGACCCAGCAATCCCACTTTTGAGCATTTCCCCAAAGGTTTACACACAAGACCACACTAAATCTACCAGCACAACTATGTGTATTGCAGCATTATTTACCATAGCTAAGATCTGGAACCAACCCAGATGCCCCTCAATAGATGAATGGATCAAGAAAATGTGGTATATATACACAATGGAATTCTATGCCTCCATCAGAAAGAATGACATTGCCCCATTTGTTAGTAACTGGAAAGGCTTGGAAAAACTTATATTAAGGGAAGTAAGCCAAGCCCAAACAAACATAGGTCCCATGGTTTCCCTTATTTGCAATATCTAGTATGTGTATGAGTCAAGCAGAAAATGTCAAATAATGTGATGTTAGGAAAATGAACCCTTAGACATATATTTTAATGTTTTTTCTTTCATACATTTGTTTCTAACACATTTATAAGATTATTTCTTTGTTGCTTTGTATGTAGCTGCCCCACACTATAACCCTTTCTTTCACTATATTTGATGTAGGTATAATTTCTGGAGGAGATGGGGAAAAAGAATTCGTTTAAGGATACAGGTGGACTTGTTGCAACAATGAGAAGTACAAGTTGTCATGTCGAAAACGAACTTTACAACTTTGGTGAGGGGGAGGTGGGAAGGATTGGTTGTGGGGGTGGTGGAAAGGCTGGGAAGGGATGTGAAGGGTAAACAAAGGAGGAGGCTGCAATGCTTGATACGAAATGTACTCATTATCTTGCCCATGTAATTGTAACCCCTCTGTACAGTATGTTCACAAAAAATAAAAATTAAAATTAAAAAAGAAAGATTCATATGGCGCCTTTCCTAGGAAAAAAATGAGTTTCTTAGGATTTCCTGCCATTTGAAGGTGGCAGGAGCAGGATTCGAATTGTGGGCTCCAGCTCCCACCACTTAAACCCGAAGATAGGGAATTCACCAGTCTGTCCAAGAATATCAGCAAGACCAATGATTAAGTAGGCACCAGTGGCTTTCAGCAGTCCTCCATGATACTTATAAAGCTGTGAAAGGAGATTCATGGTCATGGTCACCGTAGGCTGCAAAGTACTTGAGACGCCTATCCAACTTCAGTGTCAACAAAGCCAGAAGTAGACCCATGTGGCTCCAGTGGTAGAGGGGTATCTTTGAGCAAAAGCAGCTCATGAATTGTGCCTAGGTCCTGAGTTCAATGTCCGGGACTGGCAACAAACAGACATACACAACAATCTGTGTAGCCATCCGGCTCTCTGTTGGTTGACAACACTACCAGACGTTGCGGAAGGTAGAGGTAACTGAGTGGTAAGCAAGAGTGTTGAGGCGAATTTGGAGTACAATAGGAAATTGGCGACCTAGTCAGTGAGTGGGAGAATAGAGGATTTCCCAGAGCCTGGGAATGTGGCCAGCCCAACTTTCCCATCCAAGCGCTCAGATGTCTGAAATAACAAGACTCTGAGACAGAGCTGCAGGCAACAAACTACTGCCAGAACACCAGCAGAAGAATCCTCCCGTCAGACCTTCAACATTCAAGAAAACAAAGAACACAAAAAAAGGGAAGGATTCCAAAGACAAACACCACTGGGGAGGGTGATTCAATGGAGGGTCTGGCCAAAGGTGATGCCTATCACAGGCCTCCCCTGCCTTTGGACACAGTCACAGCCACCAGGGTCCAGAGTGTCAAGGGTCCAGATACCACCAAGAATCTGCAGAGGTGCTACCGACATGTGGTGCCTTCCTTGGACTGCAGCAAAAGAAGAAACCAGGTGCTCTGTGCCAAGATCCAACCACTGAAGCAGGAAAAGACAGACCTGCAGGATTGACAAGCGAAAGAGGAGAAGGTAGCCCAAGTGCACAAAGCACCGAAAACAGAGCTAGACATGCACAAGCTACCCATACAGTGGTTGGTTTTGGCAGAAAGTGATTTACAATCGGCACCAGCCCACATGCAGCTTATGGCCAATGACAGAGAAATGAAGCACGAAGCTCTCACCAGCTGCCTACAGGCTTCAGAGCAGTGCATGGGGGAGCTGGAGATGGTGGCTTCTGTGGTTGCTACTTACAGAAGGATACTGAAATGTTGTTTGAACAGCTGAATGATGTAACACTTCAGCTCAAGGAAAAGACCAGAAGCTTCTATGACATGGAGCAAGTGAACACAGAGTTTTCAGAGAAACTGGAAGCACTCTGGACATAGAGGAGCAACAGGAAGAATAGAATCTGCAAGTTCCAACAAGTGTTGCAGAGGCGTGATGTACTGAAGAGGCTACAGGACAACCTGAGCTGAATGGTGACCACACCAAATCTGGAGACAGACACTTTCTCCCAGAACCTGAGTATTGAGAGGTCCACGCCAAAGAAGGAGGCCTGGTGGCTGACTGAGCAGGTAAACCAACTGACAGAGGAGAAGGAGTGAGGATCGAGGTAGGTGCTGCACCTAGAGAATAGTTGGGGGAACTGAGAACAAAGCTGGCAGAGCCATGCCCCCCCGAGGGTCCATCTCAGGATGAACAGCAATTGCAGGCCCACACCTACTGCACACAGATGGGGTTGAGAAACCTGGAGAAACAACTTCACATCTAGGTCCAGTAAAACCAGAGGCTCCATCTCCATATTGCAGAGCAGTGGGAGTAACTGGGAAGACTAGAGGAGGAAACCAGGGATCGGCAGGAGATCCCCGAGACTCCACGATGTGCATGTATGTGCAACCCACAGCTGGAGGAACAGCTGGCCTTGCTGCGGGATGCTATCTGCAGGGTGAGCAGTGAGAAGGAGGATCTCACCAGCATCGTGGACTCAGAGCAGCAGGTGAAGAAACATCTGCGGGAACAGTTGGACTGCTCAGAGGAGAAGATAGAGGAATGGAAAGAGGTGGCTGAGAGAGAGAGAGCCAAGCAGCTCAGAAGCTGCAGGAGCAGCAGGAGCAGTCCCTGGCCTAGCTGCAGGAGCTCAGAGACACCTGTGAGCAGCACACCACTTCAAATGAGCAGCTGTGCTCCAAGTAGTAGGTCCTGCAGTAGCACCTGCAGAAGCAGACCCAGCTGTTGGAGCAGCTGAAACAAGTGCAGGGTGAGACCAAATGGGGGGACTAGGAGGTGACCCCAAATTGGCAGGACAGTTTCAAGTGCCTGGAAGTGACCAGTCCACAGAAGGAACACCTGCAGGCCCAGCTGAGCTTCCTGGCTTTCCCTGGGGAAGGGGAAGCTGTGAACCCTGGAGAAGCAAAAGCTGAAGAAGCGACTCTCCTCAATGTGCCCATTGCAGAGGATGGAGATGTCCCCCACACTGAGAGGGATGTGGCTCTGTTAGCACTCTCAGAGGCTGAGATCCACAGGGGGAAACTCCTGCCGGACTGCTGCAGGCACTCCCCCTTCCCCGGACAGCTCAGTACCAGATAGAGCCGGAGCCACAGGTCCCCCGCCCCGTGTGCTGCCACCACAATATGTGAGAGAATGAGAAGTGGGACATGTGGGCATCCGAGAAGAAAATCTGCTTCATCCACAACCTGCCTGATGAGGTGGACTTCCAGAGTCCTACAGATGAGCTCCACCATCGATGCAACCAGCTGTCGGCACATATCTGCACTGTCCAGGAATCCCTCCTGGCAAAGGACAGATGTTCATTCTGGATCAGCTGTGTCAGGAGAAAGCCGAGTGCATGTGCCAGCTGTCCCAGGAGAACATGAAGAGTAGATAGCTGCAAGAGATGCTGTCGCTCCTACACGGAGCTCCAGATGCCGACACAGGCTGAGCTCCCCACCAGTGCAGCTGCTTCAGAGGCCTCAGGCTCCTGGGTGGGCAAAATGAGGAAGGCACAGTAAGGTTTTGAAGAATTGCTACTTCAGGATAGTGTGGAAACTGCAAGAGGAGAAGTCAGGGTTCACTGCCCCATACAGGACTCCCCCACAGAGCATATCCTGCTGCAGATCCCCACATCTAGAACTACCCACAGCTGGTGAACTCAGGCTTGCAGTGCTCCGTCCCTTTTCTCGGTAGACTGATGGGGATGATGACTCCCTATGTGACATACTGAGTTCCCAAATCCTCAGCAGCCACCAGAACTAGGTGGCCAGGTGGGGTTCTCTAGGCCTCCATCTGCCTGGTGATAGGAAGGGTAACCTGCGGGCCGAGTAGAGCAGAGGCTGCTGGGAGGAGGCCCAAATTCCAGGGACATCTAATGGCCCAGTGGTGGCCAGGGAAGAGGCCCATGTTATGCTTATCACAAAGCATAAATTGTTTCCAAAGGGAAAATAAAGCATCCACAAAGATTTGTTCTTCCAGTTATGGGGCTTGAACTCAGGGCCTGGCCACTGTCCTTGAGTTCTATTTGATCAAGACTGGTGGTCTACAAGTTGAGCCCCACCTCCCCTTCCAGCTTTATCTTTGTAGAATCAAACACAGGGCTTCAGACTTGCTAGGCGACCAATCTATCACTGATCCACATTCTCAGCTAGGATTATCCCTCTCCCCAAACCCATATGACCAATCCTCAGATAAATAGGAATTAGGGGCTAGGATGAATATGAAGCACAAGTCTGGTTCACACGTAAATACTTCCCTGCCCCTTCTTTGACACCCTTATTTAAGGTTTCTCTTTTACTATTGAGGGATGAGAGAGCGAGAGGGACGTCCGAGAGAGGAGTACCAAGAACAGTGCCCCCCTGAGTCCCACAGACTCCCCCACACAAGTGTTCCTACAGATTCCCATCTTACCTGACTCAATGTTGTGTCTACACTGTCTCCCTACCCCTGCAAGGCTCAGAATGAAATAAATGTCAGCCCTGGCTTCAGCCCACACCCAGAGTAGAAGCTCCTAGTCCCAGGCTGACTTCCACCTCTGGCAATTAGTCTGGGATTTTTGTCCTTGGAGCCTTGCCATCAAGCCAGAGCCATCCTGACCTGAAGCACGGCCAAGGCCAGGGGTTGGACAAGATAGAGGAGCATGGGACTAAAGGAGGTACTGATTTATCTTGGCACTCTTGAAATTTCCAATATTTGGCCCATGCCAATCCCAAAGCCAATATGCAATGCCTCTCCTTGTTGTTGTTGTCCATGAGCATTGTCCCTGAGCTCTTTTTCTCAAGGCTCACACTCTACCACTTGAGCCACAGGGACACATCTTATTTTCTGATGGTTCTTTGAGGATAAGAGTCTCGCACACTTTCCTACCCAAGCTGGCTTGGAAGCCAGATCTCACCTTCCTGAGTAGCTAGGATGACAGGCGTGAGCCACCAGTGCCCAGCATGTGATGCCTCTTTAAAGGATCTTGGCAAGTCTGTAAAAGGAATCCCAAAGGGTCTGGATAGACCATTACCCAATCAAGGAGCTGGGATTGGGGAAAGCTGATGTTATAGCCAGTCTGTTCCCCAAAATTATAGATGTCAGGTGATGTTGGATGCATAGAACTCCTTGGCCAACAACCACCAGACTTAGTTGGGAAAAAGGTAGAGAATACCCAAAGGTTACAGTGTAAAAATCTCTGATTTTCCATGCACATGATGTGTGTGTGTGTGTGTGTGTGTGTGTGTGTGTGTGTGTGTGTGTGTGTGTGTGTGTTTACCAAGGCTTGAAAAGCCTAGGTGGTAACCTTTAGCTTGTTTGCACAAGTTTGGTGCTCTAACATTTGAATTATAATATTTCTTCTTCCCAGCTTTTTGGTGATTCTTTGGAGATAAGAGTATGCCCAGGCTAGCTTTGAATCTTGATTGATCCTCCAGTGTCAGCCTTGAGTAGCTAGGATTATAGGCATGAGCCACTGGCATGCAGCTGCACGGATGGCTTTTCATACTTTCTGTTCTAACAGCTGTCTACTTTCCCTGGCCTAGATCTCTGACCTCTACATCAACTCCCAGCAGCCCCTGACTCTGTGGAGAACATAGTGCTCAAACCTGTCAGTGCATCTTATTTCTTTGTCCTCAGGAGAGTATGTTTCCTCTGAAGCCTGGAGGGTTAGGGGAAGGGGAAGGAGGGATAGCTGTAGATGGGTGCTCAGCTAGGAAATAGGTATTCTGTTTTATCCAAGAAGGAAAGCGTGGTCAGATGCTAATGGCTCATACTCTCATATTCCTAGCTCCCTCAACACGCTGAGATAGGAGGACTAACATTCAGATGCAGCCCAACAAGAAATGTCTGTGAGACTCTCCTCTCCCAAGAACCACCTGAAAGCTCGAAGAAAAGCTGTGACTCAAGTGGTAGAGGGCTATCCTTGAATGAAAAAACTGAGGGACAGAGCACGGGCCCTGAATTCAAGCCCTACTACCAAGATGCACTCATGCACATGTGTACGCAAGCACACACACACACGCACACGCACACACATGCACATGCACACACACACACACACACACACACACACACACATATATATATGTCACTACTGTGGCTTGATCACAAGTCCTCAGAACTTCCTGGTAGTAGCTCAGTTTTCTGGAGGCTGGTGGGCTAAGACTGTGACCCCATTTATGGATTGGGCATTGTAGGCTGTGAGTTGAAATCCCAACATGGCCAATAATTTATTCATGGAGTAAGAAGCCAATTTTGTCCCATTTTTTTCCCTCTATGTGAAAGTCCTGGGTCTCAGTATATGTGATATGATGTAATAAAATAAATGTTTTATGTGTAATAATACTAAAAAAATAAGGGTAATAAATGTCATATGGAATAAACCCATGTATGTAAATAGATCTCATATATGAGTATCATTATTTTCAGTACTGGAACTTCAGTTCAGGCCCTTGGAACTTTTCTGATCTTCTTGTCTTCTAGGACGGTGATGTTCCCCTTCACCCACAGTGCCGCAGAGTTACCTAGACCTTGAGTTTAAATGCCAGGCCTGCCAATAAAATGGTGCTAATTCCATGCCAGGGCCTTATTATTATTATTGTTATTGTTATTGTTGTTATTTGGTTGTAGTCCAAGTACCGGGCTTGAACTCAATTCTTGGCATCTCTGCTAAAGACGATCCTGGGATCCTAGGTCCTTAGTTCAAATCTCAGGACTGGCAAAAAAATAAAAAATAAAAAGGAAAAGGATAAAACTGAGAAGTTCAATAAGGTGGTTTTACTTTTTTTTCCCTTTGTATTGTACCATCCTGGCTCTAAATAACAATGCCCAGACAATGTACATGACCTTATATTGCTGATGTTTGGTGGGATATTAGGGAAGCCAAGCTGAAATCAGCAACTTAGGCCTGAATGTTGAATCCCGGGACTCCCAATAATGAATGGCTGGCGGGAGATTCTAAGAAACGCTTTCCAGGGCTGTGAAGGTGGCTCATTGGTACAGCGCTTGCATTGCATAATAGAGGCCCTGAGTTCGATTCCTCAGCACAACATAAGCAAAAAGAAAAAAGCCACAAGTGGAGCTGTGGCTCAAGTGGTAGAGCGCTAGCCTTGAGCTGAAGAGCTGAAAGACAGCGACCAGGCCAGGGTTCAGCACCCACGACCAGACCCCAAAAAACAAATTAAAACAAATTAAAATTAAAAAAAGAAACGCTTTCCAATAGGCATCTGTAGAAATAGAATGTTGTAAAAGTAACAAATACATTAGTAGTGTACGATTATATTATGAAATTATACACAACAATTATACTACATTGACTAATTTTCAATTAATACTTTATTATGTATTTAATCATGATACTTAAAAAAGGAAGGAATAATTTAATTGGCAATATTTGATAGAAATATCATATATGCAATTTCATAATTTACAGACATCTCTCATTAAATATATCTAGATCTATCTTTCTATCTTTCTATCTATCTATCTATCTATCTATCTATCTATCTATCTATCTATCTATCTATCTATCTATCTATCTGTCTGTCTGTCTGTCTGTCTGTCTGTCTGTCTGTCTGTCTGTCTGTCTGTCTGACTGTCTGTCTGTCTGTCTGTCTGTGTGTGTATCTACCAATCTACATATTTCTCTGTTTATACACTTGTCACTACTGGGGCTCAGTGGTAGAGTGTTCGCCTAGTAAGTACGTAGCCCTTGGTTCGATTCGTCACTACCATGTGCATAGAAAAATCCAGAAGTTGTGCTGTAGCTCAAACATTCGAGCACTAGCTTTGAGCATAAAGGCTTAGGAACTGTGTCTAGACCCTTACTCAAAACCGAGGACTGGCAACAAAAAAAAAAAAAAAAAAGGAAAATAAAGAATGTTCTGACTGCAACTATATAAAAAAAAAAAGGAAAATAAAGAATGTTCTGACTGCAACTATATAAGGATAGGGCTGCAAATACCTCATCACAGAGCAAGCTGGGAGTCTAGTGCTGACATTTGCCATCTAACCTGAATTAGCCAGAGGTAAACTGCTGCAACCCAGTTCCATGAACTAGATGCGGCTGGCTTGCTCATCCTGTCATCCAAGATACTCGGGGGCTGAGATCTGACACTGGTGGGTTTAAAACCCAGCCCTGGCAGGAAGTCTGTAAAACACTGAGCTGTGGCTTAAAGTGTTAGAGTTTTAGTCTGATCAAAAGACCTTAGGACAGTACCCCCAACATTTCAGTGCAATCCCTGTGCCTGACTCCCCCCCCCCAAAAAAAAAACCTCACCCCTCTAAAATTTAAATTTGGACTGTATGTGGCGTGTTTCTGAAAGAATGGTGATACTGATGAAAGCACCCTAATTCTAATGACATTATGTGGGTTACAGCTATGTGATGAGTCTTTCATGAGTTGTTGTGTGCTGAGTCATTCATGGAGTGCAATTTTTCATTTTTTCATCTGGTTCTTGTAAGAGCTACACAAGTAAGATGATTGTGCAGATGAGAAACTTGTGGCTAAGATATGTCCTCATGTCAGGGCCAAAATTATGTATGTACCTAATTCTAGTGAATTGTCTCCTGCAGACAATTGTTTTGGTTTATGTTTCTTGATCATGAACCTTGAACTCAGGGCCTAGCCACTGACACTTACCAGTGGGGATCATGGGTAGCGCCTTACCATGTGGAGCCAAGGACCCCCTTGCAACAGAGTGTTACAGTCTATTCATGTAGTAGCTGAGGTCTGTCATCCTGCCTACTCAGGAAACTGAGATCTGACGATCTGGGTTCAAAACTATCCCAGACACAAAAGGTCCCATGAGACTATTATCTCCTATTCACCACTTAGAAACTTGAAGTGGAAGCTAGTCACTGCTGACTCGTGCCTGTCATCCTAGGTTCTCAGGATGCTGAGAGCTGAGGATCACGGTCCAAAGCCAGCCTGGGCAGGAAATTCCTTGAGACGCTTCTCTCCAGTGACCCAACAAAAACCTGAATGTGTGCTGTTGCTCAAGTGGTAGAGCGATTGGCTTTTGCTAAAGAGCTCAAGGATAACACACAGGCCTAGATTTAAATTCCTCCAATTTCCAACAAAAGAAAGAGAGAAACCTGAAGTAGAGTGCTGGGAATATGTCTTAGGAGTACAGTGCTTTGCATGTATGAATCCCTAGGTTTGATTCCTTAGTACCACATCACTAGAAAAAGCCTGAAGTGGCTGTGTGCCTCAAGTGGAAGAGTGCTATCCTTGTACAGGAGAAACTCAGGTACAGTGATCAGGTCCTGAGTTGAAGCTCCAGGACAAGTATATGAACACACATACATGCGCATACACATACACACACAGATACCAGAAGTGAAGCTGTGACACCAAATGATAATGAACTGAGCTTCTGCAATGAGCTCATGGTCAGTACCCAGGTCCCGTGTTCAACCCTGAAACACAGCCATCCAGGGCCCAACTAGGAGGGGTCAAAATTTCACAATCTGATGAGTTTCACCAGCCCTAGATGACAGGAAGCATAGTGATATTACACATGTGCTTTGATTTAGCAAGCTTCTGAAAACGCAGGGAGGATCATTGCCAATAATGAATCATTTCATTAGGTTCAGCTCCCTAGTTGTCTGCCAGAAGGACCCTTGAATTAATTGCAGCAGGTTATTTCAACACTGGAACATATTATAACAAAGACAGGATAAGTGCAGGGAACATGGACATGGGAGGTGCACAAATGAAGTCTTCCTGTCAGAACAGAGCTCTCGGCAGAGAGATAGCTTGAGGTACATAGAGACCTTTTTCTCCTGGCCTCACTCCGCTGTACAGGAGTGAGGCCTGTTCCAACAACGAGGAAGACTTCTTCCAGCAGTCCCTGATGTGGAGAAAACCTCAGGCTACAATGGGAACAGTGAGAGGAGCCCTGGAAGATGCACTGTCTTGAAAACTCTCTCTGTTCTATGAAATCATTCTATTCAAAGTAAATTTCCTAGCTGGATACTTTTCATCATAGGAACTCTAGACCTTCACCAATAGAAATACATGCATACATACAGAGGATGACATGTTGTTACTGGCTTTTTTTTTATTGGCAGGTCCGGGGGTTTTACTATGAGCCTAGGCAATGTTCCTGAGCTCCTTTTGCTCAAGGGTAGCGCTTTGCCCTTGAGTCATAGCCATATTCATGGGATTTTTTTTATTCCTGTAATCCCTCAGAAATAAGAGTGTGGTGGGATTTCCTGTTCTGGCTGAATTCAAAATGGCATTCTCTACCTCTCAGCCTCCTGAAGAGCTAGGATTACAGGTAGGATTCACTGACACTTGGCTTTCTTTTCTTCTCATTCTTTTCTTTCATCATGACCATCTGAAATCTTGACAGTGTCATTCCAATGGTTTGCATTTTGAAGTAAAATACCCAGGCCTGGAATAGAAGTGCCTGGACTGCCACCTACAAATGGAGGGAGATCTTGAGAAATCATTCTATCCATGGTAATGCCTAATGGAATGTTTTAAAAGTAACAATTAAATCTGCAGTTAGTTCATGATTCTCTTATAGAATGCCACACAAAAAGTATTGGATAATGTCTTCCATTCTAGCACCATGGTATGATTCTCCCAGTCAAGGAATACTGACTACTTTTACATTAATGATTTAATAAGTATTCAACCATGATACTTCATTTCATTCAAAGGAGGCATAATTTAATAACTAATAATCCATAATATGTATAATTTAATATCCTCACATTCTCTCTCATATACATAGCAAACTACACATCTATCTATCTATCTATCTATCTATCTATCTATCTATCTATCTATCTATCTATCTATCTATCTATCTATCTATCTATCTATCTATCTATCTATCTATTTATCTATCTATCTATCTGTCTGTCTGTCTGTCTGTCTGTCTGTCTGTCTGTCTGTCTGTCTGTCTGTCTGTCTGTCTGTCTGTCTGTCTATCTATCTATCTATCTATCTATCTATCCGCCACTACTATTGCTTGATCACAGATCCTCAGAAGTGGCTGGCAGTTCAGTTTGCCAAAGGCTTTTGTTTTACAACTGGCCCATTCATGATTTGTGCATTGTGGGCTGTGAGTTCAAATCCCAAAAGTTTAAATATGGAGTCACAAGCCAATTTTTACCCATTTTTTCCCTTCTCTGTGAAAGTCCTGGGTCTCTGTATGATGTATGATCTATATGCAAATAAATCCATGTCACAACATGTAATAAATGAAATAAATGTTATACATGTAAGAAAACTAAATAAAATAAATAAAAAATAAATAAGAGTAATAAATGTCATATGGAGTAACACATGTATGTAAATAGATCTCATGTATGAATATTATTTTTTCCAGTACTGGGGCTTGAATTCAGTCCCTGGAAACTGGTCTGAAATTCTTGTCTTCAATGATGGTGGGTTTCCCATCCCCCACAGTACCAGAGAGTTAATCAGACCCTGAGTTGAAATCCCAGGACTGGCAGAAAAATGGTGCAAATTCCAAGCCACGGTCTTAAATTTTTTTTTGACTAGGAACATGCACTGTCTTGAAAGCACTCTCTGTGCTATGACATCATTCTATTCAAAGCAAATTTGTTAGGTGGGTGCTATTGTTCATAACGACTATGGATGTTCACTGATAGAAATACATGCATTTATACACAGACACATGCAATTACTGGCTTTTTTTTTTAGTGCAGATCCTGAGGCTTGAACTATGAGCCTAGAAATTGTCCCAGAGCTCCATTTACACAAGGAAGCACTTTATTGTGCCTTAATCCACGATACTTCATTAATTGGAGGCATAATTTAATACCTAATAATTATTAGTAATATATTACATGTAATTTAATAATATATAGACATCTCACATTCTATAAATATATTTATATTTAAATGTACAGTGGAATATACATATACATTTTTCTCTTTCTCTCACTATATATACTTATATACACGTATTTGCAGCAATTTACACATCTATCTATTTATATATTGGACACTCCTGGGGCCAGAACTCAGGTCCTGAGAACTGCCTGGCATTGAATTTATTTGAGGCTGCTGTCCTTAAACTGACCCCTTGATGAATTAGACATTCCAGGCCCTGAGTTCAAATCCCAGGGGTGCTGAAGTCAATAGGTAGAGTAAGAAGCCAATGTTGACCTGATTTCCTTTATGTGGAAATATTGTGCCCTAGATACAATATGTAATATCTATGCAAATACATATATATGATATATATTATACATGTATATAAATATTATTTTTTGCCATTTGTAAGGCTGGAGTTCACAAACTGGGAAATGCTCCAGATTTTTTTTTCTTCTAGGAGGTTAGCTTTCATTTCACCCAGAGCACAATAATGTTACGCAGTCCCTGAGTTCAAATACCAGGTATGGCAGATAAAATGGCCCAAACTCCTAGCCACGACCTTAACTTTTTTGGGAGGGCAGTCACGGGGCTTGAACTCAGGTCGCCACAACTCTGCCTCAGCCTTGATTACCCTAGGCTGGGGTGCAGCTTTTACATCCACAGATGATCCAGGGATCCTACGACCTGAGTTCAACTCCCAGCTCTGGCAAAAAAAATAAACCAACCAAGATGGAGGAGGAAAAACCAGGAAGATTTAGACAACAGTTCTACCTTTGTTTCCTTTGCACGGTGACCATCCTGGCTCTCAAAGCCTCGGCTTGAAAATTGTACATATCCATGCATGGCCGAAGGCTGGTGGGCTGTCAGTGAAGCCTGAGCCCAACCAAGACACCTAGGCCCTCAGTTTGATCCTGGGACTTTCACCTACTCGTTCCTATCTATAGGAACAATAATAGAATCTTTGTAATGTACCAATTGAACTACTAATTAGCTAGTCATTGTAGTATAAGATTGTACACAATAAATATAGGTCATTGATTAATTTAATTAATACTTTATTAAGTCTCCTACCGTGATTAATTAATGGAGGCATTATTTTAGACCAAATAATTCATAGTAATAGAATATATAAAAATAAAATATAGGTCATCATTCTTTATATAGAGTTACACACTAGAATCTACATAAATGTCTATCTGTCTCTCTATATAACTTTATTTATAGATTCATATACATATGTAAATACACACACACACAAGCTTCAATCTACACATCTATCTGTTTATATATTGGCCACGCCTAGGGCTTCATCTCAGGTCCTCAAATTTGCCCGACAACTTCACTTGCGTCAGACTGGTGGGCTAACATTGACCCATTCATGAAGTGGGCCTTCTAGGCCCAGAGTTCAAATCACAGAACTGCCAAAAACTTAATCCTGGTGGAAGAAGGCAAGTGACCCACTTGTTTTCCTTATCAGTGAATGTCCTGGGTCTCAGGAATGATGTATAATACATAGGCAAATCTATGTTCTGTGTAATAGGATGTAAAAAAACGTTATGCAGGTAATCATACTCTCTAAAATATATAATGAATAAATAAAAAACAAAATAAAATGAATAACTACAATATGCAGTAAACATGTGTATGTAAGTATAAATCATGTATTTAAAATGTATACAAATATTATTTTTGCAAGTGCTAAGAACAGACCTGTCTTTCTTATCTTCCAGCTCTGTGAGCTTTCCCTTCCCCCACAGTACTGCAGATTTACCCAGACCCTGAGTTCAAATCCCAGGCCTGGCAGAAAAAATGGCGGAACTCCAAGTAGCCTAATACTTGCTAAATATTTTTAATGTATATATGTACGTATGCATGTATGTATTACGTATTTTTATTTCAAGCACAGGGCTTGAACTCAGGGCATGGCAACTCTGCCTCAGCTTTGATCACTCTAGGCTGGGTTGCAGCCACTGGACCCACAGCCGAACCTAGGTTCCTGGGCCTCAAAGGTTGACAGGAAAAATAAATAAATGAAAAGACACAGAAAAAAAAACCCAGTAACTTGCAGATGGCTGTCGCTTTTACATTTGTTTTCTTTTCAAGGTGACCATCCTGGGTTTAAAGGACAGGGCTGAAAAGTGTTGGTAACCTGGCATTGCTGAAAGCTGTCATTCTTCCAGAGAAGCCATGGGCCAACATCACAACACAGGCCATGTGTTTGAAGCCGGGTCCTGACCCCTACAAATGGAGCGAGATCCTAGGATTCTCGTTCCTATTCATAGGAATACCGATGGAAAGTTATGAATGTCAAGGTTGTATTTTGTTCCTGAATGATACTACCATAAAATTAGAGAGTGATTTTAGGAGGCCGATGGATTTTAATGAATATTTTTGACACATTAAAAGAATATTACTGGGGCTGGGAAGGTGGCTCAGTGGTAGAGCGCTTGCCTTGCATGCATGAAGCCCTGGGTTCGATTCCTCAGCACCACATAAGAAAAAAGCCGGAAGTGGCGCTGTGGCTCAAGTGGTAGAGTGCCAGCCTTGAGCTGAAGAGCTGAGGGACAGCACCCAGGCTCAGAGTTCAGGCCCCACGACTGGACCCAAAAAAAGAAAAAGAAAAAAAAAAGAATACTATTAATTACATGGACACAACAGTTTCGGGTCAGTGGTCGATATAATTAATAATTCATTAAGGATGAAAACAGTAATATTAATTACATGGAGGCATAATAAATATACAAGAATTGGTAGGAATGTAGCCTATATAACTAAATAATATATAGACATCTCTGGTACTCTATAAAGATCTATTTTTATTTGTGTACTACCATCTGCATGTCCATCTGTTCTTGTTTTGTCAACCCCTGGGGCTAAATCTCAGGTGCTGGGAACTGTTTGTCGGCTCCATATGCCCCAGGCTGGCGTGCTGACACTCACCCATTCATGAATTGGGCCTTGTAGGCTGTGAGTTCAGATTCCAGCACTAACAAAAATTGAATCATGCAATAGGACACAGGGTGACACATGTTTTCTTTTTCTGTGAAAGTCCTGGGTATCAGGTGTGAAGTTTCATACCTATGCAATTCTATATCCTATGTAAGAAATGTAGTAAATATTCCATGTGTTATAGCAGTAAATAAAATAAATGGTAAATGAATAAAAAAGTAAAATGAATAACTACTCTAAGCACAATTTGGATTCAACATACAGGGCTCAATCTCAGGGCCTGGGCAGTGCCAGGCAGCTGAATTGGCTAGTGGCTGCTGTGCTGGCAGTCACCCATTCATGAACTGAGCCTTATTTGCCCGGATTTTAGATCCCAGCACTCCCAAAAATGTAATCTTGGAGTGAGAAGCTGAGCATGACACATGTTTTCCTTCTCTTTGAAAGTGCTCGGTGTCAGGTAGGATGTATAATTTGGATGCAAATCTATATGCTATGTAATAGAATGTAATAAAGTTAAAAAACATCATAGGTAGAAGAGTTACCACTACAGTAAATGATAAACAGATTGAATTAGTAGTGAATCATTCTAGGATAACATTACATGCAATAAGTGTAGGATGTGCACTAAGTTTAATTAATATTTTATTAAGCATTAACAAAATAAAAATTACAAGGAGACAATATTAAACAACTAATAATTGGGAGTAGCACATGATGCATAATTTAATAATATATAGACATTGGTCTCATTCTATGAAATATCGAATTTTATGTATGGATATATGTATATATATATATGATAAACAGTTATGAGATATTGAGTAATTATTAATTAATGCTTTATTAATTGTTAACTGGGACACATAATTAAATGGGGACATAATTTAATACCTAAGTATTGGTAGCAATATTATCTATAATTTAATATTATGCAGAAATCTCTTTTTGTGTATATAGTATTTATATACAGCAGTCTCTATCTATTTATACCTCGTTCACTCCTGAGGCTTGATGGTTGAGTGCTCATAGTAAGCACAAAGCCCTGGGTTCAATTCCTCTGTGCCACAAAACAGAAAACTCAGAAGTTCTGTTGTCTTTCAATCGAGTGCTAGCCTTGAGCACAAACGTTTAGGGACAGTTTCTAAGCTCTTACTCAAGCCCCAGGTATGATGCCAAAAAATTGTAGGATATTCTAACTGAAATTATAGAAGGACAGAACTTCAAATACCTCATTACAGAGCAAGCTAGGAGTCTAGTGCTGACAGCTGCCACCTAACCTGACTTAGCCACATGTAAACTGCTGCAACCCTGCTCCATGGGTTACCCATGTCATCCTGGCTTATGCCCGTCATCCTAGCTGCTCAGCGGCTTTAAAACCCAGTCCTGGCAGGAAGTCTGAGAGACACCTCAAAATGTGGCTCCAAGTAGTAGAGGTTTGAGTTCAAGCCCCATGGCTAACACCCCCTCCCCAGAAAAACACCCCACTAAACCATTAAATGTGAACTTGTATGGTTTGTAAATTTTCCTCAAAGAATGGTGATACTGATGAAAGCACCCTAATTCTAATGACAGTTTGTGGAATGGAGCTGTGTTGAGTCCTCCATTGGGTGCTCCGTTCGGAGTCCTGCACAGGGTGCTTTGTGCTGAGTCTTTCGTAGGATGCAGTGTGCTGAGTCCTGCATTGGGTGCTGGGTGCTGAATCTTTCACAGGATGTTGTGTGCTGAGTAGTGCAAAGAGTGCCATGTGCTATGTCCTTAACCAGGTGCATTCTTACATCTTGTCTATGTAAGAGCTCCACAACTTAGATGATTATACAGACAAGAATATTGAGGCTCAGATAGGCCCCCATGTCAGGGACAAAATTATGTATTACTGGAGACTCGTGAGTTGTCTACAGCAGACAATGGTTTGGTTTTTTTCTTGGTCATGAACCTTGAACTCGGGGCTGAGGCACTGACCCTTACCTCTTGGGCTCATGGCTAGCACTCCACCACGTGGAGCCATGGACCCCCTTGCAGCAGAGGCTATGGCCAAGGGGTCAGTAGCCTTCTCGGGAAGCTGAGTTCTAAAGATCTGGGTTCCAAACTATCTCAGACACAAAAGGTACTATGAGACTATTATCTATAATTCACTACCAAGAACCTGAAGGGGAAGCTGGGTGCTTGAGCTCATGTTGGTTATCCTACCTACTCAGCAGGATGAGATCTGAGGATCATGGTTCAAAGATAGCCTAGGCAGGAAAGTCCTTGAGAAACAGCACCAATGAACCACCAGAAAACCGGAAGTAGCTCTGTGGCTCAAGTGGTGGAGCACAAGACTTGAGCTGAAGGGGTCAGGGCCAGCACCCACGCCAAGACTTCAACTCCTTCAATTGACAACAACAACAATAAAAAAGACAGAAATAAACTAACAAAGCTGAAGTAGAGGGCTGGGAATGTGCCTTAGTGGTAGAATACTTTGCATCTATAAAATCCTGGGCTTCATTTCTCAGGACCATATCACTAGGACAAAGCCTGAAGTGGCTCTGTGGCTCAAGTGGGATAGGGATATCATTGTACAAGAAAAACTAGGTACAGTGCTCAGGTCCTGAGGTCAAGCTTCAGGACTCATGTATATGTGTGCATGCACACACACACACACGCACACACACACCGTGGTGTGCACACAAACACACCCACACATACACTCACAGACCAGAAGAGATGTTGTTAAACAAAATGGGAAAGCACTGGGCTTCTGCACTGAGCTCAGGGTCAGCACCCAGGCCCTATGTTCAACCCCAAAACCTGGCCACCCAGGGACCAACTAGGAGAAGTCAAAGGTTTCAAAACCTGATGAGCTTCACCAGTCCTAGATGAAAGGAAGCTTTGTGATATCCAGCATGTGCTTTGATTTCCCAAGCTTCTGGAAACATAGGAAAGGCATCATAGGCCCAACATTGCCTGCAATGAATCATTTCATTATGTTCAGTGCCTTAGTTGTCTGTCTGAATGACTCCTGAATTATATTGAGCACTGTAACTGAACAACAGTATATAGTCTCACAAAGGCAGGATAAGTGCACAGAACTTGGCCTGTCATGAGAGGTGGCACAAATGAAGGTCTCCTGTTAAAACAGAGCACTGGGGAGAGAGATAGCTAAGGGTACAAAGAGGCCTTTTTTTCCTGACCTTCAGAGCCCCCTCGCACTCATCCTCACTAACTGGCCCAGATGGAGTTGTTTGTTACCCAGCTGTACAGGAGTGAGGACTTTTGTGTGCCTGTCCAGACAATGAGAGTGCCTTCCTCCAGCAGGCCTGTGATGCAGAGAAACCCTCAGGTTACACTGTGAACAGTGAGGGGAGCCCCAGAACATGCACTATCTTGAAAGAAGTCTCTCTGTTATGAACTCATTGTACTGAATACAAATTTCCTAGGTTGGTGCCATTCAGTATAGCTACTCGGGAATTTCAACTATAAGAAGACAATACATAGACAAAGACATGGAAGTACAGGTTCTTTTTGAGGGGGCAGGTCCTGGGGTGGATATACGAGCCTATGCATGGTCCCTGGGCTCCTTTTGCTCAAGGTTACTGCATTAAGCTTGAGTCACAGCACCACTTCTGGGTATTTCTGTGATCTCTTAGAAATAACTGTGTCATGGACTTTCCTACACTGGCTGGATTCAAACTAAGTTTCTCTACATCTCAGCCTCCTGAGGTCCTGGAATTACAGACAGCAGCCACTGGCACCTTATTTCTTCTTTTCTTCATTTTTTAATCTGGACAATCTGACTTTTTAACAGGGTCATTCCCGAGGTTTTAATTTATAAGTAAACTACCCAATGTTCTTTATAGCTGCTTTCCCTGAGAAGGATTTTCTCTCCTCATCTTCCCCTCTGGTCACAGGTTTGAGGCCAACAGTGAGAAATGCGTGTCACAGGATTTGGGAGCAAATATCCACAGTACATGCCAGTTCTGTCACTTAGCATTGAGCTGCTGTGAATTTACTGTCTCAGGATATGAGGACCGAAAGCTGGAGTGATCCTCATACAGTC
This sequence comes from Dipodomys spectabilis, assembly GCF_019054845.1. NCBI lineage: Eukaryota > Metazoa > Chordata > Mammalia > Rodentia > Heteromyidae > Dipodomys > Dipodomys spectabilis. Next base: position 1,560,454 of record NW_024870932.1, on the reverse strand, counting down.
TGCATTGCTCCTTTTGCCTATAAAATGATCTAATAATTATGAGTGTTTTGTTTCTCCAACGTTAAGTGTCTAGAACAAACTAGTAGCATCTTCATGTCAAGGGTTAAAGTTTTGAGGCAGTGACCACTTGTTGCTTGTTTCTAGCAGAGCAACACGTGGTGGTAATCCAAACACCTGGTTGGTTGTGTGCCTTTATAAACCCTGCAAAACTTTAGCTCTGGGTTCTCCTCCTAGGCTCCGCTGTGTTGGAGTGTAGGATGAGACCCGAGCTGCAGCCCATTTAAATAAAACCTAAAACAGCTGTAAGTCTGACTCTTGATTGTCTTCTTGGTGTGGATCCTGCGACCTGGGTATAACATATTAGTGAGGGCTTGTCCAGGATCCCCCCAAAGGCCCCCGAGATCTCAGACTCCAAAGGTAAAACAGAGCTGTCTTTGTTAATTTGTCTTGTCCTGTCATTTGTCTGTTTTACTTTCGTTTTCCTTTGTGAAGATGGCCACTCCGATTCGTAAAGGATTGTTGAAGCAGATGTGCTTGCACCACAACCCTGGAGGAATTGGGAGATGTCCAAGATCCTCTTGTGGGGCGGGGGTCCTTGGAATCCCACTGTGTGGGGTGGGGGGGCAGTCCTTGGAACACCGCCATGTGAATTGTGGGGTGGGGGTCGGTTCAGTGTTGGGCCGGAACTGACCAAGAGGGCCTCCTAACAGAGGCCCAACTCACCCACTGTGGCTCTGCTCTTTCTGCTGTGTGGCATGGGTGTGGAACCCCACCGTGACTGTAGTCAGTGGAACAATTTGGGAGATCTCCACTTTGTAAGGTTTTTTTTTGTAACTGTCAAGACTGCGTGTGTTTTGTTTGTATTGTTTATTGTTTTTTGGACTGTACGTCTGATGGGACTGGAAACGATAGGCACCACTCCATCTAGCCCCCTGAGGCAGAGGGAAAGAAAAGGTACCTCCCGGTTTTTCAGGGAGATAAATTGGAAGAAGAAAGGTTTCGTCCCCCATACTCTCTTTTCTAGGTTCCTTTTCAGAACCTGAGAAGGATCAAGAGGAGGAGGGAGCTATAGAACACTCAGCACCTGCCCTTAAAGTTTCTGAGGGGCCAGTCACTCGACGATGCAGTGGGATCAACCCCCCTTCTAATGCAGCTGTTTTTCCCTAACACGCCATAGGTCCTGTGGATGTGGATGGTCAACAGCAACTGCAATATTGGCAATTTTCTACCAGTGATCTATACAATTGGCACACCCAAAATGCTCCCTTTTCTGAGAAACCCCAGGATTTAATTCGTTTGCTTGAAATTATTCTCTTTACTCATCAGCCAACTTGGGATGATTTTAGTCAGCTTTTACAGGTCCTTTTTACCACTGAAGAGAGAGACTGTATCCAAGAGGAAGCCCGGAAACGTATCACTGGTCCCACAGGAGCACCTATCATGGATCCTGCCCTGATCACTGCCTATTTTCCTGAGATCCAACCAACATGGGACTACAATACATTTGAAAGTAGGGAGAGACTCCTTTACTATCGCCAAGCTCTGTTAGCAAGTCCAAGGCAGTGGCTTGCCAACCTACTAATATGGCCAAAGTTTATGATGTTGGACAGGGAGGAACTGAAAGTCTGGCAGCATATCTTGAGCAGCTCATGGAAGCTTTTAGTCAATATACCTGTATGAACTTGAGACCCAGGAGTCGGCTCAGATGATTATGTTTGCCTATATAAAGAATGCAGCACCAGACACAAAGTGAAAGTTGCAAGCTCTAGACAGACTTGGTGAAAAGTCTATTAGGGATGTAGTAGTTGCGGTGGAAAAGGTTTACAATAAGAGAGAGACAGAGTAGCAAAGACAGGAAAGGAAAGACAGAGAACGTGAAATTGAGTGTGAAAAGAGCAACAAGGCCAAAGAAAAGAGGCCAGACTTGTTGGACTCGCCACTATCGCATGCCGAGCATACCTGATTCACAGATGGCAGCGTTTCATTTGAGATGGAAAAAGGTATGCCGGTGCAGCAGTCACCATGGACACTGAGATAGTGTGGGCAGAAGCACTCCCCGAGGGAACTTCTGCACAAAGAGAAGAAATAGTAACACTAACAAAAGCCCTACAGATGGGAAAAGGGAAGAGACTAAACATTTACACGGACAGTCGGTATGCTTTTGCCACTGTGCATGTCCATGGAGCCATTACCAAGAGAGGGGGCTGTTGACAGCTGTGGGAAAGGCTATTAAAAACGAACAAGAAATTTTAAGCATCATCCGGGCCTTATGGGAACCAGCAAATATTGCCATTATGCATTATCCTGGCCATCAAAAGGTAACTAATTCAATAACCAAAGGAAATAATTTCGCCAATCAGTCAGCTAAGGATGTGGACCTCCAGCCCAAAGCAGAAGTAGATGCAGGGCCGCAATCTTTGTCTCCTGAGCCTCAGTACTCCCAAGAAGACCTGGAGTGGATAAAGAAAATTTCCATGGTCTATAAGCCCCCAAACAGAGAGAGAAATAAAGACTGGAGGCAAACTGGTGAGGGGAAACTTATGTTGCCATAAAAATTGTTCAAGACAAATCTTATGAGAATCCATTGGGTCTCTCACATCGGAACCTGAAGAATGCAGGACCTGGTCTGACACTCGGAAGTAAAAATCAGGCAAGGAAATCAACTCATTGAGGACATTGTTAAAAATTTTAAAGCCTGTCAGCTCACCAATGCCCCTAATCAACTGGTTACAAAAGGAGCTCGCCTCCATGGAGATAGGCCAGGTGTGTATTGGGAAGTAGACTTCACAGAAATTAAAACTGGAAAATTTGGATATAAATATTTGCTAGTTTTTGTATACAACTTTTCCGGATAGGTTAAAGCCTACCCAACAAAGCATGAGACTGCAAACGTCATATCTAAGAAGATCCTGGAAGAAATCCTACCTTGGTATGGCTTCTCATCCACCATCGGGTAGGACAATGGACCAGCCTTCGTCTCAAAAGTAAGTCAGGGAATAGCCGTGGCACTGGGGATGGATTGGGAATTGCACTGTGCTTATAGACCCCAGAGTTCAGGGCAGGTAGAAAGAATGAATCCGACTCTAAAAGAGACTTTAACTAAATTGGCCTTGGAGACTGGTGCAGACTGGGTATTGCTGCTTCCTTTTGCCCTGTTTAGAGTAGGAAATTCACCCTATCATCTTGGCTTTACTCCTTTGGAAATAATGTATGGACACCCTCCACCCATTATCCCTATCCTTCAGACTGAATTGCTTGTTGATTTGGATGATATTGAATTTCTGTGTAAGCTTGACTATTTACAGCTGGTGCATAAGAGGATGTGGCCCCAGCTTAGAGCATTATATGATTCTGCTTCTATTCCCACCCCCCCCCATTTGTTTAAACCAGTGGACTGGGTGTTTGTTCGAAGGCACAACCTGAGATCTCTGGAACCACGGTGGAAGGGACCTTACATGGTGCTACTGGCTACACCTACTGCCCTTAAAGTGGATGGCTTTTCTGCTTGGATCCACTGCTCCCATGCCAGACCGGCTGATCCCTTTGCCCTGGACAACCGTGGGGAAACATGGGAAGTCTCCAAGCATCCTACACAACCACTCTGCATACAACTCAAGAAAAGAAAAGTGAACTGATTGTTATTGGTACTGTTGTTTAATAGAATGGCTAAGGTCAGTTAGGGACCATACCCGTTCAAGATCAAGAGCTGTTGGAGTTTAGTTTGAGGCTGGAGCCACAAGATTGTGTCTCAGGACCATAAGTCAAGAGGGGAATGAAGATTTAAAGTTTTAAGGTAGTGAACACTTGTTGCTTGTTTCTAGCAGAGCAACACGTGGTGGTAATCCAAACACCTGGTTGGTGGTGTGCCTTTATAAACCCTGCAAATCTTTACTTTGGGGCTCTCCTCCTAGGTGCTGCTGTGTCGGAGTGTAGGACAAGGCCCGAGCTGCAGCCCGTTTAAATAAAACCTTAAAACAGCTGTAAAGTCTGACTCTTGGTGGTCTTTTTGGTGGGGGTCCTGAGACTGGAGTATAACAATGTTTCCATTTTTCTCTAGTACTCCTCGAGATTTACACTAAGGGTTTGTGTGGAACGGCTGCTCGGTGAATCCCTGAGGAAACCACTTGAAGCCTTCTCAGGAGAACGCCATTCAAGCCAGCCGAGCAGGAGAGTCTCTGAGACTATTTTCTCCAATAAACCACCAGAGAACCAGAAGTGGAGCAGTGGCCCAGAGGGTAGAGCTCCAGCTTTGAGAGACAAAACTGAGCAACAGATACAATCCAGACCAGGCAGGAAAGCCTCGGAATTGCTTATGTCCAGTTAACTACTAGCTGGCAGGAAGTGGAGCTGTGGTGGTGGTAGAGCCTCAGCCTTGAGCAAAGCAGCTCAGGAACACATTGGGCCCTAGTTTAAGCCCTTGGATGGCCACAAAAAAAATTCAAAAAGAGAAGGCCAAGTTTATGTATCAGTGCCCTACCTACTTATGTGTGTATGTATATTACCTCCCATAGTGCAAACTCTGCTTTTATTTACTGGTTTATTTTTCAGATATGCTAGTTGTGCATACTGCATCATTCTCTTCATTTCAGGCCCATTGCTTTTCTCTTCTACGGTTCTAGGCCTGTGTCTTTATATGATGCACAGTGAAGCTCTCAGCAGCCTTTCTTTACATTTTATTATGAGGACAACGCAGGAACAATCTCAAATCAGGCAGGGTAAGAGAAGATCATGTTTCTTAGAAGTAACCGTTATTCAGAAAATTAAACTTGAGAACATAAAATGGCAGCATACTTATGTAAAAACTACTATTAAGAAAAAAATGAAGGGGGTGGGAGTATGGCTTAATGAGAGAGTGCTTGCTTGGCATGCAAGAAGTCCTGGGTTCGATTCCTCAGGCACCCGTACACAGACAAAGCCAGAATATGTGCTGTGGCTCAAGTAGCAGAATGCTAGAGACAGTGCCCAGGCCTTGAGTTCAACCAAACTACTGGCAAGAGATAGCTACCTAGGTAGAAAGGTAGGAAGAAAGAAAGAGAGAGAGAAAGAAAGAAAGAGAAACAGAGAGAGAAAGAAAGAAAGAAAGAAAGAAAGAAAGAAAGAAAGAAAGGAAGGAAGGAAGGAAGGAAGGAAGGAAGGAAGGAAGGAAGGAAGGAAGGAAGAAAGAAAGAAAGAAAGAAAGAAAGAAAGAAAGAAAGAAAGAAAGAAAGAAAGAAAGAAAGAAAGAAAGAAAGAAAGAAAGAAAGAAAGAAAGGAAGGAAGGAAGGAAGGAAGGAAGAAAGTTGATAAATGAATCTGTTTTTGATGTCAGAAGGAAAGAGGGGAACACTTCCCCGTCATGAGGATTTCTGCAGTGTGCCAGGACACCAGCATCGCCTTCACGCAAACGCAGAGCAGGATGACTGTCTCTCTCCCACTTCTCAGGCAGCCAAGAGCCCCAGAGTCAAGAGGGCAGAGCCAGGTTCTAACTCAGGTGCTTGGAGACAGAAGAGAAATGGCCCTGTCCCTCCTTGGACTGGGGATTTGCATTAATGATGTGGAGAATGAAGTAAGGAGAATGGACTGGCAGAGATAGAAGGGCCTTTAAACCTGACAAATGGAGAGTCAAAATCCCACTCCCTAAGCCCAGAGAGCAGGGTTTTTCTACTCTGTTCCTCCCCTCTCCCCCACTATACTGGCTCTCTATTGGTAACGTAAAGATAACCGGAGGCACCCTTCACCTGAGGGAGGAAGGTTAATTAGTCATCGTTTGAAGAGACTGAGAAAAGCCTGACCCTGCTGTAACTCTAACAAATGTTTCAGGTTTCCCCCGTTGTTGGCTGTGCCTGGAATGAATCAAGTGGTTTTGCAGCTCACATCCCTGTTGAGTGTGTACATTCTGCCTCCTAATCCTGCAGGCTTAGTTCTCTGCACCTAGCCTGGCTTTTGAAACTGTTTTCTGTCCTTCAAATACAGTGTTACACTGGAGTTCTTCCTGCTAACAGAGCTAGGGCTTGGATCCTGAGAACTTCATTTGAACCCCGGATGGGTCAATAATATTTCTTTCCTTCTTCTGTAGCTCAAGAACTCCAGGAACATTTAGAGTGCAAGTAAATTCTCATCACCAAGGGAAACACAGGAATTTCTTGAGCATCTGGCCTTTCAGAACAGGAAGTCAGAATGTCCTAGACTTCCCTGCCTTGGCTGGTTTAACCCTGAGATAGAGACCTCAGGCTCCTGAGATAGTGTGATGGGCGTGAGCTATTGGTTCTCTGCTAGGGTCAGAACTGTAGTAACATTGACAGTACAAGTCAACTGCTTATCACAAAGGGCTTGGGGAGCATATTAAGCCTTTCAACAATGTGCCTTTCAGAACCCTGTAGGACACGTTTAGAATGCTTGAATCTGAGAGGCTGGGCTTATGGATGTGCTACACTTGAACCTTGAGGTCCGACTCCAATTCTGGTGTACATCAGCATTCATTTTCCAAAAAATATTCTCATAAATAACAAATAGGAAAATTACTTTGATTATCCCTCACTCTTTTTCCAGTTGTGTGTCTCAAACTGAAGCCTGGGCGCTGTCCCTGAGCCCTTCAGTTCAAGGCAAACACTGTACCAGTTGACGCACAGTGCCACATGGGGTTTTTTGATGGTTCATTGGAGGTAAGTGTCTAACAGGCTTTCCTTCCCTAGGCTGTCTTCAAACTGCGATCTTCAGATCTCACCTCCTGTGAAAGTAGGTTTCCAGAGCCACTGGAAACTGGTGTATTGTTTTTGCCAGACTTGGGGCTTGAAATTAGGGCCTGGGTACTGTCTTTGAACTTCTTTTTCTCAAGGCTAGCACTCTACCACTTGAGCCACACCACAGCTTCTGGCTTTTTCTGAGTATGTGGCACTGAGGATTCAAACCCTGGCATTCATGCATGCTGAGCAAGCTCTCTACCATTGAGCCATATTCCCAGCCCCAAACTTAAGATTTTCTCCCTAAACTTGCCTATCCATAAGAAAAGGCTTCTGAGTATAAATCATTTTAACAAATCCCTATAGACAAAGCTCATACTAGGCAGACTCTAACCTTGTGATGACTTGACAAATGCCTCCACTTAATTATGTATCATGTTTCAACACTTAATAAAGTATTAATGAAAATAAGTCAATGTACTGAATTATTGTGTATAATTTTATAATATATGTGCACAACAAGAAATATTATGTGTATAATAATACTAAGTTCAATAAACAATAAAATGAATAAAATAAAAATTAAATACAAAATCAATAATAATAGTCATAATATAAAATAAACATACATATGTACCTATATATCTTGTATTACACATGTATACAAATTTTTTTCTATTGCAGGCCTTAATTCAGGCACTGGGAACTCTAGCTTGAAAATCTTTTCCTCAAGAACAGGGAGCTTTGCCTTCACACAAGGTGCAAAAGAGTTACTTGGAGAGTGAGCTCAAATCCCAGCAATGGCAGAAATGCTGGCCCCAGTTCCAAGACAGTGACTTAATATTTGTAACAGAAACAGTTATGTTTATTCAGTTCCATACTGAACACTGAAAAAAATCATTGTAGAACTTTGTACAGCTATTCAGACATCCATCCCTTACCCCAAAAGTGCTTCTTGAGCACTACATAATTTTTGGTACATTTTTTATTTTAAAAATGTTGTACAGAGTGGTCACAGTTACATGAGCAAAGTAATGAGTACATTTCCTATTGAGCATTGTTGCCTTCTCATTTGTGTTTCCCTTTCCATCCCTTCCCTCCCATCTTCACAACTAACTTCCCTGCTGAGGTCAGTGACTTAAATATTTATTTTTGCATTGGCATCGGGTTTGAACTCAAGTAATGGCAACTCTGCACCTTCCGTCACATTGCTACGGATTCATCAAGACTCTGAGTTCAAATCCCAGGCTAGGAAAGAAAACTGGCAGAAATTCCAAACCAAGGAGCTTTATTATTTCAATTTAGATAGTTAATTAATGAATTAATTAGTTAATTAATTTTGCCAACCACGGGACTTGAACTCAGGTCATGGCAACTCTGGCTCAGCTTCACTCTCCCTAGGTTGGGATGCAGCCTCGGGACCCAAAGCTGATCCTGGGCCCCTAGGCCCAGAGGGCTTTCAGGAAGAAAAAACAAGCAGAACAGCACAAAAAGTGGGGAGCTGTAGAGGGCTCAGGATTTTACAAATTTTTCTTTGCATGGTGACCATCCTGGGTCTGAATGACATGGTTTCATATTGGACCTGTCCTGCCATTGCTGATGGATGGCAGACTATCAGGGAAGCCATAAGCCAACATGTCAATATAGGCCCTGGGTTCAAATCCTAATCCTTACACTTACCAATGGCAGGCGATCACAAGAGACTCGTTCCTATGCATAAGAATACAGACTGAAAAAGTAGTTCATGCATTTGTCTAATCTAAAATTGGATGCAATAATCCTAGGATGCTGATTGACCTTAATTAATAGTTTATTAAGCATGAAAAGAATAATATTGCTTCAATGGAGATATAATAAATACCTAAGAGTTGGTAGGAACATAGTAGATGTCATTCAGTCATAAATAGACAGCTCTGGAACTCTTTAACAATATATATTTATTTGTATACCACCCTCTGCCTATCCATATATTGCTGTTTGGCCAAACTTGGGGCTTGATCTCAGTGCCTGGGAACCACCTGACAGCCTCATTGGCTAGAGGCTTCTGAGCTCACACTCACCCAATCATGAATTGAGTCTGCTAGGCCCTGAGTTCAGATCCCAGCACTGCCAAAAATTTAATCTTTGAGTAAGAAGCCGAGTGTGACACATGTTTTTCTTCTCTGGGAGAGTCCAGGGTGTCAGGAATGATGGAGAACATATCTACAAATCTAGATGGTATGTGATATGATGTAAACAATATAATAAATGGTATAAGTGTCATCAAAATCAATAAAATAAATGCTAAATAAATGAATGAAAAAAGAAATAAAATGAATAACCACACTAAACGTGATATGGACTGAACATCTGTATGGAAGTATAAATTCTATCACACAAAACACGGTATCTACTGAACATCTGTATGAAAGTTTAAATCCTATCTTTAAAATGTATATAAGGAGTATGTTTTCCATGCCTGAGGCTTGAATTCAGCCTACCCCCATGAGAAAGCAATAGCGGGAAATCCTGAGATACTGGTTTCTGGACCAGGAAAAGTCATAGAATGCAATCGATCTGATCAAATGAGTAGTTCATGCATGATGTGACTAGGAAATGATAGGCAAGACTCATGGGGTATCACTTAGTTGTAAAGCAGTGTTGATTAAGTGTGACAATAATCATCACAGTCATGAAATGAAGGCATCTGGAAAGATCCAAATATCAGTAGACACATGGTAGATTGGATTCCATCACAGGTTATCGTCTCTCCTACTCTATACAAATGTGTACTTATTTGCATACTACCGTCAACTTATGAATGGATGACTGCTGTGTGCCGTCCCCCCACACCCCCACCTGGGGGTCCATCTCAGGTCCTGGGAACGGCCTTACTCCTTAGTGGCTCATAGGCTGGTGTGCTCACATGGTCCCATTCATCAATTGGGACTGCTGGTCCCCAAGTTCGGATCCCAGCATTGTCAAAAGATTCATCCTGATGTCAGAAGGCAATTGTTGCACCTGTTTTCCTTTCCTGTGCAAGTCCTGGGTCTCTGCTAGGATGAAGAATGCATGGGCCACCCTGTGGCCATGGGAATAGGTTGTTATCATGTGAGCCCAGTTATACCTGTCATCATATACTGAAGAAAATACACAATACATCCATGAATAGCATACAAAATAGAATAACTAAACTAAATGCACAATGCAGTCCACACACGGAATTGAATATCCATCCCATGTTTAAATGATGCATTCAGGACAATTGTGGCCTCCCTGGTGCTCGATCTCTGTTTCTGGGAAACGCCCAGCTCCTTAGTGGCTCGCAGTCTGGTGTGATCACGTGGACCCATTGGGAAGTTGGGCCTCCTAGGCCCAAAGTTCAAATCCCAGCACTGACAAAATTCACCCTGATGTGAGAAACCAGTCATTGCACAAGTTTTCCTGTGCTGTGCAAGTCCTGGGTCTCAGCTGGGATGGAGAATGCATAGGCAACTCTATTCTCATGGGAATAGGTTTTCATCCAGGTCACCACAGTTATATCTGTCATCCTATACTCAAAAAAATACACAATACATCATTGAATAAGACACAAAATAAAGAGAATGACCACACTGAATGCAAGATGCTGCCCATCCATGTATGGAAATATAGATCCTCTGTTTAAATGATGAATTTATGACTATATTGGACCCCACCAGGGCTCCATCTCAGGTCCTTGGGATGGCCTAGCTCCTTAGTGGCTCACAGGCTGGTGTGTTCACCATGACCCATTCACCAATTGGGCCTGCTAGGCCTTGAGTTCAAATCCCAGCACTGCCAAAAGATTCACCTTGATTTGAGAAGCCAATCAATCCACCTGTTTTCCTGTCCTGTGAAAGTCCTGGGTCTCAGCGAGGATGGAGAATTCTATATAGGCAACTCTAAAGCCATTCGAATAGGTTGTTATTCATGTCAGCATAGTTATATCTATCACCATACTCAATAAAATACACAATACATCCATAAATAAGGCACAAAATAAAAAGAATAACTACACTGAATGCAAGATGCATACCACACTTGTAGGTAATGAGAGATCCTATATTTTAAAAAGGCAGGCTTGTTATTTTGTCCAGTGCTGGGGCTTCAAATCAGGCCCTGGACCAGGCCTGACATTCCAGTCTTCAAGGATGTTGAGATTTCCCTTCCCCCAACGTGCAACAGAGCTACCCAGACCTCAGTTCAAATCCCAGCACTGACAAAAGATTCCTTCTGTTGTCAGAAGCCAGTCGTTGAACATGAAATTCCCGGGCTTCCACTAGGATGTAGAATGCATAGGCAACCCTATAACTATGGGAACAGGTTGTCATCCATGTCAGCACAGTTATAACTGTCACCATACTCAGTAAAAAACAATAACTCCATGAATTAGACACAAATTAAGGAGAAGTGCACCGAATATAAGATGCTGTCCACACATGTATGTAAATATAGATCCTATGTTTAAATTATGAATTTATGACTATCTCGACCTCCCTGAGACTCGATGTCAGGTCCTGGGAATGGCCTATCTCCTTCGTTGCTCACAGGCTGGTTTCCTCACCTTGACCCTTTCCCCAATTGGGCCTGATAGGCTCTGAGTTCAAATCCCAACACTGTCAAAGGATGAATCCTGATGTGAGAAGCCAGTTGATTCACCTGTTTTCCTGTCCTGTGAAAGTCCTGAGTCTCAGCTTGGATGGAGAATGCATAGAAAACCCTATAGCCAGGGCAATAAGTTGTCTTCCATGTAACCACTGTTATATCTGTTACCTTACTTAGTAAATTACACAATACTTACATAAGACAGAAAATAAAGAGAAAAAGTACTCCAAAGGCAAGATGCTGTCCACACACATATGTAAATATAGATACTATGTTTAAATTATTAATTTATGACTATCATGGCGCACCCTGAGGATCAATGTCAGATCCTGGGAATGGCCTAACTCCTTTGTTGCTCACAGGCTGGTGTGGTAACCTTGAGCTATTCACCAATTGGTCCTGCTAGGCCCTGAGTTCAGATCCCAGCACTACCAACAATTGGATCATGCAGTAAGAAGCCAAGTGTGAAAGTTTTTTCTTATTCTCTGAAAGTCCTGGGTGTCAGGCATGATGGAGAACACGTCTACACATTTAGAGTCCATGTGATAGGATATCATCAATGTAATAAAGGGAATGGGTGTCATCATAATAAAATCAATGGTAAATAAATGAATAAAACAAAAAGTACAAGGAAAAACCACATCAAACGTGTATGGACTGAACATCCATAGGTAAGTACAAATCCTGTATTTACAATGTATATAAATATTATGTTTTCCAAGTCCGGGACTTGAATTTTGGGTTACACTACAGGCCTGACTTTCTTATCTTCAAGTACAATGAGCTTCCCCTTCTTCCACAGTGCTGCAGGTTTACCCAGACTCTGAGTTCAAATCCAAAGCCTGGCAGAATAACAGGGGTGAATTGCAAGCCAGGGCGCTAATCTCTTTTAATTATTTTTTGCTCAGCAGGGGGCTTGAACTCAGGTTGTGGTAACTCTGCCTCAACTTCGATCACCTTATGCTGGGGTACAGCCACTGGACCCACAGTAGATCCTGGGATCCTAGATCCCCAGGCCTTGTGTGGCAAAAATGTACAGAAAAAATGCAGCAAGATGGCCTTTTTATGTTTTCTTCCTTTGCACGGTGACCCTCCTGGGTATGAATGACACTGTTGCAAAGGGTACTTCACCTTGAGGGAGTCATAGGTCCACATGGCAATGTAGGCCCTGATTTTGAATCCTAGTCCTGACAACAATCAATGGCAGGAGATACTAAGAGACTCATTCCCATCCATGGGAATAACAAGGTAATATTATCAATGTCACTGTTGAATGAGTTGATGGTGAATGATGTTCCTATAAAATTAGACAGCATCATTACAGGAGACTGATTTTATTTAATATTTATGAAGCATTAAAAGAATACTATTACTTACAGGAATGCAACAATTTCAGGATATTGATTGATTTATTTAATAGTTGGTTAGGAATGAAAACAATAACATTAATTACATGGAGGCATTATAAATATCCAAGAATTGGTAAGAATGTAGTCTATATAACTGAATAATATATAGACATCTCTGGCAATCTATAAAGGTATATATTTATTAGTATACTACCATCTGCATGTCAATCTGTTCTTATTTTGTCAACCCCTGGGGCTCGATCTCAGGTACTCGGAACTGCCTGTCAGCTCAATTTGCCACAGGATGGCAGGCTGACACTCACCCATTCATGAATTGTGCCTTGTAGGCTGAGTTCAGATGCCAGCACTCCCCAAAAATGAATCGTGTATTAAGAAGCTGATGGTGACACATGTTTTCCTTTTCTGTGAAAGTCCTGGGTGTCAGGAAGGACGTGCAATACATATGCAAAACTATATCCTATGTAATAAATGTAATCACTGTTCTATGTGTCATAATAGTCAATAAAATGAGTAGTCAATACATGAATAAAACAAAAAATAAAATAAATAACTACACTGAATGAAATATGGAATCAACATATGTATATAATTATATATCATATATTTAAAATGTACACAAATAGGAGGTTTTCTAGTGGTGGGCATCGATTTCAAGCCTAAGGAACAGACTTGAATTTCTTGAATACAAGGAGGCAAGCTTCCCCTTCCCATACAGTGCAACAGCAGGGTTACCTAGACTATGAGTTCAAATCCCAGTCCTGCAGAAAAGAAAATGGCATCTACATGCTATGTGATGCCCAATTAGTAGGTATTTCATTTGGCCTCCATTCAATGAATGTGATTGTTTAAATGCTTCATAAAATAATTAATATCGAGTGTCCTATAATGTAATTGTGCATAATTTTATCCTCGAATCATTCACGTACTGCCCATTAAATCATGACATACATCACATTCCTTTGGCAATCCTATGAATAAGAATGAGTTTCATAGGATCTCCTGCCATTTGTTGGTGGCAGGACCAGGATTCAAATTGTGGGCTCCAGCTCCTACCACTTAAACCTGAGGATAGGGAACTCACAGGTTTGTCCACGAACATCAGCAAAACCAATGATTAGCCAGGCATCAGTGGCTCTCAGCAGTCCTCCTTAAAACTTAAAAGGCTGTGAAAGGAGTATCATGGTCAAAGTCACCCTAGCCAGGAAAGTCCTTGAGACTCCTCTCCAACTTGTGCCAACAAAGCCAGAAGTAAAGCTGTGTGGCTCCAGTGGTAGAGAGCTATCCTTGATCAAAAGCAACTCACAGATTGTGCCCAGATCCTGAGTTCAAGGTCTGGGAACATCAGACATACACAACAATCTGGGCAGCCATCCAGCTAAAGCAGGTCACCCTCTTGTCCCCAACTGGATTGGATAGAATTCCCTGGGAAAGGGGCTGCAATCCTTTTGACTCCACCCATTCTGCCTGCATCACAAGATTCTAGCCACACCTCAATTGTTTCATGGTTCTTTCTGACCAATGGGATACAAGAATTGTTGCCACGCCCACATTCCATGCTGCCCTGTAGCACCATGATTCCTTCTGTTTGTTGACACCACTACCAGCAGTTGAAGAAGGTAGAGGTGGCTGAGTGGTGAGCAAGAGACTCGAGGCCTAGGAGGAGAGGCCTTTCTCAGGCCCACCATGTGCCTGCCTGAGCCCCGGCCCCCTCCCCCCATTCCCCATGGAGCAGCATTTCAAACCTGGTGCTGCTGCCTCTGACCCATGGTTTCCTCAGGCAATGAGGCAATGGTTTGCCACGAGCCAGCTTGGGGCCCTGACCTGGTCCTGGCTCCCCTGAACTCTGCTCATGGCCTGAGTGTCTGTCATGCCTTTGCTATTGCTGCTTGCCCCACCTGGAGCACCTGCCAACAGCTTCTGCCAGAAACACATGTGAATGGCTGCCACACAGCCCCGCACCCTGCGACCCCATATCCCTCCCCTCCGACCCGGACCCGAGCCTCTCCTGTACCCCACCGTCTGGCCCATGCCCTGCCACAAATGTGCCCCAGGGGTTGGGGTGGGTGTTCACCCAAGGATCCCACCCCCATCCCCAGCAGCTAGTGTCCCAGGAAATGGGGAGATGCAGGGTTGGGTGAGGAGTGGGTGCCACAGATCCCCTGACCTGGAGCAGTGAGAGCCACAGAGCTGTACATCTGCACCCTGCCTCTCTCTGGTGGGAACCCGGTGGCTTTAGTCAGAGGTGGGGAGCATCATGTCTACACCTGCTTTCTGGGGTCTTTTCCTTTTTTTCTGGGGATGGGAGGTGTTGGATGCAGAAGATAGACACCCTTGCAGTGTGAGCCCTTGTCTTCTGTGCTCGGTCAACCTTTCACCTGAAGACAGAGAGACAGAGAGAAAGAGAGAGATTATCTTTTTCCTTGTACAGCCTGAATGTGCTCAGGTGAGTGATCAGTTGGCAAATTGCAGGTGCTGCATGGATGAGTATTCTGTCAACGGTCTGGATGTTTGTGTGTGTGTGTGTGTGTGTATGTGTGTATGTGTGTATAGGTGGGTTGTAACAAGGAGGCTGAATGCTTTGGTAACTTCTACCTGCTATCTTTGGGGCATGTATGGGCTTCACAGCTGAGGTCTTGGGCTTGGAAGGGGGAGAGGCTTGAAGCGGACACAGCACTGTTAAATTACAAGAACAAGGGATCTGTGTGCAATGGAGCTGTGTACTCCCTTGGGGCTGGTTGGTGGGAGTGGGAGCTTGGGAGGACCTGGGGGTACGGCCTGCAGGGGGCAGGCTTCCCAGGGGGACAGAGAGCATGGCCAGCACTTAATAAGCATATGAATTCTGCTAGTACCGAGCTCAACAGCATAGGTCAGACTCTGGGTCTTCTCATCATGACGTCTGATGGGTGAGGCCAACCCTATTTTAAATCTTGAGCTGTAATCTTCAGATCTCAGCCTTCTGAGTACGTAGGATTATAGGTATGAGCCTCTGGCACCGGGACTCCAGTTCTTTTTGGTATATTAGTGTTTGACCTCAAGTCCTTAGGCTTGCCAGTGAGCTCTTCTACCATGCGAGTCAAGCTTTTCTGTCTTGGGCATTTCTGAGATGGAGAATTAACATGCTCAGCCTGGGCTGGATCATGGCCCTCCTATCTGTGACAGGCATGAGCCACCAGGCGCGGTCTTCTGTAGTTGGGATTGCAGACATGTAGCACAACACTCAGTCATTGGTTTAGATGGATTGTCCCAAACTCAGTCCATGGCAGCCGATTCTAGACCAGAGGTGAAGCTCTGGGTTGGGCCTCAACCATTAGACTTCAATATCATCATGAGACAGTTGTGAGGAAACAAGGGATTAATACAGAGGGATCTCTGGAGCAGGGACAGGCAAAGAGGGAGGGGCCATCTGATACTGTTCTTGGCAATTCTGTGAGCATATGATACCCAGAAAGATCTCAGATGGTGTCTGTTATTAATGGTGCAACAGGTATGGGATTAAGAAACAAAACATGGCTCACTTTATTATCCTATCCCCATGAGTATCGGGATCCTTCACTTTGTTCAGTTTTGAAGCTGGGGAAACTGAGGCACAGAGAAGCCAGTTGACCTACAAATGACTCCTAGCTGACAGGAAGGTCAGCCTGACTTCTCTGCCATGCTCCCTAGGGCAATGGGTGCTATTCAGTCCACTTCTTGTGGTGGGAAGTCCACTTCTTTTCAGTCATGGGGCTTGAACTTTGGGCCTGGGGCAGCTCCCTGATCTCCTCAGCTCAAAGCTAGCACTCTACCACTTGAGTCACAGCACCACTTCCAGTTTTCTGGTGGTATTTTGGGGATAAGAGTCTCACAGGTGTTCCTGCCCGGGCTGGCTATAAACCATGATCTTCATATCTCAGCCTCCATTGTACTTAGGATTATAGGCCTGAGCCACTGACACCTGGCTTAAGTGTAACTCTGACCTTCTTACTTTCTCTTTCTCTCTTAGGAACTGATTCAATTGGGTGCTGGAGGAGGTGGCCCAGCATCCCCATGTGGTTGGAACCAAGGTGGCCCTCTCATTCAGGAGGTAGTCTGTGGGTCAGGAACTGTCTCACTCAGTCTGTTGTACCAGCTCCATGAGGTAAGTCCCTTTGTGCCCTGGCTACACTGTGACAGTTATCCATTGCCCATCTAGCCTTACTGGACTCAGTACTGTGTCCAATGCTCTTTTCTAGCAAAAATTTCTGGCTAAAATTATGATACATATTTACAGAATTAAAATGTAATGCCAGCTTAAGAAAGTAATTTAGGGTTCTGGGAATGTGGCTTCATGGTATGGTGTGTACCTTGCATGAAACCCTGGGTTCAATTCCTCAGTACCACATAAATTGAAAAGGAAACACTGGAAGTGGTCCTGTGCCTCAAGTAGTGGAGGGTTAGCTTTGAGGAAAAAACCAAAAAGCTGAGGAATAATTCCCAAGCGCTGAGTTTCAGCCCCAGGACTGCCAAAACAACAACAGCAGCAACAACAACAATGAACATTTAGATAGTAAATGCAAAATAAAGAACCCATACTTGGAATATATAATTCCTCCTTCCCTACTGATACCTGACAATAGTTCCTAATTCATGTACTTTACCTATGTTAGGATACTGTGTTGAAAATATGTTTTGTTCATTAGATCACAGCAATTAATGCCAGTAATGTGCTTAGATGTCAGGTGAAGATTAATTCTGGAAATTCAAAGATTCCAGGCTTTTGAGTGGGGTCACTGCTTATCACAATGAGAAGGGTAGTCTAAGTGAGATTTGGAAACTATTTTGGCCAGTCATTGCTCCAAAAAGGCAGAGGCTAATTAACAGTTGTGACAGAAGAGAAGGACTAACTCCAGATGGAAAGAAAAAATGATAACTAAGGTATAGCAGAAACCGTTCTAGGGAACCATTCTTGGTTATTGAAGAACTAGTTATCAACTAGGCTTATTCCTCATTGCCTTTAGCATTCAAAATCTCCAAGGCTAGTTCTTAATCTCTGTGTGATAAATGTATCTCCTTCTATGCTGATCTTTCATACCTGATCTCCTTTGCTTTATAAAAATCTGTCTTTCTGACTTGGAAAATATTATATTAAGCGAAGTAAACCAGGCCCAAAGAAACATAGGCCCCATGGTTTCCCTTATTTGCAATAGCTAGTATATGTATGAGTCAAGCGGAAAAGTTCAGATAATATGATGTTAGGAAAATAAACCCTTAGATATGTATTTTAATGTTTTTTCTTTCATGCATGTGTTTCTAATGCATTTATAAGATTATTTCTTTGTTGCTTTGTATGTCCCTCCCCTACAGTATAACCCCTGCTTTCACTATATTTGATGTCAGTATAACTTGTGGAGGAGTTGGGGAAAAACAAGTCGTTTAAGGATACAGGTGGACCTGTTGCAACAGTGAGAAGTACAAGTTGTCATGTCAAAAACGAGCTTTACAACGTAGGTGGGGGGGGGAGAAGGATTGGGACTGGGGGGGAGGGGGAAGGCTGGGAAGGGATGTGAAGGGTAAACAAAGGAGGAGGCTGCAATGCTTGGTAAGAAATGTACGCATTATCCTGCCCATGTAATTGTAACCCCTCTGTACAGTATGTTCACAAATAAAATAAAATAAATAAAATAAAAATCTGTCTTTCTTTATTTCTCTATGAACATTTCCTGATACTAAATACAACTACAAAGATGAAAGAGGATGCTAATGTAAGAGTTCTCTAGCTCATGAGTCATTAATGCAACAAAATGGAAAAGGAGGACATATTTATTGCTACCTCAATTATTCTGAAAAGTTGCAATGTCAACTCATTTGGTTCAGATTTTCATTCTTTGTCTACATAGTGCCATTAAGTGCACATAAATGCAAATATGAGCCAGGTGCTGGTGGCTCATGCCTGTAATCCTATCTACTGAGGAGGTTGAGACCAGAGGATTGTAGTTCAAAGCCAGCCTGGTCAGGAAAGTCCATGAAACATTTATCTTCAATTAACCCCAGAAATCTGGAAGTGGTGCTGCAGCTAAAGTGGTAGAGTGCTCAAGTTGTGCTGAAGAGCTGAGAAACAGTGCCCAGGATCAATGTTCAATCCCCACAACCAACAAAAAAGTGCAAATATAGCTTTAAATTTCCCCCAATGGAATGATGAAGTCAATAGTAATCTTCCCAAATGATTTAGTAATACACCTATTTTTGCTAACTCATTTTTTATGGCTTCATTGCTAAACATATTCTCTTCTTTAAAAATTGTCAAATATTAGCTTTATAATAAACTTCATCTAAAATTTCTTGGTTCAAAAGAGAAGTTCATACAGTTGATATCGCTTAGCTTTCTTACTGTCTTAGTTCAAAGTCAACCCAGGCAAGAGAGTCTGTCAAACTGTTATGTGTAATTAAACACCAAAAAAGCCAGAAGTGGAGTTTTGGCTCAAGCAGTGGAATATTAGGTTTGGGCCAGGTGGGAAAGAAAGACAACTGTTCAGGGACAGGGGCCAGTCTCTAAGTTCAAGTCCCAGAACCAGCACAAACTAAACAAACAAGCACACTAAACAAACCCTGGGTATTTCTTTGGGACTCTCCTTAAAATAGTGGTGTTCTGAGAAGTGGCTGCTTTTGCTGATCATACTCACTAGATCCTGCTTTTTTGGAATCCTTATTGCTATGGAAAACTCAGGACCAGACTAAAGGAATTGATAACTGATTCCCGCAACAAGAGAATCATCTCAGGAGTGAAACATCCATCCATAAGACGCTTTAAAACCTCCATATCTTTGCTTCTTTGCAATAGAACACTTTTAAAACAAACTTACTTCCTTTTGTTCTATGCTGGCCTTCAAATGGCATATTGTTTCCTTTTCTAATACTCTCAACCAGAAGTTTACAGACAAGTTTTATATGAGTAAAAGACACACTCAAAAAAGTCAGGGACAGAGTTTCCTTCCAGCCTTGGATTCTTTTCTCGTACAGTAAAAAGGAAAGCAATAGTTAATTTGAACTTTGTAATTTCTCTACGTTCAGTTCCTCTCCTGGGATCAGTTTACACTTCCAGTAACAGTTACTTCCACTTACTTCCAGTAACAATCTATGGTGCTGCTCAAAAAAAAAAAAAGGATGTTTTCTGGTTTCATTGAAATAGCACAAGGACACATTTGTACATGAGGTAATACGTGTTTCAGAGACAACTAAGTAAAGAGAAATGAAATTTAAATTGCTCATAAATACATTATCCATTAGAACATTTTTTCAAACGTCTTATGTGCTCTGTAAATTAAAGTGAATTTTAAATGTGAAGAAGGTTCTCAGATCATTTATTGTGAGTCTATGTGTTGTGCATTAGTTTCCCAAGTGTGCATGAGTTAAGAGAAACAATAGCAATTATAGGAGAAAAAGAAGTTCTGTGTTTATTTATGTGTGAAATACAATATAGAGGACTCTACAAATAAGAAAACATTGAAACAATAAAGCCAAGTCCAGTATGTAGATTTATGGGATGATATAGAGAAAGCATTACTGCTAAGTGGAACATGAAGCATGAGGCCACTCCCTTTCTAAATCACGCTTGCTAATCACGTAAATGTGCAAAAAGGAGAATGGAAGAATGATTCTGTTTCCAATTCAAGTCAGATATGGGAGAATAGACTTAACTGGAAAAACGAGTCCATCTTGAGAGAACAGGAACTATACTAGCAATGAACCTGGTGGATAAGATCACATTTCTTTTTCTTTCCATTTCTTATATTCTTTTTGTTGTTGTTGTTGTTGTTCATGGCACTTGAAATATGGGACAGGGCGCTGTCCCTCTGAAATGCAGCTCAAGGCTAGTGCTCTTCCACTTGAGCCACAGTGCCACTTCCAGTTTTCTGGTAATTATTGGAGAAAAGAGTCTCCGGGACTTTCCTACCCATGCTGGCTTTAAACCCCAATCCCAGATCTCACAACAACTTGGTTTATGATCACATTTCTAACAGTGTACACTCAGGATATGTAAGGTATATGTTCATCTATCTTTATATGAATTCTTGAGTTAAAAATCTGGGCTACAGGTTAGCCTTTACACTCACAAAGTGTTTGAAGTTTAAAAGTTGATACTCCTGGAAAAATAAAACCTAAGAATGTAAAGGAGTCTGGGAAGTTCAATTTGCATCCAACTTGGACAGTATAGGCTTTGAGACACTACCTATAATTAACCAGCCAAAAGCTTGAATACCAGTCACGAGCAAGATTGCTGAATAACAGATTTAGGTTTTTGCATACATACATACAAACATAAACATACACACAGAGACACTTATAGGTGCACACAAAAATACACAAATGAAACAACTCTCAGAATATGTGGAATAGTTAGAAAACAATAGAAAATAGGTCCTGAGTAAGACTAGAATCAAGTGAAAATTTTTAATATTGGAAAGCCCTCTAGTGAACTTTCCCCCAGAAATTGAGAATATTACATCGGTAGGGACCAGAGATAATAAGAGAGTCAAGCAATCATTATTAACGGGATAGAATCAATAGTGGAATGAATCAGTGAACCCTGCAGGTGCATCTGAAAATGTTCATATCCTGTGTAAAATGTTAAAACATCTTTGAAAATAGTACATAAACAGTCTGAGCAGTCAGTCTGTGGATAAGATCACAGGAGAAATTAAGAATTGCTAGTGTGTTTCTAGATTAAATAAACAAACTATGGCAGGGCAATGTGATACAAGTCTGGAATTCTAGAACTCAGACAGGAGATTAGAGAGTGGAATTACATAACGATAGATTCCCTGGACCAGGTAGAATAATTTTGTCTCAGTAAAACAAACCAAGCAACAAGAAAGGAATACACAGTGGGAAGTTTGGGCTAATTTTGTAATTATGTTTTGAGAAATGAAGATTCCTATTGAATGCATCTCATATATTTCCTCACTTGTGGTTTAAATTCTCTCATCATTACAGAACATTCCTAAATGCAAAATAGCTCATGATTCCCATCCAAAAGTTTGCAAAAGTAAGTAAGCCTCATTGTGTTGGATTCCAAATAAATTTTGAAGGTTTACAAAAGCTTAAGTCTGGAGAAATAGCAAAGTTCGTCTAATGTAGGACTTTGCAGACCTCGTTAAATTAGAATTTCGATTTAAAATATATTTTTTGATTTTGTTTGTAATTTCATATTCTATAGGATACTACAAAATTCTTTTTAAGCAGAGGGATTAATTGAAAAATTCACAAATGATTCTGGCATTCTATTTGCCTAGATACTCTTTAAAGAGAGTTAAAATTAGAACATAGTTAATAGATAATTCCCACAGTTCATGTGTACCATGTTAATGTGAATAATCTAGACAGAGTTGCCAACAAATGGATGACATTAATTTACACATTTAGAAAAACCAATTTTTTAGGGGTTTGTTTTAATGTGGTATGAAGAGAGTAATTGTGTGACATCTTCTTTCTTTTACCTATATATAACACAGGAAGCCATTTCCTTATTTACATGCCTCTGTATACATGGAGAAAAATGCTAGGTTTTGAGTTTGTTTTCTATTTTGTTTTTGTTTGATTGGTTCATCCTAGAGCTTGAACTCTTGGCCTGGGCAGTGTCTCTGAGCCTGTTTATACTCAAGGCTCGTGCCCTACCACTTCACCCTCAGTGCCACTTGAGTCTGTCTTTTGTGGAGAAGTTTTTTGGAGATAAGATTCTAAGAAACCTTTCTGCCTGGGTGGACTTTGAACCATAATTTTCCTATCTTAGCATCCTGAATATCTATGATAGTTAAAAAAGTATAAATATAAATAATATTTGCAAGTGTTCTGATCTCAAGAATTCCAGTGGAGGAAAAATGATGCAGCTCAGTTTATTGTGGTGTTCTTTTCAGAACAAGGAGGGCGTCACATTTGCAGAGGTGTAGTATTTTTTCAAAATAGAGATAAGGTATTCATGATGTGAATTAAGGAATTTTAAGGTGCCACTTACAAGTTGGAAACTGTTGGGCTAGGATGACTTTATGGCATAAATCTTGGGAATGATGGTCATAGAAATAATAGCTTACTCTGATAATTGCTTACTCTTGAAGAATTAATTATTACATATGCTTCATAGTTTTATCCTCTACCAGAATGTGGCTATTTTTCTGTTTACCTCTCAATCTGTAACACCCCATTGGAAACTGCATCTATTGCAGAATTGCATAACATGCAAACATGTACTGTTTTGAATTTCTCAGGAATGTTGAGAATTTAAAAATGAGTAGTTATTAGTCATATGAATTTTGAAGAACACATATATTCTGTCCTCTTCACAACTAGCTTACTTTTAAAAGTTATGGGTTTCTGTAGCATTAAACTTTTTTCTGTTTTAGAATGAGAAAGTACTAAATTTATTCTTTTTTGAAAAATTTGGCATGTATATTGTGAAAATATTGTCTAGTTGGATAACATTCAAGTTGATGACTCTCTGATAAAGAAAGGGTAATTAATTCAAATTAGATGCCAAATAGTATTAATTTTTAAAATATTACTACATAAAGAATATTATTTACTGTGCCAATACAGTGAAATTATATTTTACACAGCTTATTTTTCAATTTTATTATCAAAGTGATGTACAGTGGGGTTATACTAATTGTTAGGTATTAAATCATAACTTTTCAAATTTGTTAACCTTCTCTCATTTTCTCACAGTTTTCCTTCACCCCTTCATCCCTCACATTTCCAATATATTGTCTTGTGAGTATTGCTATTGCATTGGTTTGCCTTTTGTCCTTTGTCTCACCATGATGCTTTTCCTCTTCCCTTCGCTAATTAAGGTAAATGTATATACAATACAAAATGATATCCTGGAAGGATAAACCATAGGGGGAAAACCCAAAGAAAACAGAAATCACATAGTTCATCAAAAACAACAACCACAAATGAAAAAATCTGGTTATATATCTTGGAATTAATTTTGCTTAGCATCAGCTAATATGGTTATATATACGCATAACAAAGCCACTGGAATATAATAGCTGCATGGATACTATATCATGAAAACAGCATGTTAACTTTTTGATGGTAAAGGTGGAATTAGGATTGGTGAATTCACGGTTGTGATAAAGGATTTTCAAGAGTTTTAAAGTAATGACAGTTAAATTTTAATTGTTCAAAATTTTTAACAACTTAGCCTATTAAAAAATTTTAAATTTCCTGGAAGAATAGGCTTTCATGCAAAGAAATCCAAAGAAACTTAGTAGAGAGGGAGCATTGTGGATGAAGATGGATCTTTTTCACACTAAACAAACAAACCTGAGAAACCTTGCTGTAAATCCTGTAGGTTCCCTTGGATTTGTCCTTACCCAGGAACTATATTCTCACTGTTTGAAACAAAGTTGTATTGGAATTTAAATTCAAAGTTCTTAAAAAAGTAAGGCATCAAAATTTGTGAATTTACCTTTAATTACCAAACAGTAATTCTCTGAAAAAGATAATTTGAGTCAAAATATTTAGGGAGAAAATGCCCTCCACAATGAAAGACGGTGTTGGGATTACACATTTCTGTTTGTAACACTTTCCACAATGTATTTGGATGTGAAGCAGTGAAACAGAAAAAAAATCTGATTGGATACTTCATACCAATTATTTCACATTTCTAAGTGGCTCACATAAAATAATATCCTTATTAATATGAGATAGTGAAGACTTCTGTTATTACATATGCCAAAAAGTTCAGAAAAGAATTGAGCAAACGAAAAAGTTAATAAAGAATAGTTTTCTTAGAAGACTTAGCTAAGCGTATTGTCTACAGCAGTGAAGCGAGGCCGAAACTTTTTGATATAAATTGTGTTAGTATTTTTACTCCCTAAAGTGATTTTACAGAGCCCATTTGGCTCACTACAATGCAAGACATGAAAATAAATTCCACATCCAATGAGGCAACTTGAAGAGTTTTAAAAGATAAATAATGAAGATGTAGCAGTGGTGGAGCCCGTATAGTCCTTCAGCTTCACTAGACTTGAAGCCAAGAAGCTGTGATTAATTGGAACTCTGTCAAGAGCTCAGAGGAGGACATAGAAGTGGGACATAGAAGCATTGTCCTTTTGTAACAGACACTGTCTTCCAAGGTATGGGTGATTTAAATCTATTCTCCTCCATACATCTTGGTGAAGAAATGCAAGACCAAGAGAAAAATAATCTATTGAAATAATTTTGTATAGAATAACTTCACTGTTCCTGATACGGTATGTAAGGAGAATCTTAAGAGAGAAGATAAAAGTGCATTATTTTTTGGTTTCCTCTAAGCATCATGTTAGCAAAATATATCTTTGAGGTTAGAAAATTCTGATTGAACCAACAAGTGATGGAGTACTTATTTTTGTGGGCACTTTAGGCACAAGAAGTCTTTCAAGGTAAAAGAAAAAAATATAGCCATATATTTGTGAGCACAGCTTCTTGGACTGGAGACAAAGTTTTACATTAGATTTCTCAGCATTAACATAGATGTTGTTTCATGGCGACCAAATGCAAGAGGGAAGGTTAATGTACTCACTTGGCCAATTAAACAGCATGAAAGAAGAAAATGGCAAATAATATTTAATGAATTACTTTGAACAATTACTTTGACAGAAGAAAGAAGGAAAAATATAATTCAAAATCAATTGACTTCAAAGTATGAAGAAAGAGTAGTGAAGAGAGATTAGAGAAAATATAGAGGATTGTTTTCTCTCCAGTGGAGTAATGAGTTCTTGATCTTGTTTCTTCCATTCTATCCTCACAAGCTACCAAGTGTGTCTCAGAACTGGATTATCCAGTTCAGACAGAAAACTCGTAGAAGAAAGATACTATTTGCAGCAGATGTAGGTGATTTATAACCTTAGACAATCTATTTAATTCTGTTCAAAATTCTCCCCTATCCCAAACTTCCCTCTTTGAACAGCTTTGCTTGCTTTCCCAAGACTGCCATTCATTAACTGATTAAAATTTTGAGAGGTCATATTCATACTCTCTAGAGATTGCTGTTTGGTTGTGATTTTTGTGTGTTTTTGTTTCTTTTCGTGTTTTTTAACTGAATTTTAAAAGGTTGTGCAATTGTGTTACAATTAAATATATCCATCTAATTGTCCAATGCTCCTAGATCAGAGTCACTCCTTCCATCATTCTCAACTAATCCTTTCTCCAAGACTTATTTCCAATTTACCACTTCCTTTATCATATGTGTACATTGACTATTCTAGCTTTATTGCCCCTTGTTCATTTTTCATTCATTCTATGTCTTTAGTATATTTCCATTCTGGTTTCAACTTCCTTATAGTCATACTGTTAAACTGTCTATTAATACTTTGAAAGGTTTATATACATTCCATGGACTTTAAATCCTGCATATTCTTGAACTGATGTCAGCTTATATTTCCATAATTCATTCATCGGCAGCAACAATTTGCAAGACTGGAGACGTGAGGCACCTAAACATGATTTTATTCTCATCCATTTGGAAGATTAACCTTTAGTCAAAAAGAAAGTTAAAAAATGGCTTAGAATGTATTCCTAACTATGAATTTTTATAAATGGCTTTGTACAATGGTGTGATTCTTTTATTTTACATGGAATAATATTTTCTACTATCTATAAGTTTTGGAAATAGAAGAAAATTAAAATTTATACCTAGAGAGGAATACTATAGATATAGAAGACAGATATTAGTTTTGTCATATCTCTGATGAGTACCCATATTCAAGACTTAAAGTCATTTCTTACTATGTTAGACAGAGAGAAAACATAAAATAACATATGATAAGGCAACTATTTGTGACTTTTTAAAATATACCTTATTAAATGATGAAATTTATTAGCTTATGTTTGCGTTTGATATTTAGGAGGCTGATCTATTTAACACATTTCTGGAAGGCCCTTACTGAAAAACACAAATTTTGGGTGATACTATTTCTACACTTTAATGAATGGTTGAACGTGTTTGGCATTAGTGCTGTGTAAATAATTCAACTCTATTGTAACTTGCTCTCTACACTTGAAAAATTTGTAAGTCACTAAGTATCATCAACTTGTCAAATGTTATTTTGGCGAATGTGATTTTAAAAAGTTTATTTGAAAAGGAATACACTTTCAGGAGATTAAATGTAGATTATCATTGGTTTGAGAGTGACATTTTTATAGCACAGAACCATGTTGTACTGAAGTCTCAGTGTTTTGAAGCACTCCTTAGTGCTTCAAATGTTTTTTTTCTGAATTACATTTGACCTCTAAGTAAAGTTTTCCGGGCTTTGGTAGACCAATTATCGATCTATCCTTCCAGGAACTATTTTTTGGCCCACTTATATTGGAATAAAATCTTTCATTAATCATAGGGGAGGGGTATTAAAAATAATCTTATGACACTTTGTGAACTTGTTCACTCATATTGGCTGGTCATCTGTAAGTTGAATGTTTGAATTACAGTACTTTCTCTCAAATTTTGTGCTCATCCTTCATTTTAAGTTGCCTTGCATTTCACAATTGCTTACTGCTAATTCCTGGATCTCAAGGAATTGGGGCCCAGAAACATAGGAAATGAGAAATTGAGATGGGTCTTCAATTACTTTGTGTTGACATGTTGCATGGGCCTGGGTGAGAAGTATTGCCCTTGTTATCTGATGATGCAAGTAATTGGGACCTGGGATCCTAGGAACCATGGGTACTGCAGAAGAATAATATTTTTTATTCATCTTAGCAAAATTTGGGCATAATCAGTAGGAATTCTTCAGAAATATGAAGAAAGACAGTTTGGGACAAGCGAGTTAAAACAATAAACAGAACAGCAGACTAAAATCCATTATAGATTAGCGGAAAACATTGCTTTTTTTACCATGTGGATTCAGAAGACCAAGAACAGTTGGAATGTATCACAAGTTTATACTAAAGACATTGCATTGATACTTTTTATATTCTAATATATATTTTAAACCTAATTATTTATATTCTAATTCTATTTATTGGAATAAATAAATATCAATTTATTTGTCAAATTATCAACTAATTCCAGTAAGTTTCACTGTGTGAAATATAAGATCAGCACATATAAATATAAAATATATAACTATATATAATATAATTAAAAGGCACACGTTTTGCATTGTTCTGTTGTAGTGACTGTATCAAAGGCAACTCTGTTTTAAAGTATTATTCCATTATCTCTACCTCAGTGTTTGATATAGTTAGACCTAAAGCTTTACCATTTGTAGATTTACAGCATGGAGGCAAGAGGAAACACTGTGATTAAAACATTATGAATTTAATGCCTAATAACGAGGAGAAACACATGGACTTCTCCTGCAACTATGAAAATATTTGGTGATCAAAAGGCAGTAGTGTAAGTTCCTGTCCAGTTGGGTGGTAGATAGGCCAGGACATTAAGTAATCATGCATACTAACAATTTTTTCACCTTCTTGGCTTTAGCTACTTTTGAAATGGAAGATATAATAAACAATTTTAATTTGATAAAATACCTTCTAGTCTGAACAGTTCTGTTTGAACTGTTCAGCTCTCTATGATCCCTTTTAACCAAGATGAGTTTTGTTCCAGTAAGACAATCTATGCTGTCGGTGTAAGATATTCTGGTTGGTCTGTTCCCACATGGAAGAAGGGTAAAGGCTCAGGTAGACATTTGTACCAGTAACAACTCATTTGGGAAAATGTAAGCTGAAGAAGTTTAGAAGTAGCTCTTAAGCAACGCTTACTTTGAATCCATTAGGTCCACAAAGCTAATTCAGTTGGATAAATAAGTACTTGAAAAAGCCATCACCTTTGGACCTATCTATAAATAATTGAGAGTACGATCAAATTCCAAATAAAAAGACTTAAGATAGTCATTGACAAAAAAAAATTGCAAATGTGAGCAATCGACTGATCAATATAATTTTTTCCACTATTCACAGAATTTTAGGGAAATAAGATCGATAGCATTGTTAGGAACAATAAGGTTTCCTTGTTACAGGTAGGCACCCATAGATATAAGCCTGTATAAAGATTGCATCATTAACTACTTAAATTTAGAGGATACTACATGCTTCAGCAGTACGTATACTCAAATTACACTACAGAGGTTAACATGGCACTTGCACAAGGATAATATGAAAATTTGAGAAGTATTCCATATTTTTCACTCTTCAGATGCAAGAAATGAAAAACAGTTATTAAAAAGTTGATTACAAAATTACAAGTGTAACAATACAAGTAATTCATATAATTCAATTTAGTTTGATATCAGTGTATTAAATCTTCACCTCAGAAAGGCTTTTACATACCATAAACTTTACAAAACTTTTCAAATTAGACAACATTGTCATTTTATCCCAAAGAAAAATAATATTAAGACCTAGAAAAAAAAAGGAATCAAACTGTTTCTATATGGAATGCAATCGGAAAGGACACATTAATGACCCTATATATTATAAAATAATGTAGAATTCAAAGTATATCTAGGAGACAATAAAATAAATTATGAACATTATGCAAACATAGAATATAGAATATTTTAAAATATATTTTTTCAGACAAGCACCAGAAATCTTGTAGTTCCTGTACTACTCATTTCAACAGGTAAGTTAAAATTATTTCTGATTAAAAAATCACAAACACTGAAGAAATCATTATACATGAATACAAAAACTATTGAATACTTTTTGACATCCAATGTAGGCAATTCGCTTGGAAGAATTCCGCAGAATCCATGAATTTTTACAGTAAAATATTGGTGTTGCCGGGCACTGGTGGCTCATGCCTATAATCCTAGCTACACAGGAGCCTGAAATCTGAGGATCATGGTTCAAAGCCAGCCTGAGAAGGAAAGTCTATGATACTCTAATCTCCAATAAACCACTAGAAAACTGGAAGTGGAGCTGTGGCTCAAGTGGTAGACTCCTCACCTTGAGTTGAAGAGCACAGGGATACCTCCCAGGCCCAGAGTTCAAGCCCCATGACCGATCAAAAAGAAAAAG
Source organism: Dipodomys spectabilis (assembly GCF_019054845.1). Taxonomy (NCBI): domain Eukaryota; kingdom Metazoa; phylum Chordata; class Mammalia; order Rodentia; family Heteromyidae; genus Dipodomys; species Dipodomys spectabilis. The sequence goes on along the minus strand of NW_024870932.1, from coordinate 1,530,861 downwards.
ATATTTCTCATATTTGGATTGTGAAAATATTTTGTAGGGACACAAAAGATGGACTTGCATTTTTGAAATTTAAGAAACTTAACCCAACCATTAGTATTTAGGTGAACAATTTGTACAGCCTTCCACAACTTCATAGACGTAGTGATACATAGTTATCCTTTTGGCAATATCAAATGCAGTTTCTTCTATGTTGTTCTTCAGGCCTGGTTGTATATAATGGTTCAACAGAAGGAGATCCAGTGTATCTTTTCTATCTCAATTCTCAGCAGCAAGATATAAGGGGGTCAAGAGGCCTTTAGTTTGGGCATTGGTATCTGTATCGTGATGAAATAAGAAAGAAACCATACTGGTATTATTCCACGTATATGCACTGTGCAGGGGCGTTCAGTCATCTACAGTTATTGCATGTGACGCTTGAGACACCAACTCACTGACAATGTCCACTGTAGGCTTCTCGATGAAGTGGCGTATACTCATCGTCATCCCTACTATTCACATGAGTGGCCTTTTGGGAAAGAAGTCTCCGCACTGTAGTAAGCTGAATATTTTTGGCAGCCCAATGAAGAAATTTGCTGGGATCCTTCTCCATTGCATTTGCAATTGATACCATTCCTTACTTTTTCATCTTTTTCCTCATATTCCTAAGAATTGCCTAACCAGATACTTTGAGAGCCAGTGGGAATGAGGTGTCCATGTATTTCCTAATAGTTCACATTGGTTTTACTGGTCAGAAATATCCGGTGAATTTTCTGGATCTGTTTATTCACCATGATTTATTTTCTATTTTTCCGATTTTCCAATTCGAAATTATTCTAATTGGAGAGTAAGGAATTGATGGAGAGCAGAGGAAAGATGCTCCTCCGTATTCAAATGTACACACTGAAAATGAGAACCAGTGATGTCTTCATGTGCAGCTTATTCTAAGAATGAGAAAATAGGAAATAATGCCTTCTATATAAATGATTTGGAAAATGGCAGAGCAAAAAATAAAATGATGCAACCAAAAATATAAAAGCAAAACAAATTAGGATAATTATGGGCAATCATATTATCTATGAGAACCTAGAAAGGGAGAGAGAAAGAGACAGATGTGCAATGACCTAGCTAGCCACAAAATCCATGCCTCTGATCAATTTATAGAGCAAACAAAATTTTAATTTTTAAAAAAGATGGAAATAGAATTTATGTATTTACTTGAAATTAGTAAATACATTTTTAGTAGCCTACATAAAGAGACATACCTTTGACCAAATTACAGACAATAAACTAATTCCTTGATAATTCTAGTAACAGATCTGACTGAAATCAGTTGAATCATACTTTTGCTGCACAATGAAGGAGTAAGAAGGTAGTAAAGCAGCTAGAGAAGGCAGGGAGATTGTATCTGTGACAAAACTTTGTGGAAGTTGATATTGAGGATTTCTTCCTGGTGATCCACTTGCACTGGAAGCATGATTCTGAACTATTGTTGGCTGATACTGAACTATTGATTTGATCATTATATTCTACAAGAAGAAAAATGAGAATTGATAGTTAAGGACTACTAATACATTTTGACCTTCTCACTAAGCACTTTCAATCATCAAAATCACATGAAGACAATAGACAGGCCTCCTTTTTAGATGAAAGGAAGTGTCTTTAAAAAAAAAAGGAATGTATGTAGTCATGCAAAAGACTTCTATTTTACCAATGCCTCATACATTTTTCTAATGTTGGGTACCAATAAATAATGGATCTATTAGAAAGCTCTTAAGGCTCATATGTTCAATAGTGAATTCTCTTACACGATATCATGGTATTTTTTGTGTATGGTCTTAAGAATAAATTTACATTACTAACTTGAATTTCTGACAGGACAGTATCATCACTGTACATCTTGCTTCTATACTCTCATTTTTAAATTACTATCTAAGTATGTGCATTAGATAACTCTAGAGGAAAAAGTAGAAGCCACACTGATGGCTTATGTCTTTAGTAGTAGTTAAGCAGAAAGATGAAATCTGAGGATTGTGGTTTGAAAGCAGACCAAGAAAAAAGTCCATTAGATTCTGATTTGATAGTAACCAGCAAATGGAGCTGTGGTACAAGCAGTAAAATGCTAGCCTTGAGAAAACTGAAACAAAAAATAAATTCTGGGACAAAGCCAGGCCCTGAGTTCAAGCCCTAATATTAGCACCAAACAAATGAATTAATTAATAAGGTAATTAATTAATTAAAAATAAATGAAGTGGTCACATGTAGAGAGGCAGGTAAAATGTAACATGCGTGGTGATGGTTTATGTATTATTTTGTAATAAGGCATATTATCATTTGTCCTAATCACTAATACTTTATTTGAATTTTTTTTGTACAATAAACCCTGAATTTAGCATGCATGTATATGTGTGTGTACATGTGTGAACATGTGTGTATGTGTATATGTGTGTGTGTGCTGTTGCAATGTTGCTTGCCAATGTGGACAGGGTGAGGCTGCAAAGAGCTAACTGTGTTGCAATGTTTTATTTATCAGTGTTCTGTCATGTCATTTCAGTGAAACCACCCTTCTGTAAGTTTTATTTGTCTAATAATAATGCCATCTTAATTAAAGCATTTACAACATTAAGTTAGATAAAGAGACCGTTTCAGCTCTTACTGTATGTTAGGTAAGAAGATACAGACATAATTAGGTAGTAAGTTATTGCTGTAAGATGATTGTCAGTACAAAATAGGTATTTGACCTCTTAAATTGGTTATATTTGTAAGATACACTCATGGAGTGATTTGGACCGACTTGACCAAACAGGTATTTCTCTCTGGTTATTCCTATGAAACACAAGTTGGATAAACTCCGGATTTCTGTTGAAAATAACTTTCTTTGCAAGATCATATCTATTCTCACTAAGAGATAATCAAACCCATATTACGTTTGAATATCCCATCTTATTGACTGAAAATAAGTATTGTGGATATGCTTGTTAGATATTCCTTTCAAAAATGAACAAACAAAAAGCATGTGTCATGTCTAGATTGTGGATGCGTTTGAAGGTGTTTTGTATATGCACAGGGATCTTTACTAATTGCTCTTTTGTGGGAGTAACTACGGCAAATAACAAATAAGGGTTTTTGAATATCTTTTCCAGTATACATAACATCCCAGAGCAAGTCTTAAAATTTCATAAAATCTTTTGAATATTTTAGTATTATTTCAGTACATTGACTATAGTGCTAAAATTTCTGAAATAAATATTGTTAAGATCTGAAAATGTAAGTGGATATATAGGCTTTTTATGCGTCATTTTATGAAAACCCAGTTTTTATGAAAGTAAATGGAATAGAATAAAAGAATGTAAGTGAATTGGGTAAGCTAATTATTAGTATAACTTTGTTTTCTATTAACAGTCCATTGAATGTACATGATGCAGTAAAATTATTTCCTTTGTGCCTCTAAACTTCAGTTAGTTTTAGAATCTTTATAGTTATGAGTGAACTTTTAGTATAAATAATGTTCTTTTAAAATGATTAAGAATAACCTTGTGTTTTGTGTCCTACTCCCAAGAACATGAGTTATTTTTAAGTGTTAATAGTTTATCATTATCATTATCATAGGGAATCATTATTATCATAGGGAATTAAAAGTGCAGTAGTATTGATGTCTTTTTAAACCAATTGTATTCACAAGTTGGAGAGTCTTTAATTCATACTTAGGTCTTGGTGTCTATGATTTTTAATCGCTCGTTCCTAACATTAGTGATAATTCAGACTGCAGTTTTGGATATATGAAAGGTCAAATATTTATCTGGGGTCAAAAGTGATTTTTATATCAGTCTTTCTTTAATAACATTTTAAAGAAGTACATTTCTCTCAAAATGTTGGGTATGAAAAGCAATCAAAATACTTCTAATGGTCAACAATTTAGGTGAGCTGCAGTGTGGAAATGATTGCTCCAAAAGACCTGCAGTCTGTTTCCATCAGGAATTGGGCAGGTCCTTCTTTCAGTAAGACTGTGTTAACCAGAGATGGGGTCCCCAGGCAGTGCAGTGTTGAGTGAAGGGATAAAATATGATTTCTACTATTTTGAGGTAGAAATCAAGAATGTTATAGTTTAGTAGTTCCTTTCTGCAGGGAGGTATCAATTGATTATGAACTTGGAGTTTTTATATTACAGTTACTTATTTTCTTTTTGTTGTTGTTGTTGGTCATGGGGCTTGAACTCTGGGCTCGTGTGCTGTCCCTGCGCTCTTCCACTCAAGGCGATCGCTCTGCCACTTGGACCACAGTGCCATTTCCAGTTTACTAGTGGTTTATTAGAGATAAGAGTCTCACCGTCTGTCCTGCCCGAGCTGGCTTTGAATCACAATCCTCAGATCTCAGCCTCCTGAGTAGCTAACATTATAGGCGTGAGCCACGGGTGTTCAGCTTAGTTACCTCTTTTCTAACAAAGATAAAGTGAAATATTATTAAGTGTGCACAATAAGTTGGGAAATTTTACTAGAATTAGTAGACTGAGTGATGGTATTTAGTTATAAAATAGAATGAGGTTATTTGATATGGTGGGAATGGAACGCAGGCTAACACTTACCATGTGTGCAATATTGTACTAGTAATTCCAACTCTGAAGACTTAAATAACATAATCTTAGAATTAAAAATAGAGATAGTTCCACTTTATGGGATTATTGTTAGGATTAAATTAGATACCAAAGGAAAAGTACTTGGAAAAACAATCAGAGTTTGATATTTTCTACCTGTTATTTTATCATGTGATATATTCTAATATTTTTACTGTGATTTTTATATTGTGTCTATTTAGGATATGCAAAGTGATGTATTGAAATTCATTGCATTGTTCAATTATCTGTCAGTGAGAAGAAAATACCTGCAAAGACAATTTCTGAGAAGGAAATTATCATATTGACTCATGGTTTAAGATCAGATGTCTCCATTTTTTAAATTATATTTTTATTAAATAGTTGCACAAAGGGTTTTCCATTCAACGAATCAGTTTATAAGTACAATGGATCTTTACATAACTTTCTCACATCCTTCCAAACCTCACCCCACTTTCATTTTTTCTAGTTTCATGCTATCTGCATTGAATATTATAGCTTCACTTCTACTTCCATAAGTCTCTTTATTCCTTCCATTTGTCTTCCCCTCACATTTTCCAAGTGATAGTTTCCTGGTATTCATTTTGTTGGATTAAAAGTTCAATTTTATAAGAAATTACACCTTTTAAATACTCCTCTGCAAATAGCATGCTTTGATTAATACTGTTGTTTAACTTGCATAAAATTCTGGCTTCCAAATACGCATCCTTTGTATGTCTGGCTCTGACTTCTTTTACTTAACATAATTTTATATCTATCCATTTCTTTGCAAATGCTGTAACAGTCTTTATAATGTATGGGTGCAATCCAATTGTGTATATGAGCAACAATTTCTCCAACCATCCCTCCGATAAAGGGCATCTGGGCTCCATAATTTCTCGACAGTGGATTTTAGTTCTTGAACTAAGACTCAGAGATATCACACAGACTCTTAGTTCAAGAACTAAAATCCACCCCAAAAAAGTATTTAATTTACACCTGTGGAAGTAAAGTATTTCCTTCACCCCAATACACATCCATTCATTTGCAAGGTAACTCTGTTATGTCTGGAGTAGCACATAATATTATCACTTAAGTAGAAAACATTGCAACGTGGGTAAACTCTATCTCTCTCATGAATTTTTCTCCACTCAAATATTCAAATCTTGCAATTATTCTCATTATTTAAAGTCATAGCTTTTTTTCTTTAATACCCATAATATTAGAGTTTGAATTGAGTGTCTTGTGTCTCCTAAATGGATGTTCTTACCACTTTGGGATGCCCCCAGCCCTAAAGTATCCTGATTACCTTTCAGATAGAATCTGGCTTCCTACTTGTGTATGATAGTGGGCTCAATCTACTTCATGTTATTCTTCCTGGAATTTAGAATAACAGGTGCCTGGCATTGTGTACAGTTCTTTCTGTCCAGTCTGAGCTTTAACCATTATCCTCACAACAGTAGACTCCCATGTAGTCAGGATTTTCATAAGCTTATCATAGCTATTTTTTAAAAATCTTTGCATTTCCTGCAGGTTCTTGAGTACTGAGTTAATTTGTGTTTTCATGGGTTGTTTTGTTTCTTTTGAATGTATGTGTTGAGTTGTTCTTCATTTTTCCTTTCATTTGTTTCACTCAAGTTCTTACCAATAGTGCTGAGAAACCAATTTTTCTTTCTCAAGATAGTCAGGGTGAACATTATTTATTCCAATACAATTCCAGTAATATTTAAACACCTTCAGGAATTTCAAGAAGATGGCAGAGGAGAACCTGGTGGCTAAACAAGCTCTCACATAGAAAGCAATTCTAGTGTACCAGTGAACACCCCTAGGCACTCCAAGTGTGCCATCACAGTACAGAGAGTTTGGCCAGAGAAGGAAAGTACAGGTAAGGTGACAGATCTGAACATTTTCCAGCAGTCATGGCTGTGGTGGCTGTGGCAGCTGTGGTGGCATGCATAGCCACCATACCTACAAGCCAGAGAGTCTGGGACAAATGTGCCAGATGCAGCGGGCAAGCAGATTTTACTCAACACCAGCAAGACCTGACAAGTAGCAGATATCTTCATCCGGCAGATAGCACACCAGAGGCTACCCAGGAACCAACACTCCAGCGTGAGTACAAAACTGACATCCTCACTCCTTCTCAAAGGGAGCAGAGGAGGGAAGGCCACCCCTTCCCCCAACACCGGAGATATCCATCTTTGATACAGACAAAGGCCTGGCTAAGCAGCTAGCTCCAACTCAGTCCTTTGATGAAAACAAAAGAGTCATTTAGCTAGTCACAAATACCTACCCTGACCTGCCATTCTCAACTCTACCCATGGGAAAGTCACCACAACCAGGCAGAGAAAGCTACACCCCCGAAAGAGTGGCTTTCTTCACTGGGTAAACAGAGCCAGAGGCTGCCCCTCCCTACAACAGCCCTGACAATCAATTGAAACTCAGTAAACAAAAACCCTGAGAATGGCTCCAGGCTGGGCTCTGTGAATGTCTCAGAAGCTAGACCCTCAGGGAAAAGCTACTGTTTGCTGAAAGGCCTCAACTTTACCCAGAACCCAGCCTTATCATAGCAACTCCAAACTAGAGGAAACAACCATTTCCCTCTTTTGTGATACTCAAAGCAGATCTCCCTCCCACTGAACTAGCCTGGGAGGAGCAACACAAACTTCTGGGTAAACCAACAGATGTTTTTTCTGCCTGCCCAAACAAACTGACTTAAGAAACCAATCTAGCCACAGAAAACCAAACACCACAAGAAAACCAGAGATTCCACAAAGACACTGGTTACTGTCACAAGGGAGATACAGGATCTTCCCATCAACCCCCCAAAAACAAAACAAAAGAAGTCTTTTTTGTGTATCTTTTCTAAATTTTTCCTTTTACTTATAAAAAATTGTTTTTATTAATCGTTTTTTCCTCCTCTTATAACTTTTATTTTAGGTATATATATGTATGTGTGTGTGTGTGTGTGTGTGTGTGTGTGTGTGTGTGTGTGTATGTGTGTGTGTGTGCTTTTTAAAAAAAATCTCTACTGACCTTTGGTCTTTTTTATTCTTCCTTTTTCTCATTCGTTTTACTTTTTCATCTTTTGTTCTTTTTGCATGAATTATTTGTTGTTCTGCTCATCTCATATATACCTGTCATTGATTATAAGACCTTATCCCCCAATTGCGTACATAGTTAATCCAAAAATGTATTACTCAATTCAAAACCTCTTAGGATTAAATTCCATAATAGCAGAAATATCTATTTATACCTATACAATATTAGAAGTATTTTTATTTTTTAGTTTTTCAGGTCTCCTTTGTATCCCTCCCTCCCTCTCATCCTATCCTATCCTATTCATCTCTCAATATTACTTCTTTAAATTTTCATTACTTTTAAGAGTTTCACTTTTTAAATTTAAATATTTGTCTTTCCATTTTTTTCTTGTCTCTTTTTTCATTTTTTTTTCTTCTCTCTCTCCTATCATTCTTTCCGTTCCATTTCCCTCTGTGAGATTAGGACTTGGTTAATTTCATTCTCCTTTTACCTTTCCATATCCCTCTAACCCTATTTTTCCCCAGCATTCTCCCTAAACATAATAATTCCTGGTGTGTCAAATTCTTCTTTGCTATTCTTAGCCCATTAATACATAGCTGTTTAATGTTGAATAGACTGTATCTGTTGAACTAGATTGTATCTACAGACTTTTGGCTATGCAATTACAAGACTTTGGTTGATGCTTTCCTTAAAATGGTGGACTCGAACAAAACTGGCAATACTTTCATCCCAAATGGGCAGAACAAGCCAGAAAAACACATGGAAAATGGCAAGTCCAGGTATCTCAATTCCCACTCAAGATAATGAGGTGACAGAACAGATAATGAATAATCCAGAGAGTTCTCAAAAAGCTCTACAAATACTACTGTTAAACATGGTGAATGAAAAGATTGAAACCCTGCAAAGGACTCAGTGTGAGCGTGATAGGGAGAGAGAGGAGGCAAACCAAAGATCAAAACAGGAAACTCATGGGCTTGAGGAAGCTACTCAAAGATTGATACTGGAATTGCATGAGCAGGTTGAGAACACTCAAAGAGAAATAAAGGAATTCGTGAGCAGGCTGAGATCAGCCAAAGTGAACTACAGAAGTTGCATGAACGTGAGAAATCTAATCAAAGAGTAATACAAGAATTGCAAGAGAGGGATGAGAATAGACAAAGGTCAATAGAGACATTAAGGGAATCCATAAAGAGACACTTGAAAGGAATCAGGGAGACCACAAAGGGAATGCTGAATGGAGCCCAACAGAAGGAATCGGAGTCCAAGGAAACCATAACGAATCAACTAAGTGATTTGAGAATAAACACTGAACACCAAATGAAGGAAGTAAAGAATTTCATACAAGATCTAAAACAAAGCTCCAACAAAGAATTTGAAGCCAAAAAAGCTGACCAATTAGAAGGAAAAGAAATGAAAAATAAAGTAGAAAGTCATGACAGTAGGTTAGACCATGCAGAAGATTGAATCTCCGGCATTAAAGAGAGCCTAGGTATTATAGAGAAAGAACATACAACTATCCAAGACAAATTCAAGAAATAAGATAGATCTATTCAACACTTGGAAGACACCATCAGAAGGCCTTATATAAGGGAAAGGTGTGTAGAGGAGCACATAGAGACAGAAGTTAATGGTCTAGAAAATTTGTTTAACAGGATCCCAGCAGAGAACTTCCCAACACGCAAAAAGATAGGCATATTCAGATACAAGAAGCTTTTAGAACTCCACATAGACGAGACAAGAACAGGACAGCCCATCGTCACATTATAAACCACACAGGATCAATTCAGACCAAGGAAAAGATCCTTAAAGCTGTCAAGGGGAAAAGATCAGCCACTTATAAAGGAAAACCAATTAGAACCACCTCAAATTTCTCAACAGAGACAATTAAAGCAAGAAGAGCATGGAATGATGTATGTCATGCCCTAAAAACAAACAACTATCAACCAAGAATAGTTTACCCAGCTAAACACTCCTTCATAATGGAAGGTCAAATAAAAATCTTCCATAGGAAAGAAAAACAAACAATATATCTCCACCAAATCAGCTCTACAAAAGATACTTAAAGATGTCCTACATAGAGAAAACCAACTAGACCACAATAAAGATCAAGAAACCACACCCAAACAAAATCGAAGAACCATAGGAAGAACCCAGTAGGCGTAGCCCCCAGAAGTTGGATAAAATGGCAGGAACATGCAAATACGTCTCAGTCCTATCTCTCAATATTAACGGATGTAACTCTCCAATTAAGCGACATAGACTGTCTAGTTGGTTTAAAATGCAAGATTCTTCTATCTGCTACCTTCAGGAATCACAACTTGCCCATAAAAAACAAAAACATTTTGAAAGTGAAAGGCTGGAACAAAATCTACCAAGCAAACGGCCCCCATAAACAGGCAGGAGTTGCAATCCTAATATCAGATAAAATAGACTTCAAATTAAAATTATTGAGAAGAGATAAAGAAGGTTACTACATACTAATTAAGGGATCAATCCTTCAGGAGGATATTAAAATTCTAAATATTTGCCAAACAATAGTGTACCCAAATTTATCCAAGAAATACTACTTTAAATCTTACATAGATCCAAAGACATTAATTGTTGCGTACATTAACACACCACTATTCCCACTTAATAGATCATCTCTGCAAAAACTCAACAGAGAAACCGCCGATCTAAACAAGTGCTTACATCAACTGATTTAGCAAACATCTAGCAAATATTCATCCAGCAGCATCAGAGTACACTTTTTACTCAGCAGCACATGGAACATTTTCCAAAATACACCATATTTTAGGTCACAAATCAAACTTGTCAAAATTCAGAAACATTGAATTCATATCTTGCATTCTCTCAGACCAAAAGGGAATATAATTAGAACTCAACACAAAAAACCACCAAAGAAAATTCAGTAACACACGGAGGCTGAAAAACACACTGTTGAATCACCAGTAGGTCATAGAAGAGCTTAGAAACGAAGATCAAATGTTCATGATATTCAACAAAAATTAGCACAGAGATTATCTGCTCCTCTGGGACACAGCAAAGGCACGATTCAGAGACAAGTTTATAGCTCTGATTTCCTACATCAACAAATTGGAGAGATCTAAAACCAACAATTGATGAGATCTGACACTCCTTGAAAAAGAGCATCAAGATAAACCCAATCCAGTTGATGGAAAGAAATAATTAAAATTCAATCAGAATTAAATGAATTAGAATCCAAAAAAAAACCATAGGAGGAATCAACAAAATGAGAAGTTTCTTTGAAAAAAATTAACAAAATTGACAGTCCCTTAAAAAATCTTATCAGAAAAAGAAGAGAACAGACCCAAATAAATAAATTCAGTGATGAGAATGGCAACATCACTACAGAAACAACGAAGATTCAGAACATTATAAAGGAATACTGCTCAAAACTTTATGCTAATATGTTTGAGAACTTGGCAGAAATGGACGTTTTCCTGGCAAATACTGACATGCCGAAACTAAACCATGATGAGTTAAACCATTTTAACAGGCCCATATCAAGCAGTGAAATAGAAACAGCAATAAGAGACCTCCCATCTAAGAAAAGCCCAGGAACAGATGGTTTTACAGAAGAATTCTACAAGGCCTTCAAAGCAGAGCTCACATCAATACTCCTCCAACTCTTCAATGAAATTGAAAGAGAAATTTGACTACCGAACACTTTCTATGAAGCCATCATAACCCTTATCCCAAAACCCTCATCAAAGAAAGAGCACTATAGACCCATTTCTTTGATGAACATTGATGCAAAGCCTCTCAACAAAATTTTGGCTAATCGACTTCAACAATTCATCCAAAAAATCATACACCACGAGCAAACAGGATTCATTTCAGGGATGGAAAGATGCTTCAATATATGCAAATAAATTAACATTATTCATCACATCAACAAGAACCACATGATTATCTCAATAGACGCAGAAAAAAGCCTTTGACAAGATCCAACACCCCTTTATGGTGAAGGTCCTGGAAAAATTAGGAATCCATGGAACATTCCTCAATACAATAAAGCCTGTGTATGACAAAACTACATTAAGGATTATACTCAATGGTGAAACACTAAAGCTTTTTCCTCTAAACTCAAGAACGAGACAAGGATGCCCACTCTCTCTAATGCTCTTCAATCTAGTATTAGAATGCCTATCTACAGCAATAAGACAAGATGCAAGCATAAAGGGAATCCCAACAGGGAAAGGAGAAGTAAAACTCTCCCTCTTTGCAGATGACATGATCTTGTATTTAAAGACTCCGCTCCCAAGTTACTCAACATGACTCAGAACTTTGGCAAAGTAGCAGTGTATAAAATTAACCCTCAAAAATAAATGGCTTTTCTGTATGCCTAAAATGAGAAAATTGTGGCTGAAATTAGGAAAGCAACTCCATTGGTAATAGCTCCACAAAAAATAAAATACCTAGGAATTAACTTAACCAAAGGAGTGAAGGACCTCTATGATGAAAACTTTAAATACCTGAAAAAGGAAATCAAAACAGACTTAGAAAGCGGCAAAAACTCCCATGTTCCTAGATTGGAAAGATCAACATCGTGAAAATGGCAATACTTCCCAACACTATCTACAAAGTGAATGTGATACCTATCAATATTCCAACCTCATTCTTCAAGGAAATAGAAAAGGCAATCCAAAATTTCATATGGGACAATAAAAGACCCCGAATAGCAAAAACGATCCTTAACAGAAAGAAAAGTGCTGGAGGAAAACCAATACCAAATTTCAAACTCTTCTACAAAGCCATAGTAATCAAAACAGCTTGGTACTGGACAAGAACAGACCTCAGGACCAATGGAATAGAATTGAAAACCCATAAATGAACCTAAAGACCTAAAGCCATCTAATCTTTGATAAGGGAGATAAAAAAATAAAATGGAAGAAAGAGAGCCTCTTCAGTAAATGGTGCTCTCAAAATTGGTTAACTACTTGTAGAAAACTAAAGCTAGATCCTTATATATCACCCTGTACCAGGTTAAACTCCAAATGGATCAAAGACCTCAGAGTCATGAAGACATTCTGAAAACATTACTGGATGGAATAGGAGAAACCATAGATCTCATTGGCACAGGCTGAAACTTTCTTAATAGAGACCCAGAAACACAACAAATCAAAGAAAGGTTGGACAAATGGAATTGCATGGAATTGCAGAGCTTCTGCATGGCAAAGGACATAGCTAGCAAGATCCATAGAAAGCCAACGAATTAGGAGAAGATCTTCACTAGCCATACAATGGAAAAGGGTCTCATATCTAAAATATATCTGGAACTCCAAAAATTTAAATCCTCCAACAACAAATCCTAAAAGAAACAACTACCCAATAAATAAGTGGGCTAAAGATTAAAGAGAAACTTCTCTGAAGAGGAAATAAAGAAGGCCAATAGAAACATGAAGAAATGCTCAACCTCCCGAGCCATAAAAAATGCAAATAAAAAAAAACATTAAGATACCACCTCACCCCATTTAGAATGGCAAAAATCAAGAACTCTAATAACAACAGATGCTCGAGGGGATGTGGACAGAAGGGAACCTTATTTCATTGTTGGTGGTAGTGTAAACTTGTTCAATCACTTTGGAAAGTGGTATGGAGTTTACTCAAAAGACTTCACATCGAGCTCTCCTATGACCCAGCAATCCCACTTTTGGGCATTTACCCAAATGATCACAAAGAAGACCACACTAAAGCTCCCAGCACAACTATGTTTATGGCAACATTATTTACTATAGCTAAGCTTGGAACCAACCCAGATGCCCCTCAGTAGATGAATGGATCAAGAAATTGTGGCATATATACACAATGGAATTCTTTGCCTCCATCAGAAAGAATGACATTGCACCATTGTTAGGAAAATGAAAGTCGTGGAAAAAATTATATTAAGTGAAGTAAGCCAGGCCCAAATACACATAGGCCTCATGGTTTCCCTTATTGGTAATAAATAGTATGTGTCTGAGCCAAGCAGAAAATGTAAGATTCGTTGATGTTAGGTGAAATGTACTCCAAGATAAGTATTCAAATATTTTTTTCTTTCATGTGATTGTTTCTAACATATTTATAAGATGAATTTTTGTTGCTTTGTATGTCCCTCCCCCGTGATATAGCTCCTGTTTTCACTGCATTTTATGTTGGTATAATTTGTGGAGGGGAAGGGAAAAAACAAATCGTTTAAAAAAGGATAGAGTTGGACCCACTGTAACAATGAGATATACAAGATGTTATGTCAAAAAACGAACTTTAAAACTTTGGCATGGTGGGGTATAACGGGGGGTGGGGGGGCAGGAGGGTTGAGATGGAAAGGGATAGGAAGGGGCAACAAAGGAGGAGGCAACAATGCTTGATAAGAAATGTACTCATTATCTTGCCCATGTAATTGTAAATCCTCTGTATGGTATTTTCAGAATAATAATTAAAAAAACCTTCATACCTATTAATGGTATAGGAATTTTCTGTGCTTAGAAGGGTCTTTTTATTTTCTCAGCCATCTTTGGCATGCACAGACAGATAATGGATTATATGAAGATAATAAATTTCCAAATGCTTGCCAGGAGGATTAAAACCTATAGTTAATTTTTTTTCCAAAGGCTTCCCTTTTCACAAAAGAAATATGTAGCTTGATTCAGGATTTCACAAAATTATAATTCTAGGAAGATCTTAAATAATCATCTAACATTACAGAGTTGAGGGAGATGAATTGATCTCCTGAATAATTTATTTTTGGGTCAAATAAAAGCAGGATGCCAAAAAGAGAGTAGACTTTAGAGAAACATGATGAGATGTATGTAAATAGGTGCTTAGCTGATTTTGTTAATTTGTGAACTAATATAGAGAAATAAAGTAGTGTAACGTAAAAAAATAAAGAACTCTGCATTGAAATACTCATTTGTATGTGTGTGCACACACGTGCCTGTACACACACGTGCATGTTCATGTGCTCATGCATGCATTCATCATTCCTCCTCTAAGCAACTGTGCCCAAGGATAGTGGTCTACCACTTGAGCCACTGCTGCACTTCTGGATTTTGGAGATAATCACATGTTTTTTCATGATTGGACTGGCTTTGCACAGTGGTCTTCAGACCTTGGCCTCCTGAGTAGCTAGCTAAGCTTATTCACCCTATGAGTAGCTAGTTAAAATTCTGTCTGCCCTCTTTGCTTCACTGCTTTTATTCTTTTCCGGAGGTAATCAGAAGCCTGTCATATATATGTCTAATTGCTTTACAAATACTGTTACTGCTTGGCACCAGGGGCTCCAATCTGTACTCTTAACTACTTAGGAGGTTTGAGAACAGAAACCAGGACAAATTTTAGTGGACTTCCTTCTCAATCTATAGTTGGGTGCATTGGATCATTTCCACCATCCTTCACTATCTAGAGACTAAGATTGGAAGGACTGCAGGATCCAGGAAGCTAGACAAATTGGTGTGCAACTCTGATGCCATTGATGATGGGAAGGATAAAAGGACAGATCGGGTGCATGTTCTTGTGGAAAGGGAACCCCTATCCTAAAATTAACCACTGATATAATGCCAGCCTAGTAAGAACAATACCCAAAGTTGAAATCCTCACAATTTCCCACAACCAAAATAAGTATATACATTAACATCCCAAAACTTAGTACAATCTGTTCTTTGCTCTAATATCATCTTTATCTGATTATTGTATGATGTGACAGAATAGTTTATTTATTAAACTTATGATATATTTTAAAATACCTAGAAAATTCTCTTATTAAGTGCAAACGAATGGCATATTGCCTCATTTCTTACATATTTGACTGCCACTAAAAATCCATCCAATGATTATTATAGTAATATAGTCTGATTTATTACTTTATTTGTAACAGTTTTTAAACATTTTGTTTTTCTGCTGAAGTTTAAGTATTTAAATAGTATCATCAAAGTATTTCCTTGGGTACTTGGGGCAATTTTTTAAAAAGTTTTTAACTAATGGCTTCTAAGAATTCTTAATTGCTATATTATTTGTTTTATTTTTAATTTCAATATAATTTTATTGTAAAGGTAATGTACAGAGGGGTTACAGTTACATAAATAAGGTAATGAGTACATTTCTTTTGGAAGGAACATTGTTATCCCCTCCATCGATTTTTTTTTGTACACTCAAACAATTACTAATGCTTTTGCTGTTGTTATTGTTCAAATGTAGTTTTGCTTTCTTTCTTCATGCATTTTTTATTATAAAATTGATATAAAAAGGGTTTACAGTTACTTAAGTCAACTAAAGAGTATACTTCATTTTATTTTCTATATTTCAAATTTTGATCTTAATTACTTATTTTCTTGTTTCTTTAGGTTAATTCTTTTTTCAGAGTTGTAGGATTAGTTAATTTAATTTTGCATGATTTTTACACATGTAAATTATTCAGACCTATATATGTTGCTTTTAAAATATTTAACATGTGAATATTTAAAATTATTTTCTTAATTTTTATATGGTTGGTGAATTTAAATAAATTGATTTTCTTATAGTTCTAAACATATTTTTCCAGGTAACAAATAATTACTGTATTTTCAAGAAGCACATACTGTATTAAGAACGGCTTCATTTCCTGGTCACTTTTTGTAAATATTTGAACTTGAATTAAAAAAAAAGTTTGAGCTTGGCATGGTAATTTGTTGCTTCAATTTTCTACCTATGGTAGGAATTGCAAATAGGGTTTGTAATTCGGGATAGCCTGAGAAACTATCAGACCTCATCATAAAAATATCCAGAGTGAAATGATTATAGATGTAGACACCCATAGCGAGATATAGAGCACCTCGTTATCATATTCTAAATCTTGAGGTTAAAACACCAGTAACATTGATCTTTTATCAAAATTAAAGGATACATGTTTTAAAAAGTTTATTATTTAAAACTTATTTGCAAACGTTCTCATGTCTTCTATTTCTTAATTTTCAATTTACTTAATCTATATGAAACCAAGTATATTGTGACTATTTGATTTCTACTAAATGTTTAAATAGTATGAGCAATATTATGATTTCATATATTAACCTACTTTTATTATTTGTGATAATTTCCTCTTTAATATTATAATATCAATATTCCAAATATGTGTTTGTGGTGTGTGTGTGTGTGTGTGTGTGTTTATGGGGTTTGTGTGTGTGAGTGCTTTGTGTGTACTTTGTAATGGTTGGGAGATCACACCATTATTTCACATATGTTATGTCAAGATTTTACCACTGAACTATACTGTGTAGTTATAATATAAATAGTGTTTTAAATTATGACTTTTAAATTTTCATTCCTAGTATGTTTTTTCAAAATTATATATGATAAAATGTGATCCATTTTCTATCCACATTAGCAACTTTTATTGTTATTTGATTGTTATTTAGAATATTTCCACTGCTTTTTCACTTCCAAATTCTTGTGTTTCTTATTGATAAAGGTTTTACTTTGCTTCTTTTCTCTCTTCATTCTTTTTGCCTTTAGAGTTTACCTATTGTTTCCTTTATTTCTTTGGAAATTAATTATCATATTCCTATTTCAATTTCTTTATATTGTAAGAGGTCTATCCAATGCTATATTTTCTATTTTATTTTTCCCATCTGCTCTGACTCTCAGTACACACTCTTAGGTGGATTAAAAAGAAACTTGACTGAAGACACTTTGATTATTTTCCTCCTTCTCTTCTTTGAAATCTTTCTGTTTTTGAAAAACAGTAACAATGACGTACAGCTCCTAGGTGGTCCATCATTCTATCCCCTCTCAATCTACTCTGTAATACAGCTCAAGTCGTTGTCATTCAACTTTATTATGCTATAGTGTTATCTAAATGTTAACTCATTCCTAAATTAATTTTAGTTGTTTTAAGCATTCTCTAAAGACATTTTTCCCTATAAAATATCAGGGTCTTGTGTTTTCACAAGGTGTAAAATATGAGTACAATCAAACATCTAGATATCTGTAGAATATTGGTCCACCTGCTCAATAAACCTGTATGTAAATTCAAGGAATACAGGTCAATCAGAACAATCTCTTAAATTGTGTAGCTTGAGCCCTCATACTAGATTTGAATCTTATTACCATGTTTATTAGTGAAAGAACCGACACATAGAAGAATGTAACAGATTTATCAAAAATAAATTCTTAGGTTTATTGTCAATAGATTTTGAAAAGGATACCATGACTTAATGAAATAAAAATAGAATCTTAAATGGGTGTATTGGCACTATTGCCTCTCTAGTTTTAAAGAATGAACTTAGACTACTACCTCAAACTTTATACAAAAATTTAAAATAAAAAATGATTTTCAAACTAAATGTGAGTTGTAAAACCTACAAAACATATATGTAAAAATTCATGAGAATGGATCAGTAAAGATTTCTAAATATTTGACATGGAAAGCATTAGTGGCTTAAGAAAAGCAAGAATAAACTAGTATCAACTGATAACCTTACTTAACTCTATGAAAGTAGTGAAAACATATCCAACAGATAGAGGGCACATATTTGTTAATGCTACAATGATCCTGAATCTTAAGTACTTTTATATCTTCTAATACTGTATAAATTTTTCCTGAACAGGATATTTCTATAAAGAACATATGTAAATTCATAGTAGGAGGAGCATATGAATTAAGCTCCTCTTAAGTATCTAAGAAAAAAGAAAAAGAAAACTCACTAGTATAACCATAATATAAAAAGATGAAAAAAATATATATAAGTGAATTTGTGGAGAAATTGATATACTCCGCATAGCAGAATGATTTGTGTAATACTGCAGTCATTTTAGCAAGCAAGTTTTCAAGTCTTCAAAAGGTCAAAGAGAATTGTTTATGTTCTAGCCATTACACTTCTATGTGTGTATTAAAGAGAAGTAAAAAGCATGTATTGATTGGGCATGTAGTTCATTGACAGTGCACTTGGACAGTATGAGTGAGAACCTGGAAATAATTCCCCAAAACAAATTTTGAAAAGACACCCTATAGAAGATGTATGCAGGACAAATTCCTGTAACTAAATTTTATATCTATTTTAATATCTGTTCTAAAATTTATAGCCTTTCTATTTGAAGAAATGCAAGTTTTTGAAAATTAGGCTTGGTAAACCTGTGATTGTAAAATTCATTTCCAAAGCACTAAAATGTATACAATGAAAGGAGATAATATATTGTATGTGAATTTCATGTCAGCAAAAAAATAAAACTATAATTAAAAATTCTTCACACAAAATGCAAAATACCTAAAAAGATGTTTTTGATGTTGGCTAAAAATTCTTTGAACACTACAGCTTCTAAAACAAAGATGTGATTTCCGTTTATTTTGAGGTATTTTGGGCTGTTATTTTAGTTTATGCAGAGATAACCCAATCAAAAATGTATGTGATAACTGGAATATCTAGAAATTATACATCACTTATACGTAATTGATAACCTTTTCTGGAAGAAACTTTTAGCAAATGATAGAAAACACAAATCTGTGCATCTGCATTTTATGATAGCCATATGTTACTTGCTCAATCCAATTGCTTTTCTCTACTTTGCTAGAAAAAAGTATTCTCAGGATAAAAGCCAATAACGTGAAAAGAAACAAAATACACAATCATCTTTATTTGTTTGTGACAAAAACAAATTAAATAAAACAATTCCACTTAAGCCCCTCATTATTGTATCTATGAAGATGATCCTGAATGCCAACGTCCATTGAAGTTTTGGAATTTTAATTTCTATGAACATATGAAAATTAGAATAAGAAAACAAATATAGTCTTAGAGCAAACCAGCCTTGGAATAATTTGCTTAATTGTTTTGAAATTACAAAAGAATTAATACCAATAAAATTATCCTTTCCTATGGAAATCATTTAAAAATGTTTATCACTTATTATAATTCAAATACCAAGCAAGAGTAATTTTACAGAATAATTATGAATATCATTTTATTACTATCGTAAAATAGAATAAAAGACCTGTCCCAAAATATTATCATTATTCTTAATTTCGAATCATTACCTAAATATCTTAAACATTCTAAATAGTCATGTTTTTAACATAGACGTAAACATTCTATACTTTTTATCTAACATTTTCCATGTATTCATGTTTCTAAAAAATGTTCACAGCAGGTGAAAGATGCTTCTGTGAAATTAATGTGATATATTTTGTTGTTGTTCTTGATGTTGTTTGCAAGGTTAGGCATTGTCCCTAAGCCATTTTGTGCTCAAAGCCAGCACTCTACAACTTGAGGCATTGAGCTGATTCCTGTTTTTAGTAGTTAATTGGAAATAAGAATCTAACAAGTACTTTTCTGTCTGGGCTAGTTTCAAACACAATTCTAAGACCTCATTACCCAGAATAGCTGAATTATAGGTGTGAGTCACTGGCACTTGATTTAATATATTTTTTAAATTTTAATTATATTTCAAGATTTTTGTTTCACTATAATGTACATCGTTCTACACAAAAATTTAGATATATGTATATATTTCTGATGACAAATAATTTCAAAATGTATGTCTTTCTACAAATTATATATATATATATACAAATATATTTCTGAAGACAGACTCCTGCTAAAACTTTTTATGCTACTACTTTTTTACCTTTTTATTTCAAAGATATGCCGTCTATTTTTCCAAAAGTTTCCTAGAATAAAATAACTAATATTTCAATAGAATGTAGTGTTTATTACTTTTAAGGGAATTTTACATGTACACATGATATTGTAGTAATATTTATAGTATATTACTTGAAATAATTCTGTTCAAACTCAAATATTTGTGTGTAGAGGTGGGGAGAGAGGAAGTTAATTCATGCTGGTTAGGAAATTGCAATACTTCAAAAATCTATTCTATAATTTGTTATAAGCACATAGTCAAGCAACCTGTTATGGGTTAGTCTTTTTCTGTTTCTTGGTTCAAAATTTTAATATGGATGCATGCACAGTGGTAACATTAAAATTATTAATCAAAGCCGGGCGCTGGTGGCTCACGCCTGTAATCCTAGCTACTCAGGAGGCTGAGATCTGAGGATCGCGGTTCAAAGCCAGCCCGGGCAGGAGAGACCGTGAGACTCCTATCTCCTATAAACCACCAGAAAACCGGAAGTGTCGCTGTAGCTCAAGTGTTAGAGCGCTAGCCTTGAGCTTAAGAGCTGAGGGACAGCGCCCAGGCCCAGAGTTCAAGCCCTACGACCGACCCAAAAAAAAAATTATTAATCAATAGACAAATAATCGCAAAATCATAAATACATATCTCAGTTTCAATAGTTAGCACTTATTTTGATGAGGATGATGATGACCACAGTGTACCCTGATAATGACAATATTGAGATTGAAAAGGAAAATGCTTTACATATTTTTGAAGCTATATTTCCCTCATTGAATATATAGTAATAAATAGCGTTGGATTACATACAGTAAGAATAACAAGAGGAGAGTTTCAATATCAAGAAATACTATCACATAAACAGTAGAGACTGTAAAAACCCTAATGTTATTCCTGCAGTCTAATGTATACACACTTTTCTTGGTAGTATTATTTTCTTATAAATAAAATTATTTATTTCCACATTTTGATGGGCTAAGGTGTAGTTTTCAGCTTAGTGTGATCAGTTCAAAAACATTCTCATAGAGATACTATTCAATAACCAAAATTTCCAATGATATATTAAGGGTATGTTCTTCAATACCTCTGAAAAAACATGACACCATTTACATAGTATCACTTACATATCTGTAGTTACCTTAAAAGGACATAGACCTTAGAACAAGGAGGTGAAATTTATTTTTATTTCTGCAGGAAACAATTTGTGACTTTGTACCAACAAACTGAATTTGACTCTTTCCTTATTTGTAAGGTAAGGTGGAAAATTTAAGGACTCTTCACTTTTCTTTTTTCTTGCTGTAGAAGTCAACACATATATTCTTCATTATTTCTGGTAGATTACATCCATTTATAGATGAGAAATGTAAGGCCAACAGTCAATGTAGTGAATAAATAATGATACTAGAATTTGTGTCTGAGCTCTTCACTCTATGTGCTTACAAAGAGAGTAATTTGGTGATCGAGAGGGCCAATATTTAAAGACTGGGGAAAAAGCATACTTTGGAAATGGTTGTTTTAGGACTAGGTGACAGTGTTGAGTAAATGAAACAGGCTGGTGTCAGGAGCATAAAAAGTAGTATATAGAAATCATTTGAGTGGGGGCTGGGAAGGTGGCTCAGTGGTAGAGCGCTTGCCTTGCATGAATGAGGCCCTGGGTTCGATTTCTCAGCACCACATAAGCAGAGAAACAAAGCTGGAAGTGGTTCTGTGGCTCAAGTGGTAGAGTGCTAGTCTTGAGCTGAAGAACTGAGGGACAGTGCCCAGGCCCAGAGTTCAGGCCCCACGAACGGACCAACCCAAAAAATAGAAATCATTTGAGTGACAGAAACTGAGAATATCTCGATCATTTATCTTATCTAATGGGAAGGAGTAGAAGGGTAAGAAGAAATCTAATGTGCTTCCACACGTTTGGCTTGCAAATGTGTTTGTGCTACTCTTAGTTATAAGGACCACAGGTGGAAATGATGGATTTAGGGGAAAAAAATCTGATAGTTCTAAAGTTTAGATTCAAAGATGAGTCTGTTTAGACATCATCAAAATATCCACGACCATGAATATGAAAAAGAATAATAAAATTGGGGGCATTATTGAACGGAAAAGGAAAAGGAAAGTCTGACACAGGTGTGAGCAATGTGGGCACCACTGTAGACAAGATTGGAAGAAAGAGATAAATAAGGAAATAAAAAAGTAATAAACCCAGATTTACAGAAGTGAAGGAAGGAATTTGCAAGAAGATATTGAAAGACATATGCTATTTGGATTTGAAAAATAAAAGGACATAGACAAGTTTTGGTGAAATTCATATTGATAAAATTTTGGGATATGAATATGAAGCCATAAAATTCTGGATCCATAAATTCAACAGATCCTATTGATTTTAAATGTTGGGAAACAATGTTTTTATCCTGACCTTAGAAGAATTACACAGATATAACTGTCATGAACCTTATTCATATGTATTGTGTGAATATTTTTGAAGACTGTGTTTATTCAGGAGTTTATAGGTTGAACTACAGCACAGAAAAGCCTAATTTGCCTACAGTTCCAATGTGTGTCTCATGTATCTACATCAGTTTGGGATTTTATTGAAATATCTTTAGATATGTTTGGATGTCTTATCAGCCTATTCATTATAAATGTAGGACAAGTAACAGCAAGTATTAGGTTAAACATACAGCATTACTGATGTGACTGAAGACTCCTCGAATTGATTCTCCTTCAGAATAGAAAATTCCTCAATAGCCATTGACACATCATAATTGCCATATAATCTATTTAACTCTAGTTCTTGTTAGGGATATCTCCATGGTGAAATAACCCTGTCAATCAAACTGCCACAAATTCTTATATGTACCGAATGCTTTTATAAACTTTATAATGCTTTTATTGAATGGAAGAGTTCAGACTTTACCCTCATCAGTACGACTGAATGCCTAAAAAGATAAGACATTTCGATTTAATGCTTTTCTTTCATTTTCTCATACCCATTGGCAAGTAGGGAAGGATTCTGATGTAACAATAATACAATGGTGACTTGTACTAACACAACATCTAGGATCTAGTGTTAATTCAGATACTTACTAATTAGCTCTAGATTTTGTGGATATTTATATTTCTCATGGGAAACTAATGAGCTCCAAGGAAACTGACCTGAGATTTTCAATTCTAATATCAGTTTGTCTCAAAATGCTTTAAATTCTACATCCTCTAATGTGAACATAGGGTTACACTGTGGAACTTTTCTCCTCAAAGACTGAGTACTACCCTATTGCTTAATATGGACAAAGTGCTTCCTTTTTTTAATTTTTTTAATTTTTTTATTTTATTTAATTTTATGTGTGAACATACTGTACAGAGGGGTTACAATTACATGGGCAGGATAATGCATACATTTCTTACCAAGCATTGCAGCCTCCTCCTTTGTTTACCCTTCACATCCCTTCCTAGCCTTCCCCTTCTCCCCCACCCAATCCTTCCCCCCCCCGACCGACGTTGTAAAGCTCGTTTTTGACATGACAACTTGTACTTCTCATTGTTGCAACAGGTCCACCTGAATCCTTAAACGACTTGTTTTTCCCCATCTCCTCCACAAGTTTTACTGACATCAAATATAGTGAAAGCGGGGGTTATACAGTGGGGGAGGGACATACAAAGCAACAAAGAAATAATCTTATAAATGCGTTAGAGACACATGCATGAAAGAAAAAAAAACATTAAAATACATATCTAAGGGTTCATTTTCCTACCATCACATTATCTGACCTTTTCCGCTTGACTCATACATATACTAGATATTTCAATTAAGGGAAACCATGGGACCTGTGTTTCTTTGGGCCTGGCTTTCTTCACTTAATATAATTTTTTCCAAGTTTTTCCATTTCCTAACAAATGGGGCAATGTCATTCTTTCTGATGGAGGCATAGAATTCCATTGTGTATATATGCCACATTTTCTTGATCCCTTCATCTACTGAAGGGCATCTGGGTTGGTTCCATATCTTAGCTATGGTAAATAATGCTGCAATAAACATAGTTGTGCTGGTAGATTTAGTGTGGTCTTGTTTGTAAACATTTGGGTAAATGCCCAAAAGTGGGATTGATGGGTCATATGAGAGCTCTATGTGAAGTCTTTTTAGGAACCTCCATACTGCTTTCCAAAATGGTTGAACAAGTTTACATTCCCACCAACAATGAAGTAAGGTTCCCTTCTGTCCACATCCCCTCGAGCATCTGTTGTTGTTAGAGTTCTTGATTTTTGCCATTCTAACTGGAGTGAGGTGGTATCTCAATGTTGTTTTGATTTGCATTTCTTTTATGGCTAGGGAGGTTGAGCATTTCATCATGTGTCTATTGGCCATCCTTCTTTCTTCTTCAGAGAAGTTTCTCTTTAAGTCTTTAGCCCAGTTATTTATTGGGCAGTTGTTTCTTTGAGGATTTGTTGTTGGGGGATTTAATTTTTTGAGTTCCAAATATATTTTAGATATGAGACCCTTGTCTGTTGTATGGCTAGTGAAGATCTTTTCCCAATCCGTGGGCTTTCTATTGAACTTGCTAGCTATGTCCTTTGCCATGCAGAAGCTCTGCAACTTCATGCAATCCCATTTTGGACAAAGTACTTTCATACATAGAGTGGGCTTGTGCAAACATGAAGTGGTAGTTGAACAATGTTCTTAGTAATTTGTGTAGATGAAATGGAAATAGAGCAACTATGAACTCAAAAGGAATGTGCAAAAAAGCGAAAGGCACAAATTAGAATGTGTCAAGCATATGCTGAAGTATAATTTCAAATTATGTGCTCAGGTGTGAGGGTGTGTTCAAAGTACAGCTTAAGAAAATGTAGTTGGATATTTTGGGGAAAAACTGCTTTAAACTCTTCTGGGATAATTGTACAAGTAGAAGCCGTAACTCTGACTCTAATCAGCCACATCATCATCAACTTAGGGACTATTTTCCAAGTGCAAAATGAGAAAAAGAGGGCTCATCACAGTTAGTGCTCAGGTTGAAGTAATGGAAATAACATAATTTTTCTTATAAGACTTCACTTGTTTTGGAGGGTTAAAGTAGGAAAAATCCAAGTAAATATTTTGCATGTACCTAAATTAAGTGGGACATAGTATAATATCCTCTTTTTAACTGGGAATTTGTAGATTATGTCTTTTTATACTCTAACTTGGGACAATGATCTGCTGTCAGTCATTTTCTTCCCCCTCCCCATCTTTTTCCCTTCCAATTACATAATTTTTATTTAAAGAGACATACTTAAGCTTGCATTTCTAAATCCTTTAAAATTATACGAACTACTTCATACTTCTGGCAGCCTCCTATATCTTTCTCAAGGGAATATTTTGTCACTATCATTTTAACCCATATGATATTGGATATCATCCTGCCTAATTCAGTGCAAGATATACATTAGTCTCATCCAGATATCTCAACACTTGTACCACCATGAAATACTATCTTCATAAAAATCATGATTTTAGAATATCTGGGGAGGTGGCATCTGTCATTTTTGAATGACCATAAGTGATACTTATATGCAATCATGTTTTAAATCAATATGCCTCTCAGTAGATGAACGAATTGACAAAATGTGATATATATATATTTCCACTGTGGAATTCTATGCTTCCAATTCATACGGCAATAGAAAATCCTACTAAGTAAAATAAACAAGACCCAAAGAAAGAAATTCCATGGTTTCTCTAATTTGTAACAAGTAGGAAATATCTAGGATAGTCCTAGCAGATGAGCAGAATGGCTCAGTAGCTATGTATAAGGTCATGATGAGCAACATGAACTCCTACATATGGAAACAAAGGTTTTCTTTGTGGTTGTTGTTTTTAATGTACTCTGTGATTCTTTTTTCTTTTGTGTTTTACCCTATGGTTTGTCCTCTGCTGTAGTTGATTTCAGTATTATGTGTAATTGTATATATATTTATCTTAATTAGGGAAGGGAAGAGGAACAACAGCATGGCACGACAAAGGACAAAGGACAAACCAATATAATAGCAATGCTCACAAGACTACATGATGGAAATTTACATTACAACTTGTGAAGGATATTGGGGTAAAGGAAAACTATGAGAAAAGTGAGGTAGTGGGTAAAAAGTTCGACATGTTTTGTATTCACCATCTTACAATTATGGCAATCCCTTCTATATATCAACTTGACAATAAAATTAAATTAAAAAATAACAAACATAAAATATAATTTCACTGGATTGGTATAGTAAATACCAGTCTATTCCCCCTTCCTTTATGAGAGGGTCATCAACTTGAATGTTATCAAACTATACAACATCTTCACAATATACTTGCCTTTATGTTGAAAAAACCATTATCTCATACTAAAAGAGAAAACAGTTTAATTCAACGGAAACTCCTAACTTTTAAAACTGAATAATTGTTAATAGGACAGAATATATGTATTCTTCAAAATTCAGATGACTAACTAATCATTTTCAAATTCTGATCATGCCATATCAGAGACATTTAAAACAGTATCTGTTTGCAGTTTAATGAGTTCTGCAATAGATGAAATTTCCAATGAGTTGTGTACATATTTAAAAGTCAATAGAAAAATTAGCCACATTCTGGTAGAAGATAAAACTATGACCTATGTATAATAATTAATTCCTGAAAAGTAAACATTTGTTCATCAGAGTAAGCTATTATTTCTATGACAATCAATCCCAAGTTTTTATGCTGTAAAGTCATCCTAGCCCAACAGTTTGCAACTTGTAAGGTGCATATTAAAATGGCCTAAATTCACATCATGACTAGCTTATCACTATTGTGAAAAAACATATTACACTTCTGCTGTGATGCCCTTCCAATTGTGCAAAGAACACTACATTAAACTTTTCTGCATCGTTTTCCCTCCAGTGGTATTCTTGAGATCAGAACACTTGCAAATAGTATTTATATTATTATTTTATATTAATTTTATTATATATTATTTTTATCTATCATAGATATTCAGGAGATCTGAATATCTGAATATTAATATTTGAAGATTATGGTTCACACCCACCCAGGTAGCAAGGTTCCTTAGATTCTTTTTTATAAATTTTTTTTGTGAACATACTGTACAGAGGGGTTACAATTACATGGGCAAGATAATGAGTACATTTCTTATCAAGCATTGCAGCCTCCGCATTTGTTTACCCTTCATATCCCTTCCCAGCCTCCCCCTGCCCCCCCCCAATCCTCCCCCCCACCAAAGTTGTTAATTTCGTTTTCAACATGACAACTTGTACTTCTCATTGTTGCAACGAGTCCACCTGTATCCTTATTTAAACGACTTGTTTTTCCCCTTCTCCTCTACAAATTATACCGACATCAAATATAGTGAAAGCAGGGATTATACTGTGGGGGAGGGACATACAAAGCAACAAAGAAATAGTCTTATAAATGCGTTAGAAACAAATGCATGAAAGAAAAAAAAACATTTAAATACATATCTAAGGGTTCATTTTCCTAACATCACATTATCTGACCTTTTCGGTTCCTTAGATTCTTATTTCCAATAAACTCATAAGGAATAACCAGACACAAGTGGCACTGAGGTTCAAGTGGTAGAGCAGTAGCCTTGAGCAAAAACAGGCTCAGGGAAAGTGCCCAGACCCAGAGGTCAAGCCCTAACATAAACTAAACAACAAAAACAAAATAAAAACAAACATTAAACCTAGCTTTTTTCCCTCATTGTATGAGTAATTATGATGTACGTAAGGAAATTTCTTCCTGTGTTATGTATAGGTAGAAGAAAAAAGATGTCATACAATTACTCTCTTCATACTATGTTACACCAAAGTCTCAAAAAATTGCTCTTTTTCTAAATTTATAAATTAATAGCAACCATTTGATGGCAACTTTGTCTAGATTATTCAGATTATCATGTTATACATGAATTGTTGGAATTATCTATTAACTAATTTCTAATTATACCTGACTTGAAAGAATATTCTAGGCAAATAGAATGCCAGAATAATTTTTGAATTTCTAAATTAATTCTTCTACTTGAAAATAATTTTGTAGTATCCTAGAGAATATGAAATTACAAACAAAAAATTCTAATTTAGGCAGGTCTGCAAAGTCCTACATTAGATGAAATTTGCTGTTTCTCCAGGCTTAAGCTTTTGTAATCCATCATCATTTCTTTGGAATCCAACAGAATGATGATTACTTTTACAAATTTTTGATTGGGAATAATGAGCTAATTTGCATCTAGCAATGTTCTGTAATGAAGAGCGCATGTAAAACACAAGTGAGGATTATATATGAATTGCATTTCAATAGGAAACTTGACTTATCAAAACATAGTGAAAAAAATTAGCCCAAACTTCCAACTGTGTATCCCTTTCTTGTTGTTTGGCTTGTTTTATTGAGACAAAATTATACACCTGGTCCAGGGAAGGTATCGCTATGTAATTCCACTTTCTAATCTCCTATCTTAAGTCTGAGTGCTAGAATTCCAGGCTTGTATCACATTGTCCTGCCATAGTTTGTTGGTTTATTTAATCTAGAAACAGGCTAGCAATTCTGAACTTCTCCGATGATCTTATTCACTAGACTGACTGCTTTGACTGTTTATGTACAATTTTCAAAGACGTTCTAACATTTGACACAGGATATGAACATTTTCAGATGCACCTATAGGGGTCTCTGATTCATTCCTCCATGGATCTGATCCCTTTAATATTGATTACTTGACTTTCTTATTATCTGTGGTCCCTACCTTTGTAATATTCTCAAGCTTTTTTGGGGAAAGTTCACTTGAGGACTTTCTAATATTAAAAATTATCACTTGTTCTAGTCTTACTTGGGACATATTTTCTATTATTTTCTAACTTTTTCTACACATTCTGAGAGTTGTTTCATATGTGTGTTTACACATATAAGTGCCTCTGTGTATGTGCATGCTCGCCTGTATGTATGCCAAAACCTCAAGCTCTTATTCAGCAGTCTTGCTCATACCTAGTATTCCATCACTTTAGCCATTCTTACAATGCAAGTTTAGGCTGGTTAATTATAGGTGTTGTCGCAAATACTTTTTTTTCCCCAGGCTGGATGCAAAATGAACTTCCCAGAATCCTTTACATTCTTAGGTTTGATCTTTCCAGGAGTATCAACTTTTAAATTTGAAACAGTTTTGTGAGTGTAAAGTCTAACTTGTAGCCCAGATTTTTAACTGAAGAATTCATATAAAGATAGATGAACATACACATTACATATATTGAGTGTACACTGTTAGAAATGTGATCTTAAGCCGGGTGACAGTGGCTCACGACTATAATCCTAGCTAATTAGGAGGCTGAGATCTGAGGATTGCAGTTCAAAACCAGCACAAGTAGGAAAGTTTCTGAAGCACTTATCTCCAATTAACAACCATAAAACTGGAAGTGGCACTGTGGATCAAGTGGTAGACTGCTAGCCTTAAGCTGAAGAGTAGAGGAAAGCTGAAGAGTAGAGGAAGAGTGCCCAGGCCCAGACTTCAAGCCACACAAATTCCAAAGAATAAAGAAAAGAAAAGGAAAGAAATAAAAAGATATGTGAACTTAGCTACCAGTTCATTGCTAGTATAATTCCTGCTCTCTCAGCATGGCTTTTTTTCCAGTTAAGTCCATGCTCTTATATCTGACTTGCTTTTAAACTAGAATTATTCTTCCATTCTACTTTTTACAAATTTGCATGATTAGTTTGCCAGGATTTAGAGCTAGTAGAAGAAACAGAGTGGCCTCATCTGACATGTTCCACTTAGTAGTAATGCCTTCTCTATATCACTCCCATAGCTCTACCTACTGGCCTTGGCTTTATTGTTTAAAATTTGTCTTATTTGCAGAGTCTTCTATACTGTACTGAACAACCATATTTAAACATAGAACTTCTTTTTCTCCTATTATTCATATTGTTTCTCCTACTGTTAACTTATGTACACTTGTGAAATAATGCACAAACACACACAGATATTTCTGAGAACCTTCTTCTCACTTAAAATTGGTCTTAATTTATAGAGCACTTAGGAAATTTGAACTTAATATACTCCAGGATAATGGTTTTTTTCATGTTTTTTTATTGTAAACATGTCATACAGAAGGGTTGGAGTTATATATGTAAGTTAATTAGTACATAATCTATCAAGCATTGTTACCTCTACTTTTGTTTTTCCCCTGCCTTCCCTTTCCTCCTCGCCGCCCCAAATCCCCCCTCCCTCCCCAAGTTGTAAAGTTCATTTTCTACATAGTGTCTTGTAGAACTCATTGTTACAATGGGTCATAATGTATCCTTGTTCCAGCATTTTGTTACTTCCCTTCCCCTCCCCACATTAGAAAAAGGTGTATGCAAGATCAGCGACATCAAATATAGTAAAAACAGGGGTTATACCGTGGAGGTAGAAAATAGAAGAGAAAAAAATTAAATTAAATTAAAAAAAGAAAATAGAAGAGAAACAAAAAAATCACATAGTACCTGTTAGGTAACAATAAAGAAAAATCAAGTTGTGTCCTATCTTGGAGTCTATTTCACTTAACATCATTTTATATGGCCATATGTACATGTATAATGTTTTATAAGCAATTTAAATTCCGTATTTTCTCATGACTAAGTTGTTTCTGAAACACATGTTACCTCATGTACAAAGATGTACTTGTGATATTTCAATGAAGCCACAAAATGTTCATTTTACCTGGAGCAGCACCATAGATAGTTACTTGAAGTAATTGGAAGGAACTGTTACGGGAAGTGGAAGCTGATTCCAAGAGAGGAATTGAACATAGAGAAATGACAACTTCAACTTAATTTGTGGTCTCATTTTACTGTACAAGAAAATAATTCAAAGCTAGAAGGAAACTCTATCCCTGACTTTTTCGAGTGTGTTCTTTACTCACATAAAACTTGTTTGTAAATTTCTAGTTGAGAGTTTTACAAAAGGAAACAATATGCCATTTGAAGGCCAACATAGATAAAAAGGAAATAAAGTTGTTTTAAAAGTGTTCTACTGCAAAGAAACAAAGACATGTAGGTTTAAAGGTCCCTTATGCCTAGATATTTCACTCCTGACATGATTGTCTTGTTGCAGGATTCAGTTATCCATTCCTTTAATCTGGTCCTGAGTTCATCATAGCAATAAGGATTCCAAAAAGCAGGATCCAGTGAGTATGATCAGCAAAAGGAGCCTCTTTTCAAACTAGTGCTTTAAGGATGGTCCCAAAGAAATACGTGGGGGTTTTTTTGCTCGCTTTTTTGTTTAGTTTGTGCTGGTTCTGGGGCTTGAACTCAGAGTCTGGACCCTGTCCCGGAACAGTTGTCTTTCTTGCCCTCCTGCCTCCTGCCACTCTACTGCTTGAGTCAAAACTCCACTTCTGGGTTCCGGGAAGATGGCAGAGGAGAAGCTGGAATCTGAACAAGCTCTTGCATAGAAAACAGTTTCAGAGTTCCAGTGAACAGTCCCAAGCCAGAGAATCACACCAAGTGTGCCATCACAGGACAGAGAGTTAGCCAAGAGAGAGGAAGCCAAGCAGACACATCTGAGCGTCTGCCAGCAGCTGCTGCTGCGGCGGCAGGGTCGCAGCAGCGACCGCAGCCGCGGCCATACCTGAGCGCTCACACAGACAGTCTGGGACGAAGGAGCCAGACGCAGCGGGCGAGCGGATTCTACTCAACACCAGCAAGAACCGACAAGGAGCGGACAACTTCATCCTGCACTTTGCAGACCAGGGACGACCCAGGATCCAAGACTCGGCGAATACGTGAATGTGTGTTTTCCTTTCTTTTCTTGTCTTCTTTCTCTTTTTCTTTCATTCTTAATTATCTTTTTGTTTTTTGTCTAGCTCTACTGAACTTCTGATCTTTTCTTCTCACTTTCCTATCCTTTCCATCTTTTCCTCTTTGTTCTTCTTTATGTGACTTAACTCTTGTCCTGCACATCCTCAGATAAACCCATAGTTAACCAGTAGACCCTACCCCCCATTGTGTACACACTTAACCCACAAACTTATTACTCAATTCAAAACCTCTGAGACTTAAATTCATTAATAGCAGTACTACCTCTTTATACCTATATAATATTTTAAGCATTTTTTTAAAGTTTTCCACACCTCCTCTATGTCCCTCCCTTTCTCTCAACATATTCATATTCCTCTATAAATAGATGGTCTTTTAATCTGTAAAATAACATTAATTTTTACGTTTCTATTTTTTTTCTGGTCTCTTTTCATTCCCCTTTCCCTTTCTTCTTTCTCTCTCTCTCTCTACTTGCATCCTACCCAACCTATTTCCTGCACTGTGATTAGGACATAGTTAACTCTCCCTGTGCCTCCCCACACCAATCTATTCCTATTTTTTACCCACATCTCTCCCTAACCCTAATAATTTCTGGTTTTCCAAATTCTTCTCTGCGGGTCGAAGTCCTTTAACATATAGTTGTTTGATGTCGAATAGATGTATCTGTTGAACTAGATTGTATCTGTAGACTATTGACTGTACAAATGCAAACTTTGGCTGATGGTTGCCTTAAGATAGTGTTCTAGCACAAAACTGGTGCTATCTTCATCTCAAATGGGCAGAGTAAGCCGGAAAAACACAAGAAAAATGGCAAATTCGGGTATCTCAATTCCCAATCTTGATAATCAGGGGTTAGAACAGATAATGAATAATCCAGAGGAGAGTTCCCAAACAGCTCTACAAACACTGCTGGCAAACATGATAAATGAAAAGTTTGACAATGTACAAAGGACTCTGTATGAGCGTGACAGGGAGAGAGAGGAGGCATCCCAGAAGTTTATACAGGAATATCATAAGCGTGAGGAAGCTGCTCAAAAACTGATACAGGATTTGCGTGAACAACTTGAGAATACTCAAAGAGAAAGGGAGGAATGGCGTGAGCAGGCTGAGAACACTCAAAGAGATCTGCAGGAATCCCACGAACGGGAGGAAGCTAATCAAAGAGTAATACAGGAATTGAGAGACCAGGTAGAGAACACACAAAGATCACTAAAGGCATTCATGGAATCCATTAACAAAGAGCTGAAGGAAGTCAGGGAGACCACAAAGGGAATGCTGAATGGAACCCAACAGAAGGAATGGGAGCCCAAAGAAACCATAACCAATCAACTAAGTGATTTGAGGACAAACACTGAACACCAAATTAAGGAAGTAAAGAAATTCATACAAGACCTAAAACAGAGCTTCAACAAAGAACTTGAAGCCATCAAAGCTGACCAACTAGAAGGAAAAGAGATAAAAAACAAAGTAGAGAGTCTTGACAGCAGGTTAGACCATGCAGAAGATCGAATCTCAGGGATTGAAGACAGCCTAGATATTATAGAGAAAGAACATACAACCATCCAAGACAAGTCCAAGAAATATGATAGATCTATCCAACACCTGGAAGACACCATCAGAAGGCCTAATCTAAGGATAATGGGTGTAGAGGAGCACCTAGAAACAGAAGTTAATGGTCTAGGAAATTTGTTTAACAGGATCCTAGCAGAGAACTTCCCAAACATGCAAAAAGATAGGCCTGTCCAGATACAAGAAGCCTTTAGAACCCCAAACAGACCAGACCAGAATAGGACATCCCACCTCCACATTATAATCCACACAGGATCAACTCAGAACAAGGAAAAGATCCTTAAAGCTGTCAGAGAGAAAAGGGTAATCACTTATAAAGGGAAACCAATTAGAATCACCTCAGATTTCTCAGCAGAGACAATCAAAGCAAGAAGAGCCTGGAACGATGTATGCCATGCCCTAAAAACAAACAACTATCAACCAAGAATACTGTACCCAGCTAAAATCTCCTTCATAACCGAAGGCCAAATAAAAACCTTCCATAGCAAAGAAAAATTGAAACAATACATCTCCACCAAACCAGCCCTACAAAAGATTCTTAAAGATGTCCTACACATAGAAAACCAACAAGACCGCAATAAAGGCCAAGAAACTGCACCCAAACTGAGAATCCAAGAACCATAGGAAAACCCAGTTTTCCCAGCCCCCAAAAAGGTAGATAACATGTTAGGAACTCCCAAATACCTCTCAGTCTTATCTCTTAATGTTAACGGACTGAACTCTCCAATTAAGCGACATAGACTGTCTAGTTGGATTAAAAAACAAGACCCTTCTATCTGCTGCCTGCAGGAGTCACATCTTGCCCGTAAAAACAAACACATTTTCAATGTTAAAGGCTGGAACAAAATCTACCAAGCAAACGGACCGCATAAACAGGCGGGAGTTGCAATCCTAATATCAGATAAAATAGACTTCAAATTAAAATTCGTGAAAAGAGATAAAGAAGGTCACTACATACTAATTAAAGGATCTCTCCTTCAGGAGGATATTACAATTCTAAATATCTATTCGCCAAACAATGGCGCACCCAAATTTATCAAAGAAACACTACTTTCCCTCAAATCCCATATAGATCCAAAGACATTAATAGTTGGGTTTTAACACATCACTTTCCCCACTAGATAGATCAACTCGGCAAAAACTCAACAGAGAAACCACAGATCTAAACAGCTGCATAGATCAACTAGACTTAACAGACATTTACCGAACATTTCACCCAGCAGCATCAGAATACACGTTTTTCTCAGCAGCACATGGAACGTTTTCTAAAATAGACCACATTTTAGGCCACAAAGCAAACTTGTCTAAATTCAGAAACATTGAAGTTATACCTTGCATTCTCTCTGACCACAAGGGAAATAAAATTAGAACTCAACACCAAAAGCCACCAAAGAAAGTCCGGTATCACATGGAGGCTGAACAACACACTGCTGAATCATGAGTGGGTCATGGAAGAGATTAGAAAGGAAATTCAAATGTTCATGCTATTCAACAAAAATGAACACACAAATTACCAGCTCCTCTGGGACACAGCAAAGGCAGTACTCAGAGGCAAGTTTATAGCTCTGAGCTCCTACATCAACAAATTGGAGAGATCTGAAACTAGCAATTTAATGACGCATCTAAACCTCCTTGAAAAAGAGCAGCAAGATAAACCCCAATCCAGTAGACGGAAAGAAATAATCAAAATTAAATCAGAATTAAATGAATTAGAATCCAAAAAAACTATAGAAAGAATCAACAAAACAAAGAGTTGGTTCTTCGAAAAACTTAACAAAATTGACAGACCCTTAGCAAATCTTATCAGAAAAAGAAGAGAACACACCCAAATTAATAAACTCAGAGATGAGAATGGAAACATCACCACGGAAACAACCAAGATTCAGAACATTATAAGGGAATACTTCTCAAAACTGTATGCTAATAAGTTTGAGAACTTGACAGAAATGGACCTCTTCCTAGCAAATATTGACATGCCAAAACTAAACCAATATGAGTTAAACTATCTTAACAGGCCCATATCAAGCATTGAAATAGAAACAGCAATAAGAGACCTCCCAGCTAAGAAAAGTCCAGGACCAGATGGTTTTACAGCGGAATTTTACAAGGCCTTCAAAGCAGAGCTCACACCAATACTCCTCCAACTCTTCAATGAAATTGAAAGAGAAAGCTCACTACCGAACACATTCTATGAAGCCATCATAACCCTTATCCCAAAACCAGGCAGGGACTCATCAAAGAAAGAGAACTATAGACCCATTTCTTTGATGAACATTGATGCAAAACTTCTCAAAAAAATTTTGGCCAACCAACTTCAACAATTCATCCAAAAAATCATACACCACGATCAAACAGGATTCATTTCAGGGATGCAAAGCTGGTTCAATATACGCAAATCAATTAATATTATTCATCACATCAACAGGAGCAAGAATAAGAACCACATGGTTATCTCAATAGACGCAGAAAAAGCATTCGACAAGATCCAACACCCCTTTATGATGAAGGTTTTGGAAAAATTAGGAATCCATGGAACATTCCTCAATACAATAAAGGCTGTATATGACAAACCTACAGCCAGCATTATAATCAATGGTGAAAAACTAAAGCCATTTCCTCTTAACTCAGGAACAAGACAAGGATGCCCACTCTCTCCACTTCTCTTCAATCTAGTGTTAGAATGCCTAGCTACAGCAATAAGACAAGATGTAGACATAAAGGGGATCCAAATAGGGAAAGAAGAAATAAAACTCTCCCTCTTTGCAGATGACATGATCTTGTATTTAAAGAATCCCATAGACTCCACTCCCAAATTACTTAAGCTGATTCAAAACTTTGGCAAAGTAGCAGGTTATAAAATTAACCCCCAAAAATCCATGGCTTTTCTGTATGCCAACAATGAGAAAAGTGTGGCTGAAATTAGGAAAGCAACTCCATTTGTAATAGCCCCACAAAAAATAAAATACCTAGGAATTAACTTAACTAAAGAAGTGAAGGACCTCTATGATGAAAACTTTAAAATCTTGAAAAAGGAAATCAACACAGAACTTAAAAAATGGCAAAACCTCCTATGCTCCTGGATTGGAAAGATTAACATTGTGAAAATGGCAATACTTCCCAAGGCTATCTACAAATTCAATGCAATACCTATCAAAATTCCACCCTCATTCTTCAAGGAAATAGAAGAGGCAATCCAAAAATTCATATGGAACAATAAAAGACCCCTAATAGCAAAAACGCTCCTCAACGGAAAGAACACTGCTGGAGGAATATCAATACCAAATTTCAAACTCTACTATAAAGCCATAGTAATCAAAACAGCTTGGTATTGGCATAAGAACAGACCTCAGGACCAATGGAATAGAATTGAAAACCCAGAAATGAACCTACAGACCTATAGCCATCTTATCTTCGATAAGGGAGCTAAAACAATAGAATGGAAGACAGACAGCCTCTTCAGTAAATGGTGCTGGCAAAACTGGTTAACTACATGTAGAAAACTAAAGCTAGATCCTTATATATCACCCTGCACCAGAATCAACTCCAAATGGATCAAAGACCTTGAACTCAAAGCAGACACTCTGAAAACATTACAGGATGGAATAGGAGAAACCCTGGGTCTCCTCGGCTCAGGCCGAAATTTTCTGAATAGAGACCCGGAAACACAACAAATCAAAGAAAGGTTGGACAAATGGGATTGTATAAGGTTGCAGAGCTTCTGCAGGGCAAATGACATAGCTAGCAAGATCAATAGAAAGCCCACGGATTGGGAGAAGATCTTTACTAGCCATACAACGGACAAGGGTCTCATATCTAAAATATACTTGGAACTCAAAAAATTAAACCACCCAACAACAAATCCTCAAAGAAACAACTGCCCAATAAGTAAGTGGGCGAAAGACCTAAAGAGAAGCTTCTCTGAAGAAGAAAGAAGGATGGCCAATAGACACATGAAGAAATGTTCAACATCCCTAGCCATAAAAGAAATGCAAATCAAAACAACATTGAGATATCACCTCACTCCAGTTAGAACAGCAAAAATCAAGAACTCTAACAACAACAGATGCTGGAGGGGATGTGGACAGAAAGGAACCTTACTTCATTGTTGGTGGGAATGTAAACTTGTTCAACCACTTTGGAAAGCAGTATGGAGGTTCCTCAAAAGACTCCATATAGAGCTCCCCAATGACCCAGCAATCCCACTTTTGGGCATTTACCCAAATGACCACAAACAAGGCCACACTAA
The DNA here is from genome assembly GCF_019054845.1 of Dipodomys spectabilis. Taxonomy (NCBI): domain Eukaryota; kingdom Metazoa; phylum Chordata; class Mammalia; order Rodentia; family Heteromyidae; genus Dipodomys; species Dipodomys spectabilis. The sequence continues at coordinate 1,493,055 of NW_024870932.1, read as the reverse complement.
AGCTACCAGCACAACTATGTTTATTGCAGCATTATTTACCATAGCTAAGATATGGAACCAACCCAGATGCCCCTCAGTAGATGAATGGATCAAGAAGATGTGGTATATATACACAATGGAATTCTATGCCTCCATCAGAAGAATGACATTGCCCCATTTGTTAGGAAATGGAAAGGCTTGGAAAAAATTATATTAAGTGAAGTAAGCCAGGCCCAAAGAAACATAGGTCCCATGGTTTCCCTTATTTGCAATATCTAGTATAGGTATGAGTCAAGCGGAAAAAGTCAGAGAATGTGATGTTAGGAAAACGAACCCTCAAATATGTATTTTAATGTTTTTGTTTCATTCATGCATGTGTTTCTAACCCATTTATAATACTATTTCTTTGTTGCTTTGTATGTCCCTCCCCCACAGTGTAACCCCCGCTTTCACTATATTTGATGTCTGTATAACATGTGGAGGAGACGGGGACAAACAAGTCGTTTAAGGATTCAGGTGGACCTGTTGCAACAATGAGAAGTACAAAATGTCATGTCAAAACCAGCTTTACAATGTCGGTGGGGGGGAGGGAGGGGGGGTATGATTGGGTGGGGGGGGGGGAGGGTGGGAAGGGAGGTGAAGGGTAGATAAAAAAAAAAAAAAAAAAAAGAAAGAGAAAGCAAAAAAGGACCAAAAAAGAGAATGGAAAATATTGCCTCAGTTGTTTTTAATATCAAAAACACTGATTTTCCTTTTAGAGATAAGGATAAAGATTTAAATATCTAATATTTCATGTGAAATAAAAGTTTAAATGTTAGGGTTTTGGAATAAAGTTTATAAATTTAAAAAAAAAAAAAGAAGGTAGTATATTTTCCTCCTGTGTGTTCTACATTGTGATGGCCAGTTAGAGTTACAGAAAAGAAAATGATAAACTTTAATCAAGAATATAATTTTAAAGCCTGGAGTGGCTCATGTCTGTAATCTTAGCTACCTAAGAATATAATTTTAAGTATCTCAGGAAAAAAATCCTTGTGGATAGTTGACTTTTTTTTTATTTACATTTGTGTCTTTCAAAAGGAAGATCTCTTCTTCCAATTGGAATAATTGTACCCAAATTTTACAGTTTGGAACATTAACTGTTTTTATTCCGTACATAGTTTTGTCACCAAGAATTTTTGGAAAATGTAAATCATCATGTAATTTTTAAAAAAATCTTTTTAGTTCTTAAACTAGAGAGTAAGCTCTGACTTTACAAAGCTCTTACTGAAGTAGTTTTTTTTTTTAATATTATATCTTAAACTTTATTTTACTCAGAAATAAGCAACTTTGTTTTTATTTGACTTCTAATACAGGATTGACATGAAAGACAATTCTGTTTAATTCTAAATCATCTAGGTGACTTTTTATGAAAGATTTTAAATCAGGATACTTACGTATCTCAAAGATGGACATTGGTATGTGTATGTGCATTTTTTCTTCACAGTTGCTATTGTAGAAAAAAAAAGACTCAGGTTCATTTGACAGCCTTCTTGCTGTAACTAATCTCTCCAGATCTGGCTGACTCAGGCTGTACCTCCTGCCTGGACCTGCCTATATGAAGTCAGAACAGGAACAAATAAAAATTCAGCAAAGATCCTTTGCAGTTCTTTTTGTCAGAATGCTTAAACTTGTTGTCAAATGATTTGAACATCAAACTACCTCTCTCCTTCTGCATCCTTGTGTTAAAACACTGCCCATCCACTGGGCTTTATAAAGAGGGCACAAATCTTACCAGGAAAATTTTAAAGAAACCCCTGTCTCTTCTAGCAACAAGAGGACACTTTTGGTCTATAAAATAAGAGCAAATTAAATCTTTTCTCTTTTGCAAGAAGAGTTATAGCAATATTTTGAAATCTCAAGGGCTATAGTTTTTTTTCTTTCCTGAGGAAAATGCCTATAAAATTATCTACTTAAAATATGAGGGATGTTTTTCTTCATTTTTTAAAAAGATAAGACGAATAAGGACTATAGATAAATCGTATGGATCAAAGTGGATTGGTTTGGCTATCTGTTTTAAGGTTTTACTTGAATCCTTTACAAAAGATTTTTGGTTAAGTCTAGTTAGGTCTGTTTCGCAACTTTAAGCTCTCTGCTATTTATAATATTTTAACAGGGATTAGTAGAAGTGAGGTAAAGCGATAAACTTCCACATTTAAATATTTTGTTTTTTGATGAATTTTAGTTAAAATATCACAGACGCTATTTGCACAGACAGAATGAACTGATAGACCATCTCCCACCATGACTCATGAGTCTGTTTTGTGGACATTGTTCCACAGAAGAGATTCCACAGTAAGAAAATGGAGACATGGGGCCTTATTGGTCTTGTCTAGACTTTCATGGTTACATCGTGAAGATGATTAAACTTCTTGATTTTACAAAGCTGACCCCCATGACTGTTGTGGGATGGCATGTCTCCATCCCGTCCTAATTCTAAATCTGCTAGAGGCAAGTCTTGACTAGCATCTCCATACTGTATGTGTTTAACAAAGAAATTCATCTTACGTGGATTGTTTTTTTCCCCGTGTTGACCTTTTCATTACTAGGTTTCTCTTTATTCCCTACCATCGCCACGTGGATGAGGAACTACAATCACCTGCACAGTTCTCTAACTTCAGAAGCTCATTCTGTGAAGTAGCATTGTCCTGGGTGTGTTTTGTTAATAAAACATAAGCTATTGCTCTCTGAAAAAAAAAAAAAAAAAAAAAAAACAACTCCACTTCTGGCTTTTTTGGTGTTTAATTAGAGATAAGAGTTTGACAGACTCTCCTGCCTGTTGGCTTTGAGATTGTAATAAATCCAAGTGACATCAACTGTATGGACTTCTCTTTTGAACCAAGATATGTTAGATGAAGTTTATTATAAAGCTAGTATTCAACAATTTTTTAAAAGAAGAGAATATGTTCAGAAAAGAAACCAAAACTTAACTCAGCAAAAGTAGGTGCAATGAATTATTTTGGAATTGTGTTTTCTGCTTGGGAAGATTACTATTGACTTCGTCGTTCCTTTTGAGGGACTTTTTCTGTTGGTCGTGGGGCTTGAACTCTGATCCTGGGTGCTGTCCCTCAGCTCTTCAGCTCAAGTTGAGTGTTCTACCACTTTAGCTACAGCACCACTTCCGGATTTCTGGTGGTAATTGAAGATAAGATTCTCGTGGATTTTCCTGAACAGGCTGGCTTTGAACCACAATCCTCTGGTCTCAACCTCCTGAGTAGCTAGTATTACAAGTGTGAGTCACCAGCACCCAGGTCATATTTGAATTTATGTGCACTTAATGAAACTATGTCGACAAAGAATGGAAATTTGAATCAAATGGTGTGACATTGCAGCTTTTCAATACAATGGAGGTAGCAATAAATATGTCCTCCTTTTCCATGTTCTTACATTAATGACTCATTAGGTATGAGACTCTTACATTAGCATCCTCTGTTGTCTGCGTATGTGGACCTAGTATCAGAAATTGTTCATAGAGAAATAGAGAAAGACAGATTTGTAGAAAGCAAAGGAGATCAGGTATGAAAGAGCACCATAGGATATACAACTTATCACACAGAGATTACGAACTAGCCTAAGTTATTAGAATGCTAAAGGCAATGAGGAATAAGCCTAGTTGATAACTTGTTCTTCAATAACCAAAAATGGTTCTTTAGAACAGTTTATGGTATAATTTAGTTATTATTATTTATTCCTTCCATCTGGAGTTATTCCTTCTGTCAAAACTATTACTTAACCTCTGCTTTTTGGTGCCATAATTTAGCAAATAGATTTCCAAATCTCACTTATACTACCCTTCTGATTGTGATTAGCAGTGGCCACTCAAGAGCCTGGAATCTGAATTTCCAGAATTAATCTTGACTGATATCTAAGCACATCCCTGGTATTAATTGCTATGACATATTAACAAAACGTTTTTTTTTGTTCAACACAGTATTCTAATATAGGTAAAGTACATGAATTAAGGACTATTGATAGGTATCAATTGGAAGGAGCAATTATATATTCCAAGTATGGGTTGTTTATTTTGCATTTCGTAGCTAAATGACTCTTTTGCCAGTCCTGGGGCTTGAACTTAGGGCCAGGGAACTGTTCCTGAGCTTCTTTTTTGTTTTTTGATCAAGGCTAGCACTCTACCACTTGAGGCAAACACAACTTCCAGTGTTTCTTTTTCTGTTTATGTCATACTGAGTAATTGAACCCAGGGTTTCATGCATGCTAAGCAATAGCTGTTCCATGAAACCACATTCCCAGAGCCCTAAATGACTTTCTTTTTTATATTAATAAGTTTTTGGTGTGTGAAAATACAGTACAGAGGGGTTATAAGTACATGAGCAAGGTAATGAGTACATTTCTTATCAAGCATTTTTGCTTCCTCCTTTGTTTCCCCTTACCATCCCTGCCCATCGATGCCCCCCACCCACTGCCAAAGTTGTAAAGTTCTTTATTGGACATAATGTCTAGTTGCAATGGGAATTTCTTAAGATAGCATTACTATTTCATTCCGTTAATATGTATTACAATTTAGGCCAGGTGGTAGAAAAGGAAGTGGAAAACAATACTAAGTCCAGTAAGGCTGACATTCCTATCACATCACTAAGGAAGTAGTGTTAAGACCTGCAGGACTCTTAAGTCTGTTGTATGTGACAATATTATGTAAAACACTATTAACTGTCATCCCAGAAATCCATAACATTCTGATTCCACTTTCCAGGTCAAGAACCAAATATCTACTCCTTTTTATAGATTGGGTGTGTTTCCTAGGAAGGAAGAAGGAAGATGTAGTAGGTGATGGTGGAAAAATATGTATATTGGCTCCCGGTCCACATTTTTTGCATTTTTAAAAAGTGCTTCTGATGAACTCCCACTTACATCTAATTGACTTTCTGTTTGCACAAGATGCAGATAAATGAAGACATTTATTCTGGTGGATAGTCACATATATTAACAAAATCCATTTCTGGAAAAATAAGAGACTAGGTAAGAAATTATAAATTATTGTCTATAAAATGGTTTCTTTTCTTGGAGAACAAAAGGTAGTATTGAAATGATTACTCCAACTTTCTTTGAGACTTTATGTTGTGTCAGTATCAAAATGTTCTCTAATTTGTGTAACATCCAAACATAAAAGACATGATTTGAAGATCTCAGTAGTTTTAGAAAATAAGGAACGTAATAGCATCCTTCCTGCAGAGACATGTGATGGCAAGTATGATTGATTGTGTTATGGTTCTCTGTTTTTCCTCTTTATCTCAAGTGTTGCATATCTTGGCATATTACTTGATGTCCTGAATAAGCTTCCTGTAGGTGAGATTTACTTCTACTCTGCAGTGTCAAGATGGGTCCTGTGACTTACTTCAGCTTACAAAAGTGAACCAGAAGTGGTGAAAGGCTATTTCTGGGGAAGATTTCTATCTCATTATCTGTGTTTTTTCCCCTTAGCTATAAATATAGCTAAACTTTAAACTTATATGTTGGAAGAGTATAACATGTGAATTTGAATTAAAACATATAACACAGGCAGAACTAAGCTAATATTAGAATATGATATTAAGACGCTAGTTTCTTACCATGCTTTTATACCTTTATGATAGTTGATTATAGCACACCAGATTTTAAAAAATCCTAAACAAGAACTAAACAAATTGATAACATTGCCTATTGGAATATATTACAATTTTTTTTAATAAATAAGCATTCTCCATGTGATCACTTGTGGGATTATCTATTTATTTTTTATTTTTTTATTGTGAAAATACTGTACAGAGGGATTACAATTACATGGGCAAGATAATCAGTACATTTCTTATCAAGCATTGTAGCTTCTTCCTTTGTTTCCCATTCCCATCCCTTCCCAGCCTCCCCCGGCCCCCACCAAAGTTGTAAAGTTCGTTTTCAACATGACAACTTGTACTTCTCATTGTTGCAACGGGTCCACCTGTATCCTTATTTAAACGACTTGTTTTTCCCATTCCCCTCCACAAATTATACCGACATCAAATACAGTGAAAGCAGGAATACTGTGGGGGAGGGTCACACAAAGCAACAAAGAAGTAATCTTATAAATGCGTTAGAAACAAATGCATGAAAGAAAAAAACATTTAAATACATATCTTAGGGTTTATTTTCCTAACATCACCTTATCTGACCTTTTCTGCTTCACTCATACATATATTAGATATTGCAAATTAGGGAAACCATGGGACCTATGTTTCTTTGGGCTTGGCTTGCTTCACTTAATATAATTTTTTCCAAGTCTTTCCATTTCCCAACAAATGGGGCAATGTCATTCTTTCTGATGGAGGCATAGAATTCCATTGTGTATATATACCACATTTTCTTGATCCATTCATCTACTGAGGGGCATCTGGGAAGCTACCAGCACAACTATGTTTATTGCAGCATTATTTACCATAGGGATTATCTATTTGTATAGATATGTTTAATCACTCTTGAGCACTGTATCTAATATCCACAACCATTATCCAGACCTTGTAATTGAGATGAAGAAGAAAAAAATATCTAGATTGCTCCTTCTCTTTTCCTATTCTCCTTTTTCTAGTGTGGATTCTCATCTTTTCTCCAAATTCTCCTATTAATAAGGGAAGAATGACAAATTGTGGATATGAAGCAAAAAGCTTCAAAGCCAGAATTTATTCTTTCAGAAATAGATGAAGTAAATCAGTGTGGCTCAAGGAAGAATAAAAAGATGATTTTTTTTCCCTTTCTGGATTTCTCTATAGACTCTGAACATGACTCTAAATAGCTAGTGAACCATTTGCCTTGGTTAACTTTTTAAAAATATCGTTTTTAAAATAAATGATAATTTAAAAAATTAAAAATTATTTAAAAATAAATAGTAATTTGTTGTTTGCTTTTGGGAGGCATGAAATAAGACTGCATTAACATTGTGTGAGTTGAGAGACTAAATTTTATCAGAATCTAAACATAATGAAAAATAGATGATTTTAAGATAAATAGCTTGTAGATACATTTTTACTTGGACATAACCACACGGACAAATTTTTTTCTTCTTTTCCTCTCCACGCTGATTCAACTTCAATAACCATTTCATGTAATTCAAGTAGCTGTGTTTCTTTCAGAAATAGAATAGACCCAAAAAGTTAGAAAAAGAGAACCAGTATTGGGTAATGCATTCTTTAAAAATAACAGTCAAATAAGTATTAACCATAATTGCAAAATAATAACAATCAAATGCTCTTGAAAAGAGAAGATTGTAAGCAGAATATACAAAAATTGATAGTGGCACAACTACTTCAGGAGCTGCTCTCTGGAATTTAGCATTTCTAGTACGTGACAATGTTTTAATGAGGATCAATTGCTTTCAGGGACTAATATTTTTAAGTTATATTTCATTGAAGAAATATGTTGTTCATAATTAATGAAAGGATAACAGTTTATAATAGAAAGAATGCTAAATACTCATTTTACATAGCAAAATACCTTTCCATAATATCTGTCTTCCCCAAATAACTAATACCTCAAATGGACATTTGCATTATACGTATATAAGTTTGTAAAATAATTACCTTTCATAATCCAAGGAACACAAATATGAAGAATTATCAGATGGGGGAAATATATTCAAATGGGTACTTTAAAGTCCCAGGTGTAGTTCGAAAGGACATGATGAGGTTAGAACCATCAGAGACATGTAAAGATGCTACATTAGAAAATAAAGAAAAAAACAACAACCCAGATTCTGAATTTCTGGAAAGCAGAACCGCAAGTAAATGCTTTTTCCACTAGAATCATTTGAAAAATATTTTAGCTCTGTAGGTTGCTCGATTTTAAACTAGTGTGACTTCTTTTAAATTTCTGTCCTTTAGAACTGCAAAATGATAAATACGGATTATTCAAGCCAACTAACGTGTAGAAATATTTTACAGCAGATTAAGATTGGTGAACTAATTCAACTACAGCTTTTTCCTGATGCAACTACAAGGACACCACATTTCCTAGATTTTGAGAATAAGAAAATGTTTCCACTGGATTTGTACACATGTATGATGTGCATACTACTTACAGGCCTTACTTAAAGAAGTCTTGAAATTCTAACTAATATTCAAATAAGAGGTTTCCTATCTTTATTTTTACATTTGGGGATCGATCACTAAATACCAAAATTATGTAGAGGGCTAGGGTAAGAATATGGAATTGAAATCTGTCTCCTAATATTATAAAGATAATTTATGCCATTTTAAGTTACAGTTTCTAAAGTAACAAAAAATAAGGTAAAACAGATATAAAAACTCAATTTTCTATCCTTCCTAACTTTCCAACAGCAATTAGAGAATCCAGTAAATGTACAGCCATCCCAAGATGGTATAGGATGTTATAGGATCACTAGATGGTGAAAAAGAAGATAACAAAAATGGTTCCCCTGGAACAATGGGAAACAAAATCTACAGCTACAGATTGTGATATAGCTAGAAAATAGTTTCCACTATTCTAAGTCTTTGATATTTTAGGTTTGTTTACACAGAATCTTTCCATTCTTAGGAAATGACCCTGTATTAATACTCAAGTGTTTGCAGCTTATAACCCAGAAACAAACAATGTTTCTAAATGTAAAGAAGAATGATATTAAGAGTAATCAAGGCTACTTCCATAGCTATAGCTGATAAATAAGAATGATACTGGGAAATAGTCCAATAATCTTGAACTTTTTCCTACCTTTACTCTTCTCCAACATGAGAAGTCCTAGTCAAAATATGATAAATATTAATAGAGGAATTTTATATTTTTTATTGTTCACACCAAAGCAAATACACGTTCCTCTTTGCAAGCCTGATCTTGAAAGAGTCAGACCCTCAAAATTATTTTATAGACAAAAGTTTACTGCTTTGACTTAGGTGTTTTCCTGCCTTTGGGTGTTGCTCCCTATTATTTTGCCAACTGCATAGAAAAACAAGATAAATCCATTATGCTTGTGTTGAATTGTTCAAAGTAAAGCTGTCTTCACTGCTAATTATAGTTTAATTATTGCTCTTTAAATGCAACAAATAGTGATACTTTAACATACATTCTCATTGAAATTGATGAAAACAGGAGTGTCTGTGATTGCTTCGTTAATAGTTTTCAAGTATTTCCCTTGGCTATTTTCATTATTGCCTTTGTTCCGGTCTTCTAATCAGGAACAGAGGGTTACCTAAGATACAGGATGTTTGGTAGAAAAAAAAATAGATATATAATTAAAGATTTTCCTCTCCATAAAGACTGAAAAGTTCAGAAGACATTTTGCTATCACTGGCATTGTTAAGATGATTTGAAGTTTTGGTTCTTAAACTAAGTGAAATACATGTGAAATGTTACTTGTTCCAACAATGATTATGGCTTATACTTTTCTGCTCCAACGAGATGAAACTTCTGACAATATTGGAGAGCATATTGATTTTAGGGTAGGAGGGTTATTTATAGAAAGCCAAGGAAGAATCCTAAAACAGTATTGCCTTTCATTTATCACTTAATTATACTTAATGTATATAAGTATAGAAATATAAAAATATGAATTGAGTAAAAATATGTGATTTAAAATTGACTCAATGACAACTAATCCAGAAAGCAATTCTCTATACTTATGTCAACTAGTATACCTAGTATGGATTTAAAAATTGTTAGAATATATTTTTTAACATTTATGTGAAAACATTTGTTTATTTGTAACTGTTTATTTTAAATTTTTGTTGGTAGTGGGGCTTGAAATCTGGACCTGGACACTATCCCTCAGCTCTTCAGCTCAAGACTAGTGCTCTACCACTTGAGCCACTGACACTTTTTTTGTGGCTCTATGGAAATAAGTGTCTCACGGACTTTCCTGACTAGGTTGGCTTTGAACCATGACACTCAACTCTCAGCCTTCTTAGTAGCTAGGGTTATAAGCATGAGCCACTGGCTCCTAGTACACAATTATTTTTTACATAGCTATGAAATATTGATTGATAATCCCATTCACTTATATGTTGTGTAATGATAAAACTACATCATATCCATTAATTTCTGCATGTAACATTTCTTTTTAGTGAGAATGCTCAAAAACTTATCTTCTGGCTAGGATGAAATATCTATTCTTAACTATAATCACTTTGCTTCTTGTGGTATACAATTAATATATGTAGCTTTATTCCTGGAAGTCTGATAATCAAAGCTATATAAAACATGAATTGTAAAGTGAAAGAAATTCATGCTTCCATTACTTGTTGTAAGAAAACAATTATGCCTTTTATTTCCAATTATATTTCTGTGGGAATGTGTAATATTCATTGATTTAATTGTTAATTTTTGTAACAGTTACATTATATCAAGTTGATTCAAACTTGTTTGGTCCTAGAGCTTGAACTCAGGGTCCCTGAGATTTGTTGCAATTTTTTTTTAACAATTTACCATTTCAGTCATGCTTCACTTCTGGCTTTTTTTGCTGATTAATCAAAGATAAGATTATCAGGGAGTTTATTTTGTGGGCTGCCTTCAAACAGCAATACTCAAATCACAGCCTACCCAGTAGCTAGGTACATTTGCCACCTGCTCCCAATTTCTATTCACCACTTGTATATGGGCTTTCGTAGACTAAATTGTTTTACACTTTTATTGAGTCCAACTCTTTCGTTTTCCTTTCCTACAATTTTAATGCCAAATTTAAGACTGCTTCATCTCAAAATTTTCAAAACATCTTCCTTTGCTTTACATTTACATCTCTCTTTTTGTTTTATATGCCACGTTTTAATCCTGCTTGAAGTTAACATTTGAATAAATTGTTATGTTTAAGTCAATGTTCACTTTTTAATTTTCCCAAATACTGCCTAACCTATCACCTCTTATTTAACCGAACGTCATTCCACAACTGTTGGGTTTTACCCCTTAGTAAATATTCCTTGATAATATTTATGTGGATCTAATCTGGTGCCCTACAGACCCATTGAACTGTATATACTTTCCTCTACAAATATAACAATTTTAAACTAATAGATTTAATATTGGACAGAGAAATATATTCCAGTTTATTTTTCTTTATCAATGACTCAAAGCGTGCTAGTCAGGTGTTTTTAGAAATTGTCATAAACATAAATAAAACTGTGAAGCTGAGTGCTCTTGGCTCATGCTTGTAATCCTAGCTGCATAGGAGGCTGAGATCTGAAGATTGTGGTTGAAATCTACCTGGAATGGGAATGTCCGTAATACTCTTATGTCCAATTAACCACCAGAAAAACAGAAGTGGCACAGTTGCTCAATGAGTAGAGCATTCACTTCGAACTGAAGACCCGAGAGACAATACCCAGGATCAAATTTCAAGCACCTTGAATGACCAAAAAAGGGGAAGAGATAATTTATATCTTTTCTCAATTGTATCCTCCAATCCACAAAAATTATGTCTCCATTAATTTAGATTTTTGCTTTTATATTCACCACTGTATAATTTTCAATGACGGTGAGTAAGTAGCACTTTAATACATTTTGACAATGTGTGAAGATAGCACAAAGAAATTCACAGAAAACAGTTGAAATATAAAGGGCAATGGGAATGGGGAAAGTCAGAAACGGGTTAATCAGGCCCTTCATCAATATGTGAGAGTGTAAGATATTTCAATAAGATATCTTCATATAATTAATATACACCAACTAATAACTATCTTCCAAAGGCTTTGGTATTCAAGTATGACATAAAGGATAAATACACATTCTGTGGTGAAATGAAAGAAAGATAGATAAGAAAATGCATACTTATAATGATTGTGTAAATAAACTAAGAAATTCAGTCAACATTCTGAGGGCTCATGGCTCATTGGACTCAAAGGTTGCTGGTATCTAAGATAATTCTAAAATGTTAGACTTGATCTTATCTTTAAGGCTGCTTAATACTATTGCTTTTTGAGTCTGTATTCTTTTTCTTGGTGTTGGTTGTGGTGGTGGTTCTGGGCCTTGAACCCTGGGCCTGGGCGCTGTCCCTCAGCTCTTCAAATCAAGGTTAGAGCTCTACTACTTGAGCCATAGTACCACCTCCGGCTTTCTGTTGGTTTATTGGAGATAAGAGTCGCATGGACTTTTCCTGCACATGCTGGCTTTGAACCATGATCCTCAGATCTCAGCCTCCTGAGTGCCTAGGATTACAGGCGTGAGCCACCAGTGCCTGGCTCCTTTTTACAACATTTAAACATAAAATAAAATAAAATAAAATCAATATAGGTCATGTTTGGCAAATAAGGTAAAATGATAACTTACAGACAAATGAAAATAATAATGTATGTATAGTTATATATACATATATGTACACATCTGTATATTCATATATGTATACATATATAGGTATTCGAATATATACACATATAAGTATGAATATATGCATATGTACATGTAGTGTGTACAAATATACATTTATTTAAATAGACTTGAATCAGAAATATATTAAGAGCATATTAATGCCAATGAAATATTTTAACCATCCTGAATAAGTTATCCAAAAATCCAAATACATATCTCTATAGTAATATAAGAACAATCAAGGAACATATGGAAAGATCATAACATACCTAGACATTGCATACATATAGAGATTAGTGGAAATAGAAACAATAAGATAGCCCTGCACAACCATTATGTAGAAATTGCAATCCTTATACATTGGTGCTTGGCACTTAAAATGATATAGTCAGTTTCTTAAACATACTGGAAATCTTTAAGACATTACACATAGAATTGCCTCTTTGATCCGCATTTTGAATTATAGTTTTATATACAAAATAGATTTTAACATATGTCCAATGAGACACATGTACAAGAATATACATAGCAAAATCCTTCATAATAACATATAATAAAATACTGAAATGCCCATTGAGGATGTTATTCCAATATACACATGCATACAAAACAATATGCTTTATCCATGAGAAAAACTTACATGGACTTACTTTGGAAACAGTGATATTACATGGGAGAAATGGATAAAATAGACTACATTCTCTAATTACATGAGGCTTTTAAAATTGGCACATCTGTAGAGGTAGAATATGAAATAATAGCTGCTCAAGGGGAGAGAAGGTTGAAATGATGACAGGAAATGACTATTAATAAATATTTGAGTATGTTGAGAGGGTAGTAATGATAAAATGTTCCTGAAATGAAGGTGATGTTCTTACTCCAACTCTTTAACATCCTAAGAATCATTGTACTTTATCGAAGAATTACAGATTGCATTTGCATTAACCTTAGGAAAATTTTTAGAATAGTAGTGGGTGAATCTGACTGATAATTTAGAATGTAAAATCCCAGAATTCTATAATGCACAACATTAGTATGTTGATTAATAAGACTATCAAGAAAATATGATCTGTGATATATCCTCTGAGTGACTATACATGACATTAAGAGCCAGTGAATATTCTACAAATTCATGTATATTGAGCTATGAGATAGGATTGAGAAGGATGAGGGATAATGATCATCAAGATGCATTGTATTGGCCATGGAATGTAGCTTAGTGGTAGATACTTGCCTTTCATGTGTGAAGCCCTGGGTTTGATTTCTCAGTACTGCATAAACAAAAAAGCAGGAATTGGCACTATGACAAAATCATAGAGTACTAGCATGAGGAAAAGAAGCTCAAGGACATTGCCAAGGCATGAATTCAAGCCCCAGGACTATGCAAAAAAAAAAAGTGCATTTTATTAAGCCGGGCACTAGCGGCTCACGGCTGTAATCCTAGATAATCAGGAGGCAGATAATTGAGGTTTGAAGCCAGCCCAGGCAAGAAAGTCTGTGATATTCTTATCTCCAATTAAATCTCAGAAAAATCAGAAAGTGCTGCTGTGCCTCAAGTGATAGAGTTCTAGCATTCATCTAAAGGAGCTCAGGACAACCCCCAGACCCAGAGTTCAAAACTCAGGAGAGGAAAAAGGAAAAAAAAAAACTCACTATACACTATTAATATACTGCTTTGTCAAACAGTAAGTCCCACACAACTAGTTAAAGTTAATTAAAAATATGATAAAATACAAGTCATTTTGGGAACCAGACAAAGATAGTATACACGGGACAAAGTAAATGTTATATCATGCAGTTTGATTTGAAATTTGTTCTATAGTCTTCTTACATTATTTATGAAATTGACAATAGTGCCAATTATAGGTCAATTTCCTTGAGGAACAGATTGTATTCTGCTGTCTTTTATATGAAATCATAGAGGTGATTTTTTGCCATATATTGAATTATATCTGATATTTAAAAGTAGATTGTCCTAATATAATATTAATTTAATCAATCATTTCATTAGGTTGATGTTGGTTAGATTTTTTCTAGTAAATCTTATCCCCTATAATAAATGAGAGCATGCTGTGACAGTCTCCTATTAATATGAAAACGTACTTTATAAAATTAACTTAAAAGGGGGAAAGATTAAACTTGACTTCTGATTTTATACATTTCAGATTATGTTTCTTATCCTCATTGACTTGGGTTGGTGGTGGCACAGTACCCCATGTCAGGAATATGTGTTGGAATATGTGTATTCATGGAAGCCAGGAAGTAAAGAAGAGGAATAGGAGTGGGAGAGGGAGAAGGAGGAGGAGGAAAGAGAGACAGGAAGAAGGAAAAAAAGAAGGAGAAGGAGACAGAGAAGAAAAAGAAGGAAGAGGAGGAAAGGACTTTGGTCTTAACACCTTTGATCACAAGTTCTCAGTGACCAAAACTCTACAACTATGCCCACATGAAAGGATTTGCCTCATTATGGCAACTTAGTGAAAGCTAATTATTAATCTCAATCCTTTATGATTACAGATTTAATTTCTAGATTGGTGGGTAGATATTTCTATACATTGTAATAACTTCTGTTCCTAAATATTTACTTGACTTAATCAGAGAAGCTATTTGGCATGGAGATGGTTTGGTTATACCATTGTTGGAGAAATATTTTGAGTGAAAATACATTTTATTTAAAAGATGAGGAGGCTTCAGAGATTTCATTTTGTGACCTTCAAAAATGACTATTTCATCTAACTCATAATGAATTTAATTTTTCATAATTTTATGACATTTCTATTCAAATTTTTGTCATCTATAGTTAGGTTCTTTCTTTCTAGTTGAAGGAAAAATAAATACTATCACAATAATTTATTTCTTAATTATTCTATAGAGTAGGAATAATATGAATTTCCTACCATTCAAAACTAAGTTGTATTCATGTCTATAGAAATAATTGCATAAGTCATGGAATATCTTGCTTTATCTCATATGGAGATTGATTCAATTTCTAAAATTGACTGTTGACATAAAATACATGAAATTCAATGTTTCTCTGAAATGTCTCGTTACTCAAACCTCAGAAATAAATGAGCAGTAATTAAGATTTTTTTACTCAAAAAATGTATGAATCTATATTTTATGTCAAAAATGTTTAGGTTTAAAAGAAGAGAAAATCATGTGACCACAGTAGATAATATTTAATTTAATGAAAAATTACTTCATTCACCCTGACACAGCCTAATGCTTTTAGCTTACATGAGAAATTTAATTAATGATCCCTTCATCACTTTTGAATATTACAGTATTTCAATTTGTGCAAAGATTCTGTCATTTAAATCTTTGAGTGTATATTTTTTCATAAAAATGAAAACTTTTTTCACACTGCAGGTTCGGATTCAATAACTAAATAAATATCTAAATGTTAATTTTTTAAATTGAGCCTCTAGAATTCAAATAAAAAGAAATTTATTTTATTCTTACATGTATTATATCAGTGCTGAATATGGGTATCTCAAGCTTGTAATCCTCACTAGTCAGGAAGCTGGGGTTCAAAGCCAGCCTTGACAACAAAGAAATCATCTTATAAATATGTTAGAAACAATTGCAAGAAAAAAACATTTGAATACTTATTTTGGAGCCCATTTCACCTAATATCAACTTATCAGACCTTTGCTGCTTGTCTCAGACAAGTCCCTCCCCCACTGCTTTCATTATATTTAATGTTGGTATAATTTGTGGAGGGGAAGGGAAAAAACTAATGGTTTAAATAAGGATAGAGGTGGATCCATTGCAACTATGAGGTGTAAAAATCGTTAAGTTGAAAAACGAACTTTACAACTTTGGCAGAGTGAGGGGCAGAAGGGGGGGTAGATGGGAAGGGTTGGGAAGGGGAAACAAAGGAGATGGCAACAATGCTTGATAAGAAATGTACTCATTACCTTGCCCATGTAATTATAACCCCTCTGTATGGTATTTTCACAATAAAAAATAAAAATAAATTTTAAAAAAGCCAGACTTGGCAAGAGTTTGTGAGTCGCATTTCAAATAATCACACACACATCACAACACACGCACACACACACAAAGCCAGAACTGGAATTGTGGCTCAAATATTAGAGCAATGTCCTTGCGAGGAAAAAAATCAAGGAATAGGTCTGGAGTTCAAATCACAAGAACAACACACACACAATATTATGTATAAATTCTTATTTTAGTTTGAAGAAATAAACAATATCATGGAAAGTAATATTTGTTACTTATCCTGAAATTTTGTGAAGTTGTTTTTATTACAATTTGTCTTAAGATATAACATAGGTTATTAAAATTAATATTAATATAGTATATTTATAATTACTCATAACACCTTGGAGTATAACAGTTGGTATATTTTCAAAAGCCATAAGAAATAGTCTGAGTAAAAGAAAGAAAAGAAGAAAAAGAATGAAAGAAAGAAGGAATGGAAAGGAAGGAAGAGAGAAAGAGAGAGAGGTGAAGGGATGGAGGGAAGGAGGGAGGAAGGAAAGAAGAAAAGAAAGAAGGAAGGAAAAAAGAAAGAATTAAGTAATGAAGGAACAAAGAAACTAAGGAAGGGAGGGAGGAAGGAAGGGACAAAAACAATTTAATTTATAAAATGTGCTATTTAGCCCAACATAAACTTGTAATTAACCCTTTAGCAAATGCAAGTTTGCAATTTTCATTTCTCTGCATGTTCCTCATGCATGAATGAAACCAACAAATGAAGGTTCAGAAATAACCAGGTGAATCTGTTTGCATCTGTAGTAAATATGTATGCAAATCTTTTTCTCATTTTCCATACATCATCAAATAATTATTTGGAAACAATTTACATTTAGTTATAAATAGGCTAAAAATTGAGGTAACCAAGGGATGTCAATATATTATATAATGTGAATACTAGTAATTATAATGCTATTAATATTAGTCTTTATGTTATGTTAATTGTAACAATTTTATTATGTATTTTATCAGACAAATTAGCATACTCTGATTTTGGTGTTTGTGGGAGTCCTAATAGCAGACAGTAATTAAATGAAAGGAGATCTGTATTTGTTGGCACAAACTAATATTTTTGAAAGCAATTAACTCATTGGAGATTTTTCAAATACATCAGAAGGGCCTTAGAAAGGCTGTACCACGTTAACATGGTTACCAATGATGTGATTCACGAGCCACTAAACAATCATACTTCACTTTGCCATCACTATAATTATTCCCATTGTAAGAAGAATCATTCACATAATTTACATGATATAATCTTGTCCTTGAGTTATTTTGTTCTGTGAAATAATATCCAAATGTACACCACACTGAGTTAAAGCAAAAGTAGCAAAGTGTTTGGACCATGTAACTCCTTCCAGATACACATGTTAAAACTCGATTCCCCTGTCTGGTGACATCAGAATCAACCTTTCAGAGATGACCCTGCAATAATGATCCTGACGAAAGAATCCCAATATAATTACTCTGCCATGTGAACGTCCAGCAAATAGATTATAATGAATCAGAAAATAGACCCCCATAAGACAAAGAATTACTTTGAATAACCATTTTTAAAATCAATGTTTAAGCTTCTGGAATATGGATAATATACTCCTGATGTTTTTAAGCCACTTATTTGAAATATTTTAACAGCCCAATGGCTGACAAAAAGCAAAGTTTTGATTTAAATTTCACAAATTCTGATAACAAAGATTCATAGGGTTTTATTATTTGAATTTTATTCTCCAAGTCTCTGGGTTAAAAATATTTTTAAATGGGAATTGAGTTGAGGTGCAACTCTCTATTCAACTATCATAATTAATTTTTTGAATATTTTTATTATCTTTAGTTGTACAAAGGATTTGCCATTCACTGAAACAGTGTACGGATACAGTGCATCTTGATCAATGTCACCCCTTTCAACAGTCTTATCCACCCTTACCAATCATCTCCAATCCTTATGTATCTCAATATTATGTTATGCAATTTCTTGCCATTTAATAAAGCAGTTTATGTGTACATTGCACCTGGAATTGTGTTACCACTTCAACATCTTCAACCCCATTTCACACTACCCCTTGCTTTGTATATTTCAATTCTGGGAAGTATACAATGGATTCTTGCCTGTATTCTAATCCTTTTCCCCTTCAATTTCGTACCCCTCTCACATTGCCCCCCACTATCCTCTCTTGCACTACACATTTACTGGTATTTATTTTGTTGGGTTTGACTTAGCCTTTTATGAGAATTATAGTATTTTCACTCTCCATGGACTATGACATTTCAGATAATTCATTTGTACTTCCTTGCATACAATCCAGTGTGTTTACTTTTACATTTATAGACACTCCTATCAACCACAAGTGAGGAAAGTCATGCAAACTAAGTTTCACTGTGTCTGCTTTATTTCACTTAATATTATTTCTAAGTGTTTCATTTTTCCTTTAGAATGGTGCAATATTATTCTTACTGATGGATGAACAGAATTCCATTATGTATGTATTTATATGTTTGTATGTATATATATATGTATATATGTTTGTATACATACATTTATATACATACATATATACTTGTTAATTGGGACAAATAAAATTAGATATATATGTGTATATATATATATACATATATATAATTTATATATACATATATAATTCTTGATCTCTTTTTACAATGAGAGGCATCTGGGATGATTCCATATGTTGGCTATAGAAAATAATGCAATAATGAACATGATTATTCGGGTATCTTCAGTGTGGCCTTGTTTCAGCTCTATTGGATAAATGACCATAAGTGGATTTGCTGGATCATAGGTAGGTAGCTCTCTATACAGTTCTGTGAGCAATTTCATAGTATTTTGCAGAGTGATTGAACAAGATTACATTCCCACCAACAGTGTAATAGAGTTTCCTTTGGGCCACATCCCTATCAATAACTGTGATTGTTCGTTTTTTCATAATGATATTGTAAGAGGGGTGAGATGAATATAAGTGTTGTTTGGATTGGCATTTCTTTTATGGAGAGAGATGTGTCTCTTTTTGATTCTTACTTCTTCTTCTAAGACGTTTTCTTTAAGTCTTTATCCCATATATTAATTGGGTTCTTGTTTATTTGAGGGTTTATTTTTGTTGGGTTTAACTTTTTGATCTCTAAATATGGGTTAGTTATAAAAACACTTGTCTAATGCTTAACTAGTAACAATATTCTTCCATTCTGTTCTCTTTCTATATATCCTGCTATCTTTTCCTGTTGTCATGTAGAAACTCTTCAGTATGATGTGATTCTATTGATCCAGAAAGAATGATATTACACCATTCATAAGGAAATGGAAAGACTTGGAAAAAACATATTAAGTGAAGAAAGACAGACTCAAAGAAATATTGGTTGCCTAAATTCCCTCATTTGTTGTAGAAGAATGTGCCTCTAATTCTACAAGAAATCACAGTTGGGTGGTAAAAGAGAAAACATTACTCTTGGACATTATAAATTTTATGGGATTCTAAACATATATACAGTGAGATCAAAGGATGATGCCCTTTGGAGAGGATCACAAAGGATCAATAGCTGTATGAAGATTATCATATAAAACAATGTTAATTAAAATGATCTCCAAGAAATGATTATGAGAGTTTGTTTATTATTTTGCTTTTTTCTTCACTGTTCTGATGCCGTTTTTTTTTTAATTTCTGCACCTTTGGTCTTATATGTACGTTTGGATAGGGCAAGGGGGAATACAGAAATTGTAGGACAAAGGCTTAAATGCAGCAGTGCTACTCAATAGACACTACATTGTAAATGAACCATACAACTTTCGCGAGAGGGAGGTTGAAAGGGAAAAACTGGGAGAACATGTGTGAAGAGGTGACACTGTTCAAAAAGAAATGTGCTCATTATCTGACTTATGTAATTGTAACCCTTCTGTACATCATATTTACAAATTAAAAGTGGACCTCATAAACAGGCTAGAGTAGCTATACTAATATCAGATAAAATTGGCTTTAAAATATAAGTGGTATGCAAGTAAAAAGAGACAAAGTAGGACATTAAATATTGACAAAGAGAACTCTCCATCAGAGGGATATAACAATTCTAAGTATCAATGTCCTGAAACCTAGAGCTCAAAAATTCATCAGAGAAATACTACTTACCCTAAAAACATGCATACATCCAAATTAATTGTTGGTTGTTTGAACAAATCATTCTTACCTCTGGACAGGTCACCCAGGTAAAAACTTAGCAAAAATCTTTAGAGCTAAATAACTGTATTGACAAGCTATATCTAACAGATATCTACAGAGTATTTCACCTACCAGTATCACAATATATACTCCACTCAGCAGCTTTCAAAATTCAAAAATAAAAATGAAATTACTCTTTGTATCCTGTCAGACCATGATGGGACCAAATTAGATCTCTACATCCAAAGGCATCACATAACATTCTGAAACTCACAGAGACTGAATAACATATTGCTAAATCATCAGTGAGTCACTGAAGAGATATGGAGGGAAGTTCCAATGTTTGTGGAATTCAGTGGAAGTGAACACACAAAATATTACCTTCTCTGGGACATAGCAGTAGCACAGACAATACTCAGAGGAATATTTATAGCTTTGATTATGTACATCAACAAATTAGAACAATCTTTTTTTGTTGTTGTTCAGTCGTGGGGCTTGAACTCTGGGCCTGGGTGCTGTCCCTCAGCTCTTCAGCTGAAGGCGAACGCTCTACCACTTGAGCTACAGCGCCACTTCTGGTTTTCTGGTGGTTTATTGGAGATAGGAGTCTCACGGTCTCTCCTGCCTGGGCTGGCTTTGAACCGTGATCCTCAGATCTCAGCCTCCTGAGTAGCTAGATTACAGGCATGAGCCACCAGCGCCTGGCTAGAACAATCTTAATCAGCACTAATGATGCACCACTAAGTCTTTGACAAAACAGGAAAAACAAAACCAAAAACCAATAGACAGAAATAATACAAATTATATTAAAGAAATAAATGAATCAGTCTCAAAAAACATACAATCATAATTGACTTTTATCTACTAGTAGCTCAAAAATTTGCCCAATGAATGTCAATATAGCTATTTTCAGAGATAGACTCAACCAGCTCAAACCAGTGAACAAAACAAACTTCTAGGATTCTAAGAAACAACATTTTGTTTGCCTTTTTTTAACAGAAATTTGCTCTGTTGTTCTTATTAGGGTGATTTATAGATGGATTACAATTACAAGGGTCAGGTAATGAGCACATCTCCTTTTGTGAAATGACTTCAGTTCCCACACTTGTTCCCAGTCCCACTCTCCTGTCCCCACCCATGTGTTAAATAGTTCACTTTCATCAATGATCAATGAACTACACTGCTGCAATTTTCGACTCTTTTCCCTAAAACTCTGTGCCCACCCCTCACCTTCACAATGAATATACCAGGCATAAGGCAAAAAAGACAGAATTATCACAAACTATAAACAACAACGAACACAAAACAAAAAATAAGTTTTCTGTTTCCGTATCTCATAGTTCGTTTGAGTATGTATATCTTGTTATATAAATCTAATTGTTTTTTATCATGAAGTCAATTCAGGGAGTAAGGTGTGATAACATAATTTTGCTCTCTATTTAATGATATTTTTTATTTTAAAATTAAATTTGTAAGTAACACAATTGAAGTACTAGTGAAATTTGAAAGTTCAGATTTAAATGTTCCAAATGTCTAATAATTCCATTTTGGCAACCAAAATGAAAAACAGGTATGTTTTATCCTCAAGAATGTCATTATTTCATGTGCAAAAAAAATAAAATAAATGTAATGTTAATTCAGTGGACATAAGGAATCAAATACTTATGCAATGCATCAGTACCATAGATTATGACATCTATTAATAAAGTTAATAAAACTTGTTTTAAGTAGATTACTTAAGACATGAAGCAAGTGAAAATTTTCTTTTCTAAGTGAAGTTATATAGAAATCACAGTTCAAAGATTCCAGAATTCTGTGTGCTTTATACATGTCAATTTACACATATGCTAGGCTCATCTCAACGTTATTTGAAGATAACTGAGAAAAGGATTAGAATAAAAAAATCACGCAAATGGTTAGCTGTATTTTGTGACTAACTAGGTCTCTTTTATATCTCTATTTTATTTGAAAAATCTGGAAAATTTATTTAAGTCACATCAAAAATAATGAGAAACACCCTTAGCACCTTAAAAGACAATAAAAAAAGGAAACAACAATGAAAAAATTGAACTTCATTTTGCAAGTGGTCTTTGTATATTGTGGTGCTTTGTTATTGTGGATTCTGTGACTATCCCATGAATCTGGGCTCAAATCACAAGGGCTACAGGAAGAAAATTTCAAAATCTAGAGCAGCTAATACAGCTCTGCAGTTGTTTGTAGGTTTGACTAATGTCGCAGCTGGACATATACAGTACAAAGGAAATAATTCTACTGCTTTGCAGGCAAGAATGTGATGAAAAGCATACTGTTATATTCTTAGATGAAATAAGAAGACCACACTTTAAAAGCTCACTAAATGATCAGCCCTTTGAATAACAGTGCCATTTTTAATGCGCTCTAGAAAATTCAAATCCTTCATCCCTCCACAACCATTAATGACATTCACAAATAATTGCCGAGGGGAATTTCCAGTTTTATTTGATATTTCAAATGGATTGGGAGTAACATAAACAATGATTCAAGTTGTTGAGAATATTTAATTTAGAATAAGCAAACAAATCAGATTCAACTCCATAACATAACCTTTAAGAAAAATGAATTAAGGTATATGGCATGTCCTTTGTAATTTAATTATAGACATTAGGGCAAAATGCCAGATACCCTATGCAAAAAGGAAACAGAAGTCTTTGATAAGATATATTAAAGATTACAAGTAATTTTACCTACAATTTCTATTATATGATAGCATATTTTTTCTGCCAATCAGAGACAAATTTATTTTAAATTATGATATGAAAAATGCATGATCATGAATGAATGAAATCAGGGAGTAGATGGCTCAAGTGCTGGTTGGTTCTGTTAAATGTTCTCATTATTTTGAATGATCTGGTGTTTTTGTCTGTGTGGAATTATGAATGTATTTTATGTCTGGGCAGGAAAATTTGATTATTAGATCACTGCTGACACCCAATGTCAGGAATCTAACCTGAGTCACTGTGGTAAATATATATCTGTATGTGTGTGTCTGTGATTGTGTGTATGCCTGCAAGTCTGTATTTAGAAGGAAGTATCTTATTTCCTTCAGGGTATATACTTAATTCTATTAGATATACTTCATTAATGACAGCAGATAAAAGTAATTAACATTTTGAGACATATGTTTATGTTCCTATGTTTGCATGAACAAACTAAAAATTTATATTTTGGGTATGAGTTTTGTGGAAGGTCAGCTGAAAGTATAAATATCTTGAGAAAGATGTCAATGACAATCATTTCAGTGTAGATCAATTTTAGACAACACTTGGAAGGATATGTAATCATATATGAAAATGCAACATTTATTGATTTTCAAAAGCTACACTATTCGAGAAATATTTAGGAAAACAAGTTAAATTATGGAAACATAAAAGGAATATTATTTCTACTGTATAGGAAGGAAAACCCTAAATATTACAGTTTGTGTCATATTTCACATTGAGAAGCTTTGTCTATATCAATGTTTATTTCTTTTGTTTCTACTTTCCTATTCATAATTCTGCTTCTCATAGTATTCTTCTAAGGACTTTTTCTTTCTGCCAGTTTGGGGCTTGAACATACGTCATGCTCTGTTTTTTTTTTTTTTTTTTTTTTTTTTTTGCTAACACAAGTCAGTCTACTATTTGAACCATGTCCCAGCCCAGAAATTTTTGTAGTTAATTGGAGATAGAAACTCATGAACTTTCCTACCAACCTGAAAAACCATTATCCCCCAAGTCTCGTACTTCTTAATCACTAGGATTATTGAAATGAGTCTTGGATCAGAAGAGTCAATGACTTTTCGTGTTTTATAGCTTCCACATGTTTGCTAGTAATTGCAATAATAAACTACCACAGATTGTGTAGCATTAACATTGTAAATACATTTTCTCTGAGTTGGTGGAATTTGAACTCCAAGATTAGATTTGGCTTCTGATTCCTCTTTCCTTGGCATATTCAAGGCATTCTGCTTCTCTTGGAGTAGACTTCAACTTAAATGCTACATTTGAGATTCTGTTTCCATATGCAGTCACTTTGTAAGACAATGGGTTTTTTATCTTTAGTCTGAGTTCAGTGGGACATAACATATTGCTTAATAGATAGAAGAAAATCTCTAATATGAAATTATTTGGGCATGGAAGTTATGGTTATACTTTCAAAAAATAGCAAAAGAGGTAAAGGTTTTATTAGAGCTTGTAAGATAATTATGAAGTCTTGACCTTAGACATGACACACTTAAATTCCAAGTTCTACTGGACGATTGAACTCAAAACCTACACTTGTGAAATAGCATCTCTACCACTACCATACCTGCAGATTAAATTTGATTGCTTATTTTGAGGTAGTATCAATATGCCTGGGCCTGCTTGGACTGAGGTCCTCCGAACACAAGCATAAAACATTTTGCCTGGAACTGGAATTCTCTAAGCTCTGTTTTCCAAGTCGATAATATTATAGATTTGAGCCACTTTATCCAGTAAAAGTATACAATTTCAAAATATCTTGATATTGCCTATATTTGTGCTTAACATATATAGCTAGCCTTAATTTTCTCCCTCTTTTGTTTAGTACTCTGGGTTGAAAACATTGGCTTTCTTCATATACATGGCTTTGTTTAGGATGGAATCCCATCACAATCAAAAAAGTCTCACAAAAGTTTGTCAAAAATCATGGAAAAAAAAGGCTTCAGGTTGGAAGAAAACACTGATCTTTAAGTTATAATTGCACTATTATTTATAGTGTTAGTCAATGCTTGCATAAGTATCAGGAGGAAGGCAGAAATGTGAGAGATGTCAGGTCACTGTAGAAATTTTGTAGTTGTCACTTCATGTTATCTTCCTTCCTTAAAGCTTGTTTTATTAAAGCTCTCTGGGTGTATATTTGTTGGACTGATTGGTAATCATCTCTGGAAATAAAGCTGATTTTAAAAGGCTGATGGTGTGGTAAATAAAGGAATGGTCAGAATGAGCACAGATATTGTCACAGATTGAGCCGACCAGGTTAATTGCTGAACAGCCAAAAAAAAAAAAAAAAAAAAGCAAAGTTTCAAGTTTGATGATCCACATTGGAACATATACAGATAGATAGATATATACATATACATATACATATACATATACATATACATATACATACATACATGAAAAATTAAATCTCCAGTAGATTATAGAGAAATGGCGTGACAGGTATTAAACTATATCAAACTGGTTGCAGGAAAGGTACAGTAAAATATAGATAGTTTAGCATAAATTTTGTAAAGGATGAAAATTCTTCCTTCATTATATACTTTACAAATATCCTTATTATATTTTAAGTTTTTTTGTGCAAATAACATACAGAGATGTTACAATTACAGGGACAATGTAATGAGTACATTTTTATCAAGCATTGTTACCTCCTCCTTTCTATCCCTTTATCATCCTTTTCCAACTCCCTTTCCTGACCCTCTCTCCCATCTTGAGCCAAAGTTGTAAATTTCATTTTTCTACAAAACATCTTGTACATCACATGGTTGCACTGGGTCCACCTGTTTTCCTATTTAAACAATTTGGTTTTTCCCTTCCCCTCCACAAATTATACCAACATCAAATACAGTGAAAACTAGGTTTAGTTTTTTTATATTGTAGTAGGAGCATCGATACAATGCTGACAATTTGAATTACACAAAATATGCAACATGGGTAGGCACTGCTGGTTCAAGGATGTAATCTTAGCTAGTTAAGAGGCTAAGATCTGAAGATCACAGTTCAAATCCAGCCTGCATAGGAAAGTTCATTAGATTCTTATCTCCAATTAACCACCAGGGCAAATGGAGTTCCAGTGCAGATTGTATGTCGAGCACTGGCTTAGAACACAAAAACCCCATCCAGGCACTGAGTTTAAGCCTTGGGATCAACAGAAACAAAAATATAAAATAAAACATGGAGTTAGATATTTTATAATGAAGCATAATTTAATATACTCTACATTGTTAGAAAGACTAGACTTCTGTGTTAGCTTTATAACCTACCATAATAAATGATGTTGTCCACTTATTATACAGAAATGCTTATTTAGATTTACAAGTTTGAAGGTTTCAGTGTATGGTCAGTTGGTTTTATTACTTTGGGAGCCTGTGACAAGACAATGGCAAGGCGGGAAGTAGGTCAAAGAGAAAAGTTTTTGACCAAGACTGATTAAAAGATAAAATAAGAAAGTAGTTGAGAGTCTATGTTCTCATAGCTTTCACGCTGAAGAACTTTATCTTCAGAACTATTCAGATATTATCCACAGTCTGGGAGGAAATAGAAAGTCATTTTTCTTTAACAAATAGATCTTTCTGGGGCATTCTAAATTCAGTTGGCAACACCTTCACAAATGATAATGACTTGTCCAGGGGAAGACACAAGTAGATATTTCTGTAAATTCTAATCAGAACTCAGCAGACTAAATATTTTATAGAATTCCTATTAAAATATTTTCTTGCAGACGGAGTGGGTCTTTATTCTCCAAATGTGTGTATCTGTGTGTTTGTGTGTGTGTATGTGTGTGTTTCAATAAACTAATATAACAATGTAGCAGAGAAAAGTATTAGTGGGCCTGGGAAGATCGCTTAGTTGTGGAGCCCTTGGCTTGCATGCATGAGGCCCTTGGTTCGATTCCTCAGCACCACATAATCAAAAAGAAAAAATCCGGAAGTGGTGCTGTGGCTCAAGTGTTAGAGCGCTAACCTTGAGCTGAATAGCTGAGCGACAACGCCCAGGCCCAGAGTTCAGGCCCCACAACCGGACCCCCCAAAAAAATTAGTATGGCCTTTCGTTTTTCTTCTTATACTATGAAAGTCTGTCACAATTCCCAATGAGATCTTATCCAAGATTCAAACATTAATGCTATCCCAAAAGTTTTGCATGCATGAAGAGCTGGGAAGGTTGGTCAGTGGTAGACCACATACCTTACTTACCAAAAGTTTTGCATGCCAACCGAAGTTCATCTACCTCATTTAAGATGGCCATGGTATATAAAATTTTAAGTCCTCCAATTACGTTGTCACCATGGAAACAACATATAATACTTCTTTTAAAATACCTAGATTGTAGAACACTTCACCCAGAAAATTGAAGAAATATACTTTAGGGGATTTAATTTAAATATTTAGTCACTGAAATGGATGTTCTATATCCACAACTCAGAGTCCTATTAAGCTACATAATTGCAAAACTCATCTATTACCATCTTGCGTGAATACAGTCCTTCCTGAAAACAAACCAGATGTGGTAAACAAATTAACATGTACGACATTGTCAAATGCAGCTGTTCTAAAGCATGGAACTGACAGAGCAATTAATGCCTGTAAACAGCTGGTTCTAAGGAGTATGGAAAGTGATTTTTCCACTATAAGTGGAAAAGTCCACAGATTTTTCAGATTGTGTTTCGTTGTTGGCATTTGTGAGATATATTTTGGAAAGCACAATTAATGAAAGCATGCTGTTTTGTAAAACTTTGCTGGCTGACACACCAGGGAAGAAAAACTTTTGAAATGTTTCAAATGAAAAGACAAACAATAGGGTGGGTAAGTTGTGGTATGCAGTTTAAATACAGACTGAAGCAAAGCAAAGAATGGGAAAAAATCATTTTCCTTAAGAAATGCTTTCTGGGTATATTGTGCTATACACTATAACGATGAAATGATAATTTCTTTGGAAAAGTAAAGAAAAAACACTTACCTGTTGAACTTCTTTTTAAAGTGAATCTTAAATGACAAAGATGAAGAAATTTAAATGGGTTCATATTATTATTACTTTAATTTTTTATTAAAAGTTAAAACAAACTGACAGGCTATTAGTCCATGAAGATTTACAGAGTAAGTTTCTAGCATATATTTTATTTTGTTCCTCTTTTTTGGTGGGTGATATAAATATTTTATTTCAAAAAGGCTACTTGGTTTTAACCATTTATTGCAGTCATAGAATAAGAAATGTTTTTGATTAATTTAAGACAATAGTAGGCTCATTTTATGCCAACACAAAATATAAAAACCAATGACATTTTCACTGAACAACTATAAAAAATCATGAAATAATATAGTAAAACTCCAGGTCAATTTTTTTTGTTGGTTGTGGGCCTTGAACTCTGGGCCTGGGCACTGTCCCTAAACTCTTCAGCTCAAGGCTACCACTGTACCACTCGAGCCACAGTGCCATTTCTGGTTTTAAGGTGGTTTATTGGAGATAAGAGTTTCACAGACTTTTCTGCCCAGGCTAGCTTTCAACCACTATCCTCAGATCTCAGACTCCTGAGTAGCGAGGATTACAGGCATGAGCCACCAAAGTCCAGATCCAAGTCAATATTTAAAAAGCAAGCTTATTGAAACTTTTAGCTTTTTCCAGTAAACAATCTTACTTTTTCAGAATTAGCTTGTAACTGAGTTATTTTTAGATGTAACCATGAAGTATTTTTATAGAATCAAATATAATTCTATTACTCAGTATTTCACAAAAATCCACTGTAATTGACTTTCCCCAAAATCAATTACTACATACTATCTCACACACTATAATCATTACAATCTAAATA
Source organism: Dipodomys spectabilis (assembly GCF_019054845.1). Taxonomy (NCBI): domain Eukaryota; kingdom Metazoa; phylum Chordata; class Mammalia; order Rodentia; family Heteromyidae; genus Dipodomys; species Dipodomys spectabilis. The sequence continues at coordinate 1,464,043 of NW_024870932.1, read as the reverse complement.
GTCTGGACCATTTCATATAAATTCTAGGTGCTATTTTACATTATAAATTCACATCTGTGGTTTTAAACAAAGGAGAAAAGATTTTAAAGGTAAAATCAAATATGAATGTGTAGTGTGGCCCAAATAAACCAAAAATTGTGAATTCATACAGACAAAATTATTTTCTTTCCACTAAATACGCTGAAGTAATACCATTGGAAATAGTGAGGCAGGCAGTGGCAGAATTCAAATCTCTTCAAACAATGTCTCTGTTATTCTGCTAACCCCTCCACTAAGAAGATGTCCCTTTTCCCAGTTGTCACAAAACTTCAAGTGTCTCTCTTAGAATTCTATTTGGAAAAGTTCTAAATCACTGATTCTTTTTGTATTTTCTGTTATATGAAACAAAATATAGGCACAAAACAATTGAACTAAAATGCACACATGTGTTGAAGTCATCACAGCTGGAAAAACAACCAACAAATTGGAACTTCCCCAGGAACAAAAACATATTGTGCCCAACTTATTTTTTTAAACTTCAAACACATGTTAATTTAAGTAGAGCTATAAGTATAACTGTCTTTCAGAAATAAGGTTGTGTTAATTTGTAATTAAATTTATCTAGATCAACCTAATATAGAAAATCCCTTGAATGGATCAAATTGTTTAAATCAAATGTAACTGTATGTAAAATAAGATCTGAACATACTTAAAAGAAAAAATGCTACAGTATTAAATCACAAAAATCATAACATTGTTAAAAATTCCGAAATGCAATTAGTAATTCCAAAATATCCATAATGAGAACTAAATATTACTGACTTAACAAGAACAAAATGTGCAAATAACAGAATCTGAGCAGTGTACATAATTTAAAAATACTCCAAATTATACGGTTTTTACAAGATTGAATGTGGATTATCTAAAAGAAAACATCAGCACATCATATAAATGAAATTAAAAATCTCATGAAAAGAGAGAATAGTAGTAGTTTCTGGAATATAATATTTTAATAAATCGTGGTCAAAATCTAGTACTGTCTAAATTGTATACCTAATTAGTTAGATCCAAAGAAGACCCAAGTTACTCCAGCTGATTCGAAACTTTGGCAAAGTAGTACAATACAACTGTAACACTATTATGGATGTTGACTCTGGCATGGAATTCATTTCCTCTTTGATCTGACAAATGAATATATGAAAGAACATAACTTCTCCAACTAAATATCAAGACCTAACTAAGCATATAACTAGAAAAGTCATCATGCAATCTGTATTGCAACTGGGATAAAAAGAAAAATCAGTCATATTAAATGTTGGCTTTTTTCATAAATTATTTCCTTTGTCTTGCATTTTTTAAACATTGTGTTAAATGATTTATATCTTGGTAACTAAATTTGGATGCCTCCTTAAATTTTGTTCTGGGTATAATATCTCACTTCAGTTCCTATCCAATGAAATGATGTTGTTTACAAAACAAATGCTAATAACCACTGCTTATAATACACAAAATCTCATAAGCATGATTTCAGGAAGCATAGGTTAACATTTTGATATTGTGGTCTCATGACTGATGAGGCCTATCTGCATTAGTAAAGTTGTACCTAGATTTCCCAGCCTAAATTTAGCCACTGTTAAAAAGTGTTTATACCTTTATCTGGCACCCACCAGAGATTAAACCTGATATAAACTCTAAGGAAAATCATAAGGTAAGAATTTAGCTCTTCTGGATATAAAGTAAACCAAAATGCAGCTTAGAGTAACTCATTTGACTAAAGTCAACCTATTTCTCTAAAACATGTTAAGTATTCCTTACAATGTCTATTATTCTCAAGAAGGGAATGAAGAATGTGAGAAGAGGATTAAGCAAGTATTGACTTCAAATATACATAATTTGGATTTACCGCTTTATTTCTTTATAGGCATTTTTGATAAAAAACTGTTTGAATAATTGATTTCCTGGTTAGGTATAATATATCCTAGTTACATATTCCAAACTGCATTCAGAAAATGGCATATAGTAATTGGGTAGACAAATATTCAATAAAGAGCAAAAAGTATATACCTGTAGGGTAATATTTTGAAGAGTCAATTAGAAATATTCTAATATAATAATTTGAACAATTTCACATTGACAGTATTTACCTAGAATACTTTAATGCTAATTGGACAAGATTGTCCTTCTAAATGAGCAAAACCTATTACTCCTTTTACTTTATCAGGTAAATATCTGAGCTAAAAATGGAAATTAACATATGAATCTATAACAACTGGAATGAAATTTACTTTTTATTAGCAAATATTAATTTTACAAAAGTATTTTATTGTGTTATAAACATATGTCCACATAATGAAGCTTGTTACATTTTATTCATTTTATTAATTTAATTTTCCTATTTTTATACTTATATTTTATTATGCCATCATACTAACATATGAAATATTTGAACATATTTACTCCACAAAATTTCTCTTCATCTCCTCTCTTACTTTTTTCAAAACTTAATCAGTTCCATCTTTTACACCTGGGTCATTCATTTTATTTTCTGGGTCTAGAGTCTGTATAGGAGAAATCTAATATTTGTTTTTCACAGTACAGCTAATTGCTTTGATATGAAGGTTTCCCATTCTATTTTCTTGAAGACGATATTATTTCATAATTATGTGTGGCTAAATAGTATATCATTGTGTGTATATACATACATATATACATATATATATATATATATATATATATATATATATATATATATTACAGTTTCTCTCTTCAATGAATGATTAAGGAACATGCAGTTAATTCTGTAGTTATTTATGCTTTTTTATGTGGGAGAAAGAAGGATGGAAATAATGATGTTTGGAATAAGAAACATGCTCTTTAGGGAGGCAGTCTACTATTTGAAACATCTCTCAGCTGCTCTTTCAGCAGTATTTCAATAATGCATTGTATTTAAAAATAAAATATAATTACATTTACAAAGGTGTTCTTTTTCACTATATATATATATATTTATTACAATGTTACATTTAGTATGTCATGTGAGTATGGTGATGTATGTGAGCATGAAAATCTAGGCATGTTTGTACATGGAGCTGACTCGAAGGAAACTGAATGTATGTGAGATACAGGATTCAAATAAAAGTTTGAGACCTGTAAGTTGCTAAATTGATGTATATGTCCAGTTTGTGGAGTGTGATTTCAAGATCACATTTTGGTAGGTTTTATACAAAGTAAGTAGATGTTTCTAATCCAAAATCGTAAGGAATAAAACAACAACTCTGTTTCATAATCATTCAGTCTTAGTACTCCAGACATTGTAATAAGTAGAAAAAAATGATTGAAAGTATGGCGGGTCAGTAGTAACCCTTTAGACACTCTACATTTTCCCGAAAATCTTCAGATGTACTCTTTGGATATAAATTACAAGTGTATTTATAAACATACAGGTATAATATGATCTTATATATGTAAATATATGTATATATTACAAATACATCATATATTTACTTATATTTTAAATGTGTATCACAAATATTGATTTATATTTAAATGTAATTCAACTCATCATAGATAGATAGATAGATAGATAGATAGATAGATAGATAGATAGATAGATAGATAGATAGATTTTTTTTGGTCAGTCATGTGGCTTGAACTCTGGGCTTAGGTGCTGTCCAAGTGCTCTTCAGCTCAAGGCAAGAGCTCTACCGCTTGAGACATAGCGCTACTTCCAGTTTTCTGGTACATTATTGGAGATAAGAATCTCATGGAATTTCCTGCCTGAGCTGGCATTGAACTGTGATCCTCAGATCTCATCCTCTTGAGTAGCTAGGATTATAGGCATGAGCCACGGGCACCCGACTATACTTATATCTGAGATTTGTTAGTGTAACAAAGGGTACAGAAACTATTATTCTTATCACGAAAGGACTTCACACTGACAGATATAATTACAAGAAGAAAAACAATAACTTTTCACAGTGGCACAAAAATCGTAGGTATCTAGCAAGACAGCATGTGTTTCCCAACAGAGCAGTTTGCAACCAAAGCGACTGTGGAAGATATTGGACCCTAAACAAACCTGACAATTGCATAAACACAGCGCTCTATGACAGATTTAGCAAGGCCTATCTAAGAGATTCTTGTTAGGGACATTATGAAAAAATGTATAGTTTAGTTGTGATTACAGAACTCTTTTACACATATCACTCAGCCATTAACTATATTTAATATAGTTCCTATTGCTCTAATTTATATTTTCTTGGCTCAAAAACTGTTTTTTGTTTGTGAAAATTTAGCTGTTCAAAACATAGACCTTGGTTTTTAATATTTTTGAAATTACTGTCTGCATAGTGTTGTATGAGATGAGCTTCTCTTTACCATATCATAGGAATAAACTTAATCTGATTCAAACTTGGAAACAGGTAGCTTGTTCTCTCTCCTAGAAAACCATCTATATAAACTTCTTTACATGTAAACAGACCCTCATTTACTAGCAATAGTCTGTCAGTGAGTCAAGCCTAACTCACCCAAGTGAGATGAATTCTTCTCTCATGCTTCCTTTACATTAAAAATGGTAAGAACTGTTCAATAATGTGCATAGTTTTTATTATGAAGTGTGACTCCTATTTTTCATAATATGAATCAAGCAGAGGAATCAGTTTAAGATGTGAAAGAGCCTTAAAAAGAGTCTTGGACCTTGAAAATTGTCCTGTGTCTGAAATTTTGGAGAAATATCCCTTTTCATAGAAAAAGGACTCATTTTTTTTAATATTGTGCTGGTACTGGGATTTGAACTCCTGGCCTTGAGCTCTATCTGGGCTTTAATTCTCAATGTTTGCTCTATACCACCTGAGCCACACCTTCACTTCTTCCATTTACCACAAGTGGAGAAAAGAATCTCTTAGGATTATCTACTTGGAATAGCTTCGAATTGCAATTGTCAAATTTGAACCTACAGACTATCTAGGTGTAAGCCACTGGTGCTGTGCTAGAACTCACTTCTTAAAATAAAAAATCACAAAAAGAGGAGAAGAAAATATTTGTTCAATTATTTATGTGTTTTCTGATAAACCAAAGCACTTGCTACTGGAAGAGAAAAAGAGAGAAGATAGAGATGAATATGCAGGAGAGAGACACAAAGAAAGAAGAAAGTAAGGGAGGTTAAATGAGGGGAGGGGAATAGAAGGGAGGATACGAGAGCGGGGGGTAGATGAGTAGAATTGTCTACTCCTCACTAAGGTTTTGTTGGACAATCAGTACCTTTGCATTTATGTAGCCAAAGCTTTTTATTTTTGGTAGTAGTAAGCTGAGATATAAAATACCAATTTATGGGTAATAACCTGTTAGTGTGCTTCCTCTGCACCAAGGAAGCCACAGTTAGGTTACTGTCAGAAGGCAAGAGTAAGCAATTTCAGTGATTCTGAGAAACAATAATTGACATGCCAGGAATGCTCCCTTGTATGGTGAAGTCAAGCATCACTCTTGTTCCCTGCTCCAGTCTTCCTCTCAATAAAACCACAGAAACAGAAGAGGAAGGAAATATCTGAGTAATGATCATCTCTCTGTTTACCCTTATCCCTTGGTCTCTCAAAAAATACAGAGAAAGGAGATTTAACCTGAACTAGTGGGGAACATGGGAGGAAAAAGTTCAGTCTAACTTATTGTGAAACTTTTAAAATAATTGGAGCAGCATTTCAAATAATGAAATAAAACTTTTTAAATTATTAACAAAAAGTAACTCGAAATTTATCGAAAATTTAGAAGAATGCAGGGCTCACTACATAGAGGAATCTGAAAATTAAAACTGATTTCTGCTTCTATCGTCAGAAATTGAAGATCGTCCCTAAACTTCCAATACTAGGTAAATTACCCTTGATATTCACTTATACTGTGTGAATATAATGCAGAAAATATGACTTTATATTTAGACTGCTGAAGTGAATAGCGATGGGAATTCATGATGGATAACATAATGCTGACAGCATGGAAATTATTTCCCTTCCATCTTCAGTGTGTAGAGAATAAAAATGTTCTATCGGATGGCCCTGAAAGTCCAATTCTAAATTTAAGACAGAAGGTGAATAGTAAAGGAGATCTATCTTAGCCATTCAGAGATTAGAAATGTGGAGAAATATATTCATTTATGTAGGTCAAACATGGAAGAGAGGATGTGGCAAGCCCATAGCCAAATGCCAAAATAGAGATATTTAACAAAATACCATGAAGTTGAAACAAGTCTTAAAAGGGGACCTGGGCTAAAAGGAGTAGTGTAGAAGAATGGAGAGGGAAATGGTGGACTAATACAGTCATAACATTCAATGTACACATGTCAGAATATAAGTAGGAAACATGAAGGGATAGGTGGGGTTGGGGTAAAGGAAGGAAGAAAAATGTGAAATTTGAAAATGATCCAGATGCACTGTATATTGAAATGCACATACACTTTATTAAAAACTGACACGATGAAGCAAAACCCCTTTACAACTAGCTAAACATACTCTTTTGAAGTTATAATATTAAGAGACCAGAAGCATAAACCTTTAGAGATAAATAAGAAGAGAAAATTGACATATTGTTGAGGCTTGTTTCCCTTTCAATATACAAAAGTTAATGTGTCAAATCTGCTGCAAATGTAAATTTTATTTTGCCTATTCTTTTAAGCAAATTGCTTAAAATGTAGCGCCAACCCCAAAGAAATATAGGTCCCATGGTTTCTCTTATTTGCAATATCTAGTATATGTATGAGTCAAGCAGAAAAGGTCAGAAAATGTGATGTTATTAAAATGAACCCTTAGATATGCATTTAAATGTTTTTTTGTTTCATGCATATGTTTCTAACGCATTTATAAGATTATTTCTTTGTTGCTTTGTATGTTCCTCCTCCACAGTATAACCCCTGCTTTCACTATATTTGATGTCTTTATAATTTGTGGAGGAGATGGGGAAAAACAAGTCGTTTAAGGATACAGGTGGATCCACTGCAACAATGAGAAATACAAGTTATCATGTTGAAAACGAACTGTACGATAATGTACTCATTATCTTGCTGATGTAATTGCAACCCCTCTGTACAGTATGTTCACAAAAAATAAAAAAATGTAGAGAACCTAATTCCAATATCCTTTCATTTCTAATAAAAAAATCTTTGGAGGGGAGATTGGGTGTGGGGTGTGGAGGCTGGGAAGAGATGTGAAGGGTAAACAAAGGAGGAGGCTGCAATGCTTGATAAGAAATGTACTCATTATCTTGTCCATGTAATTGTAATCCCTCTGTACAGTATGCTCACAAAAAATAAACATTAAAATTAAAAAAAAAATCTTATGCACATTTAAGTTATTTCTAAATACCTTAATGCAATGCATTATTGGAACTAATTTCATTCCATATTTAAATTTATTTTTTTGTTTTTGTGAAAATACTGTACAAAGGGGTTTCAATTACATGGGTAAGATAATGAGTACATTACTTATCAAGCATTGTACCCTCCTCCTTTGTTTCCCCTTCCCATAACTTCCTGTCCTCTCCATGCTCCCCACCCAATCCTCCCCCCACACACCAAAATTTTAAAGTTTGTTTTCGACATAATGACTGTACATCTCATTGTTGTAATGGGTCCAGCTGTATCCGTATTATTTAAACGATTTGTTTTTTCCTTTCCCCTCCACAAATTATGCCAACATCAAGTACAGTGAAAGCAGGGTTTGTACAGTGGGGGAGGGACATACAAAACAAAAAAGAAATAATCTTTTAAATGTGTTAGAAAAAATCACATGAAGGAAATATCATTAGAATATATGTCTTAGGGTTCATTTCCCTCACATCAACTTGTCTGACAGTTTCTGTTTGTCTCAGACATATACTAGTTATTGCAAATAAGGGAAACCATGGGACCTATGTTTCTTTGGGCCTGGCTTATGTCACTTAATAAATTTTTTTCCAAGTCTTTCCATTTCCTAACAAATGGGGCAATGTCATTCTTTCTGATGGAGGCATAGAATTCCAGTGTGTATATATACCACATTTTCTTGATCTACTCATCTACTAAGGGCCATCTGAGTTGGTTCCATATATTAGCTATGGTAACTAATGATGCAATAAGCATAGTTGTGATGGAAACTCTAGTGTGGTCTTGTTTGTGAACATTTGGGAAAATACCCAAAGTGGGAATGCTGGGTCACATGGGAGCTCTATGTGGAGTCTTTTGAAGAACCTCAATACTGATTTCTAAACTGGTTGAACAAGTTTACACTCCCATAAACAATACAGTAGTGTTCCCTTCTGTCCACATCCCCTCCAGCATCTGTTGTTATTACAGTTCTTGATTATAGCCATTCTAACTGGGGTGAGGTGGTATCTCAATGTTGTTTGATTTACATTTCTTTTATGACTAGGGAGGTTGAGCATTTCTTCATGTGTCTATTGGCCATCCTTCTTTCCTCTTCAGAGAAGTTTCTCTTTAAGTCTTTAGCCCACTTATTTATTGGGCAGTTGTTTCTTTGAAGATTTGTTGGGGGATTTTAATTTTTGAGTTACAGGTATATTTTAGAAATGAGACCCTTGTCCATTTTATGGCTAGTGAAGATCTTCTCCCAATCCATGGGCTTTCTATTAACCTTGCTATCTATGTCCTTTGCCATGCAGAAGCTCTGCAATTTTATGCAATCCCATTTGTCCAACCTTTCTATGATTTTTTGTGTTTCTGGGTCTCTATTAAGAAAATTTCGGCCTATGCCAACAAGGCCTAGGGTTTCTCCTATTCCATCCTGTAATGTTTTCAGAGTGTCTGCTTTTATTCCAAGTTCTTTGATCCATTTGGAGTTGATTCTGGTAGAGTGTTATATATAAGGATCTAGCTTTAGTTTTCTACAAGTAGTGAACCAATTTTGCCAACACCATTTACTGAAGAGCATGTCTTTCTTCCATTCTATTTTTTTTAGCTCCCTTATTGAAGATTAGATGGCTATAGGTCTATAGGTTCATTTCTGGGTTTTCAATTCTATTCCATTGGTTCTGAGGTCTGTTCTTGTGCCAGTACCAAGCTGTTTTGATTATTGTGGCTTTGTAGTTGAATTTGAATTTGGTATTGATATTCTTCCAGCACAGTTCTTTCTGTTAAGGAACATTTTTGCTATTCAGGGTCTTTTATTGTTCCATATGAATTTTTTGATTGCCTCTTCTATTTCCTTGAAGAATGAGGTTGGAATATTGATAGGTATCACATTGAATTTTTAGATAGCCTTGGGAAATATTGCAATTTTCACGATGTTGATCTTTCCAATCCAGGAGCGTGGGAGTTTTTGCCACTTTCTAAGTTCAGTTTTGATTTCCTTTTTCAGGTATTTAAAGTTTTCATTATAGAGGTCCTTCACTTCTTTGGTTAAGTTAATACCTAGGTATTTTTTTTGTGGGCTATTACAAATGGATTTGTTTTCCTAATTTCAGCCACACTTTCCTTTTTGTTGGCATACAGAAAAGGCATTGAGTTTTGAGTGTTAATTTTATACTCTGCTACTTTGCCAAAGTTTTGAGTAATTTTGGAGTGGACTCTGCGATTTTTTAAATACAAGATCATGGCATCTGCAAAGAGGGAGAGTTTTAATTCTTCTTTGCATATTTGGATCCCTCTTGTATTTGCATTTGTCTTATTGCTCTAGTTAGGCATTCCAATACTCGAATGAAGAGAAGTGCAGAGAGTGGGCATCCTTGTCTCATTCCTGAGTAAAGAAGAAATAGCTTTAGTTTTTCACCATTAAGTATAATGCTGGCTATAGGTTTGTCATATACAGCCTTTATTGTATTGAGTAATGTTCCATGGATTCCTAATTTTTCCAAAACCTTCATCATAAAAGTGTGTTGGATCTTGTCAAAAACTTTTTCTGCATCTATTGAGATAACCATGTGGTTCTTATCCTTGCTGCTGTTGATGTGATGAATTATATTAATTGATTTGAGTATATTAAACTAGCTTTGCATCCCTGAAATGAATCCTGTTTTATCGTGGTATGTGATTTTTTTTATGAATTGTTGAAGTCTATTGGCCAAAATTTTGTTGAGAAACTTTGCATCAGTGTTCATCAGAGAAATGGGTCTATAGTTCTCTTTCTTTTATGAGTCCCTTCCTGGTTTTGGGATTTGTGTTATGATGGCCTCATAGAATGAGTTCAGTAGTGAACTTTTTCTTTCAGTTTCATTGAAGATTTCGAGGAGTATTGGTGTGATGTCTGCTTTGAAGGCCTTATAGAATTCCGCTGTAAAACCATTTGGTCCTGGGATTTTCTTAGATGGGAGGTCTCTTATTGTTGTTTCTATTTCAATGCTTGATACAGACCTTTTAATATAGTTTGACTCATCTTGGCTTAGTTTGGGCATGTCAGTATTTGCTAGGATAAGGTCAATTTCTGCCATGTTCTCAAACTCATTAGCATAAAGTTTTGAGAAGTATTCCCTTATAATGTTCTGAATCTTAGTTGTTTCTGTGATGATGCTTCCATTCTAATCTCTGAGTTTATTTGGGTGTGTTCTCTTCTTTTTCTGATAAGATTTGCTAAGGGTCTGTCAATTTTGTTATTTCTTTCGAAGAATCAACTCTGGTTTTTTTCTATTTTTTTTTACATTCCACTTCATTTAATTCTGATTTAATTTTAATTATTTATTTCCATCTACTGGATTGTGTTTATCTTACTGCTCTTTTTCAAGGAGGCTCAGATGTCTCATTAAATTGGTTCAGATCTCTCCAATTTGTTTGTGTAGAGCTATAAACTTGCCTCTGAATACTGTGTTTGTTGTGTCCCAGAGGAGCTAGTACTTGGTGTGTTCATTTTTGTTGAATATCATGAACATTTGAATTTTCTTTCTAAAATCTTCCATAACCCACTCGTGATTCAGCAGTGTGTTTTTCAGGATCCGTGTGTTACATGACTTTCTTTGGTGGCTTTTGGTGATGAGTTCTAATTTTATCCCCTTGTGGTCTGAGAGAATGCAAGGTAAAAATTCAATGTTTCTGAATTTGGACAAGTTTGCTTTGTGGCCTAAAATGTGGTCTATTTTGGAAAATGTTCCATGTGCTACTGAGAAAAACGTATTGTCTAAAGCTGCTGTGTGAGATATTCAGTAGATGTCTGTTAAATCTATTTGGTCTGTACAGTTGTTTATATCTGAGGTTTCTCTGTTGAGTTTCTGCGAAGTTCTTCTATCTAGTGCGGAAAGTTGTGTGTTTAAAGTCCTCAACAATTAATGTCTTTGGATCTATGTGGGATTTGAGGGAAAGTAGTGTTTCTTGGATAAATTTGGGTGCTCTGTTTTTTGGCAAATAGATATTTAGAATTGTAATATCCTCCTGAGTGATCCCTTAATTACTATGCACCGACCTTTTCACTAATATTAAAAGTCTATTTTATCAGATATTAGGATTGCAATTCCTTCCTGATTATGGGGGCCATTTGCTTGGTAGATTTTGTTCCAGACTTTAAAATTGAAAATGTGTTTGTTTTTGTGGGTAAGATGTGACTTCTGAAGGCAGCAGATAGAAGGATCTTGCTTTTTAATCCAAGTAGACAGACTTTGTCGCTTAATTGGTGAGTTAAGTCCGTTAATGTTGAGAGATAGAACTGAGATGTATTTGGGAGTTCCTGCCATTTTATCCAACTTCTTCGTGGCTGAGGCAACTGTGTTCTTTCTATGGTTCTTGGATTCTCAGTTTGGGTTCTGTTTCTTGGCCTTTATTGTGGTCTTGTTGGTTTTCACTGTGTAGGACATCTTTAAGATTCTTTTGTAGGGCTGGTTTGGTGGAGATATATTGTTTCAATTTTTCTTTGCTATGGAAGGGTTTTATTTGACCTCCAAATATTAAGGAGAGTATAGCTGGATAAAGTATTCTTGGTTGATAGTTGTTTGTCTTTAGGGCATGGCTTACATCATTCTAGGCTCTTCTTGCTTTGATTGTCTCTGCTGAGAAATCTGAGGTGATTCTAATTGGTTTCCCTCTATAGGTGATTGATCTTTTCTCCATGACAACTTTAAGGATCTTTTCCTTGGTGTGAATTGATCCTGTGCATATTATAATGTGACAATGGGATGTCCTGTTCTGGTCTGGTCTATTGGGAGTTCTAAAAGTTTCTTGTATCTGAATAGGCCTATCTTTTTGCATGTTTTGGAAGTTTTCTGCTAGGATCCTGTTAAACAAATTTCCTAGACTATTGACTTCTGGCTCTAGGTGCTCTTCTACACCCATTATCCTCAGATTAGGCCTTCTAATGGTATCTTCCAAGGGTTGAGTGTTGAATAGATCTATCATATTTCTTGGATTTGTCATGGATGGTTGTATGTTCTTTATAATATCTAGGCTGTCTTCTTTCCTCAGGATTTTTCTACATGGTCCATCCTACTATCCACACTTTCTACTTTTTTTTTCTTTTCCTTCTACTTGGTCACTGTTTGTGGCTTCAAATTCTTTGTTGGATCTTTGTTTTAGATCTTATATGAAATTTTTTACTTCCTTAATTTGGTGATCAGTGTTTATTCTCAAATCACTTATTTGATTGGTTATGGTTTCCTTGGACTCCCATTCCTTCTGTTGGCATCCATTCAGCATTCCCTTTGTGGACTCCCTGATGTCTTTCAGCTCTCTCTTTATGGATTCCATGAATGCCTGTAGTGATCTTTGTCTATTCTCATCCTGCTCTCTCATTTCCTGTATTACTCTTTGATTAGCTTCTTCACATTCATGCAATTCCTGTGGTTCTCTTTGCCTGATCTCAGCCTGCTCACACAATTCCTTTATTTCTCTTTGAGTGTTCTCAAGCTGCTCATACAATTCCTTTATCTATCTTTGAGTAGCTTCCTCACACCAATGAGCTTCCTGTTTTGATCTTTGGTTTGCCTCCTCTCTCTCCCTATCATGCTCACACAGAGTCCTTTGCAGGTTTTCAATCTTTTTATTTACCATGTTTACCATTAGTGTTTGTAGAGCTTTTTGGGAACTCTCCTCTGGATTATTCATTATCTGTTCTGTCCACTGATTATCATGAGTGGAAGTTGAGATATCCGGACTTGCCATTTTTCTTGTGTTTTTCCTGCTTGTTCTGTCCATTTGGGATGAGAGTAACACCACTTTTGTGCTAGAAAACTATCTTAAGGCAAGCATCAACAAAGTATGTAATTGCAAAGTCAAAAGCCTGCAGATATAATCTAATTCAACAGTATATTTTTCAACATCAAACAACTATGTATTAATAAGCTACAAACTGCAGAGAAGAATGTGGCAAACTCAGAAGTTATTAGGTTTAGCAAGAGATGTGGGTATAAATAGGAATAGAGGGTTCTGGAAAGGTAGAGAGAGAGCTAACTTAGTCCTAATCTCAAAGCAGGAAATACGTTGGATAGAATGATAGTAGAGACCGGGGAAAAAAGAAAGAGAAAAAAAAAGACAAGGAAAAATAGTAAAACAAAAATTAAAAAATGGAACACTTAAAAATTATGCAAATTAAAAACGTAATATTCAGATTAGGATGGGAATAGGATAAGAGAAATGTAGGAATAGAAAGGAGACATGAAAAATTAAAAAATAAAAATGCTTAAAATTTTATATAGGTATATACTGGTAGTATGGCTATTAAGGAATTTAAGTCTAAGAGGTTTTGAATTCAGTAATAAATTTCTGGATTAAGTGTGTATACAATGGGTTATAAGGTCTAATAATCGAATACAGGTATATCTGAGAATGAGCAGAAAAGCAATTAAATCACGCAAAAAAAGAACGAAAGAGAAGAAAAAAGTGAAAAGAATGAGAAAGAAAGGAAAAAAGGATAAGAAGGTCAGTAGAGCTAAACAAAAGTGAAAAAAGCACACACACACATATAAACCTAAAATAAAAATTATAAGAGGAAGAAAAAAAAGTTAATAGAAAATGTTAAATTAAAAATTAATTATGTTAAATTAAAAATGTTAAAAATTTTAATAAAAGGTACCAAAAAAGAGTTCTTTGCTTTTTTGGGGTGAGATGGGAAGATCCTGTACCTCCCTTGTGTCCATAACCAGTCTCTTGTTGGAGTCTCTGGTCTGCTTGTGGTGTTTGATTTTCCTGTAGCTTGGGTGTTTCTTAAGTCAGTTTGTTTGAGCAGGCAAAAAAATGCTTTGCTTTACCCAGGATTTTGTCATCCTCCTTCCAGGCTAGTTCAATGGGAGGGAGATCTGCTTTGAGTATCACAAAAGAGGGTGATGGCTTTTTCTTTTAGTTTGGAAATGCTGTGATGGGGCTAGGTTCTGGGCAGAGTTGAGGCCTTTCAGCAAACAGTAGCATTTCCCTGAGGGGCTAGCTTCTGAGGCAGTCACAGATCCCAGCCAGGAGCCATTCTCAGGGTTTATTGTTACTGAATTTCAATTGATTGTCTAGGCTGTTGTAGGGAGGGGCAGCCTCTGGCTCTGCTTACCTAGTGAAGAAAGCCACTCTTGAGCTGGGTGAATTTTCCCTGGGTGGAGCTGAACTTGGCAGGTCAGGTTAGGTTCCTCTGACCTGCTAAATGACTTTTTGTTTTCATCCAAGGACTGAGTTGGAGCTAGCTGATCAGCCAGGCCTTTGCCAGTATCAAAGATGGTAGCCTTCCCTTCTCTGCTCCCTTAGAAGGAGAGAGGAAGTCAGGCTTCTACTCACACAGGAGTCTGGTTCCTGGGTCATCTCTGGTCTGTGATCTGAAGAATGATGTCTGCTCCTTGTTAGTTCTTGCTGGTGTTTAGTAGAATCCTCTCTCCTGCTGCATCTGCTGCCTTTGTCCTAGACTCTCTGTGTTGCAGCTATGGCGGCTACGGCTGCCACCATACCCGCCACAGCTGCAACCATGGCTGCTGGCAAGTGCTCAGATTTGTCTCATTGCCTGGATTTTCCCTCTTTGGCCTAACTCTTAGTACTGTGATGGCACACTTGGTGTGATTCTCTGGCTTAGGACTGTTCACTGGAGCACTTAAACTGCTTTCTATGTGAGAGCTTGTTTAGCTTCCAGCTTCTCCTCTGCTATCTTCCCGGAACCCTAAATTTAAATTTTTAATGATAAATTATTTTAAAATCTTTTCATTTGGGCACAGGTATGGATAGATAAGTAATGTGTGCAGAATCAGAATTATTCAGAAGGTTGTAAATGGAGGCTTACCTAGTTTTCTCTTGGATGAATCATAGAACACAGACTGTCCTAATTGGAAAAAGTTAGCCTTCTGAGATTTTCTCCATATAAACACTCCACCAACATTTTATTAGAGGATTATTCAAGATTAGCTATATGTTGATTGATAATGACTGATCATGACAGAAAGTTGAGGGAAAACCATCTACACTTCAGTGAGGTTCTGATTTGTGCTTCACAAACTGTTATGAAAGCTCTACATGAGAAATCTAGTAGCTGCATTTCCAAAAATTCCTTGGGTTGTTACACTTTCTGATATTGTCTCAATTCAAGTACTTCTCCTTGAAGTTCCATACTATTCAATGATGCTGTATTAGCTCTTTTTTACAATTTGCAGACAGGTCTTTTTGATGAAATTTGTGCTTTTCAAAATTGCTCTCCAAATTCCATCCACAAACTGCATACAAAATTTATCTGAAAAAATTTCTATCAGTTGATAGTGCATATACTTTTAGTTTTCATTACAAATATATAATGTAGTAAAAATTCTAATAGCAATTATACTGCATTAGCTTGTGGGCAGATTCTAATATAAATAATATACTGTGTTCATGTAGAGATTTTGAGTATCCAAAGTAATAAGCCTGCAGTCCTAAAACCTATACCTTACTTATATTGAGTGACAAATACATCTTCATATAAGTACAGAAGTTCTCCTTGTATCTTTTTAATATATATTTTTATTATAAATACTGTACAGAGGGGTTCCAATTACATAAGTAAGGTAATGAATACATTTCTTATTGAGCATTGTTACCCCCTCCTTTGTTTTTCCCCTACCATCTCTTCCCTTCACACGTCCCCACCTCCCCACTTCACCCATCCTCTGATAGAGAGTCTTGTATATCTCATTGTTACAATGGGTCAATCAGTATCCTTTCCTTATATCTTAAATGAAGAAATGCTGGATTGATTTATGCTGATTCTATTTGTGTAGACACATCTAAAATCACTGGCCAAGTCCAGGAGCACATAAATGAAATGCCATCATTTATTTGTCAGTTGGTATAATTGTGTCCTACACATTTATTGACAGGCTACAAATTATTCTCAAACTTGAAAACATTAAAAATAATTCTTTTTTTTCTTATTTTCTTGGCCAGGAAATCAGCAAGTCCTCAGTCAGCATTTCTCACATAGGAATTTTCACATGGGTTAGTTAAATGTATATGTAGAGTCCAGTTTCCTGAGGACTCACTCATCTGCCTAGGAATTCATGCTTGGCTGTTGGAAAAAGAGCTCAAGTAAGCATGCCATTTAAAGCCTTTTAACTTTACTCTTTACCAGGGTATTCTCCTGCTACTTTGGTTGTTGAGAGTGTCTACAAAAGTAAGCATTCTGTGAGGAGCAGGGAGACACC
This sequence comes from Dipodomys spectabilis, assembly GCF_019054845.1. Classification (NCBI taxonomy): domain Eukaryota; kingdom Metazoa; phylum Chordata; class Mammalia; order Rodentia; family Heteromyidae; genus Dipodomys; species Dipodomys spectabilis. The sequence continues at coordinate 1,447,534 of NW_024870932.1, read as the reverse complement.
ATATGACTTATACTTATTGAGATTTCCAAGTGACTTGCTATCCCTTGTACTGCATTTTGTAAGTCAAATCTCTCTAAAACTACCAGTTTTAAGAGATAAGAGGAGTGGTAAAAGAACTCTTAGAGACAAATACATCTTCAATATATATTGTTCCAAGTATTCAGTTTAAGGCATATTCAAAAACTGGTGAAACTTTTGTTGGCTGTAATTATGTGTCTTTCTCCATGTGTGCATGTATACATGTGTATGTATATGTGTGTAAATAGTAACATACATGTGTACATTATGGCTTATATCATCATTTATTCCTTGCTAACAAATAAAGTAAGGAATCCCTAAAGTATTAACAGAAACTGTGTAGTTAAAGTCTTAATTCTTCACTCTGCTTCTTTACACAAAGACTTTGCAAATTCTCATTAATAAGGTTTCCTTAAAATCTGAAATGTACATACTTAGTACATAATGTCTGCTACCGTAAATCTTAAATACTTTGCAGAAAAGTTTTATACCTGCCAAAGAGTCCTATTTTTGGCATATATAAGCAAAATCCCAAAATTAAGCATATTTAAAACTTTTAACAAGCCTTAACACTTGCTGCAATGTTCATTTTGACAGGTTCCTTGTATAGAATAATTGAATTCCTCCTCTTACACATCTCTTGAACTACAAATTTCTGGAAATATTTTGTTTTTGGCATGTCTATCTTGATTTTATTCTTCAATGTGTGCTTATATAGAAATACATGATTCTAAAATTTCACAATTCTTTTGAACTTACTTTCTGTTGAATTGTCTAGTTTAATAAAATCAATAAAAATTATACTTTATATATAAAAAATGTTCTGTGCTCAAGTTAGCATCACATACACTAACATTGGTACGATACAGAGAAGATTAGCATGCCCCCTGCACAAGGATGACATGCAAATCCATGGAGCCCATATTTTTACAACAACAGATGTTGAAAGGTATGTGGCCACAGGGAATCGTACTGCATTCTTGGTGGGAGTGTAAACTTGTTCAACTACTTTGGAAAGCAGTATGGAGGTTTCTCAAAAGACTCCACATAAAACTCCTCTATGACACAGTAATCCCACTTTTGGGGATTTAACCAAATGATCATAAACAAGACCATACTAAAACTACCAGCACTACTATGGTTATTGTAACATTATTTACGATAGCTAAGATATGGAACCAACTCAGATGACCTCATTAGATGAATGGATCAAGAAAATGTGGTATATATACAAAATGGAATTCTATGCCTCCATCAGAAAGAATGACATTGCCCAATTTCTTAGGAAATAGAAAGACTTGGAAAAAAATTTATTGGGTGAAGTAAGCCAAGTCTAAATAATCATAAGTCCCATGATTTCCCTTATTTTCAATAACGAATATATGTCTGGGATAAGCAGAAAAGTTCAAAAGATATGTGCATATAACCAGATAAGATGATGTTAAAGAAATTGAACCCCAAGATAGGGACACAAGTTGTTTTTTGTTTCTCGCTATTGTTTCTAACATACTTATAATGTGTGATGTCATTTTTTTTTGTTTCTTTGTATGTTTCTCCCCACGTCATAACCCATGTTTTCTCTGTATTTGAAGTTGGTGCACTTACATCTTGTATGTATGCTTCTCTAATTTGGGGAGGGGAAGGGAAAAATATGCTCAAATAGGGATACAGGTTGACCCATTGTAACAATGCGATGCACAAGACACTATGTTGCAAAATGAACTTTACAATTTAGGCAGAGGAAGGAAGGGGGAGGGGAGTGTACTTGTGGAGGTGGGAGGGAAGGGATTGTAGGGAAAATATAAAGGAGGAGGTAACAATGCTTGTTAGGAAATGTAATAGTCTCCTTTTTCATGTAAATCTGACCCTTCTGCACAGTATTATTAGAATAAAAACACAAAAATGTTCTGAGATGGAAGAGTTTATTTCCTCTATTTTACCCATATAATATCGTTAAAAAAGAAATTAATGCAGAACACTGAGATGAAGGTAATTTGAATAAATGTGTGTGTGTGAGTGCAGCAGCGCGCAAGCGAACACGCGCATGCATGCGAACACACGCCATGTATGTATATTGGTGTGCTCAGAGTTTAAAATCAGGGATCCAAGGTCTTGCTAGGCCTTTCCTATCTAGATTGGTGAGCTACTATATAAGCTACATCTCAATTCCTGGCTCTTTGCTAGTTAATTAAATATTTTGAAAAATAATTCATTGAAGTTTTTTTTTTGGGGGGGGGGCCTGATTGGCTCCCAAGTGTTATCCACAGATCTCAGTCTCCTGAGCAAATATTCAGAGTAGATAGGATTATAAGGGTGACCAGCCATCACAAGGCTTTTAGAATAATTTTAAAAATAAAAGAAATTTTATTTCATGGGATCCTGTTTTATCATCACCTAATTTGAAAGACTTTTGGAGTGATTATATGCCAATTTAATTCGTTTGGAGATTAAAAGATAGTAAGTGATGATATTTTAAAATTTTAGTACTTTTTACAAAATAAACTGGAACTGTGGGACAGAAGAAATTTGGCTGTCTTCCGACTTCAATTTGTAAGCTCAGCTCTGTGCATGATAACCAAATTTCACCAACACAGTCTGTGTTGAAGACAAAATGTGACAAAAAACAATCACTATGGGCAATATTTGCTATGCTATTATTTCTTGGACAATATGAATATTGAACTGAGAGTGTAAGAGAATGGAGAGATTTTACCCACTTTTGGTATTGCTGAAAGACTTTTGGAAAATTTGACTCATTTCCTTCCTCACTGTGTGTGTCTTTGGGCCATGCACTTACTGTCTTTTACTACACTTTTTCCTAACACTAAACTGGTAATAACATTAGCATTATAGCAAATGTTATCTTAAGAATTAAGAAAATAAAACTTGTGAAACACTTAACATAAACCTATGAATGAGCTTTGAGTTTAGCCAGCATTCTTTTTTAAATACTAAATAGAATGTGATAAGTAGTACAGAAACCATTACATGTAGTGTGAGCAACCAGAAGTAATATCTATTGGCCATGCTCTGCTTCCAAGGAAGAAAGGTGGATAACTTCTCATGCTGTAAATCAAACAGGTAATCTTATGTAGTCATAGTGTAAAAATATCAGGGACAGAACGATGAAGGAATGTTGTAGACTGAGGTGAAATCCATATGAAAATGTGCAAAACTGATAAAACATAAAAGTATCTGAACAGTATATTGTGTTTTACATCATTTAAGTTACATCGCAAAGATAAGGAAGACCTAGAAGAATAAATTTTCTTTTTGATATTCTATCATAGGTCCTTAGAAGGATGAACACTTTCCTCATTCTTGTAGAGGCATCATCAGATGAGGGGAACTATATTTTTGTTTGCTTCCTTCCGTTTATTCTTCAGGTTGAAATCTGAACTACATGAGACTGAAAGAAACCAAGTGAAATCAGTTATGTAGGCTTTGGAAAGAACAATCAAAGTAAAATAAATAAAACATATATAGCCTTGTAAATTGAGTTATGTAGTCTCAAGCATTAACAGAAAATGATTAAAGCAATATCACTTTATTAAAAATTTAAAAATGTTAGGAGCTGCTTAATTTTTTCCTTTCTACTACCTTGAATTAATTATTGATTTTCTATAAAGAGATTAAAGATGAGATTAACAAGAAACTTGATTAAAAATGGACAAAAGTTCTGAATAGACATGTTTTCCAAAAAGCCCTGAAAATCGCCTGTGGATTTACAAATTTGTATTTAATACAACTTTTATGCTGGCTTAATGCTTTGTGAGCAGAAGTCATTAGAGAAATGCAATTCAAAATTACTATGATACTACTTCTTAACTATTACAACTCTTATCAAAAATATCCAAGGAACCAGGTGTGGTGGCAAAGGCTGGTAATTCCAAGTGATTGGAGGTTGGAGTAAAAGGATTTTAGCCTAAGGCCAGTCTGGGATACTGTGCACAGTAAAAACCTGCCCTTTAAAAAAACTCAAAAGGTAATAATGTTGGCTGGCGACACTGTGGAGAAAAGGAAATTTTCTACACTCTTGGTCAAAATACATGTTAGTGTTCTCGCTGTAGAAGGTAGTATGCACTTTTCTAAAGAAATCCAAAGTTGAAATATCATCTGACCCACCAATCGTGTGATTATTTCTCTCTGGGTAACTCATAAATATATCTGTAGTTCATTGTTATTCACATTATTCACAACAGCCAAGATATAAATCGAAGTCCAGTGTTCAACTACAAACTAATAAAGCAACTGTGGTTACATGCACAAATATCTTTTTCTGTTGATCCCAAAGTAATTTTTTTATTATTTTCCTGTTTCCATGTGATTAACCTCCAAATTAGAAATCCAGATATATGATTTAATTTTACCAAAACTATTTATTGAGTATAAGGACCTTCTACTCTCTACATTCTTCACACTAAGATCACCAAATATGATGAGTCTGAAATAATTAGTCTCTTTTTGACCTATGTTAATATTCTTTACAATGTGAGGGAAATGTTTAAAAAGTAGTATTTGTTTTAGCTTAATTGCTCTGAAGAGACAATAAATGATATTATCAAAGCTTAAAAATGATTTGATTTAAAATTTAGAATTCAGTAAATGGTTTTGACCACTCTGGTTACCGGAGCCTTCACTACAACCTCATGAGACAATTTATATTGATGAAGCAAAAATCTGAGGTTAAATATATATGAATAAAAAAATCATGTCATTCTGAATATGTAGAGTTACATATAAAACATAGAAAATTTAGCTTTTAAATACCTAAATATGGTAGTACATTTAATTGCAGGGTAAGTATTTGTTCTGAAAGGAGATAAAATTGCACTTATTTTGAAATGAAAACTTAAGTATTTATTTGAATAAAAGACAATGTTTAAAATATCACTCATTCAAGAAACAAGATGTACAGTTAGTTGTTTTTCATGCCAATTATGTTCTCTAAACTTACTACAAATACTAGATTAGTAAACTTAATTCATTGCTTTGTGGGGAAATAGCAATTCTGTTTCCTAAAACTCATGACAATAACTTTTTCTCAAACAATTGCTAAGTAACTGTTTTATATTTTTTGTCATGGAATCTTATTCGATAAATTTATATTCATTAAGTTAAATAATTGGCCAACAATATAAATTATGCATGGACAAAGTTTATCTAACACGAGTTTTTTTTTTTTTCAGAAGACAGATCATGGCTCTCTTAAAGAACACTAGAAGGCTGTGTGTTCTTTATTAATTTTTAGTGATTTTGTTAATGGATATTAATTGTCAGAAGTGACAATTCCATAATATATTTAACATATTTGATTATACTCCCTCTATTTCCTTCTCATTACTCCTTCCTCCAAAGATCTTCTGTTTTTCACATAAAATTACATCTTTATGCATGCGCATATAAACTAATTTGGAAGATTTAAGCTGAACTGCAAATTAATTCAAGATGTACAGTAAATTAATAGGATGAATAAAAACCTGAATATTTTCGTTAAATTTTGAATTGAGCTATCATTATTATTTTGGTTAGGGTTAGGATCCCAGACAAAATTAGAATTAGGATTAGAGAAATAGAAAATTTAGGTTCATCACAGGATGACCCATTGCAACAATGATACTCACATTCACTATGTTGAAAATGAAGTTTACACCATGAGAAGGGAGGGGTAAGGGATGTGGGGAGGGATGGGATAGTGGCAGAACAAGAAAGAAATGGGTAACAATGCTCAACAAGAAACATACTCCTTACCTTATACATGTAACATATCCCTCTTTAAAGCATCTTTTCAACAAAATAAAATTTAAAAAAAAATGAATAATAAAACCTGACAGGAAATAGAAAAACACTTAACATTTTATGTTCAAAATGCAAATAAAATTTAGACCTACACGCTAAGCAAGCGTTAGGATAAATATGAAAAAAGTGGCTTGCTATTAACATGATGATTCGGTTTTATGTAGGCTTAGGATTAGGCAAGGTGTGCCAGTTAGAGTGGAGTTAGGATGAAAAAAACATGTAATACATTGTGTAAAACTGCCACATATTTTAAGAAGAATGAATGAAAACCAGTCTGTGTTACTTTAAACATTCAGATACAATTTGGTTTAAAGTGTGAGATACTTTTTTGTTCTGGTTAGGGTTAGGAAAGGATAAGCTTTAAGGTAAATTTTAGTTTTCCAATAAGAAGTAGAAGCCAAAATAAATGTGCGATTGAATAGAATCTAGACAATTTTCCTTACAATAACCATTTGGTGTTAAATCAGAATGTGATTTGCATTAGGTTTCTGGTTAACCGGAGATGAGGATACAGTCAAGAAATGGGTTAAACTAGTGGCTCGCGCCTATTATCCTAGCTACTCAGGAAGCTGTTTCCTGAGGATCTCAGTTCAAAGGTAGCCCAGGCAGGAAAGTCCATGAGACATTTATCTCAAATTAACCACCATAAAACACAAAAGCGGTGCTGTGGCTCAATTGGTTAAACGCACACCTAGAGCTAAAGAACTCAGGGATCATGCCCTTGCCCAGAGTGCAAGCCCCATAACTGACAAAAAGAAAAAAAAATTAAATATTAAGTAAAGCTGAACCTTTTTTTATGTTCTAGGAATTCACGAAAAGCTGGGATAGTGGAAGTACAATGTATTTCATAATATCAGGATTTGAGATCAATGGGTATAATGATTCCTGTTATGGAACAAATACATTCAGAGTTAAGAGTGAAAAAATCTTTAGGGTTTACAGAAAACCTGCAATTTATTTCAAGAATTACCAGTGGAATTTCAGTTAGGATTGCACAAAATGAGCATTTTTCATAAATTTTAGAATTGGGATACGATTAGTGTCAAGGTTATGGTTAGGATTCCAGCCATGGTTAGGCTTAGAGTGAAGGAGGAAAAAATGAGGGTCAAATTGAAGGTAAATTTTAATATGAGCCTGGTAAGAATTAAAATGAATGCAAACTAGAGTATTGCTATTAATATTAGAATCTACTTACAATAAGGCTAATGGTTATTCTCAATGTTCCAGTTAAGAAAGATTAACTTTAGGGTTAGAAAATGACTAAGATATTGGAAAAAAATGAAACCTATGTTTGGAAGGATGAGTGAAAACTAGTGTACTTGTGTTAGTGTTAGTGTTGTCATATAATTTGGATTAAGATTAGGGTCAGTAATTTCTTCTGATTATATTTATATATAAGAAAGTTTTTAGTATAAAATTGTGTTCACTAACAAGTAGAAGCAAATATGCAAGGCTGAATAGTAACTAGAACATTATCATTATATTTATTTCTCAGTGATCATTCTTGTAGTGATTAATGAGAGTTTTCCAGCCAGGTTTAGGTTGAGAGTTAGCGTTAAGTAATGGACTTGATGGTAAGTAAATCTGAAACTGTTTTCAGATACAGTGGTTCAGGAAAAGGTAGAATCAATGGAAACTACAGTATTTTTCCTGGTAAGAGAATTTGAGGACAAGTAATATAATGGCTTATGTTAGGGAACAAGATAACTTTAGAGGTAGAGTCAGAAAATTCGTGGGAATTAGAGCAAACAAACTCATTTCCAGAATGAAAACTAGAGTATTCATTAGAATGATTAAAAACTAAAGTGTTTTTCTTAAACATTAGAATTGGATTATCATTAGGGTGAAAGTTAGGTTTTAGTTCCAGCTAGGCTTAGAGTAAGCATTAGGAAAATGGAAAAATTAGGGTCAAACTGAAAGTAAATCTTTGAATCACAAGTAGAGTAAGAATTAGGATGAATGTGAAATAGAAAACTGCTAATAATATTAAGATTAGAGTATGATTAGGGTGAAGGTTAACATCAATATTCCAGTTAGGGTTAGGGTTACAATAAAGACAAGATAATGAGTGAAACTACAAGCTATTTTTAGAAAGATGAGTTGAATTGAAGTTAGGATGAATAAAAACTAATGTATTTGTGTGGCTTTTAGACTCCAAAGGCCATTAGTTCTAGGTTTAGGTTTACTTTCCTAATTCAGTTTAGGCTTAGGGTTAGGGAAGAATAAGCTTTAAGGTAAAACTGAATTTCTACTATCACTTTCAAGTAATGTAAGTGCGAAATTTAACAAAAACTAGTTTCCCTAATTTTCCTATTCAGGGTTCAATAGGGTTAAATTTAGAGTTAGGTTTCTAGTAAGGATTAGATATATAGTTAGGGTTTGGAAGTAGAGTAGATTTTAAGTAAACCTGCAGCTTCTTTTTGGATATACAGGAGTTCAATAAAAGTTGAGATAAATGAAAACTATGGTATTTTTCATGATATGAGGATTTGAGGTTAATGATTCTTAACAGGGAACAAGATAGATTTCAGGTTCCAAGTTAGGGAATCTGTAGGATTTGGAGAAAATTGCAAATCATTTCAAAGACAATGGGTATCTGTAAGTATGTATCTAAACTCGAGTAATTTTCATTAATTTTAGGATTGGGTTACTATTATCATCAAGGTTACTCTTAGGGTTTTGACCAGGATTAGAGTTAAGATTAGGGAAATGGAAGTTGAGAACTTGAGTGACTTACTTCATTTGTGTATATATATGCACTATTCTAAGGCTTTAACTCAAGGCTTGAGTTCTGTTCCTGAGCTTTATGCTGTAGGCTACAAGCCACGAATCCACTTCCAGCTTTCTTTGGCAGTGAATTTGAGACAAGAATCACACAGACTTTCCTATCCAAGCTGATACTGAACTGAGATCCCCAGACCTCTGCCTTCTGATTAAAGTTAGAATTAAAGGCATGAGCTACCAGTGCCCAGGAAAGTGCTTGATTTTATTGATTGTTTTTACTTAAGTTTGAGATCAAGACTTGAATTCAATATCTGAGAGCTTTGCTCACGAGGTAGACAATGCCACTTGAGCCATAGCTCCCAAAATGATTATTTTAAATAGCTGGAAATCATTAAATTTTCTTCAGATGATAGGCATTAGAACAACATTACTGTTGTTCTAAAACTCATCCTAATAAAAAAAGATTTATAGACACTAGAGATGATCTGAGCACATTCTCATGCTTTGCTTCTAATTGCATAACATTTTAGGGAAATGATTTTTAATCATTATTTTGAGTTATCATTAAATAATGAGTTATCATTAAATAAATCAGTTAATGCATACAGTATACTTTGATCAATGCCAAGCCTTTCAACATTCTCATCCATCCCTCCTCTATGAATATCTTCCTTCACTCTTCATAATTTTGTAGGAAATGTACTGGATTCCTCTCTGCACTTCCTCCAATTCCTCTTGGTCATTCTACCTTTTCTCCCCTTCACCTCTCTTTTGACTACCCACTTCCATATTATCCATCAACTCTACTCCTAAGCATTTACTGTCCTTGTCCTGCAGTAACTGACACATGCAAACTGATGTAAAGATTTTCAGGGATATTGGCTAGCCATAGATTCCTGAATATGAGTTCTTTGCTCCTTCTCTTTGTCTATTCATGCCTTTGAGTAGTGATTGTGCAGATTCATTTGTACCATTTGCTACACAGAAAAGAGATGAACTACTTGTACATATATTTACATACATGTATATACATACATACATGGATATATGCATTTTATGTTTTCAAGAATTACGGAGCTAACAAAACTCGCATGCATTTTCCTTCCTTTTAAACTCTTTGAAAGCCTAAATAACTTTGTCTCTTTAGAACACCTAATTTTAAAGAGAATATCACCATCTCTGAACTGTCAGTGGCCTGGAAATTAGATGTTCAAATAGGAGAAACTTATTTAGGCTTTTTGGTGGGAGAGAGGAGTATTACTAGGTTTCTATCCAGGAGTTCTCTGCTTGCTAGACAGAACTTTTGTTGTGTAGCACCAAGCAGCTCGACCACTGTTGCCATACTTCTAGTCCATATTATTTGCTTGAGATCTTGAACTTTTTGCACAGGTGTGAACTTAGATTGACTGAGACTTTGTTACCTATGCCTCCCACATAATTAGCTAGGATTTCAGATGTGAGTCACGATGGCCAGCTCATTTGTTGAGATGGGAGATGGTTGTCTTGGCAGTTATTTTTGTGGTCTTGCCTCAGACCATGATCCTTGTCATTTCTTCTTCCCAATCAGCTGGGATTTCAGAAGTGGACTACTGTACTTGGTGTACACCTTCTTTTTTTTTTTGAAGAAGTTTTTATTGTAAAAATATTGTATAGAGGGGTTATAGTTACTTGAGCATTGCAATGAGCTCATTTTCTATCAAGCAGTGTTACCTATTCCTCTGTATTTCCCTACCCCCCCTTCCCTCCCACTTACACAACTTCACTCCGCCTCACCCCTCTTTCCTGCTTCCCTGCCTAAATTGTAAATTTCTTTTCTCAACATAGTCTCTTATGCATGTCATTGTTACAATGGTTCAGCCTGTATCCCTATTTAAACATTTTGTTTTTTGCCTTCTCCTCCCCAAGCTAGAGAAATGTGTATACAAGATGCGGGGCACCGACATCAAATACAGTGAAAACAGGGGTTATACCATGGGCGAGGAACATACAAAGAAACAAAAAAATCACATGGTTGATTATAAACCCCTATCTTGGGGTTCATTTCACTTCATATAATCTTATCTGGTCTTATATACATAGCTTTTGAACTTTTATCCTTGTCCCAGATATATACTAGTTATTTCAAATAAGGAAAACAAAGGACCTATGTTTCTTTGGGTCTGGCTTACTTCATGTAATATAATTTTTTCCAAGACTCCAGTTATAGCTCCTATAACCCAGCAATCCCATTTTGGGCCATTTACCAAATGATCACAAACAAAACCATACTAAGCTACCAACACAACGATGTTTATTGCAGCATTATTTACCATAGCTAAGATATGGAACCAACCTAGGGGCCCCTCAGTAGATGAACTGATCAAGAAAATGTGGTATATATACCCAATGGAATCCTATGCCTCATCAGAAAGAATGACATAGATCCATTTGTTATGAAATGGAAAGACTTGGAAAAATCATATTAAGTGAAATAAGCCAGGCCCACAAAAACATACTTCCCATGGTTTCCCTTATTTGCAATAACTAATATATGTCTGAGACAAGTAGAAAAGATCAGATAAGTTGATCTGAGGCGAAATGAACCCCAAGAGAAGGCTTCAAACATTTTTTTCTTTCTTTTGCTTGTTTCTAACATATTTATAAGATGATTTTTTTGTTGATTTTTATAGCCCTCCCCCACCGTATAACCCCTGTTTTCACTGTATTTGATGTTGGTATAATTTGTGGGTGGGAAGGGAAAACCAAATTGTTTAAATAGGGATATAGGTGGACCCATTGCAACAATGAGATGTTCAACACATTATGTCGAAAAACGAACTTTACTACTTTGGCTTGGGGTGGGGGGACGCCAGGTAGGAGAGATGGAAAGGGATGGGAAGGGGAAACAAAGGAGAAGACAATTCTTGATAAGAAATGTACTCATTACATTGCCCATTTAAGTGCAAACCCTCTGTACAGTATTTTCCCAATAAAAAAAGAGAAAACGTGATATATATATATATATATGTATGTATATATATGTGTGTATATATATATATATATGTGTGTGTGTGTGTGTGTGTATAGTGGAATTTTATGCCTCTATCAAAAATGGCATCGCCCCATTTGTAAGGAAATGGAAAGATGTGAAAAAAATTATATTAAGTGAAATATGCCAGGCCCAAATAAACGTAGTTCCCATAGTTTCCTTTGCTTGTAATAACTAGTACATGGTACCATATGACCATATAAGATGATGCTAATTAAAATGAACCCCAAGATTGGGACACAACTGATTTTTTATTCCATGAGATTCTTATCTCTATATAATCCCCAAAATAAAGTTGGAAGGGGAGCTGCGTTTCATGTATAGAGCAACACTCATTAGGGAAAAAGCTTAAGTGAGAAGGTAAGATCCTGAGTTTAAACCACAATATCAGCACTCGAAATAGTTGATTTCTTTTCCTTGATGTTTTTATTAAATTGCTCAGAAAACAATAGACATTTAATTTATGTTTAACATTAGTATTAAAATCTAGTTATATTTGTTGATGTTATTCTTTGTTTTCCTAAATTTTACATACACATTAATATCCAATAATGTAAAGAGGTGATTATTGTTTCACTAGTTTTTATGGCAGTTGAATATGTGGTTGATAGATGCATACAAGGAATTTGGACTTAAAATAGATATGTGCAGCTCTTCACATAAAGAAATGATAGTTGAAGAAGCTGTGGGCATGTATGAAATAAACTAAAGAAACAGCAAGGAAAGATAAGGTATGATTCTGGAAAACACAAAATTTTGAAAGAAAAAAAAACAAGTAAAATATATATCTTTTAGCAAGAACTTTGTAACACACAGACACATTTTTTTTCCTTATTTCTTCTGTAAGGCATTTCAGTAAAGTTTATTTTACAAAGTTAAACATGATTGACAATTAATACTAACTGGCTTCTGTCTCAGGTAAGCAATTATTCTAGCCAGTTGCTTATAATCTTAGCTACTCAGAGGACTGAGATCTCTAGATCATAGTTCAAAACCAAGTTGAAGAGTAAAGTTGGTGAGACTTTTCTGTTCAATTAACCATGAGATAAGTGGAAGCTTCACTGTGGCTTAAAGTGCAAACACTAGCCTTGAGTAATAAATTTCAGAGACAGATCCTAAGCCCAGAGATTTAACTCTCTGAAATTATTCTTTTTTTTTAATCCCCCCCTCTGAAATTATTCTTAAAATACTTTTTCTCAGGATTTCTTTAACTTGTCTAAAGAATGTTTTAAACTAAAGTATTTTTTATTTCATGTTATCATCATTGATATTGAGGATGTGCAGAAAACAATTATTTATAGTCAGAACTGGTTTGTATTGCTTTGTATTACACATTCCCTCTACACCCAGAGATCAGCTGGAAAGCAGATGGCCAAATCCTGGTGGTTGGCAATGAAGATACATATGTGTTCTTTGGGCAAAGAAACAAACTTATGAAATGGTAGCCTTTATATATAACACCTTAATAGTAACAATAAAATTAATGTTATTACTATTATTATTTTTTGTCATTTGTGGTGTTTGAACTCTGGGTCTGGGCATTGTCCCTCAGCTCTTCAGCTCAAGTCTAGCATTCTACCACTTGAACAACAATGCCACTTTACATTTTCTGAACCTTTAATTGGAGATAAGGGACTCACAGATTTTCCTCCATGGACAGGCTTTGACTCTTTAGTAGCTAGAATTACAGGTGTGAGCCACTGGCCCCAGGCAGTAAAATTATTTTGAAAAAGAAAAAACCCCACGATTGTATCCTTAAAAAATTACAATCTAGAAAGTGTATCTGTAATGTTAGTTGTGTCAAGTCACCATCGGCAGCAATCATTTTTAGATCTCACTATGTCTTGTCTAATGCCAGATAATATTTCATTAATTTATTTTACTTTTTCCTAACAAAGTTCATCATGAATGGCTACAGCAAAATTTTCTTGTGAGCATCAACAATTCTTCAACATATTTATTTCAACAAACAGCATTTTGCATTTGGTTCTTGTTGTTGTTTAATTTTGCCAGCGCTGGGGCTTGAAATTAAGGCCTGGGCCCTCTCCCTGAGCTTCTTTGATCCAGACTAGCACTCTACCAATTGAGCCACAGTACGAATTCCAATTTTTCTGCTTATGTCATACTGAGGAATCAAATCAAGTGCTTCATGCATGGGAGGCCAGCACTCTACCAGTAACCACATTCCCAGTTATTGGGACTTTTGTTGTTGTTGTTGTTGTTTTAAGATAGCATTTTATTATGTGTCCTTCTGTTGGCCTAAAACATAGGCTGGTCTCAAGCTAACTTCTAAATCACCCTCTCAAGTTCAGAGATTACAAACATTGACCACCATATTTGGCTCAGGATTCTTGGTGAGACAATACTCTTTCAGATATAGAAAGAGTTATTCTGTCTTCCTTGGACTCAATGGATTTTGCATTCTGCATTTTAATCACATTCTGTCCTGGTGTGTTTCCACTTCTAGATCAATAGAAATATTTCAGGATCAGAACTTGAAGCTGATCCCTGCCATCCAACAACATCACATTCTTGTTAATAGCACTAGCTGGCCTCATGAGCATAGCAGCCAGCTGGAGCTCAGCTATCTGATGGCCTTGGGCTCCAACAGTGCAATTATTTCTGTGCACAGACTGAAATCTATCATAGGTAATTTTGATTTATTCCATTCTATTCTCAGCTAAATTCTATTCTCAGCTTTGTATGCTTTAAAATCTCTTAAATATTAATTACTATTTTCCTACATTCTCAAAAGTAACATCTATGTCTTACTCTAAAATTCATTCAAACATGCAAAAATATTAATGTAGTTGCTGTCCAACTATGGCTCATATTTTAAAACCTGGCTACTTTAGAGGAAAAATCAGAGGATCCTGGTTTAAAGCAGCCTATGCAGAAAAATCTGAGATATTTCTCCAATTGAGAAACCAAAATCCAGAAGTGGAGATGTGGCTCTCGTGGTAGAGTATCAGCTTTGCGCAAAAAGACTAAACAGGAATATTAAGTCTACTTCTGACTCCATTATTTACTCATGGAACTCACACACAAACACACACACACACACACACACACACACACACACACACACACACAAACACACAGACATAATCTACATTCTCTTTGCCTCCCCTTCTTGAGCAGTATTCAGTGCCATTAACTTAATGCATGTTTTCTGGAAATTATTATGGTAGGGAATAAACTATATTTGCATTTATGATAATGCACTTTTTTGTACTTTTTGTTTTGCGTTTTTTGTACTTATGTGAGAGAACAGTGTTATGTGAAGACTAAACAGAAATTAATGTGTCAGTAAGTGGGTAGGTTACAGACTGAAAAATGCAGATAATACCACTTTAAATTTTATTTCTCAAAATGTAAATATATATACATATGAATGTATTTAAAATTTCTGCCAAGATTTTATTTCCATTAACAATAATTAATTTTTTCCATTATATAAATTTAACACATTATACGTCTCATAGTAGATTTATATTTATAGATTTCCTTTCCTTGGAGACAAGGTTCTGCAGTGTAAATCTGGCTTTCCTCAACTCCTAATTGTGTCTGGCATTACCATGTGGTAGTATAGTACCATGTCCAGCTATATTATTTACATTTTGTACAGTAGAATATTAATATGAACAGCTTTAAGTCACATATCTTCATGAGTATGAATGAATTTCTTGCAAAAAAAATGTTATAGAGTTACTGAGTGAAGCCAATTATGGTAGATATGCCTGTAATCACAGCACCCAGGAGGATTGTAAGCAGCCTGAGCTACACAGCAAGTCCCTTTTAAGACAAAACAAAACAACAACAACTTTTGAGCTTGGAAGTGGGAAAGTATTGTTAAGTGGGGTGATAGGAGCATACAAAATTGTGTGTGTGTTTGTGTGGTGTGTGTGAGTGCGTGTGTGTGTGTGTGTGTGCTTGTGCTTGTGCTTGTGCTGGTCCTAGGGCTTGAACTCAGGGCCTGCACACTGTTCCTGAGCTTTTTGCTCAACCCTAGCATTCTACAACTGGAACCAAACTCCACCTCAAACTTCTTTAGAGGTCAATGGAAATGAGTCTGCTCCATTTTCCTGTTCCGGCTTAGAACCTTGATCCTATTTTCTCTGCCTCTTTTGTAAGATAACAGGCATGAGCTGTATAGTTGCTGTATTACTGTTAAGTAATATAGTAAACATCATACCAGTTTATACTCCTTCCATCAGTGTTTGAGTGTTGCACACACACCTAAGATAAAACCCACTCCAGGTTTGATGACATCCATATCTCATAATGTGAGATATGTATTGTTATACTCACTTTAACTATGAAGACTTTGAGATCCAGACAGTTTAGTTAATTTTGAGTCCCTATCTCATATACAGTGGAGCCTGTATTCCAGTTCAACTAGGTCTGTTTATTTCAGAAAACATGGAGTCATCATGTGTTCTAGTCAACATGTGTTCTAGCAAGTACTTCTCCTTAAAAGCACAGTTCTGTGCCTGACAGCTTACTTTTCTCTCTCTTTAACTGTTTGCACCCCTGTTCTTAAGCTAGGCAAAGCACACATGATGAGAAGAGCCATTTTTGAAGGGGAAATTGATAATGGGTTTTGAACTTGGTATCACATAAATATTAGTTGGATCTTCCATTTGAGTTATGTCTCCAGCACTATATTTCTGTCTTTTTTTCTTTTGTATTATTATTACAAAGATGAGTTACACAGAGTTCATAGTCATATAAGTGAGGTATGGATATATTTCTTTTTTGAAATGTCACCCCTTCCCTTGCTCTCTCAATTTTTTTCACTCACTGGTTTGGTTTTATTAACTTCTCCTTCTGTCCTCCTGCTCCTGCTCCTGCTGCTCCTCCTCCTCGTCCTCCTCCTCGTCGTCCTCCTCCTCGTCTTCCTCCTCCTCCTCCTCCTCCTCCTCCTCCTCCTTCTTCTTCTTCTTCTTCTTCTTCTTCTTCTTCTTCTTCTTCTTCTTCTTATTATTATTATTATTATTATTATTATTATTATTAATATTATTATTACCATTATTTTGTTTTAGAGGGGATAATTACATATGTGTGGTAATGA
Organism: Dipodomys spectabilis; assembly: GCF_019054845.1. Classification (NCBI taxonomy): domain Eukaryota; kingdom Metazoa; phylum Chordata; class Mammalia; order Rodentia; family Heteromyidae; genus Dipodomys; species Dipodomys spectabilis. Next base: position 1,430,891 of record NW_024870932.1, on the reverse strand, counting down.
CTACATTTCTTTTGTAGTTGTTTTTGTTGCAGTCAGTAATCAGGCTTGAACCAAGGGCCTGAGCACTGCCTTTGAGCTCTTTTGCTGAAGAATGGCACTCATATTGAGCCACAGCTCTACTTCCCAGAGTGCATTTCTTTTTGGAGAACGTTACCCTTTCCCTTCATCTCTTAGTTTTCCCATCCTTCCACACAAATAAGTTGCATAGGTCATTTTCAATATAATACCAATTGAATACCACTGTTGCACATGCTCATCATTTGTCTCACTTTAATATGACTCCTTTAACTTCTCAAAGAGAGATAAATGAAGAAACATGACAAAAATGAAAGAAAATAAAGAAAAATATCATCTTGTTTCTGATTCTTGGTCACTGGCTATTTTTGAGATAAAATGTGTTTGTGTGTTGGTGTGTGTGTGTGTAAATACTTGAGCTTGAAATCAGGGAGTTGACTTTTAGCTTTTTATTCAAGGGTAACTATGTGTGTGTGTGTGTGTGTGTGTGTGTGTGTATGTGTGTGTGTGTGTGTGTGTGTGTGTGTGTGTGTATAATGGAGCTTGAACTCAGGGAGCTGACCATTAATTTTTTAACTCAAGGGTAGCCGTATACCACTTGAACCAACCTTCACTTCTTGATTTTGAATGGTTAATTGGAGATCAAATTTTCACAGATTTTTCTAACCTGGTCTAGCTCTAATCCACTTTCCTCAGATCACAGCTAGAGTTACAAGTGTGTACCACTGGCCGTGATTGGCTTACATTCTTTTTGTTAAGTACTTGAATGTAAAAGACAGTTGCAACCATAGTAAAAAAGAAATCCATATAACTTTCCCAGCTTCATTAACTTTTAATACTTTGTCACATATGATATGTACAGAAAAACATTTTTGGTTTTTTTCTTGTTTTTTTCTTCATGATGAACTTGATTTTATATAGCTTTTAACCTAGTAAATATTGATGAGAATATGTCAGATGGCATTAATGACCTTTTGTTGTCTTTCATAAGGAAATGGTGCAAACTAACACTTGTGATAAATTTGTGTGCAGGACCCTGATAATATATCCACATTCTTAGCCAGAAGACAGCAGTGACTGTTACAAATCATCTAGATCTGACAAAACCCTGACTCAGGCCTTATTACCACATTCCTGTATGTCCTGTTAGAGTATAATCCTAACTCTCCAGTGAACATCACAGAACCTTTCTGGACCTTCTCAGGACACAGCCAAGGTCACCAGTCAGGCGTGGCACCTACCGTGTGATGGGAGACTGGTGACAGCTTCCTAAGATGGAACAACACAGGAAATATTACGTCCTTAAGCTGTCATCAGTCCATAGGGTTCCTCATTGAGCATTTGACCCTAAGATTTAAGGAGAAATCAAACTCTCACTTCCTTGTGCCACTTGTGGACCTGTATATCTTCTGCTGCTGTAATCTGCTGTGGAAAGAAATGATCTGAGCTCTATAAGCCATTTTGCTTCTTCTCTTAGGGTAAGTCTGGCTTCTATACTTAGAAGAAAAGAAATGTAGTGATATAAAATAGCAAACTTAACCTTTTTCTAGTCTATTTTATTACCCAAACATGTTTTCAGATTCTACCAATAATTATTATTAGTAAGAGGCACTTAATTACAGTCATTTTCTCAAACTCCTAAGCTGTGTGAGAGAAACAACAGCAAGTGTGAAGGGTCTTCCAGTCTAACTTCTTGACCAGGGAGGAGTGCCTCCAAATTGAACAAAGAATACTACTTATATCTCAGATTACATGTCCAAGTTATACATACCAAAGAAAGTTAAGGACAAGAGATTAGTCTGACTTGGGAACAGTGCAGATAACAAACACATATTCTAAGTTAACAGAAACAAAAACAAATTTTCTTTTATTCATCTAACAAAGTACAAAGCGCTACTTTTCTCATTATCTCTTAATTGTGGTTATATGTACTTAGTACTAGCTTCTTGATAGTCCTGAAAAACTCTTTGATACGAACTCAGAAGTTCCATTAGTATCAGCTTGAGATTTTATGAAAAAAATTTAATTTTTATATTTTTAAAAATCTATTTTATTATAAAGATGCTGTATAGAGGGGTTACATTTACATGAGTAAGTTACATTTCTCATTAAACATTGTTACCCACTCCAGTGTTTATCTTCCTCTGTCCCTTCCCTCCAATCCCCCCACCCCGTTGGAAAGTTAATTTCTGCCATAGTGTCCTGTGAATATCATTGTTGCAATGCATCACCATTTAAACTTCTTTCAGCATTTTGTTATTTCCCTTCCCTCCCCCCAATCAGATAAATGAATATACAGAATGCAGGGTACCAGAATCACAGATGGGAATTGCCATGGATAAAACCAATAGGAGAAGAAAAATAACATGAAGTAAGAAAAATGAACTATCTGCCGTACATTGGTTACATCAAGCTTAACAACGAAACAAAAGAAGACCTGCCATTTCTATGTATTAGCATTCATTTAAGTTAGCATCATTTTGTATGGTCATGTATATATTCATAAAACTCCTGTGCTACTATGATCCACTTTCAGGAGTAATAGGCTAATGATAATCATTGCAAGTGAAGGAAATCATAGGGCTCATGTTTCTTTGGGATTGGCTTGATTAACTTAGTATGATTCCTTCAAAGTCTTTTCATTTTCTTACAACAGGAACGATGCCATTCTTTCTGATAGAAGCATAAAATTCCATTCTGTAAATATACCATATTTTCTTGATCCATTCATCTATTGAGGGGCAACTGGGTTGGCTCCATATCTTAGCTATGGTAAACAATGCTGCAATGAACATAGTTGTGCTGGTAGCTTATTGTGCCCTAGTTTGAGATCATTTGGATAACTGTGAGGAGTGGGATTCCTTGATCTTAAGGGAGTTCTATATTTAGTCTTTTGAGGAACCTCCATACTGCCTCCCAGAGTGGTTAAACCAGCTTACATTCCTACCATCAGTGTAGTAGGGTTCTCATTGAGGCATATCCACCCCAGTATCTGTTATTATTTGTTTTTTTTTATAATGGCCATTCTAACTGGGGTGAATGGGATCTAAATATGATTTTGCTTTTGATTTACATTTCTTTTATGACCAGTGATGCTGAGCATCCCCCTTCTCTTTCCAAGAGGCCACACTATAACAAGTTTCTAGTGTCTCAACAGAGGCATAGAAACTTGTAATATTGTATGCTTTTTGTTGTACATTCACTTCACTTGGAGCTTCCAATGACTCGTATAACTTACAGAAAAAGTTTATACTATTTACCTTACTGAAAAAAAAACACCAATTTTCAAAAAACATAGAAAAATGTATCTTTGTCAGGGGTCCCAGTGAATACTAAGGAAGTTTCTTTACTGGGAAATTTTACTTGGTTGCTTTTTCATTATGTCATTTGAACACAGGTTGAATTTGGGGTTTCCCGGCCAACTCTTTAACAAACTAGCAACTATGTTCCTCATTGGATTTTGCTTCACAAGTTACAAATATATTGACATATTTTTGGTTTGGTGTTTGGGGGGAGGTTGGCTTTTGAAGTACTAGTGGGCCAGTACTCAGGCTTGAACTGAGGGTCTGGAGCTCTTGCTTAGATTGCTTTACACAATGTTGTCACTCTGCCCCTTGAACCACATCTCCACTTCTGGCTTTTTCTACTTAATTGAAGATAAGAATTTGAGGATTTATTAGCTTGGGTTGGCATCAAACTGTGATCCTCAGATCCCATCGTTGTGAACAGCTAAGATTACAACAATGATCCAGAGGCTGGATATATTGTGCTCCCTATGAAACCTAAACAAGGGCACATAATTCTGAAGCATGTGTGTAGGATTATGCATTTCTCTGTACAGTATTTTCACAATAAAAAAGAAAATTAAGGGGCTGGGAAGGTGGCTCAGTGGTAGAACGCTTGCCTTACATGCTCAAGGCCCTGGGTTCGATTCCTCAGCACCACATAAGCAAAAAGAAAAAAGCCGGAAGTGGCACTGTGGCTTAAGTGGTAGAGCACTAGCCTTGAGCTGAAGAGCTGATGGACAGCGCCCAGGCCCAGAGTTCAGGCCCCACGACCAGACCCCACCCTAAAAAAAAGAAAATTAGTTAGAAAATATAGCCCTTATATGTGTGTATAAATAATATAAATGTGCAGAGGGAAATGAGGATGTATCTGCTGCTTTTGAGGAAAGATTTCACCTATGACTTTTCACAGACTGGGCTAGGCTGTACAGAATGCTTGAGACTAAAGGTGAGGTAATTGATGTCATCATTCCATTCATCTATATCCCTTGTTAACATGTGCATATCCTGTGGTGTAATCATGATTATTTTGTGTATGAGAGGCAGTACTGGGCAGTACTGGGGTTAATTCAGGACCTAGGTACTGTTTCTTAGCTTTAATATGCGATGCTAACACTCTACTATTTGAAGCACAGCTCAGCTTTCTCGATTTACTGTTTAAATGGAGGTAAGGGGAGGTAATTTGATAACCATTCTAGAATTTTAAGCTTTAATGCTTATTAACTCAAAGGAGGATTATAAACATTCAGAATAGTGGAATGTGGCTACTACTCATTTGATTTATGTGGAAAGATGATCAGAATTCTTATGGTAAAAAAAAATATATCTTCAAATTTCCAATGGTTGACTGCTATGCTAACTGGGAGGAGACATTGGTGCTGCCAGGGGTTTGAAAGTTGGTAATGAAGCAAAATATCTGGGGAGAGCATTTGCTAAGGATATAATTTCCAAGACACATACCAAATACATTGAACGAGAATGCTAAGTGATGAATGACTGAGCACCAAATTTTATTTGTTGGCTTCTTTGTTTTTGATGTCCTGGGTTTTGGTCCTAAGGCCTCCGTGCTGTTTCTTAGTTTTTTTCCTCAAGGCTAGTGATCCTCCAGTTGAACCATAGCTTCATATCCATATTTTTAGTGTTTAATTGGACATGTCTTACCAAATTTCCTCTTTGGGATTCCTTAAAACTCATCCTCAGATATCAGCCTCCTGAGTAAATAGGATCCCAATTGTAAGCCACCAGAGCCCAGCAAGAATCACATTGTAGAAGTATTATTTCGGTGAATCAGATGTGTCCGACTGCTAATTTAGCACTTGTTTCCAGTGGGTCATGTCAGTTTTATACTAAAATCAGAACTTTTCATCTTGTAATCCACAGTATCCCATATCTATCTATTTTATTCCTATCTTCATTTCTGACCTCTTTTTACTTCTTTGTACATTTCCATTCTTACTTCACAAGCAAGCATGTCAGTGCAGTTTTCCTTTTCTGAAGTAAGTCAGGTCCATTTTCATCAATGGGGGATGTACTTGCTGTTCTTACTGCCTGAAGTACCTGCTCCTAGATAATTGCCTGGATGATGGCTCTCATATCAACCAGCTCTTGTTCAGGGTTGTCTACTCCCATCTTCACTGTGAAGTTGTTGCTACAAAATCACCAATGTCATGTCTCTGATTTATAGGAATTATCATTATGATTTCTGGTTTTCATTTCAGCATGAAATTGGTGAGCAGAAAGCCACATTCACTTCTGTTTCTCCAATACCTATAATAGTGTCTAATCCTTAGTGTTCAGGAGTCTTACATGGAGATCAGCCTGGCCCAGCTCAATTTATCCTAGCTTCTGGTGAGGACAGCTCTTCAAGCTGAAGTCTAGTGGCTAATAGTCATTCCCTCTCATTCTTTGTGCCTGTTGGTGTGGTTGAGTCCACTTCAGGGCAAAACCAGTGCCTGACACCTATTTGTTGCTATGGCAAAGGTGGCTGTGGCATCATAGAAGTTATAGCCATTATTTTGTGAAGCTGTGTGAGGATATTCACCCCCACATAATTTCTTCCACATATGTGTCTCCTTTGCCCAGGAGTGCATTCAACAATTCAGCAACCAAAGAGTCACTCAGTTCCTGATACATTCAGAGTATGTTTCCTTTTCCTTTAAAAAAAAGAAAAATTCAAGACATGCTTTTGTGATTTGTCTTTGAATTACTGAAACAGAATATATTATTTTATGTATTTGTAAGTCTTTGTCCATCTCACGTGAGCCCTTGCCATATTTCTATGTGTTTGCAGCTTGGGAAGGGAAATAAGGTTTATTTCAGTATAGTCAGAGATTATAGTTCAGAAGGCTCTTTTTAGATCCTTTTGGAGGGAATGCCTACTTTTTCTCTGATGTTTTACAGATAGCCATCTTGGTACAGAAACTGAGTAGAGTGTCATAAGAGGCTTGTCCTGATTTCTACTGACTTTCCTTTAGGTTCGGGGAGTGTGATCCCACTGCATATGTGTCCCTTTGCTAAACTGAAGGGGCCCAGACCTCCTCTAAAAATCTAAGGCCTTGGGGGTAAGAGAGACTAAACCTCAGAATCCAGCTTCCCACATCACTAGGATTACAGGCCTGAGTCTCTTGGACTCAAGTCATAGGTGCATTTTAATACATAGTGTAGTCAGTTTCATTATATTCACTTCATAGACAGATATATACAAATATATGTACATGTTTATTCATCTATTAATAATCAGTGTTAGATCTAGAAACACACAAATATATATTCATATAATCATATAATTATAATCAAATTATAGCTGTATTTCACCAAAAATATTTTACACTAATATTTTATGAAATAATTAAGACTAAAAATTTAAATGCCTGTGTAGTTTGAAAACTCATATTCAATTTTATATATTATATAATATACTATATATAACATCAAGAATATAACATGTATTTACATACAACTGATTTAATTGTGTTATTTTCCTTCCTGATTTTGTGTTTGTTCATCTGTGTAAACCTTCTTTCTTCTATTGATGATGGTTTTTACTTTCCAGTATAAATATTTCCTATATATTTTGTCAAATATCAACCATAAGTAGATTTTTATATTATTGGAGCCAAATTTTTCTTCCATATTTACCCAAAGCACAAAGAAAATCTATACAGATTTGAACTCACTGTTGGAAGAATGTCCCACATACCACTATAAATATTATGTCATTTGTCCCAATTGACAGAATAGCTTTGTAGGACATCTTATCTGCTGTCCAAAACCTTTTCTAGCCACCTTATCACCCTAGCCAGGCATAACCTGCCTTCTTTGCTACTTCCTGTGCATTTAACAGTTCCATTTATACACAGTAGGCTCTCTTGTTCAGCCCCCTGTCACTCTGTGTTTTCCCTCCAATAGCACACGTATGCACGATGCTTCAGATTGTAGGTTTAAAAAAGAAACATATTTAGGATTCATGAGTCTACAATATATCAAAAACATTGACATTTTAATAAAGTTAGAAAACTAAATTAAATTAACACATTACAACAATCAGAACAAAGGGAAAATAAAGATTTTTCCAGGAAGGGGGAATGGAATCTCTAAGTCTAGATTGGCCTCTAAGTTGCCTTCAAGCAGAAATTCTCCCTCTGAGTACTCAAAGGGATTTACTTCCTCATTAAAGACAGGATTTTCTTCCTGAGTCCAGGGAGGGACAGGTTCTAATTTCTTAATTGGATATTGGATCCCCTGCAAGAGGACAGATTGGTCTGGGTATTCTGTGAGGAAAGATTCTCTTTCCTCAACTGAATCTAGATTTTGGACCTCTCTTATTGATTTTCCTGAACATAGACTGGGGTCATTTTCCATTAGCACACATTTACCCTGCACACCAAGACGAGTCTTTTTGACTGGTTTGGCGCCGATCTAGGTGGATTGTGAATATCAATGGGAGACATTCCGGATCATCTTCTTCCTTGGTTGTTTGTGCAGGTGCACCTGCATCACATGTGGTGTTCAGAACCAGTGAGATGTCCACAAGACTCAAAACTTGCTTTGGCCTTTCCACAAATTAAAAAATAAAGCCCTCTATATTCACATGCTTTCTGGAGATTAGTGATGGCTTCCTATGTCTATCAGTCACCATAGATGACATCACTGATGGGTTCTTTATCTGGAGTTCTGCAGGAGTTTCTACGGTGATGCAAACCTGAGCATGGAAATAGGTTCAGGAGTCTTAGAACTATAGAAGTTAAGGTGTGACTAAACATTCATGAGGATCTAATGGGGGAAGCTGTAGAACTTGTGTTTGGACTGAACACTGATGAGAAGGTAGGGTGTTTCTAATGAGTGTTTACTTCCAAGTTCTTTCAAAAGGAGAACAGATATTACCTGACAAAGAATATCAATGAAAGGACATTTTACCAAACTGGGGCGTACTAAGGGCTCTTGGCCAATCAGGCACAGACCTAGAGACCCAGGTTCCATCCATACTCACCAGCTCTAAGGCATCTAAACAAGGACTTGTTCCTCTTTTTCTTGGTCTGAAGGATCATGCGTTCCTCCAGCTGCTCCAGAAGTATATGTGAGCAGAAGAGCAAGACTGAAGAGGGCATGTTGAGCTTGACATACTGTGTAAGTTCTTTCATGGTGTCATGGTACTTGTGCTCATAGAAATCATCATGGTAGAAGTCCATCCACAGAGGAAAGATGGATCAAACCGTGCTGTGTTCAGACAAGGAAAATGAGAGCCCGCCCACCACATCCAGAGCCTATAGCGTTTTTCTGGTGGGACATGCATGTTGGGAGGTGGGAAGAGACTCCTGCAAGCAGGATGCTCCTCACAATTTCTCAAATACAGTACACTAAAATTCACCCCGTGATATGAGGAGAAATTTGTTTCCCCACTGAATCTGACTTGTTATATACAGACCTCCTTGTCATCCATTAGAGTCCACAACAGCAACCGCATCCACGATGTGTAATCTGCTATCCAGTGAAGTGCCAAGCCTCAACCCCCTGGTGAAAATCAAAACTGGTGTGCAAAGAAGAATGTTGATTTTGAATCAGAAACCTCAAAGATACCCATTTTTCAAGGACATAGCTTCTCTTTGTCCCAACGTCCACTTTCTTTTTCATCTTGTTCATTTTCTTCTCAGTTTCGGTAGAAGGATCTGCACCAATGGGAGGAGAGAAGGAGAATAACTCTGCTTCTCCTTGTTCTGAACTAACAGGATACACATGGGACTGGTTAAGTCCCACAGAGTAATGTAAACATGACAGACAAAAAATGAAAAAAATGAAGATATGTGTACACAATTTCAAGAAAATTCAGTGGGGATGCTTATATGCATCTGTCCAAATAAGTGCACAATGGCTCATGCCTCTACTACTACTAACCAGGAGGGTGAGATCTGAGGATCACTGTTTGAACACAGTGTAATTTGTAAAATTCTAAAGATATTTCAATTAACCGGCCAAAGGCCAGACCTGGACCTGGGGATCAAATTATAGAGTACTATGAACAATACAGCACTCAGGCCCCGAATTCAAGCTCAAGTTGCCTTCTTTCTTCTGTCTATATTCCTTCAAATGCCTCCAAGATACTGGTGTCCTAGGTGAGGGTGGACGTGGGTGCCCCTGGCTCATTCCTATAATCCTAGTCTCTCAGCAAGCAAACTGCTAAGGCTAAACTAGATTCTGTGGCAAATGAAATGTTCTGACATCCCACTCCTAAGGAGTTAGACATGGAGGGAACTTCTTTGTCTCAAGACAAGCTCCTGTGATCAGACCCTAGTGAAACAGTCTCCGAGAGGTACCAAGTATTCCAATCAACTGCCATGGTGTTTCATCAGCCCTGTTTGAAAGAGGAGCACTCACTTTTTAAACAATATCCAGCAACTGCTCCATTGTCTCCTACTCTATAGTGGTGAAGGATGTTTCTCACATAGAAAAGATCACCATTCTGGTAAGCAGGGACCAGGTCCATTACCAGCATTTCCAACAAGCTTGAGTCCAAGCTCCCTATATTATAAGGCACATCCAGGGTTTGGGCTGACTTATTGTCACACTGAGGTGGTAAAAAGAATGGATTTTTGAAACGTGGAATTGGGAGTACACTTTAAAATGAGTAATAGAGTGGATTGAAAAGTACAAAGTAAATATTTTCTCAGTATACACATATAAAAGCACACAAGAAGAAGGTTGTACTGTGGGTTACGATGAGATTAAATAGGTTTCTTGTCAGTTATAACTGGCCTGAATTGCCTTGGGTTTTCCTTGGTTTCTTCTTATAAAAAGGCCCGAGAATATGGATTCGTGTTTTTGCACTGATCCAATGTCTGCAGCATTAAGTGAGGCACTCACACCTCTTATGCCTGAGACCTGAGTCTCTTGAACTTTGAAAACAACACAGGAATATTTTCTTGTTCCTGAGCTACAGGCCACTTGAGCTGGCTTGAGCTGTCAGTTACAGTTGCCTGGCACTTAGAGTTCCATATTGTGTTCCATTGTGAGGTAGAGAGTGTCATCTCTCAGAGCCCAATGATCTAAGCTGCTTGCTCACATAAGACCATCCCAACGACATACTGGAGACTGAAATCTTCCCTCATACATCACTCTATACACATGTGAACATTGTCAAATCCCAACATCCTCAGCTAGGTCTGGGAATCATCATGCTCTCAACCTCAAGGAACACTTCCTAGGTCAGATCCATGCCTTATTTGTCACTATTCCTCTCATCCTGCAGAAATCATTTTGCCTCTCAGGGCCCTCTCAGCATGCCATGTACTTCATGTATCTTTTTTTGACAACTACATAGTAGGACTTTGTTTGTTTTTTGTTTCCTAGTCTTCTTTGCTCTTGAAGCCCCAGTGTGCTGTCATCTGGAAAAAACCTAAGTACTTAGAGGTGGGAAAATCATACAAGTATTGAAAAATAAATCTTACACATATTGTCAGACATTTTTAAAGATGTACATTCTTGTAAGATAAGAGAGTATTTTTGATACTTTTGTCATATTTTATGACAGAGGGGCGGGGGAGGAGGGAAGAGGTGCTGCATTGTCTTCTCATGATTCAATGATTATTATAGAAAAATACTATAGTTGAAGGAATGTAAGCTTTAAATATGAAAACTTTGCTCCTGTTTTTTTTTTTTTTATAATAAGCTAGTCGTTTATAAAGAATTCCTCACTAAAGTCTTGTCATCTTTGTCCCATGAACTATCCTCCTCCTTAAAATAATCAGGAAAAAACCTTCACAAATGAGTGGGCTGTTGCCCAATCTCTGGATAAGAATTTAAGATACAACATTGCCAGCGAATCTGTTTGTGTACATGTGTGTTGAGTGTGTGTGTATGTGTGTAAGGTTTTGCTGTGCATATCTGTGTTTTAGGTCTTGAATTCAGGGGCTATATGACAAGCCTGAGTATCTTTCTGGTGACTGTAGTGATCTACCAATTGTGCCACAGTTCTACTGCAAGCTTTCTGTAGTGAAATGGAGAGGAGAGACTCATAAAATTTCATGCTCAGGCTGTCTGAACTAAATCTCAGGTCTCAAACTCCTGATTAGTTAGAGTTATATTTGTCAGTCTCCATAACCTGATGATCAAACTGTTACTGGAGGCAGTGGGGTTGCAAGTTTCTGTCTAGCTTCACAACAGTTTATATCATAAAACAGCAACAGTAGAATCCTATATAAAAATACAATAATAAGATATAATTAGAATATAATTTAGTGATATAGTCTGTTAGCATAAATTTCAGGAAACCATGGTCTTAATGATTTAGCATCATAAATCCAAACAAAATGAGATAATTTCAGTAGACTCTACAAATTTTTAATTCCATCATATAATAATTTCAAAACATTATAATAAACAGGAAAACGTTCATACTTACAACATAAAAAGATGTAAAAAGATGAAGATGGCAGATTATGAAATGGGAAATTCTACACTGCAGGAAAATTATTGTCATGGTGAATATATGGTGGTATTGTCATGGTGAATATATGAAAATATTCTTCAGAGGAGCAATAGATAAATATATAATTACTACACATATTCTAACTTGTCTCTATCTCTATCAACTTCCAATATTCTGCACATTGTCAGTGTATTCATGCTTATGGTATATTGCCAAACAGCAAGCAGAGTCAGGTGTTAACCAAACTAAATTAGCTTGAATGTTTTAGGAGATAAACCTGCTAATTATATTGACTATTTTATATATTTAACATGTAGTGTGTTATCATTGTACTCTCTAAGTATATACATAAGCTAACCAAAGTAAAATGGAATATAACATTGTTTTGCCTGTAAAGGTAGATATTTGGGACATCAGTTCCAGACCAGTGTAGAGTTACCTGCAATGCTCCCCAACCACTGGCTATGCGTGATGGAATACTTCTATCATCTCAGGCCCATGGGGAGCTGAGAACAGGAGGATTTCAATTCCGTGCCATTCTAGTAAAGATCGTCCACATGACTCCATCTCAACCAAAGAAAGTGCAACACTGGCTAGCACTTGTCACCCCCACTTATGTGAAAATAAAAATAAGAGCATTGTAGTATAAGAAACAAACAATATTATAGCATGGCAATATAAACCATCATGAACAACACTTAACTAGTGTTTGTTTCTCCTAACTGTAATCCTAACGTTAGCTAGGATTATATATGTGAGCCAGAGGCACCAAGCAGTTCATTTTAAAAATGACTATTTGAAGCCAGGTGCCAGTCTCTCATGCCTGTAATCCCAGCTAGTCATGAGGCTGAGATCTGAGGATCGCAGTTCAAAGCCAGCCCAGGAAGAAAAGTCCCCATAAGACTCTTATCTCCAATTAACAACTCAAAAAACAGAAGTGACTCTGTGGCTTAATTGGTAGAATGCTAACTAACTTGAGAACAGAGTCTCAGGGACAGTGGCCAGGCCCTGAGTCCAAGCCCCACAACTGTCAAAAAAATAAATAAACATTTTAAAGTCTGAATTTTTTGTAAATTAAAATGACAGCTGTGGTATACAATTCTACAGACTACTACAGATTTCATTATATTTGTAGTTAGAAAAAGTAGCAGCAGTTGAATAAAGGACATTTTTTCATAAACTAGGGCAGATTGGTCTCTAATTTGACGAAATTGCTGGACTGATAAGTAATATTTTTTGGTGACTTTTTGTTTTGTTTTTAGAACAGGATGAGAAACCTTATTTCTGCCAATGGCCATTTGGGTGTGTCTAACATCATTCACAGGCCATGAAAAATTAACAGTAAAAACAGGGCACAGTCAACTGGCAATAAATTTACTTGTCTTTATGCCACGTTCCAAATGATTTGTTTAGCTTATATGTCCCTATGGCGTATAGTTTCCTATTCCTGCCTTCCTCAAAATACAAGCATGTTCCACCAATTTAGATTTGAGCCAGGCAATATGGAGTATTAGTGCCAAGTGTCGAGGAAAATTGTAACACAACCAGGTAAGCATGAAACTAACACCTTAGTAACTGGACACTGGGGACTCAGTTGTATAATCCTAGCTATTCAGGAGGCTGATGATCACAGTACAAAGACAGCAGGAGTGAGAAAATCTGTGACTCTTCTCTCCAATTAACAACCAAAAAGCCATAAAGGGTGCTGGGACTCCAGAGGTAGAGTAGCCTTGATTACAAAAACTCAGGTGCAGCAACCAATCCTGAGTTGAAGCTGATGGTTAGGCACAAAAACAAAAACAAACTACAACAAAACAAACAAAAACTGGGAGAAAGCTCAGGAAAGGATGGCATTGTCTACAAGGCAAATGTACACATTACATGAATTGTTATATGGTAAACACACTCTACACACCTTAATAACAATTACATTTAAAAAAGAATCTGAGAAATCCCAAAACCATGGACCTTATGATGTGCATCTGCTTCCTAATTTTTCAAAGTCCCATCATCTGACCTGGTAGCACACAGGTTGTAGCCCAGGGTGATTAGAAAATATGACGGTAGAGATCTTTCCAGATTATCCCACCAAGTCTTTGATTACTTTAAGCTAAAAACAAAACAAAGCAAAGAAAACAAAACAGACTTTAAGGTTAATTAGGCTGCTATTAAAAATTCAGATGTTGGTAGTGTTTGTGGAGTGCAAGGGAAAAAACAAATTATGTAAATAAGGATACAGGTGGATCCATAGCAACAATGAGATGTACAACACATTATGTCAAAAAACAAACTTTACACCTTTGGAGGAGGAAGTGGGAGATGGGAACTGATGAAAAGGGGAAACAAAGGAGGAGGCACCAATGCTTAATAAGAGATGTACTCATTATCTTGCAAATGTAATTGCAACTTCTCTGTACATTATTTTCAAAATTAAAAAATTGAAAAAAAGACTCCAGGCAGAATTATACTGTTAAATGATGAGTTAGTACATATGTTTTTTTTAGATACTGATCTCACATATGTCAGAAATATATCCATTAATTCATAACTAAAAACTATGAAGTGTAAGGTGTATTAATTAGGTAAGTATCATTAGGTAACCAATGAAGAGAACACCACATGGTATTCAGTCAGGTAAAGTAGTTTATTTACTGAACTGCTGCCCATGTCATATGTGGTGGAGAGGCATGTGAAAAAAAGGGGATTGACCCAACCTCGGGACTGGACATATCTAGGCCAAGGACCTGATGACATATGGCCTGGAGGGGGAAAATTCTGGCCACACTGGATGTGACCTCCGGGTCTGGGAATCTCCTCTGGTCAAATGGAAAGTGTGACCAGAGGCTGAGCAAGTTGTGACTTAGTAGGAGGGGGAGGTGTCTGCCTCCAGGCATGCCAGATACCTGGGTAACACAAAAAGGATGGAAACTTAGCCAAGAAGAGGGGAAGTGTCTGCATTGGGTCTGCATTGCTTGGGCAGACCTAATACCAAATACAGGTATCACCTCTGCCATGTAAATCCTGACTCCAAACCGTTCATTCTCAATCATTACCTTTCTTTTCTTTCTTTCTCTCTCTTTCTTTCTCTCTCTCTTTTTTCTTTCTTTCTTTCTTTCTTTCTTTCTTTCTTTCTTTCTTTCTTTCTTTCTTTCTTCCTTCCTTCCTTCCTTCCTTCCTTCCTTCCTTCCTTCCTTCCTTCCTTTCTTTCTTTCTTTCTTTCTTTCTTTCTTTCTTTCTTTCTTTCTTTCTTTCTTTCTTTCTTTCTTTCTTTCTTTCTTTCTCCTTTCCTTCCATCCTTCTTCCTTCCTTCCTTCCTTCCTTCCTTCCTTCCTTCCTTCCTTCCTTCCTTCCTTCCTTCCTTCCTTTCTGTTCTCTCTCCCTCTATCTATCACTCCTCTCTTTCACTCACCCTCCCTCTCTCCCCTACCTCAGTATTCTCAACTCTCAAAATATGGACAATTGGTGAGTTGAACTCACAGGCTGTGAAGAACAGCTCAATTGGAAAATGTGAAATTTAAATTACTGTTACCTTATACCTCTACCACAGGTCACTGGAATCAAATAATGAGCACTCAGCAGCATGACAACTCAAACCATTTGGAGGAGGAAAGCATGCACATTCACTGCATTCTGGAGGTCCACCCTGGGAAGGTGGGAGAGACTCCTCCCTCCTCTTGGCTAAATCTCAGCCCAGTTTCTGCATCAGGACAGGTGACTGCCTCCAAGTGAGCCAGTTCCCTAAGTGACACAGGTACTGGGCAGAGACTTAGCCTCTTGTGGTGTTGAGATTAATGGCATGATTCAACATGATCCACTAGATTGTTGAGATGGAGACTTCCTAACTTTTTGGTTAGGCTATGTTCAAATTGTGATCTATTTATTTCTGATTGCCAACCATGATTATAGATGTGAACCAGCACATCAGACCATTCAAAGATATTTACCACTCATGGAAGACATTAAGTATTAAGTTTATTTTCCCAAATGACATACAAGTTGACAGACAGCAATATAAGTCCTGAATTCTGGTCGAGGTGTTTTATAATGTGAAGCAAAATTTACTTAGCAAAATATATGACTACTGTGATTGTACTTTCAAACTTACCCTACATTTTAAAATCAAATCACCTATGAGCCCATGATTCACTCAAATTACCTGTAATCATTAATTCCTGTCATATCTTCTAGAGGTAGGCAGAACTGGAGCACACACTATTAACTAAAGTGGTAGAAATTTGAGAGGATCACTGTTCTGAATCAGTCTAGGAAGGAAAGTATCACCCATATCAACCTACTAGGTAGGTATATTGGAATGAAATCATGGTCCCTGCTTTTGGGGCTGGGTGCAAAAATTGCTACTCTATGAGTGAAGTAACTTAAACAAGAAAGGATTGGTGGAGTGACTCCAGTGGTGGAGTACCTGTCTGGCAAACACTACATCAAAACTGAAATCAATTTCCTAAAGATAAAATAAGAAAAAGAAAGAAAGAACAACTCATACTGAACATGTGTTCAATGTAAAGATTTAGACTAACTTATTGCAGTTATAATGCCACCATTTATTTCTAGGGCAAACACATTTTGTGTCAAGCCTAAATGAAAAAAATAACACACTATATACAAAGCTTTGGTAAAACACAGGTCTGGCTTACAATTGTGAACACTTATGTTTGCATGTGCAGTAATGTTGCAGGATTGTTAAGGTTTATGGAAGTCCATCCCTTTGATGAACTTGACATGATGAAATTACCTAACCATGCAGTTCACTGGACAGATATTGCTGATAAATATATTCATATATATACATATATTTGTGTATATATATATATCTTCACACTTGTATGTATTTATATATTAAGTGACATGTAAATAAAATGAAATTTATAATGAATAAATTTAGTGAACAGATACCTTTCCTAGATAATTATTTAATGAATAAATTCATGTCTTATAGTCTCCAATGCTATATCACACTTATATGGTTGCTGATCCGCTTCAGCTTTTTTATGATATTTTTTTCAGATGAAAAAGCCTGCCAATAAATATACTTGTATGACCTTCTTTTCTTTATGAAATGAAAAGAAGCTGTGTAATATAGCTCTTTATGTGTCATCAACATTTTTTTTATAGTTTCAAGTGCATATTGCCTTATACTTAGATTTCACTCATCTTCCAATAATACCTATGGGAAGGAGAAAATGAAGGATCGTTCTGTTACTTTGGGAGCTTCTGTTATTAATCACTGCAATAAATATTATGAAAATGAAACTCTGAAATTATTTAGAGAGATGACTTGAAAGTTTCCTTTCTACACACTCATGCTACTCCCTCAACTAAATCATAGAACTTAAAATAAGTAACATTTTAGCTGGGAGCCAGTGGTTCATGCCGGTAATCGGTAATCCTAGCTATGCAAGAGCTGAGATCTGAAGATGGTAGTTCAAAGCTAGCCCTTGCAGGAAATCTGTGATACTCTTTCCTCCAATTAAACACCAGAAAACTGGAAGTGGCACTGTGGCTCAATATTTGGAAAGCTATGTTTTGGACATGTTGTTGGAGTGACAATTGCTGCAGTTTTTTCAAGTGTCAGTAAAAGGGTACAGTTTTAGCACAATGCTAGAAATCTTTCCGGGATCTGGTAGATTTTCCCACTGTCTTCAATTTTCCTTTTTTTCTGAGAACTAAAATGTAATTAAGTTATCAGTTATTCAGTCTATCACATGTCTAAATAATAGAGAATGTCACCAGGTCTACATTGAGCACTCACAGGAGACAGGTTTCTGGACATTCTCAGGAAGAGCCTTCTTCAGTTGTGGAATTGAGAGGGCTGGATAATTTACAAAACAGCCATCATAGATGGAAAGTATTCTGCTAATTTGACCCCTGAGATATTGGAAGTTTTATCAGCATTGTATTGATTTTTATGAATCAGTTAATCAGATTCTTTATACTACATGATGTTACTAAATTGTGAAATGCATGTTTATTGCATTTCTTTTGTATAACATATAGTATGTTTTGAAATTTGGTATAAATCATTAATGTTTTTATTTTTTCAATATGGATTACTCCTAGTTCTCAAGAGTGGGGAAATGCTTTGGAACTTTGGAACTTGAAGTCATATGTTGCCATGTGTCATATCCTATTTTCCTTGTACAGAGTTGGTAATAAATTATATGTAATTTATTTTTTATTTTTATTTATTGTCTATTGCAGACTTTGAACTTGGGTCCTGGGCACTGTTCCTGAGCTCTTTGGCTCAAGGTTATCTTTCTACAATATTGAGAGACAGCATCAATTTTAGTCTTGATTGATTAATTGGAGATAAGTGTCTAATGGCAACTTTTCTGCCCAAGATGGCTTTGAACTGTGATTCTCAGAAATCAGCCTCCAGATTAGCCAAGATTACAGGCATGAGCTACCAGCACCTAGCTATATGTAATTTCAAATGCAGTTTTCTTCAAGTATTTCATCCTGCACTGAAGTTTATTTTTCTGACAAACTTTCTAATAAATATACAATCTATTTAATTTTCAAAAGTACTGCTGTACCTCCTACTTATTTGTGGCATTTCTGAAATCCAAGTTCCTCTGTGTGCCAGGGTAGATACTTTTGCTTGTAACAAGTATTGTTGTTGGACACATGACGTATAGCTACTAAGAGAACAAAGGATATGAAGCTACAGTGGCCAGATGAAGAACTCCCAGGACAATTCAAGTGCAACTCATGTACTCTCTGTGTAGGTGCATAGGGAACATAGAACAGACATTCTTTATTTGGGGGGGGGGTCCGATCATGGGGCCTGAACTCTGGGCCTGGGTGCTGTCCCTCAGCTCTTCAACTCAAGGCTAGTGCTCTACCACTTGAGCCACTGCGCCACTTCCGGCTTTTTTCTTATACTTGAAAGTGATTGAGTGTGTGTGCACATAGATGTTGACTTAATTATCTGTTGCTATAGTTTTACACATTCACTAGTATAAAACAATATTTCATATATATGTGCAGATCACAGTTTCTAGAATCCAGAGAACCACCTCCATGGGCACCACTTGCTTATGTTGCTCTTTGGGTAATAAGAATGAAACCTGGAATTGTCCAGTGGTAGAGAAATTACTCAGAGATTCAAGCATTTGTCTTTCAATGTGTCGGTTGCTTGTTCCTAACTCTAAAATTAGGAAGTCTGTTAATATATATGTTATATTATAATATATTTATTATACTACATAATGTATAATATATTGTACAATATATATTACATATAATATCTGACAGAATTATGTATTTATAAGGAAAAATGTAATAAACACATCAATGTCCATACTTTCCTAGTCATGATTAAGTTCAGCAGAGTTAGGTGCATTATATCTCAACAGGAAAACTCTACTGAAGTTCTGATGACCTTGAACAAGATAAGAATTCCTGTTTGTTTGTTTTTTAAAAAGCCTCTCCTCACTTATGAGAAAAGATAAGTTTGGAAGTTTATTTTGTTTTGTTTTTTGGGGGGTTTTTTTGGCAGGTCATGGGGCCTGAACTCTGGGCCTGGGTCTTGTCCCTCACCTCTTCACCTCAAGGCTAGTGCTCTACCACTCGAGCCATAGCACCACTTCTGGCTGAGGAATTGAACCCAGGGGGTCAAGCCTGCAAGGCAAACACTCAACCAATGAGCCATGTTCTGAGCCCAGGTTTGGAAGTTTTTGGGGAGAGGAATTTGGCATTTGCTTTGCATCCTTGATTAGTAATGAATAGGTATCATTTTGCTCCAAATTTTTTCCACTTTTATGTTCCCTAGACAGTTACACAGGATCATCATTCCATTGAATATCTATAAGTCCTTCTTTTATTTCTTTTTATCATTATGGTTTTGTTGTTGTTTTGATGATCCTGAAGCTGGAACTCAGGGCCTAGGTAGTGTCTCTGAGCTCCAGGCTAGTGCTCTACCACTTGAGCCACAGCACTGCTTCTGGCTTTTTCTGCCTGGGCTTGCTTTGAATCATAATACTCAGATCTCACCCTTCTGGGTAGCTAGGATTACAGATGTGAGCCACTAGTGCCCAGCAAGTCCCTCTCTTTTAGATATTATTCTAAAAGCCTCCTATCCAAAGTCACTCCTCAGATAGTAAATGGACTTATGCCAACAATTCCTTCACACTCTCATCTCCTGTTATGGCTATTATGTGTCTTTTCCATGCTATCTTGAACCTATTTCACTGTTTTCTTCCTAATCCATGATTGTATATATGTTACTAATAATTACCTAAATTTAGTGGTTATTCACCCTAAATTATTCAACCATTAATTTCATTTACTTAGTTTTTTTCAATATGATTGTTCTTCAGTACCAATCTGAGCTTATCTCACCTTCTCTACCTCTTGGCATGTGCGAAGCCTGGGCCTTTTCTACCTTCAATGCAAGAGGTTAGCCAAAGGATAGCCTACAATATTCCTGCTTAGGATTCAGGACAAGTAGTTGAGTGCCTGAAAGAAGCAATGCATTCTTGGCATGGGAAGAGATGGGAGAGACAACAGCCTATAGAGTAAACTGGTAGACACAACATTTAACAACTTCTTTGAGGAAACTGACCTCCCGCACAGTGGCAGTGAGATAACTCACCTAGTGAATTTTCATATATAAAGGAAGTTTTCATGTCTCACTGCACAACTCACTTTTAGTCAAAGAGATGAACATTCTTTTGTGTACTCCTTAGGCCCAGTCTCACTTTATCTCCATCGTAGACTCTGCTCAGACTCTGTTCCTCTCAGAAAGGTGCCTGATGAGGAGGAAAATGTGATCTGTTGGTTTCTGACTGGCCCTGTGAAAACTGAGGTCACTTTTAGTTTTGAACCTATTCCTCCTGACAAAGCTGTGGTAAGTGGTGGGAAAGCTCATTCTCTGAATTGTGGCCTAGTACCAAATCCCTTCAGAGAATGTCAAGGAATGATAGATCCTGCCTGAGGGATTGAGTTTCTCTATTTCCAAAGAGGTCAATTAATATCTGATTCTGAGTTCCAGGTGAAGCTCTTTTACTAGATCCTCCAAGCTGGTGTGGATGTTGCTCAGATTCCAGACCATCCTCATATTTCTCAAGCTCTTTCCAACAAACCAAAAGGTCACAGGAGTTGAGTTTAGAAACAAGGAGAAATGAGAATAGCAGAAGAATTATTGGCAGGGGAAGGAATTAGAAATTTTGGGTTAAAAAGGGCCCATAAAATCTAGGATCACTCACATCATTTGGGAATCATATCATAAGATTAGGGAATAAAAGTAATAAATTACTGCCTAAATTAGTACTCCACTGTTCTGACTGCATTACAAGTGTTCTGTCAAAAGGTAGCTGTCCTAGCTCACTGTTGATGAGCAAAATGGAACACATTTTTTTCCTCACAAAGTTCTACTGAGTATCTTCATCTATGGCCCAGGTTGTTCTTACTCTCTACTTCTCTGTTACTTTCCTTTGCTGGATTCAATCAATGATACTTGAATGTGTTATCATCTACAGACATGTAATCACATTTTCTTTTAATCCATTTGTATAAATTAAAACAAATTATGGGGAAACATATATCTATGGTACATTTTCTTCCATGGCATACTTACTTGATGTTATTAAGTATTATTTTAATTGTTCCATTTTTAAAACTTGAGGAAAATATTTTGTTAGTATTAGCACTAATTAGTTGCACACTTTTAAAAAGTGTTCCATGTCTGTGTTTTTGTTATTAAGCTTCTAACATTGTCTTGTCCCCCAACTGTTGCCTTCTTAAAATTGGATCAAATTACAAACTGTAGATGATGGTCCTTTATGTGTTCATTGTTATATTTAAATTTCTTCTAATATCCACATATTATAGGATATCTTCAACCTATTGTAACTCCTCTAAAAATGAATATGGAGGTCCCTTTTAAAGAAAAACACTAAGCCACAAAACCTGTGAAATTAGGATTAGGTATATATCCAAAAATATTTAGCAGTGATATTGGAGAAATTTACTTCTCTTACATACCAGAACATGTTTATAGTTATGAATAGCATATTTCCTTTATTCCCTCTTTTTTGTGCATCTAGGTTGATTACACAGCTTTCTTTCTTGCTGCCATGCACATGTATGTTGATGTTGATTTATATTCCTTCTTTATGTAGTAAGGTTGAAGTAAAGGTCATCAATACATGTGTCTTTTTGGTATTGTCTAAACTTCCATTATGATCTTCTTATGGGTTGCACTAGTTCACAATATCACAAAACCAAATACAGTTCCTGATTTATTTCAACCTCCCAGATGTTTATTTATTCGAGTGGTGATAGCTATTCTGGTGTGTAGGATGGGATTTCAGTGACTTTCCTATTTATTTTCCTTTGTATTTCTTATGTGGATAAGAATCTCAAACATTTCATTTATTTATTAAACACTTACATTTGTACTGCATTCCTGATCAGTGTCTTTGTTTTTCTTTTGGTATTTGATCAGTTTTTAAGTTCTATAATAATTGATTTTTTTCATATTCTAAATACTTACTTTAGTAAGAAGATTTTTTTCATTGCTGTGGTGCACAATTAACTAAAATCAACAAATTGTACATTTATACCACTGGAATTTTTGTTTGTTTTACAGCCAGGAAATTGTTTCAATAAAGATGCTGAACTTTTCTCACTAGATAGTCTGAAATTATAGTATCTCATATTAGCCTAAACTAATCTCAGAACTAACAGTCACAGCCTGGGCCACAACAGTCTGGGTTAAGTAAAACCAATAACACAGCACATGATCCATTTAAATAGAGCAAAAGGCTTCATAAAAGTAAGAAGAAAGAGTTCAAGCCCCACGACCGACCAAAAAAAAAAAGTAAGAAGAAAGGAACCCTCTTTATGAAGCAAATTCTGAAGTTCACAAGCAGATGTTAGGAATCTGAATATTAAGAAGATCTAAGGATAAAACTATATAGAAGAAGAAATTTAGAGTTCATCATTCAGGAGGAGGAACAACCACTAGATACCAAAACTCAATGCTGTAGGGAAGAAGTGTTTTACACCAAACCTCAGCTGTGTCTGACTCTCTCACACCAAACACACACACACACACACACACACACACACACACCTAGTGAGAGACCTTAGCCAAAGTATAGCCATTCTGGACTTAGTCCATTTTGAAGGCCTCTACTGAAAGTATCCATTGTGAAGGCATTTACTAAAAGTATCCATTGTAAAGACTTTTACTGAAAGGACTCAGGTTCCTGGAAAAACCATTAAATGTCCCAATAACATTCTTCCCGTAACTCTCCTAGCAATAGCCATAAGCGGATGACAGGAAGGTACCTA
Source organism: Dipodomys spectabilis (assembly GCF_019054845.1). NCBI lineage: Eukaryota > Metazoa > Chordata > Mammalia > Rodentia > Heteromyidae > Dipodomys > Dipodomys spectabilis. The sequence goes on along the minus strand of NW_024870932.1, from coordinate 1,407,854 downwards.
AAGCTACAGATGTTTCTTAAGATTTCATAGTTAACATAATTTGTTTCTTACTGCTAAGCCTGCACATGTTAGCCAATAAGATTTTTACAATATTAACTCATTAAATGTCAACCAATCATGTAACTGACAAGCTATGAACCCACTTACTTCAGCCCTATGCCCTATAAAAACCCTGTTAACTGAAGCTTCAGGGCTCTCAACTCTGACCCATTGCGATGCTGACAGTTGTGAGTCCAGGCTCGAGCTTGCAATAAATGACCCTCGTGTGCTCGCATCAGAAATGGCTTGGTGGTCTTTGGGGATCATTATCTCAGCACAAGAGTAGTGTACACAGAGAACTCCAAGGGCAGCTGTATCTGGGACAATGAAGCATTTCCCTCTTGCAAGCTGAAATGGAGGTACGCTTTGCCTGGAGGATGGCACCCTGTGAGCCCTGCATGCATGGTGAACCAGACGTGGGAAGCCCTGTGAGCACATCTGGGATAGCCTCTTAGAGGTTGGAGAAGTTTACTCCTATAGTTGGACATGGCACGAGGCAGGAGGACAGTGGGAATCCAGAAGATGGGAGAGGCACAGGAGCAAATATGCCTATCCGTGGAGACTCCTTGGCCATGTTAAGGAATTTCCAAGCCCACACATAGCAGCCACCATGCAAGTCAACAGAGGACACTTGTCTGGGGGGGGGAAGTCCCTGGTCCTGATCCAGAGCCAGAACTTCCCCTCAGGCCCTGTGCCTGGCTAGGGTGGAGCAGTGCCCACCAGCCATTCTTCCTCTGCCCTGCTGCACATAACCTGAAAGCAGCTGTCCGGTCCCCAACACTCATTGCAAGCCAGCTCTGTGGGGCAGAGGTGGAGCAGTGCCCACCAGCCATTCTTCCTCTGCCCTGCTGCACATAACCTCCCAGCAGCTGCCCGGTCCCCAACACTCATGGCAAGCCAGCTCTGTGGGGCAGGCTGAGGCTGTGCCTGAGATTCCTGGTGCCTGCTTCAAGGCAAAAGTGAGGCCTATTGCACAGAAGAGCTGGCCCTCACTCGCGTCTAGGGCCCCAGAGAGGCGTGACCAACACTGGTTCAGCACTGCTGCCCTTTCCACCCCCAGAGTTTACCTACAAGTCCGTGCTTTTTTTCTTGAAATTCTTCAACCACTGGTTGTCTCATTTCTCATTGCCTGTTTGGGTGGGATTTGAGACTCCTTGCTCTCCTCACCCAGCCAAGAGGCCCCAGGGGCCTAACTCCGCACCTCACAAACACTCCTCAGAACCCAGCTGCCTTTGGGGCTGCTGCTTCCTGAGCCATTGGCATACTGCCTCCTTCCTCCCTTCACTAGCCTCTGCTAGAGCCTCCCATACTCTCCCTACTACCTCCATCCGCAACCCCAGCTCGGCCTACCCCTAGGACTCCCCTCCTCTCCACACAGCTCCCAGTGCCAACCCCAGCAGGGCCACTGCTCTGGGGAAGACAACTGTGGGCCTGGCCCAGCAGAATCAAAAGTTCCACAATGTGCAGCCAGCTTAGAAATGGAGGCAGCATAGGTCACTGATCAGTGTCTTTCACTTCGCTTACACAAGTATTAGTTGTATTAATTTGGTATTTAATTTTGGATTTTGTTACCTCTTATTAAGCCTTTGAAGAATAGCTGGTAGAAATATAGTTCCAAAATTCGGATTTTCCCTTGTTTAATTCTTTCGAGATTCAAAGATGTTTAAGTAGTTATAACCATCATGAACTCTCATTTATATAGCAGAGTGTATTCAGAAAATAATTGCTTATGCATCTGTTATCAATTACTTACAAGACTTGAAACTTTTAAAGCTTCAAATATTACAGGAAGATCTTTGATTCATGTTGAATGGAAGTGAATAGGTTGAGCTGGTGCATACATTTTTGTGTGTTCGTGTGTGTGTGTGTGTGTGTGTGTGTGTGTGTGTGTGTTTGAGTGTGTCTGTGTGTAGGGGGGGTACATGTGTATCATTGAAATCAAGGATAAGGATGTTGAAACTGGGTCTGTACTTGTTTCCTTTTTCTGAGATATACATTATGGCGTTTTTTTGTTGGTGGTATGCTCTGATTGCTTGCCTTTGTCTGATGTGCACATTAAAGCTCAATTTTTCAATTAAAGCTTCTTTTTGTATAATTCATAATAAAGGGCTCTGATAGTGTTTTGTCTTTAGTCTGCCATCTAAGATCTTCTTTTCCTATACAAAAAATAACATTCAATATAAATTTTACCTCCTGACTGATTTTCCCTTTAATTTGCATTTTGAAATAAGTATTATAAGTCCTTTAATCTCTGAATTAATGAAGGAAAATCATTTTGAAGTCTCTGTTTAGTGTAATAACACCTGGACAGGTTTGTTAGCACCAAGACCTTAAAATTACTTTTGTAGTTTTAGTTTAAAATACCTCCTCCAGTTTTATTCATTAAAATATCAGGTAATTCATAATTTTGATTATGTCTAGTGGCGAATGAATACATCTGCTCAATAGATTTGCTTGATAGACCCTTGCACAAAAATACCACTTATGGGGTTGGGAAGGTGGATCAGTGTTATACAGCTTATCTTGAATGCATGAGACACTAGGTTTGATTCCACAGCACCACCTTAGCAGAAACAGCTAGAAGAGGTACTTTGGCTCAAGTGATAGAGCACTAGTCTTGAGCTGAAGAGCTGAAGGACAGTGACAATTCACCATCATCAGCAAATTAAATAAGTAAAAGTTATACTCAAGTACATGAATTACACACGTTGATTACCATTTTAGTTAGGGGCAGGGTGCCAAGATACAACAGAACTCTGTTGTAAAACTTTAAGAGGGATTTCAACACTTAACAAATACTAAAACCAGAAAGTAAAACATTAGCTCTGCCAACAACATATAGAATTGTTACTCAAAGAGAAACCAGTATTAAGAATGAAGTACTTGTTAAAACATTTCTTAAGATATTATGGCTTTATATTAATTATCATATAAAGTGACCTTCAAAAACTCCATCGGTGGGCCTGAGTCTTAAGGGAACCTACAAAAACTGGAAGAGAGAATCATCAACCTGGATTTTTAAAATTGTTATTGTATTTTTAAAATTGTTATACGGATAACCATTTTGTAAGTCAGTTAATGAGTTCATATCCTGTTTGACAATCCCATCCCTCCTGTCCCTGTCCACAGTCGTATAGCTCATTGTGAACACAATATCTACAGTGTACAAGTGCTGCATTTGTTTCCCTGTTCTCCTTGAATATCTCTGTCTCCTTCAATGCCATAAATGGATAAACTAGAACAGAAAAATCCCTCTTGTTTCCAATTCCTGGAATACATTTCAATATAAACATCAGTAGTTTTATGAGAGTGTCAGGCTCTGTAAACACATCCCAAACACGTATACTTCCTACACCCAGTCATAACTCCCACCTGATTCTAAAGTCCACACAGTAATTCTTTTCACTTTGCACACAGGAAGTAACTGAGATTCAGAAAGATTATGTAAGTCACTGGAAATACTGGGCTGAGCATAGTGGCTCACTCTTATACCTTACCTACTCCAGAGAGTAAGATCTGAAGATCATAGTTTGAAACCAACCCAGGTTGACATATCCATTACATGTTTATCTCCATTTAACCAGAAGAAAGTGAGAATTCTGTGTTTCACGTGGTAGACCTAGAACGCCACCAGACATGAATGGGAAACCTAAAGAATATTGACAATATGTTGATTTTTAAGAACTAATGTTGTCCCATAAATAATCTCAGACACCACACACACACACACAAACAAACACACACACACACACACACACACACACACACACACACACACACACCACAATCACACTCCTTAAAACAGATGTTAGTACTGAAATCCAAATAGTTTTTTTTTATTTTATAAGTTTTATTTTTAGCTTTAGTGAGGTTTGACCTGATAGTTTCTACTGATGAGCCACAACTTAGAACTTTGTTATAATTATACCCATATCTGTATTCAGAAGAACATTCTCCTAGTTATGTCTTCCTCCTTTTTCAGCAATGATAAGTTTTCTCTTCTTGGTCCAGTTTCTTTATGGGATCTCAATCTCTTAGAATTTTCTGTTTTGCATGGTCTGTAAGTTCATTGATCCAGTAAATCTCAGCCATCCTAATAACCTGGACAGAACCTGCCTTGGGAAAAGTGTTCCAAGCTCACCATTCAGTGGATGTTGTTAGTACTCACCCATAATCATGTTCTCTTCAGAATTGGGAACTTGTTAGGTCCTGGAATTCAGGGAAAGCACTCACTGTGTGCTATTTCATGCTTTTTTGTTTTAATGGCAGCTTCCACCTATTGTCTACTTTAAGCATGTATGAAGAGAAGGATTGCCCCTAAGAGACAGAAGCACTGTACTAACTGTGGCTCTCAAAACATAGAAGGAGGGAAAGAAGTTCTGAAGGAACCATAGAGCCTAGAAACTGATTTCATAAAAATTCAAACTTCCTTTTATTTTCCCTTCAAAATAGAAAGTCAGAGACTGCAGTTACTTGTATGCTCCATTTATATTCCTGAGCAAGGGACTCCCTTCCCCTTTGCCCTTCTGACAATTTACATCAGGGGCAGGTGGGAAGATGTAACAAGAACACCTAGAGTTTGGGCCTGGGATTAAAAACTCCTTTTTGTGATAATAAACATTCCACCACTTACTGAATTGGATCTGAGGGGCAGAAGGAAAAAAGGTTAGAATTTCAGAAACTTATAGTTACTTCTAGGTTTGCTATCTAAACTGATCCCTTTCCACCCCTCAGAATCCTGTTTCCCAACTATGTAGACACCCTTACACTCTGGTCTCCTGGAGCATTTGAGTGTGGGGCATCTTCTACTTCTTATGTGTACTGCTTTACAAATGGAGATTTTCTCCTAGGCTCAAAATGATTTCATTGATTGGGGCATTGTGCAATATGCTAAACAGAGAGTAACCTTGAAGGAAGGTCCTAGAAGGCAAAACATCTACTAGGACAATGGAAACCCATGGTTTGGCTTACTTAATGTTTTAACTTGTGCACTGAACCAACAGGAGAAAATGACACAATAAGAAATCTGCCAATTATGCCAAATAAAGAGATATGATGAAGGTCAGAGAAAGGACATTGATTTCATGGTGGTCATGACAAGACAACACCTTACCACACATTCAAAATACTAATCCATACTCACCTACTTTTTTATTCACCCATGTCATTAGGTCTAAGTTGTATGTAGGAGTCCTCAGGGCCTTCAGAACAGGAAGATCTCAGGGAGAGATTAACACTGGTCTGCCATTTTGGGCATAAAATAACCAGTTTGATGAAAGCTCTTAGTAATATCCTACAAATGTGTGCATTTATCCTACTACACTTGGTAAGTAACCCCTCACTAAATTATCTTTGGTTTCATCACTTGCTGACATAGAAGCTGTCTGGTAGCTCCATTGTGAATTCACTTTATTCTGCTGAACCAGAAATGGAGAAGGAGAGACTGACCAGAACACATTTGCATCTTTCTCAATGATCAGTGAATGGCAGGGGAATATTTAAGAAGCTCCCCATGTTCTCAGTTAGCTAGTATCATCTTAGATTCTGGCTCAAATCTTGATAAACAGATACAGAAATTAACTTGTTGTACCAGATTCACAGCTAGAGAGGTAGATGAGAAAATGGAAGGGCTTGGTGTGAAAGCCACAGGTTGATATGAAGCACAATTCAAAAAATGTGGAGATGAAGCGAGCTACCTGGAGGGAAATGGAGAGTCAGCTGAAACAGAAGAGCACCTAGAGAGAGAAGATAGAGCAAGTTTGATGCTACCTGGACATCAAAGTAAACCACCTGAGGTACAACAATCTGGTTGTGCAGAGCTACAGGGAGAAGTTGGAAGAACATCAGCAAGTGCTCTTGCCCATTTCTAGGGAGCTCCCCAATTGCGATGGTAAGAATTGGTAGCTTCTCAGAGCATTGCTGCTGAGCACATCTTAGATCCCTTGCTACCATGATAATTCACACTGAAGAGGAGCAGGAAGAGTTGTATGATGTGATTGCAAATCACTATGTGGAGCCTGTTCTGTAGCATTGTGGAGTGTGGTCTCTCAGGATGCTTAGAGCAAAGATCCTATAGTTGGTGTCAAAGAATGCAATCTACTTGGAGTAGACATTTATAGATGGCACGTGCCTGAACACAACAAGCTGATAATGAGCTGCTAGAGGTAATTTCCCTAAAGATCTAACAGCCAAAACTGGACAGGCAAACCCAGAGCTATGCACCACATAGGCCACCATGCCAATTGCTTCTCCCATAGTACTGGCTTCCCGATTTGCACATCCATGACCTTGTTACCCTGATTTTGCCCCACAATCCCTCACAACTTTTACTCTTCCACTTTGTCTATGCTTCCTTGTCCCTGCTAAACAGTTCTGGATACTTGTGTTAGCTACCCCAACCCCTGCAAAGCTGTTGCTGCTAACCAATTTCCTTACACTGGAACTCAGTAATACAGTCACAGTTAACCTTTACCTGGTATCCTCCTCTCTACTACGCTTTTCTGCTACCCATAATTCATAACACTATGGTTCCAGCCACCTGAACCCTGACACCTCTGTCTCCCCTGGCTGTTACCCCATTCCTCCCCCCCAAAAAAAGCAAGGGAAGAGTGGGCACAGACAGTTGACTTGGATACTCCTCTTGCAGGCATATTGGGACAAGTTATTCCTCAGGTATTTAACATGAGGGACCAGCTGGTGGTGGAAAGAAAACAGCTTATTCAAAGTTGACTAAAATCCAAGGACAAGACTTATAACTTATTGCTAGGAAAAGAAGGCCCTGCAGTGAAAGTTACTGAGAAAGAAAATTTTACAAATAGTATTGGTAACGATGCAAAAGTTTGAGATTAGTCTCTTCTACCAGTTGTCTGAATTATTTTATGACATATGATATGTAACTACATTGCATTTTAAAAATTATATGAAGATGTACATTTATGTGGTATTTATATTAATTGATGGAATAGTTGCATAGGATCACGTTAATGATATTCAATAGTTTATGCTCTATGATATGCCCATGAATCTGCCTTTGGCAATATGCATTGACCTCTCTAACAACAAATGGAATTTCATTGTCAAATACTACAAGGAGATTATTTGTGCTATTACCAAAATGAAAGCGGGAACAAGAAAACTTAATAAAGCTACAAGTTTGAAGGGAGGGGGTCAGTCATTGGTAAGGGTTATGATAAAAGAGAAATTCTTCACCATGGAATCTTGGAAGAATAGAATGTGTTTTATTGTATTACTGGCTTTTAAAACATTCTTAGAAAGCAAAACATTGTTTTTTATTCTTGCTATTTGGAACCTCTTTAATGAATAGTTTAACAAAAAATTATCAATACAACTTTGAAAATTCAATGATGTGAATTATCAGATTAACATTATACTCAAAATTGGTTTGAGATGCAGGCAGGCTGCATTCCTTTTCTATTAAATTAATGGAATAAGCTTCCTTTTGAATGGGTGAACAGTCCATGACTCTTGTTCCAAAACAAGAAAATATACTGGAGAGAAAAAAAAGAGGAGTAGTTCCAGGAAGTTGGCAGAGGTGAACCTGGAGGCTAAACAAGCCCCCACCTAGAAAGCAGTTTTAGTGTAACAGTGAACAGTCCTACGCGGGAGAATTACACCAAGTGTGCCATCCCAGTACAGAGACTTTTGCCAGAAAGGGAAAATCCAGGCAAGGAAACAGATCTGCGCACTTGCCGGTAGCTGTGGCTGTGGTGGTGGCAGCGGTAGCAGTGGCCATTGCTGCCATTCCTACAACACAGAGAGTACTGGACAAATGTGCAAGACACAGCGAGTGATTGGATTCTACCCAACACCAGCAAGAACTGACAAGGTGCAGGTATCTTCATCCTGCAGATCACAGACCAGAGACAACCCAGGAACCAAGACATAATAACAGCTTCTCAGGAGCAGAGGAGGCAAGGTCACTCCTTCCCCTCCCCACTGTGCCACTACCTGAGATCTCCATCTTTGATACTGGCAAACGCCTGGCTGAGAATACAGCTCCAACCCAGGACTTGGAGGAAAACAAAAGAGTCATTTAGCAGGTCACAGGAACCTGACCTGACTTGCCAGGCTCAGCTCTACCCAAGAGAAAGTCACCCAGCCCAGGCAGTGAAAACAGCCCCCAGAGGAATGTCTTTCTTCACTGCTTAAACAGAGCCAGAGGCTTGTCCTCCTTATAGCAGCCTAGACAATCAATTGAAATTCAGTAAACATAAACCCTGAGAATGGCTCCATGCTGGGCTCTATGAGTGTCTCAGAAGCTAGTCCCTCAGGGAAAAGCTAGTGTTTGCTGAAAGGCTTCAACTCTACCCAGAACCTAGCCTCATCACAGCATCTCCAAACAAGAGGAAACTGCCAACTCCCTCTTTTGTGAGAAACAAAGCAGATCTCCATCCCACTGAACTAGCCTGGGAGGAGGATCACAAAATTCTGGGTAAAGCAGACCATTTTTCTGCCTGCCAAACAAACTAACTTAAGAAACCAATCAAACCACAGGAAAACCAAACACCACAAGCAGACCAGAGACTCCACCAAGAGACTAGTTATGGACACAAGGGAGATACAGGATCTTCCCATTCACCTCCCCCAAAGAACCCTTTCTTTTTCCCTTTTCATTAACTTGTAATTTTTTTTAAAAAAATTGTTTTCCATTAATCTTTTTTTCCTCTTATAATTTTTATTTTAGGTGTATATGTGTGTGCACTTTTGTATTTTTATTTTATCTCTACTGAATTTTGATCTTTTTCCTTTCTTTCTTTCTCATTCTTTTCACTTTTTCTTCTCTTCATTCTTTTTTAGGTTACTTAATTGCTGTTCTGCTCATCCTCAGATATACCCTTCATTGATTATTAGACCTTATTCCACATTGTTTACACACTTAATCCAGAAATTTATTACTTATTTCAAAAACTCTTAGGCTTAAATTCCTTAATAACAGTATCATCTCATAATACCTATATAATATTATAATTATTTTTTACTTTTTATTTTTATTATAAGTATTTTTAGTTCTTCACACCTCCTTTCTACTCCTCCCCTCCTCTCATCCTATTCCTGTTCTTTTCTCAATATTTCTTCTTTAAACTTGTGTCACTTTTGTGTTTCACTTTTTAAATTTAAATTTTTGTTTTTCCATTTTTTCTTGCCTCTTTTATTTTCTCTTCTTTTTCTCCTATCATTTTGTCCAATCCTTTTTCCTCTTTGAAATTAGGACTTGGTTAATTTCACTGTCCTTTTACCTTTCCACATCTCTCTTATCCTATTTTTCCCCACTTTTCTCCCTAAAACTAATAATTTCTGGTTTGCCAAATTCTACTTTGCTGTTCTTAGCCCATTAATACATTGTTGTTTTACGTTGAATAGATAGTACCTTTTGAAATAGGTTGTATCTGTCGACTTTTGATTGTGCAACTACAGGACTTTGGATGATGCTTGCCTTAAAATAGTGTTCTAGCACAAAACTGGTGTTACTTTCATACCAAATAGAGGCATTCATGGAATCCATTAAAAGACAGCTGAAAGAAGTCAGGGAGACCCCAAAGGGAATGTTGAATGGAGCCCAACAGAAAGAATGAGAGTCAAAGGAAACCATAACCAATCAACTAAGTGATTTGAGAATAAACACTGAACACGAAATTAAGGAAGTAAACAAATTCATACAAGATCTAAAACAAAGCTCCAACAAAGAATTTGAAGCCATCAAAGCCGACCAATTAGAAGGAAAAGAAATTTAAAAAACAAATTAGAAATACTTTTTTATTTTTTATTTTTTGGGTCTGGTCATGGGGCCTGAACTCTGGGCCTGGGCGCTGTCCCTCAGCTCTTCAGCTCAAGGCTAGTGCTCTACAGGTTGAGCCACAGCGCCACTTCCTGCGTTTTTATTTTGCTTGTGTGGTGCTGAGGAATTGAACCAAGGGCCTCATGCATGCAAGGCAAGCACTCTAACACTGAGCAACCTTCCCAGCCCTCAAAGTAGAAATACTTGACAGTAGGTTAGACCATGCAGAAGACTGAAACTCAGGGATTGAAGACAGCATATATATTGTAGAGGAAGAACATACAACTATCTAAGACCAATCCAAGAAATATTATAGATCTATTCAACATTTGGAAGACACCATCAGAAAGCCTAATCTGAAGATAATAGGTGTAGAGGAGCACCTAGAAACAGAAGGTCTAGGAAATTTGTTTCACAGGATCCTAGCAGAAAATTTCCCAGACATGCAAAAAGATAGGCCTATTCAAATACAAGAAGCTTTTAGAACCCCAAATAGACCAGACCAGAACAAGACGTGACAACTCCATATTATAATATCCACAGGATCAATTCAGACCAAGGAAAACATCCTCAATGTTGTCAAGGAGAAAAGTTCAATCACCTATAAGGGAAACAAATTAGAATCACTTCAGATTTCTCAGCAGAGTCAATTAAAGCAAGAAGAGCCTGGAATGATGTAGGCCATGCCCTAAAGACAAACAACTATCAACCAAGAAAACTGTACCCAGTTATACTCTCCTTCATGACTGAAGGAGAAATAAAAACTTTCCATGCCAAAGAAAAAGTGAAACAATATATCTTTACCAAACCAGCCCTACAAAAGTTACTTAAAGATGTCCTACACAGAGAAAACTAACAGGACCACAATAAAGGGTAAGAAACTGCACCCAAATTGAGAATCCAAGAAGCGTAGGAAGAACCCACTTGGCGCAGCCCTCAAGAAGCTGCATAAAATGGCAGGAACTCCCAAATATCTCTCAGTGCTATCTCCCAACATTAACAAACTTCACAATACAATTAAGCAACATAGATTGTCTAGTTGGATTTAAAAAAAGATCCTTCTGTCTGCTGCATTCAGGAGTCACAACTTGCTCATAAAAACAAACACATGTTGAAAGTGAAAGGCTGGAACAAAATCTAACAAGCAAACGGCCTCATAAACAGGAAGGAGTTCCAATCCTAATATCAGATAAAATAGATTTCAAATTAAAATTAGTGAGAAGAGATAAAGAAGGTCCCTAAATACTACTTAAGGGATCTCTCCTTCAGGAGGATATTACAATTTTAAATATCTATTCCCCATAAGAGCAACCGAATTTATCCGAGAAACTCTACTTTTTCTCACATCTCCCATAGATGCAAAGATACTAATTTTTGGGGACTTTAACACACTCTCCTCACTAGATATATCAACTTGTCAAAAAAATCAACAGAGAAACCATGGATATAAAAAACTGCATAGATCACATACATTTAACAGACATCTACGGAATATTTCACCTAGCAGCATCAGAATCCACGTTTTTCTCAGCACACAGGAAACTTTTTCCAAAAGAGACCACATTTAGGTCACAAATTAAACTTGTCCAAATCCAAAAACATTGAAGTTATTCCTTGCATTCTCTCAGACCACAAGGGAATAAAATTAGGACTCAATACCAAAAGCCACTAATGAAAGTCCTGTAACACATGGAGGCTGAGCAACACACTGTTGAATCACAAATGGGTCATGGAAGAGATCAGAAACGAAATTCAAATGTTTATAATATTCAACAAAAATGAACACTCAAATTACCAGCTCCTCTGGGACAGAGCAAATGCAGTACTCAGAGGCAAGTTTATAGCTCTGAGTTCCTACATCAACAAATTGGAGTGACCTGAAACCAACAATTTAATGAGACATCTGAGCCTCCTTGAAAAAGAGCAGCAGGATAAACCCCAATCCAGTAGATGGAAAGAAATAATTAAAATTAAATCAAAACTAAATGAATTAGAATCCAAAAAATCATAGAAAGAATCAACAAAACAGAATTGATTCTTTGAAAAATTAACAAATTGACAGACCCTTAACAAATCTTATTAGAAGAACAAGATAACACACTCAAATAAATAAACTCAGAGATGAGAATGGAAACATCACCACAGAAACAACCAAGATTCAGTACATTATAAGGAATACTTCTCAAACCTTTATGCTAATAAGTTTGAGAACTTGTCAGAAATGTACCGTTTCCTAGTAAATATAGACATGCCAAAACTAAACCAAGATGAGTTAAACCATCTTAACTGACCCATATTAATCAATGAAATAGAAATAGCAATAAGAGACCTCCCATCTAAGGAAAGCCCAGGACTAGATAGTTTTACAGCGGAAATCTACAAGCCTTCAAAGCAGAGCTCACACCAATACTCCTCCAAGTCTTCAATGAAATTGAAAGAGAAAGTTCACTATCGAACTCATTCTATGAAGCCATCATAAAACTCATTCCCAAACCAAGCAGCGACTCATCAAAGAAAGAGAACTATAGATCCATTTCTTTGATGAACATTGATGCAAAATTTCTCAACAAAATTTTGGTCAATCGACTTTCACAATTCATACAAAAAATCATACATCATGATCAAACAGGATTAATTTCAGGGATATAAAGCTGCTTCAATATATGCAAATCAATTAAAACGATAACTCATATCAACAAGAGCAAGGATAAGAACTACATGGTTACCTCAATAGATGCAGAAAAAAGATTTGACAAGATTCAACACCCCATTATGATGAAGGTTCTGGAAAAATTAGGAATTCAGGGAACATTATTCAATACAATAAAGGATGTACATGACAAACCTACATCCACTATTTTACTTAATGGTAAAAAAAATAAAGGTATTTCCTCTTAATTAAGGAATGACATAAGGATGTCTACTCACTCCACATCACTTCAAACTAGTATTAGAATGGCTAGGTACAGCAATAAGATAAGATTCAAATATAAAAGGGAATCCAAATAGGGAAAGAAGAAGTTCTCCCTCTTTGCAGATGACATGAACTTGGATTTAAAGAATCGCATGGACTCCACTCCCAAATTATTCAAGCTGATTCAAAACTTTGACAATGTAGCAGGGTATAAAATTAACCCTCGAAAAACAATGGCTTCTCTGCATACCAAAAATGAGAAAAGTATGGCTGAAATCAGGAAAGCAACTCCATTCGTAATAGCCCCACAAAAAATAAAATACCTAGGACTTAACAAAGAAAAGAAGGACCGCTATGATGAAAATTTTAAAAACCTGACAAAGGAAATCAAAACAGAACTTAAAAAGTGGCAAAAACTCCCAAAAAGCTCCTGGATTGGAAAGATCAACATCGTGAAAATGACAATACTTCCCAAGGCTATCTACAAATTCAATATGATACCTATCAATATTCCAGCCTCTTTTAGTAAAAAGAAGAGGCAATCCAAAAATTCATATGGAACAATAAAAGACCACGAATACCCAAAACGATATTTAGCGGAAACAACAGAGTTGGAGGAATATCAATACCAAATTTCAAACTCTTCTACAAAGCCATAGTAATTAAAACAGCTTGGTACTGTCACAAGAACAGACCATAAGACCAATGGAATAGAAATGAAAACCCAGAAATGAACCTATAGACATATAGACTCTAATGTTCTATAAGGGAGCTAAAAAATTAGAATGGAAGAAACACAACATCTTCAGTAAATGGTGCTGGCAAAATTGGTTAACTACTGGTCGAAAACTAAAGCTAGAACTTTATATATAATCCTGCACCAGAATGAACTCCAAATGGATCAAAGACCTCGGATTCAAACAGACACTCTGAAAACTTTAAAGAATGGAATAGGAGAAACAGTAGGTCTCTTTTGCACAAGCTGAAATTTTCTTAATAGAGACCCAGAATTACAACAAATCAAAGAAATGTTGGACAAATTGGATTGCATCAAATTGCAGAGCTTCTGCATGGAAAATGACATAGCTAGCAAGATCAATTGAAAGCCCATTGATTGGGAGAAGCTCTTCACTACCATACAACAGACAAAGGTCTCATATCTAAAATATACATGGAACTCAAAAAATTAAATCCCACAACAACAAATCCTCAATAAAACAACTGCCCAATAAAGAAGTGGGCTTAAGACATAAAGAGAAACTTCTCTGAAAATGAAAGAAGGATGACCAATAAACACATGAAGAAATGCTCAACCTCTCTAGCCATAACACAAATGCAAATCAAAACAACACTGAGATACCACCTCACCCCAGTTAGAATGGCTATAATCAAGAACTTTAATAACAACAGATGCTAGAGGGGTTGTGGGCATAAGGCAAATTTGTTGCATTGTTGGTGGGCATGTGAACTTGTTCAACCATTTTGGAAAGTAGTATGGAGGTTCCTCAAAAGATTCCACATAGAGCTCCCCTATGACCCAGCAATCCAACTTTTGGGCCTTTACCCAAATGGTCGCAAACAAGACCATATTAAAGCTACCAGCACAATTATGATTATTGAGCCATTGTTTACCATACGTAAGATATGGAACCAACCCAGATGCCCCTCAGTAGATGCATGGATCAATAAAATTTGGTATATATATATATGAGAATTCTATGCCTCCATCAGAAAGAAATGACATTGCCCCACTTGTTAGGAAATGGAAAGACTTGGAAAAATTTATATTAAGTGAAGTAAACCAGTGCCAAAGAAACATAGGTCCCATGGTTTCCCTTATTTGCAATATCTAGTATACGTCTGAGACAAGCAGAAAAGGTCAAACAAGTTGATGCTAAGTGAAATGAACCACAAGATAAGGATTCATTGTTTTTTTTCTTGCAATTGTTTCTAACATATTTATAAGATGATTTCTATATTGCTTTGTATGTCCCTCCCCCACAGTATAGCCCCTGCTTTTACGGTATTTGATATTGGTATAATTTGTGGAGGGGAAGGAAAAAACTAATCTTTGAACTAGGGATACAGGTGGACCCATTGCAACAATAAGATATACAAGTCGTTAGGTCGAAAAACGAACTTTACAACATTGATGGGGGGTAGGGGAAGGATCAGATGGAGAGAGGGGGGGTAGTATGGAAAGGGATGGGAAGGGGAAACAAAGAGGCGGCAACAATGCTTGATAAGAAATGTACTCGTTATCTTGCCCATGTAATTGTAACTCGTCTCTTTGGTATTCTCACTATAAAAAAATAAACAAATAAAAAATAAAAGAAAAACGAAATTTAAAACTTGGCCGGTGAGGGTGGGGGGTGGGCAAAGGGGTGTCTGGAGAGCATGGTGGGGGACAGATGAGAACAGATGAGAAGGGGAAACAAAGGAGGAAGCAACAATGCTTCATGAGTAATGTACTCATTATCTTGCCCTTGTAATTGTTACCCGTCTGTATGGTATTTTCATAAATAAATAAATAAATAAACACAAAGGAGATTCAAAGCTGCTGAAATGAGCATATTTCCCATTTGGACTTTAATGGGATTTTTCTACAAACAACAAGATTTTCATCTTAACATAATAATTTCAAAATGTATTGCTACAGAATAGATTGTAAATGTAATATTTAATACTATTGTTGAAGACAAAGTTTTACAGAAAACTTTAATTTCAGATAAACTGCAATATTCCAGGAAATACATAGAAGAAATATAATTTAAAAATTCACTGATCAAAACAAACCCTGGCAGGAATGTCTGAAAGACGCTTATCTGAAAACAGGAATTGGCACTGTGGGTCAAGTGGTAAAGAGTTCCACTTGAGCTGAAGAACTCAGGGAAATGTTAACACCCTGAGATTAAACCCCAGGACTGACAAAAATAAAATTTAAAGAATTGAAGCATTAAGGCTGGGAAGGAGACTCAGTGGTAGAGTGCTTTTCCTGAATGCATGAGGTCCTGAGTTCAATTCCTCAGCACCACATAAGCAGAAAAATGTGGAAATGGCTCTGTGGCTCAAGTGGTAGAACACTAGCCTTGAGCTGAAAAGCTCATCAGGTACAGCATCCAGACCCAGAGTTCAGACCCTCCTACCACCACCACCAACAACAAATTAAAGCATCAAACAACCTGAAGTTGTTGTCCAGAATGAGTGCGGCATTATCCATTTACATGACTTAGTGACTTAATCCTAATTTAAAAGTGGAGGTGGTGGGCAATTTGTGTGTTTGCTAAAACCTACAAAATTATTTTGTATTTTCCCAAGGAGGAAGAAAGGAGGGAATGGGGGGAAGAGGGGAGGTGTTTTTTGACCTTGCCTTTTGGTTCAGTGATTGTTTTCTGGAGTCAAATTCAGAGAAATTCTGCTTGCAATCCTAGTTGCATGGGGGGTGGGAGGCTGAAGAAGCCAGGCCCTGGAAGTGGTTTTGTCCTGTCCTTGGCCTAGCTCCAACCATCACTGGATAATCCAGTCCCACTTCAAGACCAAGAAGCATTGAAGACTATTGATCCACTAGGCAGATGGACCTAACCACCAGCCAGAAAAGGCAAAAAATGCAATGCCGAGGATAGCACTGGAAATCTATACCAGAAAGAGAGTTTTATATTGTTTATTGTAAAAATACTATACAGAGGGTTTACAGTTACATGTGTAGGGTAATGAGTACATTTCCTATTGAGAATTGTTACCTCCTCCTTTGTTTTTCCCCTACTATACTTTCCCTCTCCAATTCTCCAACTCCTCCCTCCTTTACCCCTACCCGACATTGTACATTCATTTTCAACACATTGTCCTGTACATCTCATCATCCCAATGGGTCAACCTGCATCCTCATTTCAGCATTCTGCTATAACCTTTCCACTCCCCAAATTACAAAAATGTATATAAAAATGCAGAACACTAGAATCAAATACACTGAAAACAGGGATTATACCATGGGGGGATGAACCTACAAAAGAATCACATAGTGCATTATAAGTATATTAAAAACAAAAACAACAAAGAAAAAATCACTTGTGTGTCTGACTTGGGGTATCTTTCCCTAATGTCATCTCATATGGTTATACGTCCATAGCCTTTGACCTTCTCTGGTTGTCCTAGACATGTCCTTGTAAACCAGGGAAACCATGAGACGTATGTTTCTTTGGGCCTGGCTTACTTCACTCAATATAATATTTACCAAGTCTTTCCCTTTCCTAACAAATGTGACAATTTCATTCTTTCTAATGGAGGAATAGAATTCCAGTGTGTGTGTGTGTGTGTGTTTGTGTGTGTGTGTGTATCACATTTTCTTGATCCATTGATGAACTGAGGAGCATCGAGGTTGGTTCCATATCTTAGCTCTTAGCTATGGTGAATAATGCTGCAATAAACATGGTTGCACAGGCAACTTTGGTATGACCTTATTTGTGATCATTTGGGTAAATGCCTAAATTCCCAAAAGTGGGATTGCTGGGACATAGGGGAACTTTACATGGAGTCTTTTGACAAACTTCCATACTGCTTTCCAAAGTGGTTAAACAAGTTTACACTCCTATCATCAATGAAATAGTGTTCCGTTTTAGCCACATCCCCTCCAACACGTTATTAAATTTCTTGATTATAGCCATTCTAACTAGAGTAAGGTGCAATAGCAATGTTGTCTTGATTTGCATTTCTTTTGTGGCTAGAATAGTTGAGCATTTCTTCATGTGTCTAATGGCCATTTTTATTTCCTCTTCAGAGAAGTCTCTCTTTAAGTTTTTAGCCCACTTAATTATCAAGCAGTTGTTTTTTTGAAGATTTGCTGTTCTGGGATTTAATTTTTGAGTCGTAAGTACATTTTAGATATAAGACCTTGTCCATTTTATACCTCGTGAAGATCTTCTCCCAGAACGTGTGCTTTCTATTGATATTGCTATCTATGACCTTTGCCTTGCAGAAGCTCTCATGTTTCATGCAATCCCATTTGTCCAGCCTTTCTTTGATTTCTTTTTATTGACTATTGTAATATGTTTATTAAATACAGACTGCATCAGCACTTGGAATTTATAATTCCATCTCATCTTGTAATAGTAAATTACTTGTTTCATAAAGAGATGAATTAAGGAATGAATTTCTTCACTGATTTTTCTTTACTCTTTGTTTCTGGCTCTCTATTAAGAAAATTTCGGTATGTGCTAAAAAGCCCTAGTCTATCCTATTCCTTCATGTAATGTTTTCATGTCCTCTTTTATTTTGAGGTCTTTCATCCATTTGGAGTTGATTCTTGTGTAGGGTTTTATATATGGATCCAGCTTTAGTTTAACAGGTGTTTAACCAATTTTGCCCACACCATTTACTCAAAAGGCTGTCTTTCTTCCATTCTCTTTTTTTAACTCCCTTGACAAGGATTAGGTGGCTATCGGTCAGGGGGTTCATTTCTGAGTCTTTAGTCCTACTCCATTGGTCCTCAGGTCTGTTCTTGTGCCAGAACCAAGCTGTACTTATTACTATGGCTTTTTAGTAGCGTTTGAAATTTGGAACTTATATTGCTCTAGTGCTGTTCTTTCTGCTAAGAATTGACAAACCTTCAGCCAGCATTATACTTAATGGTGAGAAGTTAAAACCATTTCTTAGAAATTCAAGAATGAGATAAGGATGTCTGCTCTCTCCACTCCTTTTCAACTTAGTATTAGAATGCTAGCTGGGGCAATAAGAAAAGATGCCATCTTAAAGGGATCCAAATAGCAAAAGATGAAGTAAAACTCTCCCTCTTTGCAGATGACATGGTCTTGTATATAATGAAACCCATGGACTCCATTCCCAAGTTACTTGAGCTGATCAGAAACTTTGGCAAACTAGCAGAGAATAAAATTAACCCTCAGAAAATAAAGGCTTTCCTGTATTCCAATAACGATAAGAGTGCAGCTGAAATTAAGAAAGCAACCCCTTTTTACTAGTCACACAAAAAATAAAATACCTAGGAGTTAACTTAAGAGGTAAAGGACCTCTATGATGGGAACTTTAAAAACCTGAAAAAAGAAAATTAAAGCAAAGCTATGGAAGTGGGAAACTTCCCATTCTCCTGGATTGTGAGGATTAACATCATGAAAATGTCAATACTGCCAAAGGCTATATCCAAATTCAATGTGATACCTACCAATATCCCAATGTCACTCTTCAATGATATAGAAGAAGCAATCCAAAAGTTCATATGGAACAATAAAAGACCCCAAAGAGCAAAGAAGTTTATTGTGACAGTCATTTTATATTGCCACCTTGATTCTACAAAGTCATTTATGAATTTTAAATTTCTTCCCTCCCTTTGGATAAAGCCCCCAAACACCCTGCCTCTAGCTCCTAGACACTTAACACTTAGCTCTGGACAATTGTCCTAGATAATGTGTTACTTAATTGTATTTTGAGCGCATAAGATATGCATATAAAACTAGCATATTTTGATCTTATGAGAAAGCAGCATTTTTCCCCTCTCAAATTTATTTCCTGATAGGCATTTTTATAGAGAATCTGTTTTCATTTTTAAATGAAAGACTGGTAGGAAACTATTTTCATAATCTGGCTCCTTCACTCGCACCTCAACACCTAAAACACAAATTTCACAAAACATTTACAAGAAACAATGCAAAAACCAAACATTGGGAATGCTCAGATGCAGAAC
The DNA here is from genome assembly GCF_019054845.1 of Dipodomys spectabilis. Lineage (NCBI taxonomy): Eukaryota > Metazoa > Chordata > Mammalia > Rodentia > Heteromyidae > Dipodomys > Dipodomys spectabilis. Next base: position 1,388,414 of record NW_024870932.1, on the reverse strand, counting down.
GTTTTACAAAACCCAGAATAACTCTGCTGTCTGAGGGAGGGACTGTCTGTATAAATTAACAAACAAACCCAAAAGAGCAGCCAGGAGCACCAGACGTGAGTGTCTCTGGCTGCTACTCCATGTACAAGGAGCATGGAAGGGCTTCCTGAGTCTGCTGGAGAGTGCATGGAGGAAAGTTTCCTTGCCAGCTTGAGTACAAAAAGATGGCTTCACCCGCCTGGGTCTGTCTTTCTTGTTTTCTCCCCACAGCAGAGCAGAATTGTCCCCTGCTCTAAGAAGAATAAATATTGTACCAGCCAATCTGCAGAGTGGCTTCTGTTTGGTTTAAACACCTTTCTAGGTAGGCGCCCCCTGCCCTGCGGTGTGTGTTTGCTCCCAGGAGCTGATCCTCAGGGCCCAAGCCCACAGGGCAGGCATGTGTTAGAAGTGAGTCAGTGACACTGTCATTCACACAGCAGCTGCCAGGTTGCTGCCCTAGCTGAACAGCAGGTGCACCCTAATCTTCTCCCACAGTCCCAGGCGAGGTGCCCGCAATGGCCCGATATGGGCAGGCTGCCACTAGGATCCTACTTCACCAGACAGACAAGCATGCCAGATGAAGTGGCTGCCACCTGAATTATTAATTATTTTATGGAGCAGTATTAAACAAAGTGGTACACATTACTGTATGACTTGTAATGCTATATCCTTGAGTCTCTAGTCCAAAATCATTAAACTTTATACTAGCAAGAATGGATTTTATTGTTTGTATTCATAAGGCCATAATGGAAAACTGAAATAAAAGTACAACAAAACTCTTATCCATAAACATGTGATTAAATCTCAGAATTTGAAAAAAATTGTATGTAAGTAGTACAAATAAAATTATACTAGAATAGTAAAATACACACAAAATACATTACATTAATTATGTTAAAATGTAAAATAAGTAATTACAGACAGAATTCCTACTGGATAAAAATATTATAATGGTTTAAATCGTTGAAGTGATATAGGTTATATATTTTGTTTTTATAAAACTTATTTCAATCTCCAAGTTCTGTTTATCTCAGTGAAGGAAAATGTTAGAAAGTAGAAATTATATGTGGCACCTCTTGCTTTCAGTACCACAAAGGGGAGTGGCACTTCCTAATGGGAGTCCTGAGATGAAACCCACACTCTGCCCAAGTAGACCCATCAGAGGTCCATGTGGTGACCATAAGGCGGTCCAGTACACCACATTGCTGCTGCAGCAGGTGCAGGACCTTTGCGGTGGGCTGTAGCCAACAAGTTTCCATTAGTGACCAAACCAAGCAACCCAGACTCAGGTGCCAAATCCAGGGGGGAAGGCAGGGCAGACGCCAAGTCCTGGCTACCATCTGTGCAGCCTACATTTCCAAGGCTAAGCCCTTTCTCCTGCTTTGGAGAACAACAAGGGTAGGGGGTGAGCCCATTGCCACCAAATGGAGTATCCCTAGAATGGCACCCAGAGCTGAGCTCATGTGGGCCAGAAGGGAGACAGAGGAGGCTACACAGCAAAGCAAGAGGGGATTCATTCCGCCGGTGCTGCAGCTGGTGTGCTGCAAGTCCAGGCTTCTCTGACACTGATTGGCATATGTAGGGTTGGCCCTGTACCGAGTCCACAAGGACCAGAAAATGGAATTCCACAGAGATGCTGAAGGGGATCCAGGTTGTTGAGCTGCTGCAGCTGTCACAAGCAAGCTGGCAGAGGGGTCAACACATGGCTCCAGTACCCAGACCCGCTTAAAGATTGATGAGGTGAACCAAGGCTGGGCTGCTTGGCCCCAAGGGGGAAGATTTCATGCCCAGCCTTCCTTTACCCATGGACTGTTCAGTGTACAAACATGGTGTCCCCCACCCCGCACTCATGGAGGCAGGCAGTGACCCCAGAACAGAGTCTCCGTAGGATGGGCCACGCACTCAGGAGCACAGAAGACCAGTACCAGCACAGCTGGAGGAGGAGCGGGCAGCAGTGGCCTCAACTACAGACCCATGGCTGCCAGCTCCTGGGTGAAATGGAACAACTGAGACTGGGAAGTTAGGTGGGAAGGGTGGGCGGGGCTCATCTGGCAGTGCTGGGGAGCATGCACACACATCTACTCACTGCACATCCAAGGTAAAGGAGTTGGCCACACATCTCAACGGGTGACCTGAGGAGGCACCCACACCCACAGGGATTACAGAAATGGAGTTTAACGTGGTGGCTTGGAAAGGGCTCCAGGGCACAGCCTTGGAGCAATGAACAACTGGCAAAAACAAAAACAAAACAAAAAGAAAAATGAAAAATGTCCAGTAAAACTTTTAATCAATGATAACCTATTATACTTTAAAAACAGTTTTCCTTTCCTCTTGTCCAATATTTTTGCATGGGGCCCTCTGAATTAACGAGAAATCTCCAGGATTTCTTCATGCATAGTGATACAAATGAATATAGCTTCAATTCTTTTTTAATTAAGAGAAGTTGCATTTAGTTCTTTCCATTGTTTGATTCATGTAAAAGAATTCCTGAAGTATATTTATAAAACACGGAATTCAGCATTTCTTCTGAACTCCTCACTGAAGAAAGAGAATAAAATGACTGAGCAACAGGTATCACCCATATTGTCAATGTGCTAGCTGTCTCTCTGATTAGAAAATAATCCTGCATATGCAGATCACTTATGCAAAATGTTTTCCAACATCTCTTGTTGTTATATTGCATTTATTTTATTCTTCCTGCCTCCTTTCCTGCTCCTCTTCTTCAGGGTCCTGTTTCCCTCTGCCTTCTCTCCTACCTCTACTTTCTCCCTGTCCGATCTTCTTCTCCCTCCTGCTATGTCCTTCCTCCTCTCTTACACCTTCCTCCTCCTTTCCTTTCCTCTTTCTCTTACACTTTCTCTTCTACTTCTTTATGGTCTTGGGGGTTGGACACACATTAAGCAGATGCTCTACTGCTCGCTACAGGCCTCCAGTCTTGACTTCATTTCAATGACACTCTATTTCTTTGGTGCAAACCCAACAAAGTCTTTTGATTCAGGATTTAAGTCATTGTACATATTCTAAACCATGAATATGTGCTACTTCGTACAGTGTGGCTAGTAAGTGTGGATTATGCTTTGGGCTTCAGTTAAACTCATCAGAAATAATGTGTTTGAAGACAATCTAAAGTGATCCTGTTACTCCCACATTAATGAACTGGTTACTTCATATCTTGCACGAGTACTTCCATATTGCTCCGAGCTTAATGAACTCTCACTTTGTGGTAGCACCCACAGTAACACTAACCCAAGGATTGCTGGAGATCAGAAGATTAAGTCCAGACAGGAAAATCCATGAGATATGAATCTCAAAATAACTACTAAAAAGCCAGAAGAAAGCCTGTGGCTACATGGTTTAGTGCCATACTTCCACAGAATAAGCTGACAACAGGGCCCAGGCCTCATTTGAAGTCCTGTGGTGGGTGCATACACACACACACTCACACACACACACACACACAGAAACACACACACACACACACACACACACACACACACACACACATACACACACACACACAATTTCCCAGCAAGAGCAAGTATCTGTTTTCCCAATAACATATCTGAGTTCCAATTTATGTGTTTGGATATTTTTGAAAGTTTTAGCATCAACTTACCTAATTTTAATGAATGACACCCTGTTCACTATTATTTAATCCTGGTTGGAAAATATTTTAAGACACATTTTCATGTAGAAATTTTTTTTTCCCCAAATTTTGACTGTCTTGTAAGAATGAAAGAATTGTGCGTTTAATTCATTAGTTCATTAATTAGAAAAGTAACCCTAACCCTAGAACCAATTGCCTTTGGATTCTAAAAGCCACAAAAGTACATTAAATTTATACATCCTGTCTTTGATTCAACTCATCTTTCTTAAAATAGTTTCTAGTTTTACTCAATACCGTGCCATTTTTCTAACACAACATTCAGGCTAACCCTCACACTAATCATACCTTAATCCTAATATTATTAACAGTTTCCTATTTCATATTCATTCTAATTCAATCTTGACTTGTTATTCACAGATTTAGTTTCAGTTTGACCCTAAATTTTCCATTTCCCTAATGCTAACACTAAGCCCAGCTGGAACTGAAACCTAATTTTCAACCTACTAATAGTCCAAAATTAATATTAAAAATACTCTAGTTTTTATTCATTGCAATGAATATTCCAGTTTGCACTCTGGAAATGAGTTTCAAGTTGCCCTAATTCCAACAAATTTCCTGACTCTACCTCTGAAGTGATCTTGTTCCCTAACATGAACTATTATATTACTTGTCCTCAAATTCTCTAACCAGGAAAAATAGTGTAGTTTCCATTAATCCTACCTTTTCCTGAACCACTGTATCCTAAAACAATTTCAGATTTACATATCATCTAGTACTTTACTTAACGCTAACTCTCAACCTAAACCTGGCTGGAAAACTCTCATTAATCATTACAAGAATGATCACTGAGAAATAAATATAATGATAATGCTCTAGTTAATATTAACTAGAATATTAACTAGAATAGTAACTAGAATATTAACTAGAGTATTATCATTATATTTATTTTGGCTTCTATTTGTTAGTGAAAAATCAATTTTATAGTAAAACTTTCCTATTCATAACACTGATCATAATCAGAACAAAATACTGACCCTGATTTTAATCCAAATTATATGTCAATTCTAACACTAACTAGTTAGTGTTACACTAGTTTTCATTCATCCTAACTTGATTGAAATAAGCCTTCCAAACATAGGTTTCATTTTTTTCCAATATCTTAGTCATTTTCTAACCCTAAACTTAATCTTAAATGGTATATTGAATATTGCAAGTAGATTATAATATTAATAGCAATACTCTAGTTCACATTCATTCTAATTTTTACCAGGCTTATATTAAAATTTACCTTCAATTTGACCCTCATTTTTTTTCTCCTTCACTCTAACCCTAACCATGGCTGAAATCCTAACCATATCCTTGCCACTAAATCGTATCCCAATTCTAAAATTTATGAAAAATGCTCGTTTTGTGCAATCCTAACTGAAATTTCACTGTAATCTTCGAAATAAATTGCAGGTTTTCCTAAACCCTACAGATTTTCTCACTCTTATCTCTGAACCTATCTTGTTCCATAAGAGGAATCATTATATTCATTGATCTCAAATCCTGATGTTATGAAATACACTGTACTTCCATTATCCCAGATTTTCCTGAATTCCTAGAACCTAAAAAAGTTCAGCTTTACTTAACATTTAACACATTTCTTTTTTTTTTTTTTTCTTTTTGTCGGTCGTGGAGCTTGAACTCTGGGCCTGGGCACAATCCCTGAGTTCTTTAGCTCAAGGTGTGCTCTTGTACCACTTGAGCCACAGCACCACTTTCTGGTTTCCTGGTAGTTAATTGGAGATAAAATTCTCACAGACTTTCCTACCTGGGCTGGCTTTGAACTGCGGCCCTCAGAAATAAGCTTCCTGAGTAGTGACAGATGGATTACAGTTAAATGTGAAAGGTAATGAGTATATTTCTTGTTGACCATTGTTACCCACTTCTTTGTTGTTGTCCAACTATCCCTTCCCTCTCCCATCTCCATCACTATTCTCTCCCCAAGCTGTAAAGTTCATTTTCAGTACAGTGTGCTGTGAATATTATTGTTGCAATAGGTCATCCTGTTTTGAACCTAAATTTGCTATTTCTCTAACCCTAATTTTAATTCTGTCTGGTATCCTAACCCTAACCATAATAATAATGATAGTTCAATTCAGAAGTTAACAAAAAATACTCGTTTTTGTTCATCCTGTTAATCCTCTGTACATCTTTAATTAAGTTGCAGTTTAGCTTATATCTTCCAAATGAGTTTATATGTGCATATATAAAGATATAATTTTATGTAAAAAACAAGATTTTTGGAGGAAGGAGTAACAAAAAGGAAATAGAAGAAGTATATTATGGAAAGAGAATAACCAAACTGCCACTTCTGAAAATTAATAACCATTAATAAAATAACTAAAAATAAATAAATAACACACTGCCTTCCAGTGTTCTTGAAGAGAACCTTGATATGTCTTGTGAAAGAAATACTTGTTCTAAACTTTGTTCATGCGTAATTTATATTGTTATTGGCCAATTATTTAACTTACTGAATAAAAATTTATCAAATAAGATTCCATGACAAAAAATATAAAACAGTTACCTAGTAATTGTTTGAAGTTTAGAGAACATAATAGGCATGAAAACCAATGAACTGTACATCTTGTGTCTTGGATGAGTTATATTTTAAATATTGTCTTTTATTCAAATGAATATTTAGCTTTACTTTTCAAAATAAATGCAATTTTTTCTCCTTCCAGAACAAGTACTTAACCTGCAATTAAATGTATTAGTATATTCAGATATTTAAAAGCTAAATTTTCTATGTTGTTATGTAGTTCTACATATTCAGAATGACATGATTTTTCTATTCGTAAATCTCTAAACTGGGATTTTTGCTTCATCAATATAAATTGTCTCATGAGGTTTTTGTGAAGGCTCCAGTAACCAGTGTGGTCAAAAACATTTCCTGAATTCTAAATTTTAAATCTAATCATTTTTAGCCTTTGATTATATCAATTATTGTCTCTTCAGAGCTACTAAAATAAATACTACTTTCTAAACATTTCACTCAAATTGGAAATAATATTAACATGGGTCAAATAGAGACTAATCATTTCAAACTCACCATACTTTTTTTAATTTAATTTTATTTTATTTGAGAACATACTGTACAGAGGAGTTACAATTACATGGGCAGGAAAATGCATACATTTCTTACCAAGCATTGCAGCCTCCTCCTTTGTTTACCCTTCACCTCCCTTCCCAGCCTCCCCCCTCCCCCCCACCCAATCATGCCCCCCCTCCCCCCCCACCGACATTGTAAAGCTGGTTTTGACATGACATTTTGTACTTCTCATTGTTGCAACAGGTCCACCTGAATCCTTAAACGACTTGTTTGTCCCCGTCTCCTCCACATGTTATACTGACATCAAATATAGTGAAAGCGGGGGCTACACTGTGGGGGAGGGACATACAAAGCAACAAAGAAATAATATTATAAATGCGTTAGAAACACATGCATGAAAGAAACAAAAACATTAAAATACATATTTGAGGGTTCGTTTTCCTAACATCACATTCTCTGACTTTTTCCACTTGACTCATACCTATACTAGATATTGCAAATAAGGAAAACCATGGGGCCTATGTTTCTTTGGGCCTGGCTTACTTCACTTAATATAATTTTTTCCAAGCCTTTCCATTTCCTAACAAATGGGGCAATGTCATTCTTTCTGATGGAGGCATAGAATTCCATTGTGTATATATACCACATCTTCTTGATCCATTCATCTACTGAGGGGCATCTGGGTTGGTTCCATATCTTAGCTATGGTAAATAATGCTGCAATAAACATAGTTGTGCTGGTAGCTTTAGTGTGGCCTTGTTTGTGGTCATTTGGGTAAATGCCCAAAAGTGGGATTGCTGGGTCATTGGGGAGCTCTATGTGGAGTCTTTTGAGGAACCTCCATACTGCTTTCCAAAGTGGTTGAACAAGTTTACATTCCCACCAACAATGAAGTAAGGTTCCTTTCTGTGCACATCCCCTCCAGCATCTGTTGTTGTTAGAGTTCTTGATTTTTGCCGTTCTAACTGGAGTGAGGTGATATCTCAAAGTTGTTTTGATTTGCATTTCTTTTATGGCTAGGGATGTTGAACATTTCTTCATGTGTCTATTGGCCATCCTTCTTTCTTCTTCAGAGAAGCTTCTCTTTAAGTCTTTCGCCCACTTACTTATTGGGTAGTTGTTTCTTTGAGGATTTGTTGTTGGGTGGTTTAATTTTTTGAGTTCCAAGTATATTTTAGATATGAGACCCTTGTCCATTGTATGGCTAGTAAAGATCTTCTCCCAATCCGTGGGCTTTCTATTGATCTTGCTAGCTATGTCATTTGCCCTGCAGAAGCTCTGCAACCTTATACAATCCCATTTGTCCAACCTTTCTTTGATTTGTTGTGTTTCCGGGTCTCTATTCAGAAAATTTCGGCCTAAGCCGAGGAGACCCAGGGTTTCTCCTATTCCATCCTGTAATGTTTTCAGAGTGTCTGCTTTGTCAAACTCACCATATTTGATGATCTCAGTGTGAAGAATGTAGAGAGTATAAGAATCTTATACTCAATAATATTTTTGGTTAAATTAAATTAAATTATCTATCTAGATTTCTAAATTGGAGATAAATCACATTTTCTTCTATTTTTTTATTGTGAAAATATCGTAGAGAGGGGTTACAATTATATGGGCAAAGTAATGAGTACATTTCTTATCAAGCATTGTTTCCTCTTCCTTTGTTTTCCCTTCCCATCCTTACCCATCTCCACACCCTCGCCAGCCAAAGTTGTAAAGTTTGTCTTTCGACATAACGTCTTGTACATCTCATTATTACAATGGGTCCAACGGTATCCCTAAAATTATGAAGCAAAAATATCTCGAGGAAATATATTTTTCAATAAAATGTTTCCATCCTTAAAGTGCATTATACTTCAATATAAAGTTTACCTCAAAATAGAAATTCTGCATCTAATCTAATGTACGTTTGCATGCACAAAATTCTGTGACTTCTAGTCTTATTACGTGATTTTAATTATATTTTTATTGTGAAATGATCCCTACTTATATTTATTACAAATTTCTGTAATTATACAAATCATGCCTGTACATGCTAATTTACATAATTTAATACACAAACAAAAGTATCTTTTTTCTTGTCTCCCACAGGGAAGGATGAAGTGCTGAAATAAACTAAATAGAAGCACTCTAACAGAGAGTCTATAGGGAATGGAAATTTGCAACGTGAGGATAGGAACATGAGCACTTTCTACTTAGCTGAACAAGAATTCTTGTTTCTACAGCACTTTCTTGCCATTTAATCACACAGGGAAAGCCACAAAATTTGAAGTTCATATGAAGGAATTACATTCCTAAAAGTTGTGGCAACCCTGCTCAAAAGCTCAATCTTATCACTAATTCTTTGTGCTTGCTGGCTGATCTATTTCTCTATCACATGTTTCATATTATTAAGCATATTAGTAATTCAACAAGAAGTACATGTCAGGAGACTCCTGAAATTACATCTATTTCAGTGTAATATTTAGAAGAGAGGAAAAAGATTATATTGATCTCCAATTCCTCCCTTTGGCCTTCAATATACTAATCAATTGTCAAAATAATCGTGTAAGATGCTAGTTTATTTTCCCAATTTAATTAGAGATTAAGCAAGAGGGTTTTTTTGCAGTAAAGTGATGACAGTAGTATCATAGCTCTGATATGAGCACCTCCTCCCTAACAAGTAATGCTCTATGTACTGTAAATATGGAAGCCACACTAAATTCTCTCTCTGTCTTCCTCTCTTTCTCTCTCTCTACTGACACACATACACACACACACATACACACACACACACAAACACATAGAGCTGCCACCCAGGCACATCTGAGATCAGTTCCATTCCTTTGTAAGTATAGTTGTTTGATGTTTGTGCTCCCTTACTTTTCTTTGCTTCAGGATCTTGCCTGGACCTGTATGTTTCCCTGAATTCAGTCCCTTGTTCTTAGTATACTGAGTATCTTTGTATACTTCAGGCCAATTAAGAGTACCCTGAATACAATATCTTCAAATTTGACATTCAAATCTAACTCCATGAATTCATACTACTGTTCCAAGATACTAGAATGTATTGGATCTAGAGACAAAAAAACGCCCACGTTTTTATTTTAGAAAGAATTGAAATCATGAAATAGAAGAATATCGATCAGGAACTGAGCTAAGAGAATGGGAGTATGTGGGAAAATGTAGAATGCTGTATGTGTGTTAGAGATACAGAATAATAGGCTCATTTATTAAAAACTTGTCATCCTATATTGAAAGCTCTAATTAAGCATAGAGTTTTTCAGTTACTTTGCTTACCTATCACTTCTGATCAAAAATTCTCTCATGAGTGTGTATAGTATCTTTGAATGAATCACACGATTTTTAGGTACTTAAAATCTTAAGGAAAGACAGTCTGCTTCTACATTTTTCATTCTATATGACAAACCCTTAATTTTTTCCCCTTTTGGCTGAATAAATGTATTCCTGGAAGCAGGATATTGACAGCAAATCTGAGTGTAATTTTCATTTTGTAAATTTCAAATATAATATAAACTTTGTATTGACTAGTCATTTTTTAAAATTAGTGATATTCATGAAGACAATATTTTGATGCCTTTAAGTTAATTCAGAATTGCTATGGTAGTTCTTGTGTCTAATTGACTTAACCATTATATTATTCATGTATAAACATTGCATTGCACTTTTTATTTTTATATATAAAATAATCCCCAAGGGCTTACTTTAAAGTGATAACAGGGGAGTTGTCTTCATATTCCAAACTTTATATTTACTTCAGTAAAAGTATTAGAAACACATGATGTTTACTGGAGCAATTTAAAAACTGAGAACGCATTTCTAAAGAGAATGGATTTATTGATTAAAACATAGAATAGAGTAAAAAAGTCAGGTTTCTTGCTTGAGACTGCATAAATTTCATATGAATGTAGCTCAAGATGTGACTCATGGATAAATTCATATTTATATTACTGAGATTTACATCACAATATAAGCAATATAGGTATTTAAGGAATTGGTCATTCAAAGCCCTAGATACATAATGGATGAAGAATGGAATTGAAAATAGCACAGGCAAAACAATTCAACATGCAGCTTTTATGATTTTATAATACTAATATGGAAGTAATGGAGATTTTCCCTTTCTGAAGAAGAACGTTTAGCCAGTATTTTCAATGTAAGTCATCAATTGTAATGAGTCTAAAGTCTTTTCCTCTGAGATATCCGAGAGTACTATACTCATCTTCTGAAGAGTAAATAAGTAATTATTTTCATTAGCTTTGCTTAATATTAATTTACTTGTAGGACATAGTTTTAAATATCTTCTCTTTCTCTCTATTTAATTACATACATTTCTGTCTCTTTCTGTTTCTTCTTACAAGCCTGAAATCACTATTTCAAAGTAGTATAAGCAGGAAAACAAAATAACCTGATACAACAATCACAAATCCTAAATTATGTGAAAAAATCCAAAATATAAACAATAAATCTGAGGATGAGGAAAAACAATGACAGAATAACAACAGAAAATTATCCTAGCAATCTCTAATGAAATAGAGACTTAGAGTACTAGCAGGTACTCCACATCTAGAGGGTCACATCAAATCAGCTATAATTATAGATATGCAGCTATAAATATAGACATAATTATACATACAATTCATAAGAAGATTTTATACTGTCTTCACAAGAAAACAGAAATCTATGAAATGGTGCCAGCCAGTAACACATTGGGCAACACATTCAAAAGCACATGTGCAGTGTGGAAATAAAAGGGCAACATGGAAAAAAGCAGGAACAGAAGTATACATCAGAGAGAGCCACATCCATACACATAGACAATTCACCATACCACTGGACAGTCCATATGGTCACTGGAATCACAAATATTAACATCACAACAACTCAGCACAACTGATTTCTATTCCTTAATGGACTCGACAAAAATGCCATTCCAGTAAAAAAAATCACAACAGGAAACCAAACCAAGACCCTTAAAATCAACCAAGAACATAGGTAGTCACCTATTAATATCATAGATCCCCCAAAAGAAAACCTCCAAATGGACATAACAAATCAGAAAAATACAAGAAAAGTGATGTCAAAGTAGTATAATTCACACAGTAAATAACCAAGCATTAGAACAGACAATCAAGGATGTAGAAGATAGTTATTGAAATGTATTACAGATACTGCCGAAAAATGTGATTAATGGAAAGATAGAAAACCTCTACAACGAAATTTGTGAACAAAATGAGACCAACCAGTCATTAGCAAAATTATTCATGGAGACTTCAAACAGAAAGATAAATAAATTCTGAGAAGGCAAGGGAGTCCAAGAAAAAATGGATGTCTAGTTAAAAGATATGAGAGAAGACACAGCTAAGAAAACAACCCTTACATCTCCCCCAACCAAAGAAAAAATGTACAGAAAGCCCATACAAGACCTAAAACAAAGCTTTAATAAAGAGACAGATCTCCTAAAAAATGACCAATTAGAAGACAGGGAAATCAAAAACAAAGTACAAAGTCTCCACAGCAAATTGATGACATAGAAGATAATCTCAGGGTCAAAGACAGAATAGATCTAATAGGAAAGAGGAAATAATCATTTAGAACAAATCCAAGAAATAAATGATCTTGCCAGAACTTCAAGACTCAGAAGATCAAATTTCGGGGAGATAGGTATCAAGAAGGAGAAGAGCAAGAAACTAAATGGATGGGAAGCATATTGCAGAATTCTAGCAGAAAAAACATGCCAAACATCCAGCGAGATAGGCTCATTCAGAGAAGCCTGTAGAAACCAAACAGAATTCTAGAACTGAACAATCCACCATGACATCATAATCCATTAGAGGATTATTAAAGATCAAGGAAAGGGTTCTTAAAGATGCCATAGAGAAAAGATTAATTATTTATAAAGGACATGCAGTCAGAATAAATACAGATTTCTTAGCTGATATGGTAAAAAGGAAACCTGGCCTTATATATGACAAACATTAAAGGTAAACAACTACCAACCATGAATACAGTCCCAAGCCAAACTCTCCTTTACATTTAAAGGATATATAAACATATTTCCTGACAAAGAAAACTTGAAATAATGTATGTCCACCAAATTATAAGGATAGAATATAATCAAATATATCCTACATAGAGATGATCAAGAAGAAGAGGAACTGGTTATATAAAATGTTCCCTACCAGAGAACAAGGTAAATATGTTAAGAGTAGATGAGGCACAGCTCCTAACAACAGGTGTATAACATAACAGAACTTATCAGATATTTCTGTCTTAAAGCTCAATATCAATAGACTTAAATTTCCAAATAGAAGACATAGATTAGATAGTAGTATCAAAAACCAAGATGCATCCATCTAGTATCTATGAGAGACACATTATCAAACACATTCTATGAAGCTAGAATTAGACTCCTCCTCAAATCACATAGGGACCCACCAAAGAAAGACAACTATGAACCTAACTCTTTGATAAACATTAATGCAGAATTTCTTAATAAAATTCTCACTAACCAATTTCAGCAACTAACAAAAAAAATCATATGGTATGATCAAATAAGATTCATCTTGGATACGATTTGATTCAATATTCTTGTCAATAAACATAATACAAACCATCAGCAGAACCTGGACAAGAAACACATGATTGTCAATAGGGATGTAGAAATTGCTTTTAACAAGCTCAAATACCCCATTATGATGAAAAGGTCTAAGAACCTAGGAATGCATGGAACATTCCTCAATATTAAACTGAGTATGTATATGACAGAGATAATTAGCATTTACCTAAGGGTGGAAGCATGAAGACATTAACATGAGGAATGAGAAAAGGATGTCCACTCTTTGCTACTCTTCAATATGGTAGTGGACTTTCTTGCAAGAGCAATAGAAAAGAGAAAACATAAAGCAGATCAAAATAGAGTACAAGTAAAACTATCCCTTTTTACAAATGAAATGACCCTGTATTTAAAAGACCCTGTAGATTCCTCCCTAAAGTTAGTAAAGATGATGCTAACCTTCAGCAATGTAGCAGGATATAAAAACCACAAGAATCAGTAGTTTTTCTGTTACCAACAATGGGAAGATCCACGCTAAAATCCAAAAACAACCTCATATGTACTAGCCTCAAAATCAAATCAAATCTAAACAAAACATAACAACAACAACAAAACTAGGAATTAATTAATTTAACTAAAATTGTGAAGGACCTATATGTGAAAACTTTAAAAATATAAAAAGGGAAATTGAAGGAGATTCAAGGAAATAGAAAGTCTTTCAATGTTCCTGGTTGGAAGAATTAACATTTTGAAAACTGCAATACTTCCCCTAAACAATTGGCAATGCAATATTCATCAAAATCCCAACAATATTCTTCAATGTAGAAGAGAAAGCAATGCAACTATAATATGGAATTACAAAGTTACAGATGAAACAGCATGCTTAGAAATGAATTCATTGGCCTATAGTCATCTTACACACACACACACAGACACACACACACACACACACACACACACACACACATACACACACACACAATGGAATTATATTCACCCATCAGAAAGATCACTTTTCACCAGTGGTAAGGAAAATGAAAGGTTTGGGAAAATTATATTAAGAGAAAAGAGAAAAGAATGCAGAAAGGAATGCAGCAATATAGGTTTCATGGATTCATTCATTTATTGTAGCTAGAAGATGCATACAAATCTATAAGTAAACAAGAGAGATTCTACCTTGTCCGTTAGAATGGGCATTACTAAGACACTAACAATAGCAAATGCTGGCATGGATGTAGCCAATTGGGAACTCTATTATACTTTTGGTGGGAAATTATTAAACATGTTCAACCACTGTGGAATGCAGTACGGAGTTTCCTGAAAGAGTAAATATAGATCTCCCTTAAGACCCAGTAATTCCCCTCATGGGCAGGAATCCAATAAATAACAAACAAGCTCACATGAAAGCTACCAGCATAACCATGTTCAGGGCTCAGGCCCAGAGTTCAAGGACTGGAAAAAAGTTACCACTCCTAGTATTTGTTTCCGCAAATTCTAACCATTTTATATAAGATACCAAATCAATCTATTTGCAGTAGCTAGATTAGGACTTATATGTACTGGGTGATAAATGGCTCCTTTGTTGAATCTTAGGAAGGGATGCAGGTAGTAGATAAAAGGGAAATTTTTTGTTGTTGTTGTTCGAGGGAATTGAATTCTGGGCTTGGGCACTGTCCCTGAACTCTTCAACTCAAGGTGAGTGCTCTACCACTTGAGTGATAGTGCCACTTCTGGTTTTCTGATGGTTAAATGGAAATAAGTGTCTCAGGGTCTTTCTTACCCAGGCTGGTTTGAACCGTAGTCCTCAGATCTCAGCTTCCTGAGTAGCTAGGATTACAGCTGTGTGCAACTGGCTCCAGGTAAAAATGGGGGCTTTTTAGAAAAGAAAATCCACCTCTTCACCAGTGTCTAAACCTCAGATATTACTATTAGAACACTTCACCTTCACCTCATTTCATCAGACATTTGTAAATTTTCTCTTTTCCTTCATGTGGGAATACTGCAGTCAATATCAACTCAGCTGGGGGACTGGATCAATTGTATGATAATTGCTAGCACCTAATTTAAGAACTTTTACATCAAAAGAAATGAAACCCTCATTTGGAATAATTGTTTTCTCTTTTTATTACAAAACTGTGCTTGATTACTTCCTAATGTGATATTGGACTTCCTAATAGAGTGATGAAATTTTCTTTCTTTCAACCTTCTCCCACATGTGGTCAAATATTTAAGAATTCAAAGATTTGCACTGATAATTGATTAAGCTGACTTCTAAGAAAATGTGCATTTGTGGAATTTGGTCTTCTGTCTTGTTCTTACATGCACAAGCTTTCTATGATTTATTTGTTCTACAAGGAATTCTACTTTCCAATCTTTGTGTGACCAGTTTTAGTCTCTCTGATCAGTCTTTCTGATCCTCTCTTTGGAGTCTCATTTGAGTCTACCTCATAAAAAATATATTAGTTATCAGTTAAATGACTCTCAGCTTCTGTTTTTTGCCTGACTTCATGTAGGCTGTGATAGCAACCCTGCTTGTCTGTGCTTACTGGAGTGTGTGTGTGTGTATGTGAGTGTGTGTGTGTGTGTGTGTGTGTGTGTGTGTGTGTTGTTTTAGATGTCTAGGTAGTAGTTTCTCTGGGCCCCTGTGATCCCCTGGCCTAGAGTCAATGGGTTTTTCTCCTAAAGAACAACTGACTAAATTCCTGTTAATTGTCTCAAAATGAGGCAATCAGGCATCCTTGCAAAGCCATCAATAATGCTTTGTAACCACTTACAGAAGTCGTCTATCAAGATGGCCTTTCAAGATTGACTGTGAAAAATGTTCATTTCCAAGTAGGCACCATAAAGCAGATCAGATTCCTGGGATCAGACTTTTGGAAGGAAGGTTCCCCTTCCTTCCTTCTCTTATGATAGATCAAACCATAATATTCTTCAGTTGTGGCCAACCTGGAGCACATATTCCCAAGAATATTCTGTAGTGTAAAACAGTACCAACTTTCAAAATAACGGTAATAAATACTTGTCTACTACAGACTGATTTATCTTGCTTTTATCTGTTGTTATTTTCATTACTTCAAACACATGGATAATTTATATTGGGATTAGACAAAGGATTAAAGGAATAAACATTCAGTTTACTTTCATAGATCCAATATAATACACTTAACCCGTAATGGACAAATAAATCCAACTCTAGAAACAATGTCATGAATATAAAATAAGCCTTAATACGTATAATCTGGCACACACACACCATCATCTACTCAAAAATTCAGTCTCTCTGTAAATATTTATTTGGTATGAAATAATAAAAATTTAATTAATGAATTTGACTTTTAAGTATTATCTGAAATAGTCCTCATGTATATAATTGTAAATAATTTTATAGATGTCACCTAGAAAAGAATTTAACATGCATGTAGAAATTAAATTTCCACAATTTAAGTTATGTGAGAGGGGTCATACCCTCGTGTACTATGTGGTGTGAATTTTACCAAAGTGATGAACCCTTCCACCTAATACCAAGAGTCATGTGTGATAATTTATTATTTGATGTTAAGATGAGTGCTAAGTGTAGAATACACTTTGAATTATTACATAAACTCACAGAAATGAAGCAATAATGATATGCTATTTGTTTAAATTCTAATGCTTCTCAATTTTACAATTCATTAAATATATTATTAAAATTATTTTCACTTTCTTCTTTTCTATAGCTGCTGAAATTAAAATTATATATTAAACATTCAATATTAAGAAATCAATAATAAATAAACTATTATTAAAATAACATACTATTAAACTGTGATTTGAATTATACTTCTAACAAATTGTGATGTAAACAAGTCAATAGAATTAAGGGTGATCATTTTTAAACTTAGCAGCTTGTTATTTTTTTATTTTATTTTTTGGGTCTGATCATGGGGCCTCAACTCTGGACTGGGCGCTGTGACTCAGCATTTCAGCTCAAGGCTAGTGCTCTACCACTTGAGACACAGCACCACTTCTGGCTTTTTTCTTTTTGCTTATGTGGTGCTGAGGAATCGAACCCAGGGCCTCAGGCATGCAAAGCAAGCACTCTACCACTAAGCCACCTTCCCAGCCCAGCAGCTTGTTATTTGTTTCCTAATTGTGTCATTTATTATTCTTGGTCCAAGTCATCTCTTCATTTTAATTGTTTAGTTTTCTATTTTATCTCTGTTGATTTGCTGATTGTGCATTTTGTTTTCCCTTTTTAATGATTGACATGAGGCTGAAAATCTGTATGCTAGTTTATTACTTGCTATGTTAATGTAAAATTACTGCTTTCCAAAGCTGTTCTACACTACGATACTACAGTATTTCCCCCACTCCCATCTCCTGTATTGCTGCTCTCATATATTTTATTTTATTTTTTATTTAAATTTTATTGTCAAGGTAATGTACAGATAGAATATAGTTATATAGGTAAGGTAATTAATTTATTTCTTTTCTAAATTGTTACCCTTTCCCCTATTTTTCTCCCGCTTCACTCCCAAAGCCCCCCCCCCCGAGATTACTTACAAAATATTGTCTTGTGAGTACTACTGTTGCAAAGGTTCCCCCTTTGTCCTTTGTCTCACAATTTTGTTTTTTTTTTCCTTTCCCTTCCCTAGTTCAGATGAACATATTTAAAATACCTAGGGTATCAAAATCCAATACAGTGACTACAGGGGATTAACCATAGGTGGGGAAAACACAAAAGGATAAAAAGAAATCACATAATACATTAAGAACAACAACAACAAAGAACACGTCTTGGAGTTCATTTCACTTGGAATCACCTTATACGATCATATGTACATAGCTATTTTTTGAGCTATTCTGCTCATCTACTAAGATTATCCTTGATGTACACAATAATGCTCCCCTATTACCCAGTAATCCCACTTCTGGGCATATAACCAGATGATCACAAACAAGGCCACAGTAAAGCTACTACTGTGTATCACAGTAATATTTACCAAAAATCACATACACACACACATACAGATAAACACACGTGGAAAAATACGCTTGCATCACAAAGAATGTGACCACGTCATTTGTAAGGAAATGGAAGATCTTTGAAAAAATCATATTAAGTGAAGTAAGCTAGACTTAAAGAAACATAGGTCCCATGGTTTCCCTCATTTGTAATTATTAGTTTACATCAAGGATAATCTCATGTATGTTAATTTGACATTTTGTTCTACGTTGAACGTGCAACATTATTGCTATATTGTTTGCTATTATTTCTGAAAATAGGCAGGTATACTTAAAGAATTACCTTTATCTCATCCATTATTGAAGGAAGAACAACTAAAAGAGTAACCACTACTGGGAAGAACAACTCCTACTTACTTAGCTTCATTCCTATGTAAGGCCAGTGTTGTTCCCTGTATCCTCATGTTGTACATTACAACTTTATACCTGGTCATAATGTATGTCTAGTATCTTATGCATTTTGAACTAAATGCCCCAGAAGTTCCACTTTGCTTTACTTTTTTTTTTTAAATTCTGTCTTAATGTTTGAGGATGGTGTGTGTATGTGTGTGTGTGTGTGTGTGTGTGTGTGTGTGTGTGTGTGTGTGTGTGTGTGTTACAAAGATCAGAACATAACATTTTTCTTCATTTTGAATACATCTTTCACGTCATTGTAAGTTGTGGCTTACTGTATTTTAAGAATTCAAGAATGAAAAAATTCACATATAATCACTCCAAAATGCTTTAAAGCAAGGAGATGATAAAACAGGCCTCTGTAAAGTAAATTTTCTTCTACTTTTAAAATTATTCTGAAAGCCATGTGCTGGTTTGTCACACCTGTAATCCTAACTACTCGAGATACCAACTCAAGAGCCTAACATCTGTGGATAACATTTGGAAGCCAATCAGGGCAAAATAAATTCATGAGATTATTTTTCAAAAATTTTAATGAACTAGCAAAGGGCCAGGAATGGAGATGTAGCTCCTATAGTAGCTCACCAATCTAGAGAGCAAGATGTAGCGAGACGTTGAAGCCCTGATTTCAAACTCTGAGCATGCCAACACGCAGGAATGCACACACACTCACTTTTTCAAAATATCTTCATATCAGTGTTTTGCATTCATTTCTTTGTTAATGATATTATATGGGTAAAATATGCACATATATTTATACATGTATATTTATTTATATATGCATATATGTGTATATAGGCTCATATATGTACACATGAATGTTACTATACACATAAATACACACATACATACAGGCAAAAATCTATTGCATACTTGCCAGAATTGAAATATACAAAGTAATGGGTAGTGTGAAATGGGGGTGAAGATTTTGAAGTGGTAACACAATTCCAGGTGTATTGTATACACAAAATGATTTGTTAAATGGCAAGTAATTCACTACATAACATATTATTGAGATAAGTATGGACTTGGTTGTTTGGGAGGAGTGGATGAGAATGTTGAATGGGGTGACATTAATCAAGATGAACTGTATTCATAAACAGCTTCAGTGAATGGCAACTCTTTTGTACAAATACTTAAAGACAATAAAAGTATTCAAAAGGTTGATTATGATAGTTGAATAGAGCGTTGAACCTCAATTCAATTCCCATTTAATAATATTTGTAACCTGGAGGTTTGGAGAATAAAGTTTAAATAATAAAACATTATGAATAGTTTTTTTCAAAAATTTGAAATTTAAATCAAAACTACTTTGCTTTTTGTCCACTATGGGGTGTTATAAGAAAATACTTCAAAGTAAGTGGATTAATAACATCAGGACTATATTACCCATACTCTAGAAGCTTGAACATTGATTATAAAAATGATTATTCAAAACAAATCTTTGTATTATGGGGGTCAACTTTCTGGTTCATTATAATCTGTTTGCTGGACATTCACATGGCAGAATAGTTATATTTGGCTTCTTTTATCAGGATCATTATTGCAGGGTCATCTCTGAAAGGCTGATTCTAATGTCACCACATAGGGGAATAGAATTTCAATATGTGTAATTGGAAGGAGTTACAGTATCCAATATATTTTGCAACTTTTTCTTTAACTCAGCATAGTGTATCATTTGGATATTATTTCATAGAAAATAATAACTTAACGACAAACCTATATCGTGTAAATTATGTGAATGATTCTTCTTATGATGGGAATAATAGTAGTGATGACAAAGTGAAGTATGATTGTTTTGTGGCTCTTGAATCACATCATAGGTAATCATGTAAACATGTTCAGCCTTTCGAAGGCCTTTCTGGTGTATTTGAACAATCTACAATGAGTTAACTGCTTTCAGAAATACAGATCTCCTTAGATTTTAATTGCTGTCTGCTATTAAGTCTCCCACAGAGACCAAAATCAGAGTATGCTAATTTCTCTGATAAAACATATAATATAAATTGTTATAATTAATATAATATGAAGACTGTAATATTAATAGCATTATAAATACTAGTGTTCACATTATATAATATATTGACATCCTTTGGTTACATCAATTTTTAAAATATTTATAACAATGTAAATAGTTTGCAAATAGTTATTTGATCATGTATAGAAAATGAGAAAAAGATTTGTGTACATATTTACTTGAGATGCAAACATATTCATCTGGTTATATCTGATCCTTCCTTTGTTGGTTTCATTCATGCATGGAGAACATGCAGAGAAGTGACAATTGTAACATTGCGTTTACAAAAGGGTTAACTTACATGAAGTTTATGTTGGGCTAAGTAACAGATTTTATAAATTAAATTGGTTTTGTCCCTTCTTTCCTTTCTTCCTTCCTTCCTTCCTTGTTTCTTCCTTGCTTCCTTCCTGCTGTCCTTCCTTCCTCATTCCTTCCCTCCATCCCTACCTCTCTCTTTTGCTCTTTTTTCTTTCTTTCTTTCCTTCTTTCGTCCTTTTTCTCTCTTTCTTTTTTGCTTTTCTTCTATTCTTCCTTTCTTTCTTTTACTCATAATATTTCTTAAGTGTATACATAAAATACCAATGTGTTATGAGTAATTATAAATATTAACTAGATTAATATTAATTTTAATGACCTATGTTATATCTTAAATCAAATTGTACTAAAAACCACTTCATAATATTTGCAGGATATGAAACAAATTTTACTATTCATGAAATTGTTTATTTCTTCAAACTAAAATAAGAATCTAGACATAATATGCATGTGTGTGCATGCGGGTGTGTGTTACTCTTGTGATTTGAACTCAAGGCGTATGCCTTAGTTTTTTTCACTCAAGGCTAGTTTCACCCACAACTCCACTTCTGGCTGTGTGTGTGTGTGTGTGTGTGTGTGTGTGTGTGTGTGTGCGGTTATTTGAGATGTGTCTCACAAACTTTCTTGCCAAATCTGGCTTTGGTCCCCAGCTTCCTGAGTAGCAAGGATTACAAACTTTAGACACACATATTCAGCATAGATATATCAACTCCCACTCATGATAACCAAGGGACAGAACAGATAATGAATAATCCAGAGGAGAGTTCCCAAATAGCTCTACAAACACTGCTGGCAAACATGATAAATGAAAAGATTGAAAACATACAAAGGACTCTGTATTAGCATGATCGGGAGAGAATGGAGGCAATCCAAAGGCTTATACAGGAATATTCTGAGTGTGAGGAAGCTACTCAAGAACTGATACAGGATTTTGGTGAGCAGCTTGAGAATACTCAAAGAGAATGGCAGGAATGGTGTAAACAGGCTGAGAACACTCAAAGAGAAGTACAGGAATGACATGAACGGGAGGAAGCTAAGCAAAAAGTAATAGAGGAATTGAGAAAGCAGGATGAGAATACACAAAGATCACTAAAGGCATTCATGGGGTCCATTAACAAAGAGCTGAAGGAAGTCAGGGAGACCACAAAGCGAATGCTGAATGGAACCCAACAGAAGAAATGGGAGTCCAAGGAAACCATAACCAATCAACTAAGTGATTTGAGAATAAACACTGAACACCAAATTAAGGAGGTAAAGAAGTTCATACAAGATCTAAAACAAAGCTTCAACAAAAAATTTGAAGCAATCAAAGCTGACTATTCAGAAAGAAAAGAAATAAAAAACAAAGTAGAAAGTCTTGACAGCAGGTTAGACCATGCAGAAGATCAAATCTCGGGGATTGAAGACAGCCTAGATATTATAGAGAAAGAACATACAACCATCCAGGACAAGTCCAAGAAATATGATAGATTTATCCAACCCTTGGAAGACACCATCAGAAGGCCTAATCTAAGGATAATGGGTGTAGAGGAGCACCTAGAAAGAGAAGTTAATGGCCTAGGAAATTTATTAAACAGGATCCTAGCAGATAACTTCCCAAACATACAAAAATATAGGCCTATTCAGATACAAGAAGCTTTTAGAACTCCAAGTAGACCAGACCAGGATAGGACATCTCATCGTCACATTATAAGCCACACAGGATCAATTCAGACCAAGGAAAAGATCCATAAAGCTGTCAAGGAGAAAAGGTTAATCATCTATAAAGGGAAACCAATTAGAATCACCTCAGATTTCTCAGCAGAGACAATCAAAGCAAGAAAAGCCTGGAATGATGTATGCCATGCCCTAAAAACAAACAACTATCAACCAAGAATACTGTACCCAGCTAAACTCTCCATAATAACTGAAGGCCAAAAACAAAACCTTCCATAGCAAAGAAAAATTGAAACAATACATCTCCACCAAACCAACCTTACAAAAGGTTCTTAAAGATGTCCTACATATAGAAAACCAACAAGATAAAATAAAGGCCAAGAAACTGCACCCAAACTGAGAATCCAAGAACCATAGGAAGAACCCAGTTTTCATAGCCCCAAAGAAGGTGGATAACATGGCATGAACTCCCAAATACCTCTCAGGCCTATCTATCAACATTAACTTAACTCTTCAATTAAGCGACATAGACTGTCTAGATGGAATAAAAAACAAGATCGTTCAACTGCTGCCTTCAGGAGTCACATCTTGCCCATAAAAACAAACACATTTTCAATGATAAAGGCTGGAACAAAATCTACCAAGCAAATGGCCCCCATAAACAGACGAGAGTTGCAAGCCTAATATCAGATAAAATAGACTTCAAATTAGAATTTGTGAGAAGAAATAAAGAATCTCTCCTTCAGGAGGATATTACAATTCTAAATATCTATTCGCCAAACAACGGAGCACCCAAAATTTATCCAAGAAACACTACTTTCCCTCAAATCTCACATAGATCCAAAGAAATTAATTGTTGGGATTTTAACACACCACTCTCCCCTCTAGATAGATAAACTCGGCAAAAACTCAACAGAGAAACCACAGACCTAAACAGCTGCATAGATCAACAAGATTTAACAAACATCTACCAAATACCTAACCCAGCAGCATCACAATACACGTTTTTCTCAGCAGCACATGGAACATTTTCAAAAATAGACCACATTTTAGGCCACAAAGCAAATGTGTACAAATTCAGAAACATTGAAATTAAACCTTACATTCTCTCAGACCACAAGGGGATAAAATTAGAACTGAACACCAAACGCCACCAAAGAAATCCGTTAACACATGGAGGCTGAACAACACACTGCTGAATCAGGAGTGGGTCATGGAAGAGATTAGAAAGGAAATTCAAATGTTCATGCTATTCAACAAAAACGAGCACACAGATTACCAGCTCCTCTGGGTCACAGCAAAAGCAATACTCAGAGGCAAGTTCATAGCTCTGAGCTCCTACATCAACAAATTGGAGAGATCTGAAACCAACAATTTAATGAGACATCTGAACCTCCTTGAAAAAGAGCAGCAAGATAAACTCCAATTCAGTAGACAGAAAGAAAATGATTAAAATTAAAACAGAATTAAATGAATTAGAATCCAAAAAAACTATAGAAAGAATCAACAAAGAGTTGATTCTTTGAAAATATTAACAAAATTGACAGACCCTTAACAAATCTTATGAGAAAAAGTAGAGAACACACCCAGATAAATAAACTCACAGATGAGAATGGAAACATCACCACAGAAACAACTAAGATTCAGAACATTTTAAGGGAATACTTCTCAAAACTTTATGCTAATAAGTTTGAGAACTTGGCAGAAATGGACCTTTTCCTAGCAAATATTGACATGCTAAAAATAAACCAAGACGAGTGAAACCATCTTAACAGGCCCATATCAAGAATTGAAATAGAAACAGCAATAAGAGACCTCCAAGATAAGAAAAATCCAGGACAAGATGGTTTTAGAGCAGAATTCTACAAGGCTTTCAAAGCATAGTTCACACCAATACTCCTCCAACTCTTCAATGAAATTGAAAGACAAAGTTCACTACTGAACACATTCTATGAAGCCATCATAACCCTCCTCCCAAAACCACGCAGGGACTGATCAAAGAAAGAGAACTATAGACCCATTTCTTTGATGAACATTGATGCAAAACTTCTCAACAAAATTTTGGCCAATCGACTTCAACACTTTATCCAAAAAATCATACACCACGATCAAACAGGATTCAATTCAGGGATGCAAAGCTGGTTAATATATGCAAATCAATTAATATTATTAATCACATCAACAGGAGCAAGGATAAGAACCATATGGTTATCTCAATAGATGCAGAAAAAGCATTTGACAAGATCCAACATACCCTTTATGATGAAGGTTTTGGAAAAAATAGGAATCCATGGAAGGCTGTATATGACAAACCTACAGCCAGCATTATACTTAATGGTGAAAAACTAAAGCCATTTCCTCTTAACTCAGGAACAAGACAAGGATGTCCACACTCGCCACTTCTCTTCAATCTAATATTAGAATGCCTAGCTACAGCAATAAGACAAGATGCAAACATAAAGGGGATCCAAATAGGGAGAGAATAAATAAAACTCTCCCTCTTTGCAGATGACATGATCTTGTATTTAAAGAATCCCATAGTCTACACTCCCAAATTACTCAAGCTGATTCAAAACTTTGGCAAAGTAGCAGGGTATAAAATTAACCCCCCAAAATCAATCGCTTTTCTGTATGCCAACAATGAGAAAAGTGTGGCTGAAATTAGGAAAGCAACTCCATTTGTAATAGCCCCACAAAAATAAAATACCTAGGAATTACCTGAACCAAAGAAGTGAAGGACCTCTATGATGAAAACATTAAAAACTTGAAAAAGGAAATCAAAAGAGAACTTAGAAAATGGCAAGACCTCCCATGCTCCTGGAATTGGAAAGATTAACATCCTGAAAAGGGCAATATTTCCCAAGGCTATTTACAAATTCAATGCGATACCTATCAAAATTCCAACCTCATTCTTCAGGGAAATAGAAGAGGCAATCCAAAAATTCATATGGAACAATAAAAGACACCGAATAGCAAAAAAGCTCTTCAACGGAAAGAACACTGCTTGAGGAATATCAACACCAAATTTCAAACTCTACTATAAACCCATAGAATTCAAAAAAGCTTGTTACTGGCACAAGAACAGACCAAAGTACCAATGGAATAGAATTGAAAACCCAGAAATGAACCTACACACCTATAGCCATCTAATCTTCCATATGGGAGCTAAAAAAATACAATGGAAGAAATACAGCCTCTTCAGTAAATGGTGCTGGCAAAATTGGTTAACTACTTGTAGAAAACTAAAGCTAGATCCTTAGATATCATCCTGCACTAGAATCAACTCCAAATGGATCAAAGACCTCGAAGTTAAAGCAGACAATCTGAAAACATTGCAGGGTGGAATAGGATAAACCCTAGGTCTCCTTGGCACAGGCTTAAATTTTCTTAATAGAGACCTGGAAACACAACAAATCGAAGAAAGTTTGGACAAATGGGATTGCATGAAGTTGCAGAGTTTCTGAATGGCAAAGGACATAGCCAGCAAGATCAATAGAAAGCCCACGGATTGGGAGAATATCTTCACTAGCTATACAATGGACAAGGGTCTCATATCTAAAATATGTTTGGAACTCAAAAAATTAAATCCCACAACAACAAATCCTCAAACAACTGCCGAATAAATAAGTGGGTTAAAGACTTAAAGATAAACTTCTCTGAAGAAGAAAGAAAGATGGCCAATAGACACATGAAGAAATGCTCAACCTCCCTAGCCATAAAAGAAATGCAAATCAAAACAACATTGAGATACCACCTCACACTAGTTAGAATGGCAAAAATCAAGAACTCTAAGATGCTGGAGGGGATGTGGAGAGAAGGGAATCTTACTTCATTGCTGGTGGGAGTGTAAACTTGTTCAACCACTTTGGAAAGCAGTATGGAGGTTCCTAAAAAGACTTCATATAGAGTTCCCCTATGACCCAGCAATCCCACTTTTGGGCATTTACCCAAATTTTACAAACAAGACCACACTAAAGATACCAGGACAACTATGTTTATTGAAGCATTATTTACCATAGCTAAAATATGGAACCAACCGATATGCCCCTCAGTAAATGAATGGATGAAGAAAATGTGGTATATACACACAATGGAATTCTAAGCCTCCATCAGAAAGAATGACATTGCCCCATTTGTTAGGAAATGGAAAGGCTTGGAAAAAATTATATTAACTGAAGTAAGCCAAGCCCAAAGAAACATAGGTTCCATGATTTCCCTTATTTGCAATATCTAGTATATGTGTGAGTCAAGCAGAAAAGGTCAGATAATGTGATGTTAAGAAAATGAACCCTTAGTTATGTATTTAAATGTTCTTTTTTCTTTCATGCATTTGTTTCTAATGCATTTATAAGATTATTTCTTTGTAGCTTTGTATGTCCCTCCCCCACAGTATAATCCCTGCTTTCACCATATTTGATGTGTGTATAATTTGTGAAGGAGAAAGGGGAAAACAAGTCGTTTAAGGATACAGGGGGACCCGTTGCAACAATGAGAAGTACAAGTTGTCATGTCCAAAACGAAGTTTACAACTTTGGTGGTGGGGGTGGGGGGGAGACTGGGAAGGGATGTGAAGGATAAACAAAGGAGGAGGCTGCAATGCTTGATAAGAAATGTACTCATTATCTTCCCATGTCATTGTAACTCCTCTGTACAGTATGTTCACAATAAAAAAAAGAGAAAAAAATTACAATCTAGAAAGTGTATCTGTAATGTTAGTTGTGTCAAGTCACCATCGGCAGCAATCAGTTTTAGATCTCACTATGTCCTGTCTAATGCCAGATAATATTTCATTAATTTATTTAATTTTTTCTAACAAAATTCATTATGAATGGCAACATCACAATTTTCTAGTGAGCATTAACGCATCTTCAACATATTTATTTCAACAAACAGCATTTTGCATTTGGTTTTTGTTGTTTAATTTTGCCAGCGCTGGGGCTTGAAATCAGGGCCTGGGCCCTCTCCCTGAGCTTCTTTGATCCAGACTAGCACTCTTACCAATTGAGCCACAGTACCAATTCCAATTTTTCTGCTTATGTTATACTGAGGAATCAAATCAAGTGCTTCATGCATGGGAGGCCAGCACTCTACCACTAACCACATTCCTAGTTATTGGGACTTTTGTTGTTGTTGTTGTTGTTGTTGTTGCTTTAAGATAGCCTTTTACTATGTGTCCTTCTGTTGGCCAAAACATAGGCTGGTCTCAAGCTAACTTCTTAATCTTCCTCTCAAGTTCAGAGATTACAAACATTGACCACCATATTCGGCTCAGGATTCTTTGTGAGAAAATACTCTTTTAGATATAGAAAGAGTTCTTCTGTCTTCCATGGACTCTATGGTTTTTGCATTCAGCATTTTAATCACACTCTTGTACTGGTGTTTCCACTTCTAGATCAATAGAACTATTTCAGGTTCTGAACTTGAAGCTGATCCCTGCCACCCAATAATATCACATTCTTGTGAATAGCAATAGCTGGCCTCATGAGCATAGCAGCCAGCTGGAGCTCAGCTATCTGATGGCCTTGGGCTCCAACAATGCAATCATTTCTGTGCACAGACTGAAAACTACCATAGGTAATTATGATTTACTCCATTCTATTCTCAGCTAAATTCTATTCTCAGCTTTGTATGCTTTAAAATCTCTTGAATATTAATTACATTTTCCTACATTCTCAAAAGTAACATATGTCTTACTCTAAAATTCATTCAAACATGCAAAAATATTAATGTAGTGCTGTCCAACTATGGCTCATATTTTAAAACGTGGATAATTTAGAGGTAAAAATCTGAGGATCCTGGTTTAAAGCAGCCTATGCAGAAAAATCTGAGATATTTCTCCAATTGAGAAACCAAAATCCAGAAGTGGAGATGTTGCTCTCGTGGGAGAGTGTCAGCTTTGAGCAAAAAGGCTAAACAAGAATATTAGGACTACTTCTGACTCCGTTGCCTCATTTGATTTTGCTTCACAAGTTACAAAATATTTTGACATAATTTTGGTTTGGTGTTTGGGGGAGGTTGGCTTTTGAAGTACTAGGGGGCCAGTACTCAGGCTTGAACTGAGGTTCTGGAGCTCTTGCTTAGATTGCTTTGCTCAATGCTGTCACTGTGCCCCTCGAACCACATCTCCACTTCTGACTTTTTCTACTTAATTGAAGATAAAAATTTGAGGATTTATTAGCTTGGGTTGGCATCAAACTGTGATCCTCAGTTCCCATCGTTGTGAACAGCTAAGATTACAACAATGATCCAGAGGCTGAATATATTGTGCTCCCTATGAAACCTAAACAAGGGCAAGTGTGTAAGATGCATTTCTCTGTACAGTGTTTTCACAATAAAAAAGAAAATTAGTTAGAAAATATAGCCCTTATATGTGTGTATACATTATATAAATGTGCAGAGGGAAATGAGGATGTATCTGCTGATTTTGAGGAAAGATTTCAACTATGAGTTTTCACAGACTGGGCTACGTTGTACAGAATGCTTGAGACTAACGGTGAGGTAATTGATGTCATCATCCCATTCATCTACATCCCTTGTTAACATGTGCACTTTATACTGTGTTGTAATCATGATTATTTTGTGTATGAGAGGCAGTACTGGGGTTGAATTCAGGACCTATGTACTGTTGCTTAGCTTTTATATGCAATGCTAACACTCTACCATTTGAAGCAAAGCTCAGCTTTCTGTATTTACTGTTTAAATGGAGGTAAGATTCTTTTTTGCTCAGTTGGCATTGAACTGAGTTCCTCATAGCTCAGGGTTCGGAGTAACTAGTTTTACAGGCCTGAGGTTGCAAAGCCTAGGTTTTCATTATTACTTTTACAAGCTATCTGCTCACACACATTGCTTGCATTCAAAAGTCTCACTGTTCAGGATGATAAGATGTGAGGAAAGATGGTTGAGTGGATAAGTTACCAAATTGGTCTCTAGCCCCAGTAACATCATTCTGGCAGTAAGTTACATTTCAGTCAGTGAGCACATATTTCCAATTTCACTCTGCCTTTTTAAAATGCCTTTTTGAAATGTCTTTGATACATCTTTTAAACATTATCTCCCAAACAGGAGATATTATGTGAATGTATTTGATAATATTTCAAATAGGGGTGTTGTTGTGTGTCTTCATGTCTGTTGTCAAAGGCTGTCCATCTGGGCTTCAGGAACAGAGCTAATGTTTCCTGTCTGCTGGTTGCAGACAGGAAGGTTTTTCCTGGCCAGGCTTTGACTTGGGATCCATTCATCTTAGATTTCTAAGTAGCTAGGATAACCACCAACAACTGGCTTGTTTTAGAAGCATTGCTTTTCATTCATTGATTTTTTTTTTCCTGGAAGGTTGATCTAGACAGACTGCTTGTACCTGATGATAATGTGATTTGAATAACACCCTTTGCCTCTGGCATTTCTGAAACTGATTTCCACAGTTCTAGACAAATGGAATTGTTCAAAAGCCAATAGCATTTTCCTTCTGAGATGTTAGGTCGCTTATTTAAATCTCTTATCATTTCCTTTGGCAAAATGATCAGGGTGTTTCTGTAAAACCCTATTTCTTGAGATTATTAGAGATAGAAGGTATCATGTACACACTTTCTAATAGTCTTTCCTTTTATAAACATATGTTACAAGATTGGATGGAAGAATGATGACTATTGAATTAATTTGATAACCACTCTAGAATTTTTAAGCTTTAATCCTTATTAACTCAAAGGAAGATTATAAGCATTCAGAATAGTGGAATGTGTCTACTACTCTTTAGTTGTATGTGGAAAGATGATCAGAATTCTTATGATTAATAAAATATATCTTCAAATTTCCAATGGTTGACTGCTATGCTAATTGGGAGGACACATTGGTGCTGCCAGGGGTTTGAAAGTTGGTAATGAAGCAAAATATCCTGGGAGAGAATTTGCTAAGGATATAATTTCCAAGACTCATACCAAATACATTGAACTAGAATGCTAAGTGATGAATGACTGAGCACCAAATTTTATTTGTTGGCTTCTTGGTTTTTGACGTCCTGGGATTTGGACCTAAGGACTAGGTGCTGTTTCTTAGTTTTTTCCTCAAGCTAGTGATCTTCCAGTTTAACCATAGGTTCATATCCATATTTTTGGAGTTTAATTGGACATGTCTTTGGGCTTCCTTAAAACTTATTCTCAGTTATCAGCCTCCTGAGTAAGTAGGATTATAATTGTAAGCCACCAGAGCCCAGCTAAAATCACATTTTAGAAGTATTCTTTCGGTGAATCAGATGTGTCTGACTGCTATTTTAGCACTTTGGTTCCAGTGGGTCATGTCAGTTTTATACTAAAATCAAAACCTTTCTTCTTTTAATACACATATCCCGTATCTACTTTATTCCTATCTTCATTTCTGACCTCTTTTTTCTTCTTTGTACATTTCCATTCTTACTTCACAAGCAAGCATGTCAGTGCAGTTTTCCTTTTCTGAAGCAAGTCAGGTCCATTCCGATCAATGGGGGATGTACTTGCTGTTCTTACTGCCTGGAGTACCTGCTCCTAGATAATTGCCTGGATGATGGCTCACATATCAGCTATCTCTTGTTCAGGGTTGTCTCATCCCATCCTCACTGTGAAGTTGTTGCTACAAAATCACGAATATCATGTCTCTGAATAATAGGAATTATCATTATGATTTCTGGTTTTCGTTTCAGCATGAAACTGGTGAAGAGAGAGCCACATTCACTTCTGTTTCTCCAATACCTATAATAGTGTCTAATCCTTAGTGTTCAGGAGTCTTACATGGAGATCAGCCTTCTCCAGTTCAATTTATTCTAGCTTCTGGTCAGGACAGCTCTTCAAGCTGAAGTCTGATAGCTAGTAAGTCATTCCCTCTCATTATTTGTGCCTGTTGGTGTTGTTGAGTCTACTTCAGGGCAAAACCAGTGCCTGACACCTATTTGTTGTTATGGCAAAGGTGGCTGTGACATCATAGAAGTTATAGCCATTATTTTGTGAAGCTGTGTGAGGACATTCACCCCCACATAATTTCTTCCATATATGTGTCTCCTTTGCCTAGGAGTGCATTCAACAATTCAACAACCAAACTCTCACCCAGTTCTTGATACGCTCAGAATATGTTTCCATTTCCTTTAAAAAAAATTCAAAACATGCTTTGGTGATTTGTAATTGAATTACTGAAACAGAGTATATAATTTTATGTATTTGTAAGTCTTTGTCTATCTCTCTTGAGCCCTTGCCATATTTCTATGAGTTTGCAGCTTGGGAAGGGAAATAAGGTTTAACTCAGTATAGTCAGAGATTATAGTTCAGAAGGCTCTTTTTAGATCCTTTTGGAGGGAATGACTACTTTCTATCTGATGTTCTACAGATGGACATCTTGGTACAGAAACTGAGTAGAGTGTCATAAGAGGCTTGTCCTGATTTCTACTGACTTTCCTCTGAGTTTGGGGAGTGTGATCCCACTGCATATATGTCTCTTTGCTACACTGAAGGGCCCAGGCCTCCTCTGAAAATTTAAGGCCTAAACCTCATAACCCAGCTTCCCACATTTCTAGGATTACAGGCTTGAGTCTCATGGACTCAACTCATAGCTGCATTTTTATACATAGCGTAGTCAGTTTCATTATATTCACTTCATAGACAGATATATACAAATATATGTATATGTTTATTCATCTATTTATAATAAGTGTTAGATATAGAAACACACGAATATATATTCATAAAATCATATAATTATAATCAAATTATAGCTGTACTTACCCAAAAATATTTTACACTAATATTATGTTAAATAATTACTCAAGAATAAAAATTTAAATACCTGTATAGTTTGAAAAATCATATTCAATTTTATGTATTATATAATATACTATATATAACATCAAGAATATAACATGTATTTACATACAACTAATTTAATTGTGTTATTTTCCTTCCTGATTTTGTGTTTGTTCATCTATGTAAGCCTTCTTTCTTCTATTGATGATGGTTTTTACTTTCTAGTATATATATTTCCTATATATTTTGTCAAATATTAACCATAAGTAGATTTTTATATTATTGGATCCAAATTTTTCTTACATATTTACCCAAAGCAAAAAGAAAATGTATACACATTTGAACTCACTGTTGGAAGTGTGTCCCACATACCACTATAAGTATTGTGTCATTTGTCCCAATTGAGAGAATAGCTTTCTAGGCCATTTTATCTGCTGTCCAAGACCTTTTCTCTCCCCCTTATCAACACAGCCAGGGATGGCCCGGCTTCTTTGCAGCTCCCTGAGCATTTAACAGTTCCCTTTATACACAGTAGGCTCTATTGTTCAGCCCCCTGTCACTCTGTGTTTTCCCTCCAATAGCACACGTATGCACGATGCTTCAGATTGCAGGCTTAAAAAGAAACATATTTAGGATTCATGAGTCTACAATATATCTAAAACATTGACATTTTAATAAAGTTAGAAAACTAAATAGAATTAACACTTTACAACAATCAGAACAAAAATAAAAGTAAAGATTTTTCCAGCAAGGGGGAATGGAATCTCTAAATCTAGCTTGGCCTCTAAGTTGCCTTCAGACATAAATTCTGCCTCTGAGTCCTCAAAGGAATTTACTTCTTCATTAAAGACAGGATTTTCTTCCTGAGTCCAGGGAGGGGCAGATTCTAATTTCTTAATTGCAATTTGGATCCCCTGCAGGAGGATAGATTGGTCTGGGTATTCTGTGAGGAAAGATTCTCTTTCCTCAACTGAATCTAGATTTTCTACCTCTGTTATTGGTTTTCCTGAACATAGACTGGGGTCATTTTCCTTTAGCACACATTTACCCTGCACACCAAGACGAGTCTTTTTGACTGGTTTGGCGCTGATCTAGGTGGATTGTGAATATCAATGGGAGACATTCTGGATCATCTTCTTCCTTGGTTGTATGTGCAGGTGCACCTGCATCACATGTGGTGTTCAGAACCAGTGAGATGTCCACAAGACTCAAAACTTGCTTGGGCTTTTCTACAAATTAAAAAAAAAAGCCCTCTATATTCACATGCTTTCTGGAGCTTAGTGATGGCTTCCGATGTCTATCAGTCACCATAGATAACATCACTGATGGGTTCTTTATCTGGAGTTCTGCAGGAGTTTTTCTACGGTGATGCAAACCTGAGCATAGAAATAGGTTCAGGAGTCTTAGAACTATAGAAGTTAAGGTGTGACTAAACTTTCATGAGGATCTAATGGGGGAAGCTTTAGAACTTGAGTTTGGACTGAACACTGATAAGTAGGTAGGGTGTTTCTAATGAGTGATTACTTCCAAGTTCTTTCAAAAGGAGAACAGATATTACCTGGCAAAGAATATTAATAAAACGACATTTTGTCAAGCTGGGGCGTAGAAAGGGCTCTTGGTCAATCAGGCACAGACCTAGAGACCCAGGTTCCGTCCGTACTCACTAGCTCTGAGGCATCTAAACAAGGACTTCTTCCTCTTTTTCTTGGTCTCAAGGATCATGCGTTCCTTCAGCTGCTTCAGAAGAATATGTGAGCAGAAAAGCAAGTCTGAAGAGGGCATGTTGAGCTTGACATACTGTGTAAATTCTTTCATGGTGTCATGGTACGTGTACTCATAGAAATCATCATAGTAGAAGTCCATCCACCTAGGAAAGATGGAACAAACCATGCTGTGAGCAGACGAGGAAAATGAGAGCCCACCCTCCACATCCTGACCTATATAGTTTTTGTGGCAGGATATGCATGTTGGGAGACGGGAAGAGACTCTTGCAAGTAGGCTGCTCCTCACAATTTCTGAAAAACAATACTCTAAAATTCTCCCTGTGATAGGGGAGAAATTTGTTTCCCCACTGAATCTGACTTGTTATGCACAGACCTCTTTGTCATCCATGAGAGTCCAAAACAGCAACCGCATCCATGATGTGTAATCTGCTATCCACTGAAGTGCTAAGCCTCAACCCCCTGGTGAAACCACAACTGGTGTGCAAAGAAGAATGTAGACTTTGAATCAAAAAGCTCAAAGATACCAATTTTTCAAGGACAGAACTTCTCTTTGTCCCAACGTCCACTTTCTTTTTCATCTTGTTCATCTTCCTCCCAGTTACGGTAGAAGGATCTGTACCAATGGGAGGAGAGAAGGAGAACAACTCTGTGCTTCTCCTTGTTCTGAACTAACAGGACACACATGGGACTAGTTAAATCCCACAGAGTAATGTAAACATGACAGAAAAAACTGGAGATATGTCTACACAATTTCAAGGAAATTCTGTGTGACTGCTTATAAGCATCTGTCCAAATAAATGCACAATGGCTCATGCCTCTAATCCTACTAACCAGGAGAGTGAGATCTGAGGATCACAGTTTGAAACAGTCTAATTTGTAAAATTCTAAAGATACTTCAATTAACCGGCCAAAGGTCAGACCTGGAAGTGGGGCTAAAGAGCAGAGTGCTACGAACAGGACAGCACTCAGGCCCCGAATTCAAGCTCAAATTGCATTCTTTCTTCTGTCTATATTCATTCAAAGGCCTCCAAGATAGTGGTTTCCTAGGTGAGGGTGGACGTTGGGTGCCACTGGCTCATTCCTTTAATCCTAGTCTCTCAGCAAGCAAACTGCTAAGGCTCCACTAGCTTCTGAGGCAAATGAAATGTTCTGGCAGACCAGTCCTAAGGAGTTAGCCATGGAGTGAACTTCTTTGTCTCAAGACAAGCTCCTGTGATCAGACCTCAGTGAAACAGTCTCAGAGAGGTACCAAGTATTCCAATCATCTGCCAGGGTGTTTCATCAGCTCTGTTTGAGGGAGGAGCACTCAATTTTTAAACAATATCCAGCAACTGCTCCATTGTCTCCTACTCTATAGTGGTGAAGGATGTTTTTAACATAGAAAAGATCACCTTTCTTATAATCAGGGACGAGGTCCATTACCAGCATTTCCAACAAGCTTGAGTCCAAACTCCCTATATTATAAGGCATATTCAGGGTTTGGGCTGACTCATTGTCACACTGAGGTGGTAAAAAGAATGGATTTTTGAAACATGGAATTGGGAGTATACTTCAAAATGAGTAATAGAGTGGACTGAAAAGTACACAGTAAATATTTTCTCATTATACATATATAAAAGCATACAAGAAGAAGGTTGTACTGTGGGCTGTCATAGTTATACCTGGCCTAAGTTGCCTTCTGATTTCCTTGGTTTCTTCTTATAAAAAGGCCTGAGAATATGGATTCGTGTTTTTTCACTGATCCAATGTCTGCAGCATTGTGTGAGGCACTCACACCTCTCATGCCTAAGACCTGAGTCTCTTGAACTTTGAAAACAACACAGGAACATCTTTCTTGATCCTGAGCCACAGGCCACTTGAGCTGGCATGAGCTAACTGTCAGTTACTGTCGCCTGGCTCTCAGAGTTCCATATTCTATTCCATTGTGAGGTAGAGAGTGTCATCTCTCAGAGCCCAATGATCTAAGCTGCTTGCTCACATAAGACCGTCCCATAGACATACTGGAGACTGAAATCTCCCCTCCCACATCACTCTATACACATGTGAACATTGTCAAATCCCGACATCCTCAGCTAGGCCTGGGAATCAGCATGCTCTCAACCTCAAGGAACACTTCCTAAATCAGATCCATGCCTTATTTGTCACTTTTTCTCTCATACTGCAGAAATCATTTTGCCTCTCAGGGCCCTCTCAGCCTGCCATGTACTTCTTGCATCTATTTCTGACATCTACATCCTAGGACTTTGTTGGTGGTTTGTTTCCTAAACTTGTTTACCCTTGAATCCCCAGTGTGCTGTCATCTGGAAAAAAGGTAAGTACTTAGAGGTGGGAAAATCATACAAGTATTGAAAAATAAACCTTACACATATTGTCAGACATTTTTAGAGATGTACATGCTTGTAAGATAAGAGAGTATTTTTGAAAATTTTTCCATATTTTATGACAGAAGGGAAGGGGGGAGGGAAGAGGTGCTGCATTATCTTCTGATAATTCAGTGATTATTATAGAAAAATACTATAGTTGAACGAATGTAAGCTTTAAATATAAAAACTTTGCTCCTGTTTTTTTTTTATAATAAGCTAGTCGTTTATAAAGAATTCCTCACTAAAGTCTTGTCATCTTTGTCCCATAAACTATCCTCCTCCTTAAAATAATCAGGAAAAAAACCTTCACAAATGAGTGGGCTGTTGCCCAATCTCTGGATAAGAATTTAAGATACAACATTGCCAGAGCATCTGTGTGTGTACATGTGTGTTGGTGTTTGTGTGTGTGTGTGTGTGTGTGTGTGTGTATATGAGGTTATGTTGTGCATATCTATGTTTTAGGTCTTGAATTCAGGGGCTATATGACAAGCCTGAGTATCTTTCTGGTGACTGTAGTGATCTACCAATTGTGCCACAGTTCCACTGCAAGATTTCTGCAGTGAACTGGAGAGGAGAGACTCATAAAATTTCATGTTCAGGCTGTCTGAACTAAATCTCAGGTCTCAAACGCCTGATTATTTAGAATTATACTTATCAGCATCCATAACCAGGTTATAAAACAGTGTTAATGGAGGAAGTGGGGTTCAAAGTTTCAGTCTAGCTTCACAACATTCTATATCATAAAACAACAACAGTAGAACCCTATATAAAATACAATAAAAAGATGTAATTAGAATATAATTTTATGATCTAGTCTGTTAGCATACATTTCAGGAAACCATGGTCTTAATGATTTAGCATCACAAATCCAAACAAAATGAGATAATTTCAGTAGACTCTACAAATTTTTAATTCCATCATATAATAATTTCAAATCATTATAATAAACAGGAAAACATGCATACTTATAATGTAAAAAGATGTAAAAAGATGAAGATGGCAGATTATGAAATGGGAAATTCTACACTGCAGGAAAATTATTGTCATGGTGAATATATGGTGGTATTGTCATGGTGAATATATGAAAATATTCTTCAGAGGAACAATAGATAAATATATATGTACTACACATAGTCTAACTTGTCTCTAACCCTATCAACTTCCAATATTCTGCACATTTTCACTGTGTTCGTGTTTATGGAACATTGCAAAATAGCTAGCAGAGTCAGGAGGTTACCAAAATACATTAGCTTGAATGTTTTAGGAGATAAACCTGCTAATTATATTGACTACTTTAGATATTTAACATGTAGTGTGTAATCATTGTACTCTCTAAGTATATACATAAGCTATTCAAAGTGAAATGGAATATAACATTTTTTTGCCTGTAAAGGTAGGTATTTGGGACATCAGTTCCAGACCAGTGTAGAGTTACCTGCAATGCTCCCCAACCCCTGTCTATGCGTGATGGAATACTTCTATCATCCCAGGCCCATGGGGAGCTGAGAACAGGAGGATTTCAATTCCATGCCATTCTAGGAAAGATCGTCCACATAGCTCCATCTCAACCAAAGAAAGTGCAACACGGGCTAGCACTTATCACACCCACCTTGGTGAAAATAAAAATAAGAGCATTGTAGTAAAAGTAACAAAAATATTAAAACATGGCAATACAAACCATCATGAACAACACTTAACTAGTGTTTGTTTCTCATAACTATAATCCTAACTATAGCTAGGATTATATATGTGAGCCAGAGGCACCAAGCAGTTCATTTTAAAAATGACTATTTGAGGCCAGGTGCCAGTCTCTCATGCTTGTAATCCCAGTTAGTCATAAGGCTGATTTCTAAGGATCGCAGTTCAAAGCCAGCCCAGGAAGAAAAGTCCCCATAAGACTCTTATCTCCAAATAACAACTCAAAAAACAGAAGTGACTCTGTGGCTCAATTGGTGGAATTCTAAGTAACTTGAGCACAGAGCCTCAAGGACAGTGCCCAGGCCTTGAGTCCAAGCCCCACAACTGTCAAAGAATAAATAAACATTTTAAAGTCTGAATTTTTTGTAAATTAAAATGTGGTATCCAATTCTACAGACTACTACAGATTTCATTATATTTGTAGTTAGAAAAAGTAGCAGCAGTTGAATAAAGGACATTTTTTCATAAACTCGGGCAGATTGGTCTCTAATTCGAGGAAATTGGACTCATACATAATATTTTTTGGTGGCTTTTTGTTTTGTTTTTAGAACACGATGAGAAACCTTATTTCTACCAATGGCTATTTGGATGTGTCTAACATCATTCCAGGCCATGCAAAATTAAACAGTAAAGACAGGACGCAGTCTTTGTTTTGTTTTTTTGTGAGGCCTGAACTCTGGGCCTGGGCGATGTCTCTCAGCTCTTCAGCTCAAGGCTAGTGCTCTACCACTTGAGCCACAGCGTCACTTCCAGCTTTTTTTTGCTTATGTGGTGCTGGGGAATCGAACCAAGGGCCTCAGGCATGCAAGGCAAGCGCTCTAACACTGAGCCACCTCCCCAGCCCTGACAGGACGCAGTCAACTGGCAATAAATTTACTTGTCTTTATGCCATGTTCCAAATGATTTGTTTAGCTTATACGTCCCTATGGCCTATAGTTTCCTATTCCTGCCTTCGTCAAAATACAAGCATGTTCCACCAATTCAGATTTGAGCCAGGCAATATGTAGTATTAGTGCCAAAATTAGAGGAAAATTGTAACACAACCAGGGAAGCATGAAACCAACACGTTAGTAGCTGGACACAGGGGACTCAGGCCTATAAACCTAGCTACTCAGGAGGCTAATAATCACAGTTCAAAGACAGCAGGAGTGAGAAAATCTGTGACTCTTCTCTCCAATTAACAACCAAAAAGTCATAAAGGAAGCTGGGACTCCAGAGGTAGAGTAGCCTTGATTACAAAAACTCAGGTGCAGCAACCAATCCTGAGTTGAAGCTGAAGGTTAGGCACAAAAACAAAAACAAACAACAGCAACAAAACAAACAGAAACTGGGAGAAAGCTCAGAAAGGATGGCATTGTCTACAAAGCAAATGTACACATTACATGAATTGTGATATGGTAAGCACACTCTACACACCTGAGTAACAATTACATTTAAAAAAAGAATCTGAGAAATCCCAAAGCTATGGACCTTTTGATGTGCATCTGCTTTCTAGTATTTCAAAGTCCCATCATCTGACCTGGTAGCACACAGGTTGTAGCCCAGGGTGATTAGAAAATATGAAGGCAGAGATCTTTTCAGAGTGTCCCACCAAATCTTTGATTACTTTATGCTAAAAACAAAACAAAGCAAAGAAAACAAAATAGACTTTAAGGTTAATTAGGCTGCTATTAAAAATTCAGATGTTGGTAGTGTTTGTGGAGTGGAAGGGAAAAAACAAATTATGTAAATAAGGATACAGGTGGATCCATAGCAACAATGAGATGTACAACAAATTATGTCAAAAAACGAACTTTACACCTTTGGAGGAGGAAGTGGGAGAAGGGAAGGGATGAAAAGGAGAAACAAAGGAGGAGGCACCACTGCTTAATAAGACATGTACTCTTTATCTTGCAAATGTAATTGCAACTCCTCTGTATATTATTTTCAAAATTAAAAAAATGAATAAAAAGATTCCAGGCAGAATTATACTGTCAAATGATAGTTAGTACATATGTTTTGTAGATACTGATCTCACATGTGTCAGAAAAATATCCATGAATTCATAACTAGAAACTCTGAAGTGTAAGGTGTATTAATTAGGTAAGTTTCATGAGGTAGCCAATGAAGAGATCACCACATGTTATTCAGTCAGGTAAAGTAGTTTATTTACTGAACTGCTGCTCATGCCATATATGATGGAGAGGCATGTGAAATAAGGGGGTTGACCCAACCTTGGGCCAGGACATATCTAGGCCAAGGACCTGGTTGAGATATGGCCTGGTCGGAGAAAATTCTGGCCACACTGGATGTGAGCTCAGGGCCTGGGAATCTGCTCTGGTCAAATGGAAAGTGTGACCAGAGGCTGACCAGGTTGTGACTTAGTAGGAGGGGGAGGTGTCTGCCTCCAGGCATGCCAGATACCTAGGTAACGCATAAAGGATGGAAAATTAGCCAAGAAGAGTGGAAGTGTCTGCATAGGGTCTGCATGGCTTGGGCAGACCTAATACCAAATACAGGTAGAACCTCTGCCATGTAACTCCTGACTCTAAACCGTTCATTCTCAATCACTTATCATTCTTTCCTTTATTCTTCCTTCCTTCCTTCCTTTCTTTCTTTTTTCTTTTTTACTTTCTTTCTTTCTTTTTTTCTTCCTTTCTTTCTATCTTTCTGTCTGTCTGTCTTTCCTTCCTTCCTTCCTACCTTCCTTCCTTCCTTCCTTCCTTCCTTCCTTCCTTCTTTCCTTCCTTCTTTTCTTTCTTTCTTTCTTTCCTTCTTTCTTTCTTCCTGCCTACCTTCCTTCCTTCCTTTCTTTCTGTTCTCTCTCCCTCTATCTATCACTCCTCTCTTTCACTCACCCTCCCTCTCTCCCCTACCTCAGTATTCTCAGCTCTCAAAAAATGGACACTTGGTGAGTTGAACTCACAGGCTGTGAAGAACAGCTCAATTGGCAAATGTAAAATTTAATTTACTGTTACGTTACACCTCTACCACAGGTCACTGGAATCAAATAATGAGCACTCAGCATCATGGCATCTGAAGCCATTTGGAGGAGGAAAGCCTGCACATTCACTGCATTCTGGAGGTCCAACCTGGGAATGTGGAGGAGACTCCTCCCTCCTCTTGGTTAAATCTCAGCCTAGTTTCTGCATCAGAACAGGTGACTGCCTCCAAGTGAGCCAGTTACCTAAGTGACACAGGTACTGGGCAGAGACTTAGCCTCTTGTGGTGTTGAGA
The DNA here is from genome assembly GCF_019054845.1 of Dipodomys spectabilis. NCBI lineage: Eukaryota > Metazoa > Chordata > Mammalia > Rodentia > Heteromyidae > Dipodomys > Dipodomys spectabilis. The sequence continues at coordinate 1,346,998 of NW_024870932.1, read as the reverse complement.
TTAATGGCATGATTCAACATGATCCACTAGTTTGTTGAGATTGAGACTTCCTAACTTTTTGGTTAGGCTATGTTGAAATTGTGATCTATTTATTTCTGATTGCTAACCATGATTATAGATGTGAACCAGCACATCAGACCATTCAAAGATCTTTACCATGCATGGAATACATTAAGTTTATTTTACCAAATGACATACAAGTTGACAGACAGCAAACTAAGTCCTGAATTCTGGTCGAGATATTTTTTAATGTGAAGCAAAATTTTCTTACCAAAATATCTGACTACTGTGATTATACTTTCAAACTTACCCTACATTTTAATATCAAATCACCTATAAGCCAATGATTCACTCAAATTACCTGTAATCATTTATTTCTCTCATATCCTCTAAAGGTAGGCAGAACTGGAGCACACACTATTAACTAAAGGGGTAGAAATTTGAGAGGATCACAATTCTGAATCAGTCTAGGAAGGAAAGTATCACCCATATCAACCTACTAGGTAGGTATTTTGGAAAGAAATCATGGTCCCTGCTTTTGGGGCTGGGTGCAAAAATTGCTACTCTATGAGTGATGTAACTTAAACAAGAAAGGATTGGTGGAGTGACTCCAGTGATGGAGTACCTGTCTGGCAAGCACGACATCAAAACTGAAATCAATTTCCTAAAGATAAAATAAGAAAAGGAAAGAAAGTGCAACTCATACTGAATATGTGTTCAATGTAAAGATTTACACTAACTTATTGTAGTTATAATGCCATCATTTATTTCTAGGGCAATCACATTTTGTGTCAAGCCTAAATGAAAAAAAATAACACACTATATACAAAGTTTTGGTAAAACACAGGTCTGGTTTACAATTGTGAACACTTAAGTTTGCATGTGCAGTGGTGTTGCAAGGTAGTTAAGGTTTATGGAAGTCCATCCTTTTGATGAACTTGACATGATGAAATTACATAACCATACAGTTCACTGGACAGATATTGCTGATATATACATATATATATATATATATATATATATATATATTTTATAATTTCACGTACATATGGCCTTATACTTAGATTTCACTCATCTTTCAATAATACCTATGAGAAGGAGAAAATGAAGGATCATTCTGTTATTTGGGAGCTTCTGTTAATCACTCCAATAAATATTATGAAAATGAAACTCTGAAATTATTTAGAGAAATGACTTGAAAGTTTCCTTTCTACACACTCATGCTACTCCCTCAACTAAATCATAGAACTTAAAATAAGTTACATTTTAGCTGGGAGCCAGTGGTTCATGCCGGTAATCCTAGCTATGCAAGAGCTGAGATCTGAAGATGGTAGTTCAAAGCTAGCCCTTGCAGGAAATCTGTGACACTCTTGCCTCCAATTAAACACCAGAAAACTGGAAGTGGCACTGTGGCTCAAGTGGTAAAGTGCTAGCATTGATCTAAAGAACTTAGGGAGAGCACCCAGGCCTGGAGTTCAAGCCCCATGACCAACAAAAATAAAAAAGGAAAAATGTGAGGGAAAGCAACATTTTAATAGTAATGTGCACATATACACAAAAATTGTATAGAAATAAAATTATCACAGTCCCTGAACTGGCAAAAAAAAGATTAAAGTGAAATTACTTCAATCATTCATTTAGATAATCTATACTGAGGGCAAGCTATTGGAGCTCACATCACGAACTAAAGGGGTAGAATTTGAGATGATCACACTTCAGAACCAGTGTGCCAGGAAAGTAATATGATTCTCATATTATCTTAAAGCCTGGCAAGTTGGAATGCATTTGTGATCCCACTTACTTGGCAGACATAGTTGAGCAACTTAGCCTCTGTTCAGCCTTCACCAAAATTGATAACCTATGAGCAAAGTAACTAAATTAAAAAAGGATTGTTCTAATGGTATAATACTTGTTCAACAAACAAAATATCTAAATTCATACTCATTTCATAAAAGAGAAAAGAAAAGGGAAGAAAGATAGAAAGAAAGAAAGAAAGAAAGAAAGAAAGAAAGAAAGAAAGAAAGAAAGAAAGAAAGAAAGAAAGAAAGAAAGAAAGAGAAAAGAAAGAGAAAGAAAAGAAAGCAGAGAAGGAGAAGGAGAGAAGGAGGAGAGAAGGGAATGAAGAAAGGAAGAAAGGAAGGAAGGAAGGAAGGAAAGAAGGAAGGAAGGAAGGAAAGAAGCAAGGAAGGAAGCAAGGAAGCAAGGAATCAAGCAAGGAAGGAGATAAGGAAGAAAAGAAGGAAGCACAGAAGGAAGGAAAGAAGGAAAGAAGGACAAAATGAAGGAAGGAAGGGAAAGAAAGAAACAAAGAAAGAAGGAAAGAAAGAAACAAAGAAAAAAAGAGAGAAAGGAAGGAAGGAAGAAAGAAAGAAAGAAAGAAAAGAAAAGAAAGAGAAAGGAAAAGAAAAGAAAGAAAGGGAGGAAGAAAGAAAGGGTGAAAGTGAGGTATAAATAAAAACCTCAGCATGTGTTAGATGTTAATAATTACCCTAAATCATTTAAACAATAAATGCCATCATTCAAATCTCTGGGCAGAGACATTTTATATCAAGCTTGTTGTACGGACTTGGGACTCCCAAAAGACCATCAGAGACTACGACCAATGCAAACAGCAAAAGTCATTTATTTGCAAGCTCAAGCTTGGTCCTCCACGCACTGGTAACCCGTGACAGTAAGAGTCCCCAAGCACAGAATCAACACAACTTTTATAATATTGAACAAACAAGTTTAGGGAATTTCCACACAAGCAGTTACATGATTGGTTTGAGCCCACCCTAAACATACTGCCTTTTTTCTGAACTGTTGGTATGTTCTGTTCCTGGAACACTTGGGCAACTGTTCTGCTTTCTTAAGGGTGGGCAGGGTTGGTGGCAACCTGTGTTTTTTTCCTCTCTCTTGGGCTTACTCTGAGGGCAGCCTAGCAAAAGATGGTGGGGTTAATCTCAAGTTGGAGTTACTTTAGCTCTTCATTCCCTCCTCTTCTAGAGCATCGGGGACCAATCATGTTCCCCTAATTGGCACAGTGTTCTATATTTACAGTTTGGTATTTGGATCTCAGAACTAATAGATGGACTGTGCTGATCCTCTCTTTTACAAAGGACACCAGTCTACAAGGTCTGATTGTGAGTAACAAAATTAACAGTACCAAAGGCCCTGACATTTTCTTCTAGCAATCTTGACTCTGTATATAACAGCTAACTTAATTTTATACCAGCTATACTCGTAAGCTCCAATTTTAAGACATACTCATACCATTTGTTACATACTTAAACTTTCTGAGGTTTGTCTTCTTTACAAATATTTTAAGACAATCCTTACTTTTTAAATCCTTTCTCATCCTGAGGATACCAATTTTCCCCCCAGTTCCTTTCTTAAGGCTTACTGTACTACCCTCCTCTTCTTTACAATTCCTTGAGCTTTTTTGTGGTGAGAGTTTAAAACTGCCCATTTTTCCTTTGACTTGTGGAACCAAGTTATCTCAGAAAGCCTCAAGGCACAGTAGGATGAAAAGTTTGCTAGATTTTTTTTTTTTGGGGGGGGTCCGGTCGTAGGGCCTCAACTCTGGGCCTGGGCACTGTCCCTCAGTTCAAGGCTCAAGACTAGTGCTCTACCACTTGAGTCACAGTGCCAGTTTCGGCTTTTTGCTTTTTGCTTATGTGGTGCTGAGGAATTAATCCAAGGACTTGAGGCATGCAAGGCAAGCACTCTACCAATGAGCCACCTTCCCAGCCCAAGCTTGCTAGATTTTAAGGCTAAGATTAGGGCTGGGTCTCATTCCTCGTACTAACTCCATTGATTAAAAAAATCTCTCGTTTATCTTTAAAACACACCCAGGAGGAAGCAGGTTATTACCATACCAGAACCAAACTAGGCTGTGACCCTGTAGTGCCTAAGGCAAGCCAGTGATATTCTCGTTCCCAATATCTACTGTGGGAGTATAAAGGGTTACTGCATATTACCAAGAGAATGTCCCACATGATCTTAGTTGTAGCAGCTTTCAACCGGGAAGCATTTTCAGGTGATGGAATCAGTCAGGAGTGCAGTCTACTTTTACCATGGTGGAGGTGGTCTGGGTCTTGATGTAGATTTCCTCCAGGTAAGTGTCAGGTTGTTGTTGAACTTTACCCATTAGGGTGTGCAGCAGCAGCAGCAGTGTCTCTCAGTGGCTCCAAGGGATTGTCACACCTAATGTTGGACTGCAAATTCCTACATTGATTGGTAAGGATACATTGCATACACTTGGCAGGCTGTGAACCCACTAGTTTTTAAGACAATTTATACAATAGCCCAGGACAATTTACCAAGATGATAACTTTTTAAACAAATAGTTCTTTTAATAAGGCTAGGATTTTCTAAGCAGATATAGAGGGCTCAGACCTGTACTATTATTTCCCATGCATTTCCTTCTGTCTATTTTGCCACATTTTTTTAAAAAGTGAATATTTTCCTTTGTTCTTAAAAGGGGATGATGGGCAAAGATTCATCTTCTATCACTTCTTCAAGCTGACTCAGGAGTGTTGATCCTACCTAGCCAGAAACCTATAAACTTAGCCTATTTTACAAAGAGTTTACCAGGGTTAAATGTCATTAAGAATAATATTTTTACTTTTGACAAAATGCACAGACCATTTTTCTGGCTACAGCAGTGGAGCTTATTTATCCTTCTGGTTTGCAAAAGGATCTTTATGGATGGCTTAAGAACCTGATCTATAGTAATCCTAGCAATATCTGAGATACCTATGCAGGCCTTCAGACAGGTATCAATAGACACACACTCTCAGGTTTATAAACTTTTCCTGAGCAGATGAATTTCATGTAGCTGGTGTCAGCTCAAAAATTTACCGCCAATTAGAGCTTTTGGTACATACAGGGGTTGGGATTTAAACTATCCTCCACATTTTAAAACCTTAGCTTTTTACTACTATCACAGATGACTGACAAGTTCCTGTCCCTTACAGTCATAGACATTAGGCATGCTTACAAACTATCTTCCCATGACCTCCTGGCTCTGACCAATTTTTGAAAGGCCATGCAGAAATGATGCAAGAATCTGACATTATTTCTGCCATCTAAGCAGTGGCTTATGGTCTCTGGATGCTCCTCCATTACTTTCGTCCAAGGAGTGTCTTCTCCACACTGGGAACAATGCCTCATTGGCAATTCCCTTAGTTTGTTGCTAGACTTGAACTTGGGGCCTGGGTGCTGTCCCTCAGCTTTACAGCTCAAGGCTAGCACTCTGCCACACTGAATCCAAAAGCAGTTCTGCTTGCTCTTTCTGCCTTCTGCTGGCTGAGTAGAGGTGACATTCTCACAGGGCCATTTATCTGCCCAGGCTGGATTCGAACCAGTTTTCAGATCAATGAGTCTCATAAAAGGCCATTTTACTCCAATTAAAAGCAACAAGGCAGGGGAGGATTGGGTTGGGGGTGGGGGGGAAGCTGGGAAGGGATGTGAAGGGTAAACAAAGGAGGAGGCTGCAATGCTTGATAAGAAATGTATGCATTAACCTGCCCATGTAATTGTAACCCCTCTGTACAGTGTGTTCACAAAAAATAAATTAAAAAAAATGTTTTTCACATAAAAAAAAAAGCAACAAGGCAGTCAACATAGAAATAGCTTTTAAGCATATTCTTACCTGAAACTTATTAAGAGCCAAAGTTACATCTGACAAACTTACAAGAATCCTCACACCTTTTTGTGGATTTGCTGGGAACGGTTACAAAAAAAGCAAAAACAAAAACAAAAACAAAAACAAAAAAAAAACAACAGCAACAACAAAAAACCTATGAGACCAAACTGAAATAGGAATTAAGCAATAACTTTGGTACTCCTAATTTTCCCTTTTTGTACTTTGAGGCAAATGTATAGAACAATTATACTTTTAAACTTTATATACAGAAATCGATTCTTAATTTGTAAGCCTCCCATTCATCTCTGTTTTAATATTCTATACTTTAGTTTTTAGTTGCATTTTGAAAAACCTCTTAAACTCTCGAGGCTAGGTGTCATTCATTTCCTTTTAGCTGCTTGTTTTAAAACAGATACACATGAATTTTAACACATCCATGGGGCAGTTTTAGCAATGTTAATCAGATCTTCACATCACTCATTTTTACCATTAGGTTTCCAGTGTCTATCTGCAGGGAAAAGGGGCAGAATAAATATGGGCCACTTGGCCCTTCCTGTGGAATGGGTACACACCCAATCCTACTCTTTAGGGTTAGTTGAACTGCGTTTGTGCCAGCTTGCCCTCTTTCACCATGAGTGGACTCCTCCCATGGCCTGTTCCACCATGCATGACCAGCTGAACTGCACTTCTGCCTGTTCACCCTTCACTCCAAAAGATAGGTCTTCTGTTGGCTTCAAAATTTCTCTTTTTTGCTAAGCCAGATATATTGATTACAGTGTAAAAAGCCTTATGCATTCTAAAGTACCAGATTTTCTAATGTTTAACTTAAAGAATCATTAAGCCATTTCAAACAATGTGAAAATGCTTTAAAAATTTTTTGGTAATGATCAAATCTTATAACCTTTTGAACTTTAAACTCAGCCAATTGTTACAGCATGCTGACAATTTCTATCATGAACATGTTCACAAACACATACAAAACACACTCAGATTTTTAAGCACCCAAAAACCAAAATCAGTTATATGTACATTTTAAAGTTTTGAAAGAAAATTTTAAGACAGTATTTATTTTAATCTAAGTAACTTGGTTGAACTTCATTTTCCCAGGGCTTGCTTATTTAGCAAGGCATTTCAAAATTTGGTCTTTTGAATCCCTTCTTTTTGAGGAAGGCTGGGGGGGAGGGGGAAGTAACCTGAAATTAAACTGGCCTGATTTTTATCCAGTTTTATTCAAGAGCACTTTACATTGTCAGGACTAGCTGAAAAGTCAAAACCAGGCACAAATCCTTCTCTGTGACTGAGCCCAGCTGGAGGCTGGAACTTTTATTTCCCCAGATATGTTCAAAATCACATTTGTAATAAAAGTTGCTAGATGAGACCTTCATGGATGAGGTAGTATGGGGTTTCTGGTCGAGATCTGTATGGTTTAAGGGAGGAGTTGGTATTCGCACAACCTGTATGGTGGAACAGGACAGGGCTTTGAGGGTGAAGGCCAGGCTGTGTAGGGCTTTTAGACATCAAGGAGGAAACAGGAAGGACTTGACTTGTTAGGGGAGGGGTCTCGTGGAGTAGGCGGGATTTACGATGGAGGCTGGCTGGCGGACAGGTTTTCAGTGGATAAAAGTGGGGTCACTAGGAAGGAGGCTGTTTGGGGCAGGGCTTTGAGAAGGAAGAACAAGGCTACAAAGGAGGAGGTTACTTAGAGGAGGAGATCTGGTGGAACACTGTGAGCCCTTGTGGGATATATTGGGTGAGGTTTCCCCTAAGGCAGGGCAGGGAATGGAGGCAAGAGGTTGACAGAAGGTGGGGATTCTGGAGCAGGAATGCGGAGCTATGAGGGAGCGGCTTTTCAAGGTGTGGTTTTGAGAGGGCAGGGTGGTACTAGAAAGACATAGGCTAGTAAGGGGCGGGGTTTCTCATGGAGAATGGCAGGCCTTTGGCAAGTCTGTTAGGGTGAAGGTGGGGTTTCCAGCAGAGCAGGATGTAGTCACAATGTATGGATGCGTTTTTCAGGACCAGGGTTTGTGAGAGCAGTGATAAGATCCAGTGCAATAGACTAGTTAGGATGGGGTTTCTGGTGTATCCAGTCACCACTTGGAAATGAGGAGTAAGGTTGGATGGGTATTTCAGTGTTGTAATGCAGGACATGGACTATGGACAGGATTTCCAGCAGGGCAAAACAACCTTCCAAAAAGGACTATGGAGGGACTCGGATTTACATTTGTGTATAGTGAGGCTTCCAGAGGGAGGCTAACTGGTGCAGTGGTTTCCAGTGAAGCAATGTGGGTGTCGAGAGATGGGAGAGTGTGGTGGAGGTTTTCTAGGCTTCCAGAAGGAGGCCAACTGGAACAGTGGCTTCCAGTGGAGCAATGTGGGTGTCCAGAAATGGCATAGTGTGTTGGGGGTTTTCTAGTGGGATTTTTCAGGAACAAGGCAGGGTTTGGAGCCATGGGGCTAGTTGGAGGAGGGGCTTTGAGAAGGAGTGGAAGAGCTATAATAGTGTAGAATAATTGTGGGCAGGATATCTGGTGGAGTAGGATGTGGAACTGAGGGAGGAGCCATAGGGGGCAGGTTTATCTGGAGAGCAAGGCAGGGCATTGAAAGAGTAGATGTGGGAGGTAGGGAGACTTGTGGTGGAGCAGGGATGTCTTTCCAGGCAGGAGATGGGCTATGTGAAAAGCTCCTGGCCAAGGAAGGCAGGGCTTCAAGGGCCGTTATAGGAAGGTGAAGGGTTTTTGGTACAGCATGATGGGCTTTGTGGGAAGACGTAGGTTCAGTGCTGTGTTTGAGAGGTTAAGCCTCTTACAAGTAGGCTAGTTATGGGCAGAGTTTCTGATGAAACCTGGGGGGGCTGGAGTGAGAAGGCTGGTTGGGGGTGGGGTATAAAAGGGAAGGGAGAAGTTTGGAGGTACTAGGATATGGGAACAGTGCGACTATGAGGAACTAGAGTAGGTAGGGGCGGACCTCATCTGGTGGATGAGGTGGGGATTTGAGGGAGAAACCTGGTGTAGGCGGGGTTCTATTGCAGCAAGGTGGGAAATAGAAGGAGATATGGATGTGGCCTGGTTTCTGGTGCTGCAGAGCAGGGATTCCAGGATGGAGTGGAGTGGAAGAGGGATTTCCATAAGGCAGAGGAGGGCTTTCAGGAAGGAGTATGGTTGCAGTCAGGCCTTTGAAAATTTTTAGCAGGGCTACCATGGGATAGGTTAGTTAAGGTTGAGCTTTTTAAGGAAGAGGCTGACTAGTAGGGGGTTTCCAGTTGATCTAGTCAAGTTTTATGGGAAGGAGGGATAGCAAATGAGCAAGAGTTTGTGAAGAGTGGAGCTACTAAAAATAAGAAGTTACTACTAATAATATAAGAACACCGTTTTCTGTCAGTGTAGAATTATACAACTTTTATGTGTGTGAGAGATACTGGAGAAAGTAACCAAGTGTTAATTCCTTCCTAGGGAAATTTTTCTTTATTCCAGTTGATTGAAAATAAAACCATAGGTCATATCAGGCTCAGAAGCACACAGTAGACTAAGACACATGAAGCCAAGAAGTTGATTCCCCAGCACCACCATTAAGGACCACAAATAAAAAGTTTAAAATATCTCACTTGGTCATAATGGACAATATTGTCTCAAAAACAGCAATCAAAAGGCTGAGAGCTCTGCTCTCAAAGGTCAGTCAAGGGAAGACAGGGGTATGAGCTATTACCTCAAGAGTATTTAAATTTGAGCTGTTGTACACTAAAAGATTAAGACTTTGGAGACAAGATGGATGTCTGTGTTATGGATTTAATGACTATTGCTCCCTTCTGCTCCCTAACAATAAAGGATTCAATTATCACTATGTATACAAACAATACCTCATGTTAATAGTTGTAAACAAAGCTAGATTAATGCCTTAGTTTGTGGACACACTGACCACCCACCCGCCCCCCTTGTAATAGAAGGAATATAAACATGTTAAGCAGGATTTGGTGATCCAGAAGCTGGCAATGAGGCTTTGGGTCGTCTGGTGTCTTCTTACCTATCACTTCCTGTGATTTCTCAGTTCTATGGCCAGGTATCCCATCATCTTTCCTGTCCCATGGTTGCGGTTAGTGACAGTACTGATTTTCTAAACATCTCAAAAAAAAATATGGAAAAACACTTCCTCAAAAAAGATTGAGGAATGGGGAGTTCCGGGAAGATGGCGGAGGAGAAGCTGGAATCCGAACAAGCTCTCGCATAGAAAGCAGTTTTAGAGTTCCAGTGAACAGTCCTAAGCCAGAGAATCACACCAAGTGTGCCATCACAGGACAGAGAGTTAGACAAGAGAGGGGAAGCCAAGACAAGGAGACACATCTGAGCGCCTGCCAGCAGCCGCGGCGGCGGCGGCAGGGTCGCAGCGGCGACCGCAGCCACAGCCATACCTGAGCACTCACACAGAGAGTCCGGGACGAAGGAGCCAGACGCAGCAGGCGAGAGGATTCTACTCAACACCAGCAAGAACCGACAAGGAGCGGAAATCTTCATCCTGCAGTTTGCAGACCAGAGACGACCCAGGATCCAAAACTCGGCGTGAGTAGAAGCCCGACTTCCTCACTCCTTCTCTGGGAGCAGAGGAGGGAAGGCCACCCCTCCCCCCCCAGCACCGGTGATCTCCATCTTGGATACCGACAAAGCTCGGAGGAGCGGCTAGCTCCAGCTCAGGCCTTGGAATAAAACGAGTCATTTAACAGGTCACAAGAACTTAACGGCGAAGTGGCCTGCCAGACTCAGCTCCATCCAGGGAAAAGTCACCCAGCTCAGGCACCAGCCATTGGAGTGGCTTTCCTCACTGGGTAACCAGAGCCAGAGGCTGCCCCTCCCTCTAGCAGCCTCCACAATCAATTGAAAAACAGAAACCCTGAGAATGGCTCCAGGGTGGGCTCTGTGAATTTTTCACAAAATAGCCCCAGGGAAAAGCTACTGTTTGTTGAAAGGCCTCAACTCTACCAGAACCTAGCCTCATCACCCCTCTTTTGTGATTCTCAAAGCAGATCACCCTCCCATTAAACTAACTTGGGAGGGGGATCTCAAAATCTTGGGTAAAGCAGAGCATTTTTCTGCCTGTTCGAACAAACTGACTTAAGAAACCAATCAAGCCACAGGACCTCAAGCTGACCAGAGACTCCAACAAGAGGCTGGTAACAGACAAAAGGGAGATACAGGATTCTTCCCACCGCTCCCCAAAAAAATCAAAAAAACAAAATCAAAGAACTTTTTTTTTCTTCTTTTCTTTTTTCTTTTTTTTTTTTTTTTTGGTACCTTATATATATAAAAATTTTTTTTCCTTTTCTAAAACTTTTATTAATCTTTAATTTTTGCCTTTTTTGAAAAAATAATTGTTTTCCAGTAACTTTTTTTCCCTCTTATAATTTTTATTTTAGGAATACGTGAATGTACGTTTTCCTTTCTTTTCTTGTCTTCTCTCTTTTTATTTCTTTCTTTCTTAATTATCTTTTTGTTTTTTGTCTAGCTCTACTGAACTTCTGATCTTTTTTTTTCTCCTTTTCTTATCCTTTTCACCTTTTCCTTTCTTTTGTTCTTCTGTATGTGACTTAACTCTTGTCCTGCACATCCTGATAAACCCATAGTTAACTAGTAGACCCTATCCCCCATTGTGTACACACTTAATCCACAAATTTATTACTCAATCCAAAACCTCTGAGACTTAAATTCCTTAATAGCAGTACTACCTCTTTATACCTATATAATATTTTAAGCATTTTTTAAGTTTTTCACATCTCCTCTATCTCCCTCCTGTTTTCTCATTATATTCACATTCCTCTCTAAATAGATGGTCTTTCAATCTCCATAACTATATTAATTTTTACGTTTCTAATTTTTTTTCTGGTCTCTTTTCATTTCCCTTTACCTTTCTTCTTTTTCTCTCCCTCTCTACTTGCATCCTACCCAACCTATTTCCTGCATTGAGATTAGGACATAGTTAACTCTCCCTGTGCCTCCCCACACCAATCTATTCCTAATTTTTACCCACATCTCTCCCTAACCCTAAAAATTTCTGGTTTCCCAAATTCTTCTCTGCGGTTCAAAGCCCATTAACATATAGTTGTTTGATGTTGAATAGATGTATCTGTTGAACTAGATTGTATCTGTAGACTATTGACTGTATAAATGCAAACGTTGGTTGATGGTTGCCTTAAGATAGTGTTCTAGCACAAAACTGGTGCTATTTTCATCTCAAATGGGCAGAGTAAGCCAAAAAAACACAAGAAAAATGGCAAATCCGGGTATCTCAATTCCCAATCTTGATAATCAGGGGTCAGATCAGATAATGAACAATCCAGAGGAGAGTTCCCAAGTAGCTCTACAAACACTGGTGGCAAATATGATAAATGAGAAGTTTGACAACTTACAAAGGACTCTGTATGAGCGTGATAGGGAGAGAGAGGAGGCATCCCAAAAGTTTATGCAGGAATATCATAAGCGTGAGGAAGCTACTCAAAAAATGATACAGGATTTGCGTGAACAACCTGAGAATACTTAAAGAGAAAGGGAGGAATGGCGTGAGCAGGCTGAGAACACTCAAAGAGAATTGCAGGAATCCCACGAACAGGAGGAAAGAGAACTGCAGGAATCCCACAAACAGGAGGAAGTTAATCAAAGAGTAATTCAGGAATTGAGAGACCAGGTAGAGAACACACAAAGACCAGTAAAGGCATTCATGGAATCCATTAACAAAGAGTTGAAGAAAGTCAGGGAGACCACAAAGGGAATGCTGAATGGAACCCAACAGAAGGAATGGGAGTCCAAAGAAACCATAACCAATCAACTAAGTGATTTGAAAACAAACACTGACCACCAAATTAAGGAAGTAAAGAAATTCATACAAGACCTAAAACAGAGCTTCAACAAAGAACTTGAAGCCATCAAAGCTGACCAATTAGAAGGAAAAGAGATAAAAAACAATGTAGAGAGTCTTGACAGCAGGTTAGACCATGCAGAAGATCGAATCTCAGGGATTGAAGACAGCCTAGATATTATAGAGAAAGAACATACAACTATCCAAGACAAGTCCAAGAAGTATGATAGATCTATCCAACACCTAGAAGACACCATCAGAAGGCCTAATCTAAGGATAATGGGTGTAGAGGAGCACCTAGAAACAGAAGTTAATGGTCTAGGAAATTTGTTTAACAGGATCCTAGCAGAGAACTTCCCAAACATACAAAAAGATAGGCCTATTCAGATACAAGAAGCTTTTAGAACCCCAAATAGACCAGACCAGAATAGGACATCCCATGTCACATTATAATCCACACAGGATCAACTCAGACCAAGGAAAAGATCCTTAAAGCTGTCAAGGAGAAAAGGTTAATCACCTATAAAGGGAAACCAATTAGAATCACCTCAGATTTCTCAGCAGAGACAATCAAAGCAAGAAGAGCCTGGAATGATGTATGCCATGCCCTAAAAACAAACAACTATCAACCAAGAATACTGTACCCAGCTAAACTCTCCTTCATAACTGAAGGCCAAATAAAAACCTTCCATAGCAAAGAAAAATTGAAACAATACATCTCCACCAAACCAGCCCTACAAAAGATTCTTAAAGATGTCCTACACATAGAAAACCAACAAGACCGCAACAAAGGCCAAGAAACTGCACCCAAACTGAGAATCCAAGAACCATAGGAAGAACCTAGTTTTCGCAGCCCCCAAGAAGGTGGATAACATGGCAGGAACTCCCAAATACCTCTCAGTCCTATCTCTTAATGTTAACGGACTGAACTCTCCAATTAAGCGACATAGACTGTCTAGTTGGATTAAAAAACAAGACCCTTCTATCTGCTGCCTGCAGGAGTCACATCTTGCCCGTAAAAACAAACACATTTTCAATGTTAAAGGCTGGAACAAAATCTACCAAGCAAACGGCCCCCATAAACAGGCGGGAGTTGCAATCTTAATATCAGATAAAATAGACTTCAAATTAAAATTCGTGAGAAGAGATAAAGAAGGTCGCTACATACTAATTAAAGGATCTCTCCTTCAGGAGGATATTACAATTCTAAATATCTATTCGCCAAACAATGGAGCACCCAAATTTATCAAAGAAACACTACTTTCCCTCAAATCCCATATAGATCCAAAGACATTAATTGTTGGGGATTTTAACACACCACTCTCCCCACTAGATAGACCAACTCGGCAAAAACTCAACAGAGAAACCGCAGATCTAAACAGCTGCATAGATCAACTAGACTTAACAGACATCTACCGAACATTTCACCCAGCAGCATCAGAATACACATTTTTCTCAGCAGCACATGGAACGTTTTCTAAAATAGACCACATTTTAGGACACAAAGCAAACTTGTCTAAATTCAGAAACATTGAAGTTATACCTTGCATTCTCTCTGACCACAAGGGAATAAAATTAGAACTCAACACCAAAAGCCACCAAAGAAAGTCCAGTATCACATGGAGGCTGAACAACACACTGCTGAATCAAGAGTGGGTCATGGAAGAGATTAGAAAGGAAATTCAAATGTTCATGCTATTCAACAAAAATGAACACACAAATTACCAGCTCCTCTGGGACACAGCAAAGGCAGTACTCAGAGGCAAGTTTATAGCTCTGAGCTCCTACATCAACAAATTGGAGAAATCTGAAACTAGCAATTTAATGACACATCCAAACCTCCTTGAAAAAGAGCAGCAAGATAAACCCCAATCCAGTAGACGGAAAGAAATAATCAAAATTAAATCAGAATTAAATGAATTAGAATCCAAAAAAACTATAGAAAGAATCAACAAAACAAAGAGTTGGTTCTTCGAAAAACTTAACAAAATTGACAGACCCTTAGCAAATCTTATCAGAAAAAGAAGAGAACACACACAAATTAATAAACTCAGAGATGAAAATGGAAACATCACCACAGAAACAACCAAGATTCAGAACATTATAAGAGAATACTTCTCAAAACTTTATGCTAATAAGTTTGAGAACTTGACAGAAATGGACCTTTTCCTAGCAAATATTGACATGCCAAAACTAAACCAAGATGAGTTAAACCAGCTTAACAGGCCCATATCAAGCATTGAAATAGAAACAGCAATAACAGACCTCCCAGCTAAGAAAAGTCCAGGACCAGATGGTTTTACAGCGGAATTTTACAAGGCCTTCAAAGCAGAGCTCACACCAATACTCCTCCAACTCTTCAATGAAATTGAAAGAGAAAGCTCACTACCGAACACATTCTATGAAGCCATCATAACCCTCATCCCAAAACCAGGCAGGGACTCATCAAAGAAAGAGAACTATAGACCCATTTCTTTGATGAACATTGATGCAAAACTTCTCAACAAAATTTTGGCCAATCGACTTCAACAATTCATCCAAAAAATCATACACCACGATCAAACAGGATTCATTTCAGGGATGCAAAGCTGGTTCAATATACGCAAATCAATTAATATTATTCATCACATCAACAGGAGCAAGAATAAGAACCACATGGTTATCTCAATAGATGCAGAAAAAGCATTCGACAAGATCCAACACCCCTTTATGATGAAGGTTTTGGAAAAATTAGGAATCCATGGAACATTCCTCAATACGAAAAAGGCTGTATATGACAAACCTACAGCCAGCATTATACTCAATGGTGAAAAACTAAAGCCATTTCCTCTTAATTCAGGAACAAGACAAGGATGCCCACTCTCTCCACTTCTCTTCAATCTAGTATTAGAATGCCTAGCTACAGCAATAAGACAAGATGCAGACATAAAGGGGATCCAAATAGGGAGAGAATAAATAAAACTCTCCCTCTTTGCAGATGAAATGATCTTGTATTTAAAGAATCCCATAGACTCCACTCCCAAATTACTCAAGCTGATTCAAAACTTCGGCAAAGTAGCAGGTTATAAAATTAACCCCCAAAAATCAATGGCTTTTCTGTATGCCAACAATGAGAAAAGTGTGGCTGAAATTAGGAAAGCAACTCCATTTGTAATAGCCCCACAAAAAATAAAATACCTAGGAATTAACTTAACTAAAGAAGTGAAGGACCTCTATGATGAAAACTTTAAAATCTTGAAAAAGGAAATCAACACAGAACTTAAAAAATGTCAAAACCTCCCATGCTCCTGGATTGGAAAGATTAACATCGTGAAAATGGCAATACTTCCCAAGGCTATCTACAAATTCAACGCAATACCTATCAAAATTCCACCCTCATTCTTCAAGGAAATAGAAGAGACAATCCAAAAATTCATATGGAACAATAAAAGACCCCGAATAGCAAAAACGCTCCTGAATGGAAAGAACACTGCTGGAGGAATATCAATACCAAACTTCAAACTCTACTATAAAGCCATAGTAATCAAAACAGCTTGGTATTGGCATAAGAACAGACCTCAGGACCAATGGAATAGAATTGAAAACCCAGAAATGAACCCACAGACCTATAGCCATCTAATCTTCGATAAGGGAGCTAAAACAATAGAATGGAAGAAAGACAACCTCTTCAGTAAATGGTGCTGGCAAAATTGGTTAACTACATGTAGAAAACTTAAGCTAGATCTTTATATATCACCCTGCACCAGAATCAACTCCAAATGGATCAAAGACCTTGAACTCAAAGCAGACACTCTGAAAACATTACAGGATGGAATAGGAGAAACCCTGGGTCTCCTTGGCTCAGGCCGAAATTTTCTGAATAGAGACCCGGAAACACAAGAAATCAAAGAAAGGTTGGACAAATGGGATTGCATAAAGTTGCAGAGCTTCTGCAGGGCAAAAGACATAGCTAGCAAGATCAATAGAAAGCCCACGGATTGGGAGAAGATCTTTACTAGCCATACAACGGACAAGGGTCTCATATCTAAAATATACTTGGAACTCAAAAAATTAAACCCCCCAACAACAAATCCTCAAAGAAACAACTGCCCAATAAATAAGTGGGCGAAAGACTTAAAGAGAAACTTCTCTGAAGAAGAAAGAAGGATGGCCAATAGACACATGAAGAAATGTTCAACATCCCTAGCCATAAAAGAAATGCAAATCAAAACAACATTGAGATATCACCTCACTCCAGTTAGAACGGCAAAAATCAAGAACTCTAACAACAACAGATGCTGGAGGGGATGTGGACAGAAAGGAACCTTACTTCATTGTTGGTGGGAATGTAAACTTGTTCAACCACTTTGGAAAGCAGTATGGATGTTCCTCAAAAGACTCCACATAGAGCTCCCCTATGACCCAGCAATCCCACTTTTGGGCATTTACCCTAATGTTTACAAACAAGACCACACTAAAGCTACCAGCACAACTATGTTTATTGCAGCATTATTTACCATAGCTAAGATATGGAACCAACCCAGATGCCCCTCAGTAGATGAATGGATCAAGAAAATGTGGTATATATACACAATGGAATTCTATGCCTCCATCAGAAAGAATGACATTGCCCCATTTGTTAGGAAATGGAAAAACTTGGAAAAAATTATATTAAGTGAAGTAAGCCAGGCCCAAAGAAACGTAGGTCCCATGGTTTCCCTTATTTGTAATATCTAGTATATGTATGAGTCAAGCGGAAAAGGTCAGATAATGTGATGTCAGGAAAATGAACCCTTAGATGTGTATTTTAATGTTTTTTTCTTTCATGCATGTGTTTCTAACACATTTATAAGATTATCTCTTTGTTGCTTTGTATGTCCCTCCCCCACAGTATAACCCTTCTTTCACTATATTTGATGTCAGTATAACTTGTGGAGGAGATGGGGAAAAACCAGTTGTTTAAGGATACAGGTGGACCTGTTGCAACAATGAGAAGTACAAGTTGTCATGTCCAAAACGAACTTTACAACGTTAGTGGGGGGGGGGGGGGCTGGGGGGGAGGAAGGAGAAGGATTGGGATTAGGGGGGGAGGGGGGAGGCTGGGAAGGGATGTGAAGGGTAAACAAAGGAGGAGGCTGCAATGCTTGGTAAGAAATGTACACATTATCCTGCCCATGTAACTGTAACTCCTCTGTACAGTATGTTCACAAATAAAATTAAATTAAATTAAAAAAAAAAAAAAGATTGAGGAAGATTGAGCACCTGGAAAGGTACCAAACGTTAGCAGTGACCCTGTGATCTTCTAGCAAGTAAGTACAATTCAGGAGTATCTTTACTTCTGATAATATGAGATGGATAATTGTCCCTTTTGTATATTTGGTATTACATGCATTTTCAGAAACACATATGCATTGTGAAATAATGTTATTTATTTCACAGGTCACAGACCATGTCACTGAAGTGATGACCCTAATGTCTTATCTCAGTTGCCTGATTCAGACTTAGATGAGTGTGAATTGCCTAATTATGAAGATTTCTCCATGAAACTCAGCAACACAGAATGCAGTGTTAAGGTCAGGCCATTCCATACCTGTAAGGATTTTTACATATATTAGAGTAATATACACATACACTGCTCAGCACTCATGGCACAGTGGTATGTTATAATTGTCCTCCAATCAGAAATATGCTACAGCTTAAAGTAGAATGATGGGCTATTCATTTACAACGCAAGAGTAATGATCACCCCCTGAAATTATTCTCAGTGGAGAATCCTTCCTATACATTTTACTGACTTAGCTTCTACTCTCTGTTTACCATTATCAGGAAGGGTCACACTGTATCGAGCTACAATACTCCAGCAATTTAGCTGCCTTTGAATTTTACCTCCAATCTTGATACCAAGGTCAACTCTGCAACTCTAGTGACATAGTTAGTGGACACCCGAACTTTTCAAGCCTGGTTAAAAATTCAACTATCACTGCTCATACCCAGTGTTAAAGAACTCACTCCTTTAGATGTATTATGTATCTTCTTGTATTTCCAACACTGCCTTAGATGTTGGTTTTTGAAGTAGAGCTTTTAGTTTGCATTTGATTTATGGAGGTGTTAGTGATGCCAGTTGATAGTAACTTGACGTTTTGACATTGAGGCTATTGAGGAAGTGAATACACATCACTCACAAAAGTTTCTTTATGTGTATATGTATTGCTATATTGTGAACTTCCTAAAAGCCAGCCATGGGAGCACACATCCCTAATCCAATCATTTATGTCACTGAGACAAGCCTTGAAGGGTCCAGACCACTTGGCACGTTATAGTGAG